>NC_088380.1:64855000-66055000 GCF_037993035.2 Macaca fascicularis | reverse complement strand
TTGCATCGGTGTAACCTGGATGTGAGACATGAAGTCAAAGGAGATTATTTTGAAGCTTTGAGATTTAATGACTCCCTTGCTGGGTTTTGGACATACATAGAGCCTGTAGCCCCTTTGTTTTGGTAAACTTCTTTCTTTTGGAATGGGAGCACTTACCCAATGCCTGTACTCTCATTGTATCTTGGAAGTAACTAACTTGTTTTTGATTTTACAGGCTTACAGGCAGAAGGGACTTGTCTTGTCTCTTCAGAGTCTCATCTTTGTCTCTCATAAAAGATGAGACTTTGGACATAGACTTTTGGGTTAATGCTAGAATGAGTTAAGACTGTTGGGAAAGCATAATTGTGTTTTGAAAGATAGGAAGGACATGTGATTTGGGAGGGGCCAGGGCAGAATGCTATGGTTTGGCTTTGTGTCCCCACCCAAATCCTATGTTTAATTGTGATCTTGGTGTTAGGGGTGGGGCCTTGTGGAATGTAATTAGATCATGGGGGAAGATTTCCCCCTTGCCATTCTCAAGAGACCTGGTTTTTTAAAAGTATGTAGCACGTCCCCCTTTGCTCTCTCTCCTGCTCCACTCTGGTAAGACATGCTTCCTTCCCCTTCACCTCTGCCATGATTATAAGTTTCCTGAGGCCTCCCAGTCATGATTCCTGTACAGCCTGCAGAACGGTGAGTTAATTAAAACTCTCTTCTTATACCATTTGATCCAGCAATCTCATTACTGAGCATATACCCAAAGGATTATAAATCATTCTACTATAAAGACACATGCACATGTATGTTTATTGCAACAATATTTACAATAGCAGAGACATGGAACTAACTTAAGTGCCTGTCAATGATAGACAGGATAAAGAAAATGTGGTACGTATACACCATGGAATACTATGTGGCCGTAAATATGAATGAGATCATATCCTTTGCAGGGACATGGATGAAGCTAGAAGCAATCATCCTCACCAAACTAACACAGGAACAGAAAACCAAATATTGCATTTTGTCACTCCTAGTGGGAGTTAAACAATGAGAACACCTGGACACAAAGAGGGGAAAAACACACATCCAGACCTGTTGGGGGGTGGCGGGTGAGGGGAGGGAATTTAGAGGATAAGTCAATAGGTGCAGCAAACCACCATGGTACATGTGTACCTGTGTAATGAACCTGCACGTTCTGCACATGTATCCCATTTTTTTTTTATACTTTATGTTCTAGGGCACATGGGTACAACGTGAAGGTTTGTTACATATGTATACATGTGCCACGTTGGTGTGCTGCACCCATTAACTCATCATTTACATTAGGTATATCTCCTAACACTATCCCTCCCCTCTTCCCCCACCCCACAACAGGCCCCAGTGTGTGATGTTCCCCTTCCTGTTTCCAAGTGATCTCATTGTTCAATTCCCACCTATGAGTGAGAACCATGCAGTGTTTGGTTTTCTGTTCTAGCGATAGTTTGCTGAGAATGATGGTTTCCAGCTGCATCCATGTCTCTACAAAGGACATGAACTCATCCTTTTTTATGGCTGCATAGTATTCCATGGTGTATATGTGCCACATTTTCTTAATCCAGTCTGTCACTGATGGACATTTGGGTTGGTTCCAAGTCTTTGCTATTGTGAATAGTGCCGCAATAAACATATGTGTGCATGTGTCTTTATAGCAGCATGATTTATAATCCTTTGGGTATAGACCAGTAATGGGATGGCTGGCTCAAGTGGTATTTCTAGTTCTAGATCCTTGAGGAATCACCACACTGTCTTCCACAATGGTTGAACTAGTTTACAGTCCCACTAACAGTGTAAAAGTGTTCCTATTTCTCCACATCCTGTCCAGCAACTGTTGTTTCCTGGCTTTTTAATGATCGCCATTCTAACTGGTGTGAGATAGTATCTCACTGTGGTTTTCATTTATTTGCATTTCTCTGATAGCTAGTGATGATGAGCATTTTTTCATGCGTCTGTTGGCTGTATAAATGTCTTCTTTGGAGAAGTGTCTGTTCATTTCCTTTGCCCACTTTTTGATGGGGTAATTTGTTTTTTTCTTGTAAATTTGTTTGAGTTCTTTGTAGGTTCTGGATATTAGCCCTTTGTCAGATGAGTAAACTGCATAAATTTTCTCCCATTCTGTAGGTTGCCTGTTCACTCTGATGGTAGTTTCTTTTGCTGTGCAGAAGCTCTTTAGTTTAATGAGATCCCATTTGTCAATTTTGGCTTCTGTGGCCATTGGTTTTGGTGTTTTAGAAATGAAGTCCATGTCCACGCCTATGTCGTGAATGGTATTGCCTAGGTTTTCTTCTAGGGTTTTTATGGTTTTAGGTCTAACATTTAAGTCTCTAATCCATCTTGAATTAATTTTTGTGTAAGGAGTAAGGAAGGGATCCAGTTTCAGCTTTCTACTAAAGGCTACCCAGTTTTCACAGCACCATTTATTAAATAGGGAATCCTTTCCCCACTTGTTGTTTTTGTCAGGTTTGTCAAAGATCAATGGTTGTAGATGTGTGGTATTATTTCTGAGGGCTCTGTTCTGTTCCATTGGTCTATATCTCTGTTTTGGTACCAGTACCATGCTGTTTTGATTACTGTAGCCTTGTAGTATAGTTTGAAGTCAGGTAGCATAATGCCTTCAGCTTTGTTCTTTTGACTTAGGTTTGTCTTGGCAATGCGGGATCTTTTTTGGTTCCATGTGAACTTTCGTTTTTTCTAATTCTGTGAAGAAAGTCATTGGTAACTTAATGGGGATGGCACTGAATCTATAAATCACCTTGGGCAGTATGACCATTTTCATGATATTGATTCTTCCTATCCATGAGCATGGAATGTTCTTCCATTTGTTTGTGTCCTCTTTTATTTCACTGAGCAGTGGTTTGTAGTTCTCCTTGAAGAGGTCCTTCACATCCCTTGTAAGTTGGATTCCTAGGTATTTTATTCTCTTTGAAGCAATTGTGAATGGAAGTTCATTCATGATTTGGCTGTCTGCTTGTCTGTTAGTGGTATATAAGAATGCTTGTGATTTCTGCACATTAATTTTGTATCTTGAGACTTTGCTGAAGTTGCTTATTAGCTTAAGGAGATTTTGGGCTGAGACGATGGGGTTTACTAAATGTACAATCATGTCATCTGCAAAGAGGGACAATTTGACTTCTTCTTTTCCTAATTGAATACCCTTTATTTCTTTCTCTTGCCTGATTGCCCTGGCCAGAACTTCCAACACTATGTTGAATAGGAGTGGTGAGAGAGGACATCCCTGTCTTGTGCCAGTTTTCAAGGGAATGCTTCCAGTTTTTGCCCATTCAGTATGATATTAGCTGTGGGTTTGTCATAAATAGCTCTTATTCTTTTGAGATATGTTCCATCTATACCAAATTTATTGAGAGTTTTTAGCATGAAAGGCTGTTGAATTTTGTCAAAGGTCTTTTCTGCATCTAATGAGATAATCATGTGTTTTTTGTCTTTGGTTCTGTTTATATGCTGGATTACGTTTATTGATTTGTGTATGTTGAACCAGCCTTGCATCCCAGGGATGAAGCCCACTGGATGATGGTGGATAAGCTTTTTGATGTGCTGCTGGATTCAGTTTGCCAATATTTTATTGAGGATTTTTGCATCGATGTTCATCAGGCATATTGGTCTAAAACCCTCTTTTTTTGTTGTATCTCTGCCAGGCTTTGGTATCAGGATGATGTTGGCCTCATAAAATGAGTTAGGGAGGATTCCCTCTTTTTCTATTGATTGGAATAGTTTCAGAAGGAATGGTACCAGCTGCTCCTTGTACCTCTGGTGGAATTCGGCTGTGATTCCATCTGGTGCGGGAGTTTTCTTGGTTGGTAGGCTATTAATTATTGCCTCAATGTCAGAGCCTGCTATTGGTCTATTCAGGGATTCAACTTATTCCAGGTTTAGTCTTGGGAGAGTGTGTTTGTCCAGCGATTTATCCATTTCTTCTAGGTTTTGTAGTTTATTTGTGTAGAGGTGTTTCTAGTTACTCTGATGGTTGTTTGTATTTCTGTGGAGTTGGTAGTGATATCCCCTTTATCATTTTTTATTGCATCTATTTGATTCTTCTCTCTTTTCTTCTTTATTAGTCTTGCTAGTGGTCTATCAATTATGTTGATCTTTTCAAAAATCAGCTCCTGGATTCATTGATTTTTTGGAGGGTTTTTTGTGTCTCTATCTCCTTCAACTCTGCTCTGATCTTAGTTATTTCTTGCCCTCTGCTAGCTTTTGAATGTGTTTGCTTTTGCTTCTCTAGTTCTTTTAATTGTGATGTTAGGGTGTCAATTTTAGATCTTTCCTGATTTGTCTTGTGGGCATTTAGTGCTATAAATTTCCCTCTACACACTACTTTAAATGTTTCCCAGAGATTCTGGTATGTTGTATCTTTGTTCTCATTGATTTCAAAGAACATCTTTATTTCTGCCTTCATTTCGCTATGTACCCAGTAGTCATTCAGGAGCAGGTTGTTCAGTTTCCATGGAGTTGAGCAGTTTTGATTGAGTTTCCTAATTCTGAGTTCTAGTTTGTTTGCACTGTGGTCTGAGAGTCAGTTTGTTATAATTTCTGTTCTTTTACATTTGCTGAGGAGTGCTTTACTTCCAACTATGTGGTCAATTTTAGAATAAGTGCAATGTGGTGCTGAGAAGATTGTATATTCTGTTGTTTTGGGGTGGAGAGTTCTGTAGATGTCTATTAGGTCTGCTTGGTGCAGAGTTGAGTTCAATTTCTGGATATCTTTGTTAACTTTCTGTCTCGTTGATCTGTCTAATGTTGACAGTGGGGTGTTAAAGTCTCCCATTATTATTGTATGGGAGTCTAAGTCTCTTTGTAAGTCTCTAAGGACTTGCTTGATGAATCTGGGTGCTCCTGTATTGGGTGCATATATATTTAGGATAGTTAGCTTTTCTTGTTGAATGGATCCCTTTAACATTATGTAATGCCCTTCTTTGTCTCCTTTGATCTTTGTTGGTTTAAAGTCTGTTTTATCAGAGACTAGGATTGCAACCCCTGCCTTTTTTTGTTTTCCATTTGCTTGGTAGATCTTCCTCCATGCCTTTTTTTTGAGCCTATGTGTGTCTCTGCATGTGAGATTGGTCTCCTGAATATAGCAAACTAATGGGTCTTGACTCTGTATCCAATTTGCCAGTCTGTGTCTTTTAATTTGACCTTTTAGCCCATTTACATTTAAGGTTAATATTGTTATGTGTGAACTTGATCCCGTCATTATGATGTTAACTGGTTATTTTGCTCATTAGTTGATGCAGTTTCTTCCTAGCCTCGATGGTCTTTACATTTTGGCATGTTTTTGCAGTGACTGGTAGCACTTGTTTCTTTCCATGTTTAGTGCTTCCTTCAGGATCTCTTGGAGGGCAGGCCTGGTGGTGACAAACTCTCTCAGCATTTTCTTGTCTGTAAACTTTTTATTTCTCCTTCACTTATGAAACTTAGTTTGGCTGGATATTAAATTCCAGGTTGAAAATTCTTTTCTTAAGAAAGTTGAATATTGGACCCCCCTCTCTTCTGGCTTGTAGAGTTTCTACCGAGAGATCTGCTGTTAGTCTGATGGGCTTCCCTTTGTGGGTAACCCATCCTTTCTCTCTGGCTGCCCTTAACATTATTTCCTTCATTTCAACTTTGGTGAATCTGATAATTATGTGTATTGGAATTGCTCTTCTCGAGGAGTAACTTTGTGGTGTTCTCTGGATTTCCTGAATTTGAATGTTGGCCTGCCTTCCTAGGTTCGGGAAGTTCTCCTGGATAATATCCTACAGAGTGTTTTCCAACTTGGTTCCATTCTCCCTGTCACTTTCGTGTACACCAGTCAGATGTAGATTTGGTCTTTTCACATAATCCCATATTTCTTGGAGGCTTTATTCATTTCTTTTTACTCTTTTTTCTCTAAAATTCTTGCTTGATTTCATTCATTTGATCTTCAATCACTGATACTCTTTCTTCCAGTTGATTGAGTTGTTTACTGAAGCTTGTGCATTTGTCTGTAGTTCTCGTGTCATGGTTTTCATCTCTATCAGGTCGCTATGGACTTCTCTGCATTGGTTATTCTAGTTATCTATTTGTCAAATCTTTTTTTCAAGGTTTTTAGTTTCTTTGCACTGGGTTCCTAGTTCCTCCTTTAGCTCTGAGAAGTTTGATCAACTGAAGCCTTCTCTCAACTTGTCAAAGTCTTTCTCTGTCCAACTTTGTTCCATTGCTGGTGAGGAGCTGCATTCCTTTGGAGGGGGAGAGGTGCTATGATATTTTGAATTTTCAGCTTTTCTGCACTGCTTTTCCCCCATCTTTGTGGTTTTATCTGCCTTTGGTCTTTGATGATGGTGACGTACACATGGGGTTTTGGTGTGGATATCCTTTCTGTTTGTTAGTTTTCCTTCTAACAGTCAAGACCCTTAGCTGCAAGTCTGTTGGAGTTTTCTTGATGTCCACTGCAGATGCTGTTTGTCTGGGTATCAGCAGCAGATGCTGCAGAAGATAGAATATTGCTGAACAGCAAGTGTTGCTGTCTGATTGTTCCTCTGGAAGCTTCGTCTCCGGCCATGTGAGGTGTGAGGTGTCAGTCTGCCCTTAGTGGGGGATGTCTCCCAGTTAGGCTACTCAGGGGTTAGGGACTTGAGCAGGCAGTCTGTCTGTTCTCAGATCTCAACCTTCATGCTGGGAGAACCACTACTCTCTTCAAAGCTGTCAGACAGGGACATTTACATCTGCAGAGGTTTCTGCTACCTTTTGTTTGGCTATGCCCTGTTCCCAGAGGTGGAGTCTACAGAGGCAGGCAGGCCTTCTTGAGCTGCGGTGCCTCCACCCAGTTCGAGCTTCCTGGTGGCTTTGTTTACCTACTTGGACCCCAGCAATGGTGGGTGCCCCTCCCCCAGCCTTGCTGCTGCCTTGCAGTTACATCTTAGACTGCTGTGCTAGCAATGAGGGAGGCTCCGTGGGCGTGGGACCCTCCAAGTCAGGTGCTGGATATAATCTCCTGGTGTGCTGTTTGCTAAGACCCTTGGTAAAGCACAGTATCATAAATTGTTTTGGCTCTCGCTGGTTGGGCTGCACACACTGTCCTGTACCGACTGTCCGACATGCCCCAGTGAGGTGAACCTGGTACCTCAGTTGGAAATGCAGAAATCATCTGTCTTCTCTGTTGCTCACACTGGAAGCTGGAAGCTGGAGCTGTTCCTATTCGGCTATCTTGGTGCCCACTCTCTATATCCCATTTTTTAAGAAGAAATCAATGAATCAATCAAACAAACAAAGAAATATTTTCCTTGTAAATTGCCCAGTCTCAGGTAGTTCTTTATAGCAATGTGCGAAAAGACTAATATCAAAGGTCATTGTTCATAATGCAGTACTGGAGTGAAATGTGTTAAGAAAAAGATTTCCAAAACTTGGAAATAGCCATATTGGAGAAATGTGTAACAGATCCATCATTGATGATTTAATTATTTAAGGCTATTAACTTTAATTTAACTCTATTGATTGGGATATTTACAACTCTATGCATAGATGGTGACTTATGAAAACTGAGAGTGGTGCAAATAAATTCTTTCCAGTAGAAAACAACACTCCAGGGGATATAGTTAATGCAGGACATCAGCCAGTTTTATATCTCTTTTAGCATTTTTTATTCAGTCATCTTTTTTTGATAACTGTAAATATTCTGCTTCTCCTGTATTCTTTTTGCTCACCTTTGCTACTTCATTGGTTCCCAAAATAATGAGTTAAATAAATCTTTGATACATGCTTACTTTATTTTATATGAGAGTCAGGTTTTTAAAATTATACTTTGACAAATGAACATCCTCAGCGAATGTGTACTAAAGCTTGAAAAAAAGGATGGCCTGGGGCTGATAATACTATAAAACAAGAGTTGGCAGACTATGGCCCCATGGGTCAAATGCACTTGTAAGAACATTTTATTGGAACATAGACACACTCATTGATTATGTCTTGTCTATGGGTTTTGTTCTACTATAGCAGAATTGAGGAGTTACAACTATGATCATATGGCTCATAAGGCCTAAACTATTTATTATCTGGCCTTTTACAGAAAAATTTTGCTAAATTTTGCTGAATTCTGCTATAGGAAATCCTGAATTTTAAGACTAATCATGAACATAATTTGTTAATCATTCTCAGAAAATTGACAGCACTAATGATTTATAAGACAACAAACAATAGAATAATTTGATTTACTAGAAAATTATGAATAATGCAGAATAATATATACTCTAAATTAAACTTACTGATCTCAATTTAGAAAACAGAAATTAATGAAGAGATATAATCAAATCTAGAGCCAAAAGTGGCCAATAACTACCTAAATATTAGCATATATTAAACATCAAATGGAATCAACTGTCAAGAATTTAATTAAAGGGTGAAAGGACTATGCTGTGAAAAAAATCTATCATCTTAACAACTTAAAAGAACTCATTTTATTAAATGTATGTACATTTAGTTTAAATGAAAATAATTATAGTATTTGTGTTATATATTTTATTTCTCACTTTGACTTTTTAATTAAATATGTCTTGATTTCATCAGATAAGAAGACATCTGGTGTATTAAGTTTCATTAATTGAAAAATCTCCACTTTTTTATTGCCCAGCAGGGTAGAGGCTTGCTCAGAAGCTTGGACTAGCAACAATAAATAGCTTTTTTTTTTTTTTTTGTCTTTCCTTCTCTTTTCTCTCCTGCTACCTTAATGTAGGGTAATTGAATTTGCCACCTCAAAGCTATCTATAATGCTTCAGGCAAAATAACCACAATATGGGTTTGTACATAACTTGGGAAGGAGTTCTTCTTCTGTCCCTTCTTCCTTTGGCTAATGCCTCTTAAATCACAGTTGTGTTGGTTGAACAGCTCTATGAATATGTGAAAAGCCACTGAATTGTGCACTTAAATTGGATGAGTTGCATGGTATGTGGAATACATCTTAATAAAGCTGACACCCCAAAAAAAATCACAGGAGAAAAAAATTTGTACCCAGTTAATAGTATATAAGGAAAAAGAAAAATTGATGTTCAGTGCCTACTGTGTGCTAGAAACTTACAAATGGACAGATACATGAGTATCAAAATCAAAAGTGCACAGCAACCTAAAACAGCTCTGTCAACCAGGCTGTAGTGCAATGGCCTGATCATGGCATACAGAAGCCTTTGCCTAAGGAGCTCAAGGGCTCCTCCCACCCCAGCCTCCTGAGTAGCTGGGACTACAGGCATGTACCACCAAGCCTGGCTAATTTTTTTTTTTTTTGTAGAGATGGGGTTTTGTCATGTTGTCCAGGCTGGACTTGCACTCCTCGACTCAAGCCATCTGCCCACCTCGGCCTCTCAAAGTGCTGGGATTAGAGGGATGAGCCACCGTGTCTAGCCTAGAGTTCTATTTTCTAGGTTTAAAGTAATTAAATTATGGATCTGTAAGCCCAAATAATTTTTATAAGTTATAATTTTTCTTATTAGTTATAAAGTATTCCCAGGGACTCTGTGAAGTCCTGTTATGTCTGGGCTTATGTATGAGGCACATAAGACAGGCAGTAATGAGACTGCTTTTAATCTGTAAATATATAAGCAAACATTCAAATTAATTCCATTATTTTAAAGAGTGAGATTAAGAAATGTTAAAATGGACTCATTTTAACAATGTTTCCATTGTGCAAACATTTTTGGCATTATTTTCTTTTTCAGGCAGGAAAACCAGTGTCAAAACTTTATCATCATGTCTTATTTGTGTGTGTATGTCCATATAAAGTATTAATTAGCATCATCGCTTGTTTCCAAATGCCTTTTGTCTGTTTCAAAACTCAAATCTACCATCAAAGGAAAAAAATTCACACAATTGAGAATATTCCAAAGAAAAAATGGGCCTAATGGGAATCACAGAACTGGTTGGAAGACTGAGACTGAAGATGTAGGCTCAGAAATTTGGCATGAATCTTGGCAGTGTGTGACACAGTTCAGGTCACACCACAAAGTAATCTTGTGTAGCATGTGCCACTGGCATGGCCACAATTAGACTTTATCCTCACTGGCACCAATTGGCAATGGAGTGTTGTACCACTTCCTTTAGATGCAGTCATTCCAGGTGGGAATGTTCATGCAAGCCAAGCTTATGTGCCATGCACCAGATGCCAGTGGATGGGGGTGTGTGAATCTGTTAGGTAGCAGAGCACAGTTTGCCACCAAAATAGACATGATGGAGGGTTTCCCCACAATTGCCCATTAAAAATCTTTTACATTAAACATTACTGACATTATAGAAGTGTCTTTGGATTCTTTTATTAGTTAAGATGAGCATGTATTACGTTTGTAATTTTAAAAGTCAAGTACAGAATAATTATAAAAAAGAGATATTTTTTTCTTTCAGGTTTTAGGTACAGAGATAGTCTCTTTGCTTCGATATGGGGTACACTAGAAAGGGTTGTTACACCTCAGCTCATTGCTCCACACTCTCTCAAGAGGGAGCATAGAATCTTGACCTTTAGAAAATTCCACTTAATGCTGCAATAACTTGTACGTAGTGTAAGCTGGTGGGAGAAATCAAGTAAGAAGAGGAAAGAACTGGCCATAGAATGAGCATACATTTCCTCTTCACCCCCTTCCCCCGCCCCCCCGCCCCTCCAGTCATCAGTGGTGCTCCATTTGGCCCTCTTTACCTCAACTTAAGTTTCACCTTTTTCTGCTTTGGAAAGGGAAAACTACATTTTTTTGTTTTGAGATGGAGTCTTGCTCTGGAGTGCACTGGTGCGATCTCGGCTCACTGCAACCTCCCTCCCAGGTTCAAGTGATTCTCCTGCCTCAGCCTCCCGAGTAGCTGGGATTACAGGTGCACGCCACCACACCCGGCTAATTTTTGTATTTTTAGTAGAGATGGGGTTTCACCATGTTGGCCAGGCTGGTCACGAACTCCTGACCTCAGGTGATCCGTCCTCCTTGACCTCCCAAAGTACTGGGATTACAGGCGTGGGCCACTGTACCCGTCCAAATTACGTTTTTTTAAAAAAATTAAAAAGCAAAAACGAAACAAAAGTTGGGAAGGCAAGTGTTCTGCTCCATTTCATTAGGAGGCTGACATTCCTAAACTCTCCAGGAACCTCTCCTGGTGGTTGGGACCGTTGTTACACGGTTGAGAACTGTGAGTGTTCGGACACCCAGGGGAAACATTTTTCCTCATTTATTTCTCAAAATAAGGTAGGAATAAGGCATGGAAAAATATAAATGAGTAAATATAGTCCTTGCTACCTTGGAATAATTGGTGATAACGTGCAGGTGCATCTTATTTTCATCCTATCAAGTCATTTTCTAATTGGATGTTCTTGAAACAGTGGCTCATTGCTTGCACTTGTTCACTCCTATTTTCTTGCTAATATCCTGTTTTGGGGGCAGGGCAACTCTACTCTGGTGAATGATCAAATGTTTAGGCAAATATATCCCGCTGTTATAAGCTCATTAAATTTCTTGTCATTTCTTGCAGTGTGCTGGGATGTGCTGTTTGTGGCCCATTTTTGCAATGTTGAATCTCTTTTGTGAGAGCCATGGAAGTTCCTTCTTTGATAATTAGTCTCTTGCTTTAGGCAGTGCCATTAAGAACTCCATATAAGCTGCCAACCCTTTGTGGATGTGCAGAGCCCCATGAGCTTCCTATAGCTACTACTGCAAGTAAAATTTTCAGATGCTTCTGAAGTCTTACCCACTTATCTTAGCGCAGAGGTTCTCAAGCTTCAGCACTGGAGGATCACCTGGAATTGCTTGTTAAGACACACATTGCTGGGATCCACCTCCAGGGTGTCAGACTCATTAAGTCTGGGGTGAAGCCTGAGAAAGTGCAAGTCTAACCCGTTCCCAGGTGATGCTGATGTTGCTGGTTTTGAGACCATACTTTGAGATCACTGCCTTGGATTGAGAGCTGACCTGGGATTTAAAGCTCAAGTAGCTAAGTAAGCATCCTAAGGAAAATGGAAAAACCAGTGCAGTGAGTGATTGAATTACTGTTTGTTCAATATCACAGGGAGCATAGTATTACATAAGGGCTTTGGGGAACATTTTAGGTAAGTATATATAACTCTTGCCACCTAGGATGTTCAAAGTAACTATAAGACAGTATTTTTGTTTTCCAAGTAATTTTAATGATCCTGTAGATCCTCTTCCTTTTGGTATATAATATCAATCTAATAGTTTCTTGTTTGATATAAAAATGAAATCTTATTTTACACAAGCAGCAAGCAACTATTTTTTCAGATTTTCCCCCTATAATTTAAGGGAAAGTTACTTTAAAATAGAAAAGATGTGGGCTTCAAAAAAAAACTGCAAATATGTTGCAATAATACAAATGATTTCACTATTGAAATCCATTTGTGAAAGTAGGCTTTGCTTATATTTTGGGTCCTGCCTTCTATAAAATGGTCAGAGTTGCTTTTATTAAGATCATACACTCAGTGACCTAAGGACAAGATGGAGGTTATAAGCAGCCCTTTAAGGCCTCAGAGCTTGGCCTAGAGAGTCAAAACAGCTCTTTGAACTGGCATCTCAGCTTGTCATTTAGGCAAATTGTTTATTCTCTGCAAAGAACCAACCTTAGGCTTTGTTGATCTACCTATGTATATTTGTTTTTTATTTATTTGCATTATGTCATTCATTCTGTTTTCTTCGACTTTGCTAGTTTTCTTTGAAGTTTGTGAGATAAATGCTTAGATCATTGATTATCAAAATTGTGTCTATTCTAATATTTATAATAATATATTATATATATAATAAGGCTATACATTTTCCCCTTAGCACAGCTTTAGTAGCCTCCAACAAATTTTGATGTGCTGCGTTTTTATTATAAATCAGTTTGAAATATATATTCTAATTCTATTATGATTTCTTGGGCCTATGGATTATATATAAGTGTATTTCCTGTAAACATATGGGGATTATTTGATGTCTTTAAGCCTCAGATTTTCTATTTTTAAAATGAGCTAATGCAACCAAAATATTTGGCATAATGTCTAGCAAAGTCAGTGTTTAATTAATGGTAGCTATTGCTGTAATTGTTTTTCTTTGCTCCAGGGGTCTGGGTAGAAATCTTAGCTTACATTCCTGTACAATAGTTTGGGTTGCAAAAAATCCTAACTTCTATCTATATATAAAGATATATATGAAGCACCCATATGTTTGTACTCTACAGGGATTTACCCAATAAAAATATTCTGACTTATGAATTTTAACTACTGTATTCCTTTTTAAGGCCTACTTTCCTGCTAATGTTAGGTATTGCAAAGGCCAAGATAAAGTTTGATTCTAGCCTTTAAGTGACTTTATATCCTAAAGTCTAAAATGAAAGTATATTTTTAACATTTAAAAAATTAAGATGAACCTGTATTCTATGTGTACATTTAATGCAGTACTCTTTTAACTCATAAAACTTTTTAAAAATAATTTCAACTTTCATTTTAGATTAAGGGGTATGTGTGCAGGTTTGTTACATGAGTGTATTTGTGTGATAGTGAGATTTGGGATATGAAAGATCACATCACCCAGATAGTGAACATAGTACCCAACTGTTAGTTTTCAACCTTGTCTACCTTCCTCCATCCCCTGTCTGTTAGTCTTCAGTGTCTATTCTTGCTGTCTTTATGTCCATGAGTACCTAGTATTTGGCTCCCACTTATTAGTGAGAACATGCAGTATTTGGTTTTCTGTTCTTGTGCTAATTAGGATAATGGCCTCCAGCTACATCCATGTCACTTAAAAGGACATGATTTCATTCTTTTTTTATGGCTGCATAGTATTCCATAATGTCTATGTACCACATTTTCTTTATCCAATTCACCACTGATGGGCATCTAGGTTGATTCCATGTCTTTGCTATTGTAACTCACAAAACTTTGATAAACTAATGTTGTATATTAACATTTGTTGTGTCTTATAATTGAGGACATATAATTATTATTTTAATTCAAAGGGTTTATAGCATGCTCATATTGTTGAGTAATTCAAATGATTCTGAGTAATTTCAAACATTTTTCTTCAGGACTTTTCTCATCTACATTCTTCCCAGAGTCAGAAAAGATATTATACAGAGGATAGAGCCTGAATTTGTCCCAGTACCACCAACTACCAGGCTTCGTTTAGTGAAACTCTACTCACAAACATTTTTGGGAAGATAAGTAGAGTAACCTGTTTCCCAAGATGTTTTTGTTTTAAATGAAGTTTTCCCAAAATATTTAATTACTATTTGAAAATAAAATTACCCAGGTGATTACAATGTTCAGCCAGGGTTGAGAGCCACTAGGGAGTTGATCGAGGGCAATTCATTTTCCCACTTTGTCAGCCAGCTTTTCCCAAAAATAACTCCACCCCATTTGACCATTTCAACAGATACTGCTTCTTTTGCATACTTAGAGATAAAGATTAAATTGCAAAAACCTCTGGGAGTTACCAAAAAAATTAAACATAGAATTATACGAACCAGCAATTCTACTCCTACTTTTATACCCAAATGAACTGATAACAGGTGATCAAACAAAAACTTGTACACGAAATGTTCACAGCAGCATTGTTCATAATAGCCAAAACATGAAAATAACTCAAATGCCCATCAACACATGAATGGATAAACAAAATGTGGTGTATCCACACAATGGAATACTATTCAGCCACATAAAGGAGAAAAGTACTGGTACATGCTACAACATGGCAGAACCTTGAAAAGATTATGCTAAATGAAAGAAGCCAGACATAAAAGATCACATATTATATAATTCTATTTATATGAAATGTCCAGAATAGGTAAATCCAAAGAGACAGAAAGCAGATTAGTGGTTGATGAGGGTTGGAAGACAGGGAGTGGAGAATGGGGTGGGTGACTGTTTAATGAGTACAGAGTTTCCTTGGGGTAATGAAAATGTTTGGAAACTAGATAGAGATGGTATTTGCATAACATTGTAAATGTACCGGAAAATCTGCATAGAGATGTCATTGACCACAAATGCAATATTTTTCATTTATTACCAGCAGAAAAATCCCTCCCAAAACCCCTAGAGTTGTAAATAAAGGGTTAAAGTGAAACTACTGGTGCTTTAGTTAGACGCTCACTTATTTGTATGGTTCCATTTTAAGTTCCTGTGTGGAACCTTTGCAATGTCTTTAAAACTAAGGTACTTCATCTATGAGATCTAAGAGCATTGTGGAGATTAATTGAACTAATGTAACAAAGTTCTAGATTTTGTAAAACTTACCAAAGTAATATATTTTAATTACAACTAGTTAATATTGTTCTTTCTACTCTGACTTCTGGGTCATACTTCCCTTTGGGTTACAGTTGTGAAGTGGTCATAGGCATTGTTGGAATCCAGCTGATGGGAGGTTGGATTTGACATATATTTACTTTGGATTATGTGGGAGATATTTATGTGATAGTATAACTTAGTGTGATAGGCTGTATAGTGGCTTCAAAGATATCCAGGTCCTAATCCCTGGAACCTGCAGATGTTACCTTAAATGGCAAAGGAGACTGCAGATGAGATTAAGTTAAGCATCTAAGCACCTTGCAACAGCAAGGTTATCCTAGATGGGTTCTAAATGCAATCACAAGTGTCCTTATAAGAGGGAGGGGTGACACAAAAAAGATGAGACCACTGAAGCAAGATGCTACACTGCTGGCTTTGAAGGTGGAGGAGGAGTCCACAAGCCAAGGAATACTGGAAGAGGCAAGGGACCAAACTTTCCTGTATAGCCCCTGGAGGGGGTGTAGCCTGCTGACACATTGATTTTGGCCTAATGAAACTGATTTCACATATATGGCCTCCAAAACTGTGAGAATAAATGTATATTATTGTAAACCAGAGAGTGTGTGGTAATTTGTTATAGCAGCCATAGGAAACTAATGTAGATAGCTGAGTCCTTGCTGGCTAAAATGATGTTGGAATGGCTTCCAGTAACATTTCTATTGCCCACTGTGTCAACCCACCAGCAGAGTAACAGGAAAGGAGAGAGCCAGAATGTTAGCATGATGCAAATTGCATCATATAGAGTCTAGCATCAGAACTGTGTATGCAGTGTAGCAGAGTTTAAAATGTAGATAGCCAGAAGTCAGTCTTCTGAAAATTGGAAAGCAATTCCAATTTTCAAGCTTGTAAAATTGTTTTCATTGATTTCTACTCAAATTGGAAATTCTTTCCTATCATCAACATGTTTGATGATGCCTAATAAAAGCTACAAATTCATCATACCGTTTTTTTCTTTTTTTGCTGGAAAATGTACAAAATAGAATGTATCTGAATTTCCATGTAGGGCCCAAACATGCTGTCATAATACAAACAGTATGCATACATCTCTCTCTCTCTTTTCTGAGTGTGTGTGTGTGTATGTGTGAAGTCACATGTTTTATGCTTTCCTATATATCAGATTATGTTTTAGCATTTCAGAGGCACTGTGTCCTGCTAAAATCCTGTGGTTCCAGATGAAATGGCAAACACTATTGCCAGCAATGTGATAAAACAACCAAAGAAAGTGTTCAAGTGACCCGACTCATAAAACTCACCAATAAGTCAATATATGCAGTAAAAGAGTTATCATAAGAGCAGCTAAGAGTAATTAATGTGAATAAGTGTGTAGCTTAACACAGTGAAGTATCACTTTTAAATGCATTTTCATTTCTCTTGGGTAAGAGTTAGCAAACTCTGACCTGGGCACCAAATTCAGCCTACTGTTTTATTTGTAAAAAGTTACACTGGAACACAGTCCCACTCATTTATTAACATACTGTTTATTGCTGCTTTTGTTCTAGAAAAGCAGAGTTGAGTAGTTGAAAAAAAGACTGTGGCCAGGCACAAATGTCTCACGCCTATAATCCCAGCACTTTGGGAGTCTGAGGTGGATCACTAACTGGTCACTAACTCCTGGGCTTAACTGGGTGGATTACTTAAGCCCAAGCATTAGTGACCAGCCTGGGCCACATGGTGAAACCCTGTTTCTACAAAAAGTGTAAAAATTAGCTGGAGGTGGTGGTGTGAACCTGTAGTCCCAGCTACTGGGGAGGCTGAGGTGGGAGGATGACCTGAGCCTGGGAGGTCAAGTAAGGCTGCAGTAAACTGAGATCATGCCACTGCACTCCAGCCTGAGTGGCAAAGTGAGATCCTACATCCAAAAAATAAATAAATAAATAAAAAAGACTGTAATATAAGGCCCCCAATGTCAAAAATATTTATCTGATCCTTTACAAAAGTGTTTGCTAACTCCTTCCCTTGTGTATGCTTTGATTTCAGATTAATTATATCTTATATGTTAGATATGTGATATATAAGATATATATATCTAATATGTTATGTATTTAAGAATTATTCACTATGCCATGAACTATAGATACAAAAGGAATATCTCTAGGGAAAGCCAAAAACAAACACAGAAAGAAAGCAGGCTAGCAGAAGCTTCAAAATATCAAAAACTCTCTTACTGTGTGGCAATATAAACTAGAAACTAATGCTCAAAATCATGGAGCTAGAAAAAAGAATCAAGACAACCAAAAAATATGGTTAATAAAAATGAAGACAGAAGACATAAAGATGTTTATGAGGTCTTTTCAAACAGGAGGTGAAAAAAGATTGAGGAGATGGACATGGCAATGAAGAAGAACTTAATTTGCACACAGTCAACAGAGGGGGCAAGAGGACCAACACAGCTGCAGTTCTGCCACATTATTTATTTTGGTAAGTACTGTCATCTTTTGTTATGAGCCATATGTCATTCAACAGTGTTTAATGGCTTTTTTCCAAATCATGACCCCATAATATTTACTGAGAATTAAACAGAACTTACAATAGAAAAAAGAGATAATTCTTAATTAGATATTTTGGGAAAAAAATCATTGTCATATGACAAGATAACCAAAGAGTAGTCAGCTAAAACTATACGAATGAAGTATTCTAAAAATGTGTCAGACAGCTAATTAACACAATATTTTATTTTTCTAAAGATCTTGCAGTGTTTGTTATCTTTATCACTATTAGTCATCTTTATCACCTCTTTAAGTTTGCATTTTATTGTCACTTTAAAAAATTTTAAATAAATGTCCATTTTGTATCTACCATTCTGTATCTTTATGTAATAGTATCTTATATTCTATATCTGTATCAAATATTCCATATGTACTTTATATTCATTTTACCTTATTTAATTTATTTATTTATTTAGACAGAGTCTTACTCTGTCTCCCAGGGTAGAGTGCGGTAGCACAATCTTGGCTCACCACAACCTCCACCTCCCAGGTTCAAGCAATTATCCTGCCTCAGCCTCCTGAGTAGCTGGGATTACAGGCACACGCTACCACATCCAGCTAATTTTTGTATTTTCAGTAGAGATGGGTTTTGCCATGTTGGCCAGGCTGATCTCAAACTCCTGACCTCAAGTGATCTGCCCCCCTTGGCTTCCCAAAGGGCTGGAATTACAGATGTGAGCCACCACATCCAGCCCCATTTTATCTTAATTTATAAGAATATATAATTATATTTATAATTTTATTCATTTTATATTAATTTTTCTATTACTTAGATGAAGGCTAAAGCTCTAGTTTCCTTTGTATTTTTCAGGTAGAGGATTTTAATTCACTGAGTACCTGATCATTTTACATACCTAAGTCAAATAAATATGAAATTTGAAAAATTAAGTTTTTAAAATTCTTAAGTGCTTACAATACATTGAAGAAAACAAACATTGCTTAAGCAGTTTTTAAAACCTTCATAAGAGGTCATCAACATGATTTAAATGTGAAATTAGCTAATGTAACTAGCAATTGGAATGAGATTTAGCTTATATGTGTGGAGGTATAATGGAAAACTCTTGTGAGGAATCTTTTATTGCACACCAAGAGAAACATGAGAAAGAAAAATAAGTTGCATTTTTCTGTATTTTTCCCTAAATGAAATGCTTGGCAACATCCTCAGAAAGAAAAAGAATAAACGAGTAATATGAAAGAAAACTATATAAAGGATTTAATTATTTCTAAATTGCCTGTTTTTTTTTTTTTTTTTTTTTTTTTTTTAGTGCCTGTTTCTTTTTCAACCGGGAATAACTGTAGAAGCTTTTATTTATTTATTTTTAAAGGAATGGTTACTATTCTTAGGAAAAGTGGCAGTAAATATAGTTAATAATGGTAATTACAATTTTATAAACTCATTCAAAAGTCTTGATTTTAAAGGTGATAGTAAAAAAAAATATATCTATTTATCTTGTTCCCTGAAGAATGGTAGTAAGAATGGTAGTACTCCTGACTGCTGAGAGACTGTCCTCCTTGGGATATTTGATGGCCTTCAAAGCCATCATACTTCAGTATTCAATGTCAAAAATTTATTTCCATTTGCAAACTTTGCTTAGAACTCACCTATATTTACCTTTCCTCCTATGACTTATAAGATAATATTAACATCTACATAACAGAACCTCACTCACAGAATGTTCAAGCCATGAAGGTGCTCTGAGACCCTCTGCCTCAACAGCCTCATTTCATAGATGAGAGAAGCCCAGAGAGGTAAGGGCGCCTTCCAAAACTCTAGTGCCTGTTTCTAGACATGGAACCAGAACAGCCCTTGGCATTTCCCATCACACTTTCCTGCTTATTATGTGGCATGAGCTTGTTTTAACATTGAATTAGAATTATTGCACATTACATTGCATTCATCAAGGCCTGCCCTTCAGGCAGTCTTATGTAACAGTCTATTATAAAACATCTGAGAAAAATCATCCACTATCCTTTCAGATGTTTTCAAAACAATTTATATTAAATGCTAATAAAATGAAACAGAAAATGCCAGATAAACTTTTTAAAATAAAGATTTTGTGATTCATTGGGTTTAATTATTGGTTTTATTTTAGCATTACTTTGATACATTTCATGAAGCATACAGACAGAACTAAAGCCACATTTAAAAGGCAATTAAAAAAACCCAGACATTAAGATATAATTTACATACATTTAAATCTATTTAAAATGTACAGTTCATTCATTTAGTATAACCATAGAGTTGTGCAAACATCACCACCATCTAACTCTAGAACATGTTAGAACCCCAAAAGAAACTTAATATTCATTAGCATTTTGCATTCCTGGCAGCTCCCTCTTGCCACCCTGTATCCTCAGTCTTAGCAACCACTAAGCAACTTTCTGTCCTCATAGACTTGCCTATTCTAGACATTTCCTATAAGTGGCATCATACAATATGTGGTTATTTTGTGACTGGCTCTGGCTTCTTTCACTTAGTATAATGCTTTCACATTTATCATGTAGCATATGTACGTGTCTTTACCTTTTATAGCTGAGTAATATTCCATCGTATGTGTATTCCACATCTTTATTTATCCATTCCTCACTTGATGAATATTTGGATGGTTTTCACTTTTTGGCTACTATGAACAATGCTGCCATGAACATTTGTGAGCAAGTTTTTGTGTGGCATTATGTTTTCATTTCTTTTGGGTACATATCTAGAAATAGACTTACTGGGTCATAGGGTGACTCTATGTTTAATATTTTTAGGAATTCCCAGACTGTTTGCAAAGTGGCTGCATCATCTTACAATCTCACCAGTAAGTATGGCATGAGGATTCCAATTTCTTCACAGCCTTGTAAAAGGAAAATTTTACAATTATAATTATTTGGCAAAAATTCAATGAATTTTTTTAGCATCTATTTTGTGAAAGGTCTTGTTTGAGGTGCTATAATTTTTTTAACACTATCAATTTTTGTTGAAAAAATCAGAACTTTTCTAAAGGAGATCATTTTTAAAGTTTATTAATTATTATTTTGTTAATGCATACTATTTGTATGTATTTATCGGTACATGTGAGAGTTTGATACATGCATACAGTATATAATGATCAAATCAGGGTATTTAGAAAATCCATTACCTCAAGCATTTGTTATTCCTTTGTGTTTGGAACATTTCAGATCTTCTCTTTCAGCTATTTTGAAATATGCAATATAGTTTTTGTTAACTATAGACACTCTATTGTGCTATTGAACACTAGAATTTATTTATTCCATGTAACTGTATGTTTGTACCCATTAACCAATCTCTCCTCATCCCCCCAGCCCTTTCCCAGTCTCTGGCATCTATCATTCTATTCCCTGCCTCCATCAGATCAACTTTTTAGCTCCCACATAAGTGAGTGGGAACATGTGATACTTGTTTTTCTGTGCCTGGTTTGTTTCACTAAACATAATGACCTGCAATTCCATCTCTGTTGCTGCATATGACGAGATTTCATTTTTTATGGCTGAATAGTATTTTGTTGTGTATATACCACATTTTCTTTATCCATTCATCTGTTGATGGACTCTTGGGTTGATTTCATACCTTGGCTATTGTGAATAGAGCAGCAATAAATATGGGGGCTATGGTTAACCCTTTCATTTATTGATTTCCTCTCCTTTGGATAGATGGACAGTAGTGGGATTGCTGGGTCGGATGGTAGTTCTATTTTTAGTTTTTAAAGACAATTTGATACTGTTTTCCGTAATGATTGTACTAATGTACATTCTCACCAACAATGAGTAAAGAGTTCCCTTTTTACTCATTGTAAATGAGTAAATCAGTAATCCCTGATTACATAATCACCAGCATCTGTTATTTTTTGACTCTGATAATAACCATTCTAACTGGGGTGAGATGGTATCTCATTGTGGTTTTGATCTGTATTTTCCTGATGAGTAGTGATGTTGAGCAGTTTTTCCTAAACCTGTTAGCCATTTGTTTGTTTTTTTAGAATCGTCTATTCATGTCCTTTGCTCACTTTTTAGTGAGATTATTTGATTCTTTGCTATCGAGTTGTTTGAGTTCTGTGTATATTCTGGATATTAGTCTCTTGTTAGATGAATAGTTAGCAATTTTTTCCCCATTGTACATGTTATCTCTTCACTCTATTGATTGTTTCCTTTCCTGTGCAGAAGCTTTTTAGTTTACTTTTTAGTTTACTGTAGTTTACCATTTGTCTATTTTTCTTTTGGTTGCCTCTGCTTTTGAGGTCTTAGCCACAAAATCTTTGCCTAGCTCAATATCTTGAAGCATGTCCCCTATGTTTTCTTTTAGTAGTTTTATAGTTTCAGGTCCCATATTCAATTCTTTAATTCATTTTGAGTTGATTTTTATACATGGTGAGAGATAGAGGTCTGGTTTCATTCTTCTGCATGTGAATATCCAGTTTTCTTAGCACGATTTATTGAAAAAAATGTCCTTTCCCCAGTGTATGTTCCTGGCAACTTTGTCAAAAATTGCCTGGCTGTAAATGTATGAATTTATTTATGGATTCTCTATTCTGTTCCATTGGTCTATGTATCTGTTTTTATACCAATAGCATAGTGTTTTGGTTACTAGAGCTTTGTAGTATATTCTGAAATGTGTTAGTGTGATGCCTTCAGCTTTGTTCTTTTTACTGAGTATTGCTCCTATTTGGACTCTTTTATGGTTCTATATGAATTCTAGGATTGTTTTTTTCTATTGATTCGAAGAATGTCATTAGTATCTTGATAGGAATTGCATTAAATCTGTAGCTTGCCTTGGGTAGTATAGTCATTTTTAACAATATTAATTGTTCCAATTATGAGCATAATATGTCTTTCAATTTTTGGTATCCTCCTCAATTTCATTCATCAGGTGTAGTGTTTTTTGTTTTGTTTTGTTTTTCGTAGAAATCTTCCACCTCCTTGGCTAAATTTATCCCTGAGGATTTTTTGAAGTTCTAAATGAGGTTGCTTTCTTGATTTCTGTTTCAGTTAGTTGGTTACTGGTGTATAAAAACACAACTGATTTTTTTATATTGATTTTGTGTCTTGTAACATTATTGAATTTGTTTACCAGTTCTAAGAGGATTTTTTGGTGGAGTTTTTAGGTTTTTCTATGCATAAAATCATATCATCTGAAGGAGAGACAATTTGGCTTCTTCATTTTTTTTTAAATTGGAATCTCTCTGTCACCCAGGCTGGAGTGCTCTGGTGTGATCTTGGCTCACTGCATCCTCTATTTCCCAGGCTCAAGTGATCCTCTCACCTCAGCCTCCTGAGTAGCTGGGACTACAGGTGTGTGCCACCATGCCTGGCTAATTTTTGTATTTTTCATAGAGACAGGGTTTCATCATGTTGTCTAGTCTGGACTTGAACTCCTGGGTTCAAGCGATCTGCCCACCTCAACCTCCCAAAGTGCTGGGATTACAGGCTCGAGTCACCACACCTGGCTGGCATCCTGTTTTCCAGTTTGAATGCCTTTCATTTCTTTCTCTTTCTGGAAAGAGAAAGTCTGGCTAGGACTTCCGGTATAATGCCGAATAAGAGTGGTGAGAGTAGGCATCCTTGTCTTATTCTAGTTCTTAGAGGAAAGGCTTTCAGTTTTTCCCCATTCAGTATGATGTTAGCTGTGGGCTTGCCATATGTGGCCTTTATTATGTTAGGGTATGTTCCTGCTATACCTAATTTGTTGAGAGTTTTCATTATGAAGGGCAGGGGAAAAGGGATTCTTTTCTGAAGGGCGTTGTGTCACTCAGTGTCTGATGAGGGTATAGAAGTAGGTGTTTGGTGAGAGATAGTAATTCAAAGAGGGAAAACTTACTATAAAGAATTATTAACTGGTAAAATGTGATTAACTACAAAAGGGGTAAATTACATGCTAAATAACACAGAAATACCAAACATTGGGAGGAGCTGCTACTTCTAGGACTGAGGGAGGATACCCAAGAAAGGAACAAGCATGGAAGGGTCTTTCTCCTCAGCCTTTCCCCTCAAGGCTGAGATTCAGACCTTGTTGGAGAGGGTGGGGCTGTGGTCCCCAGGATAGAAAAGTTCCTTGAGGTGCCATAGACCAGGCCTGGTGAGTAGGGTGCTGGCTGTTGCGTGTCAGTGGATCAGCACTGTGGTCAGAAAAGTGCCTTCTAAGGTGCTGGCAAAACCCACTGGAAGGTGGTCACCACTGGGTCTCCTGCGTACTGCTGGCAAGGAAATTGCCTGTTTGGGTGACAATAAAACTCAATAGGAAGCCCTCACTTGGTGCTGGTGAAACTCACTGTAGGGTGACTCTCCCATATACCACTGGTGGCGGCCACAGGTAAGAAGAACCAGGAAGAATCAAGAAGGAATGATCCTTTCTTTGCTATACTTTGTTTTATTTTATTTTATTTAATTAATTAATTTATTTATTTATGACAGAGTTTTGCCTTTTTTCCCTAGCTGGAGTGCAATGATGCGATCTCGGCTCACTGCAACCTCTGCCTCCTCTAGTGAATCTCTTGCCTCAGCCTCCCAAGTAGCTGGGATTACAGATGCGTGCCACCATGCCCAGCTAATTTTGTATTTGTACTAGAGATGGGGTTTTACCATGTTGTCCAGGCTGGTCTCAAACTCCTGGCCTCAGGTGATCCTCCTGCCTCTGCTTCCCAGAGGGCTGTGATTACAAGCATGAGCCACTGCACCTGACCCCTTTGCTATACCTTGTAATGTTTTTCCTACACTCTACCAACAACACATGACATTGCACTGGCTGACCAAGGAGCCAGATTAGTATTATGGAACAGAGCAAAGAAGGGTGGATTTGGAGCTGAGAGGCAATATATTGGTAACTGTCTCAGTCAACTCCTTTGGCTTCTTAGCTTCCATATGCATGATTATATATATATTTGAACTCTGTATAACAGAGTCAACTCTGTTCTTCGGAGAAGTGCAGAGTTCTCATCCCTTTCCCCAAATGAGGAGACACACATTTCCAACAGTCATCGTAGTCTCAGCTGACTGTCTTAAATACTCCTCAAATCAAAGTCCCACTGAATATTCTGTTACCTAAAGGCTAAATTGTAGAGTTTACATTCAAAAGCTTTCATACAATAATGAGAAGGAGAGAAAAAGGAAAATTGTTAATATATAAAAATACACTCATATACATCACATGCAAAAAGAAAATACACAAAACTATCAGAATTCTCATTTTTGTAATTGATTGAGAGGCTATAGTTGGTGTCTATGGCATCCTTCTTCTACTGCTTATTCTATATTTCCATTGCCCTTAGATGGTCAGGGTTCTTTGTCTGGGGAGTGATCCAAACTTTCATTTCTAAATGGCCTGAATCCTCAATAATCCTGCCCCCTCCTTTTGACTCCTGCAGTTTCCCATTAATCTTTATTTCACACCTTGAGTCCAGGTTCTATGGAGGTAGCTAATGTTGGAGATGATGCATCTGGTCCTGGGCAGGTGTCCGGTGAGATGATTGCTTTTCCCTTTGGTCCTGGTCTTTGGACCTCATACATTGCTGTTGAGCCTGTTTCTGTCTGCATGGCATATTTACCTCGGAGGCTGTTTCCACTATGTTCATGTGACACTTGAGGGAGCTGCATCATTACAGTTTCTTCTCCAAAATGCTGGGGTGGAGGGGGAAGGGCAGCGGGGTGGAGGAAGAGGGATCCAGAATCCCTGCACGGACTCCTCTGGCTGGATGCCAGATGCAGCCACTCTCTCCCCCATCTCTGTGCTCCTCTTCTGGGTGGTGGTAGGGTGAGATGGGAAATTCTTGTTGGTCTTGGATACTTAGTAAAGACATCAGTACATTTTGTTAGCTTTAAAGGTTTAGTTCTTAGCACTTTGCCATCCTGGGAAATCAGTGCCAGCGAATCCCATAGAACTTGTCTGCTTTTTGCCTCAATTTACCTGTCCCTGAAGACAATAAACAAAGAGCTGGCATTCTGCTTATAAAAGGGTAGTATAGTAAAAAATGAAGAACATATTATATCTCACAACTCATTTCCCATCTTTTAATAAATACTGATAGGTTTAAAATAGCTAAAATTGAAAATAGATGCCTATTTGAAAATTGACTAATTACATTCTAGCAGTTATACATGAGATATTTATTATATATCACGTGTACTATAAATTTAATTATCTGTGGTATAAATAGACATTCCTAACCACTTCCTTTTAAGCATTTTCTCTTGAACTTTCAACATCTGTATTGGATTCAGAACACGAAACAAGCACAACTCTTAAAAGTGTCAGACATGCTAGATTTCTTTCTCGCTCCCATGGAAAAAGTAAACACAGCATAAAACACTCGTCAAATTTTAGATGTTAAGAGTGTGCTTTATGTAGTTTATCCTAGAAAAATCCTCAAGTTATACAAACTTTTAGATTATGAATGAGTTATGGTCATTTGGAGATGGCAACAGAGCAATTGGCAGGTTCAAGAATTTATACACAAAGGTGAAAGGCTTTTGAAACAACCAGAGTTTTCTTTCAAGTCTAACTTTCTGAGTAATTTATCTGAAAAACTGTGAGATGCCATGCAGGAAGACTTTAGAAATCATCCCAATGTCCCTCAATCAATCTGGTTCAAATATGCGGAATTGGAGGACAGGTCAAGAAAGCAGATGCTGAAACAGGAGGAAATGAAGTCGGCTTATCGTGAACATGACTTTTTCCCATCTAAAAAAAGATGATAGTTTACATTATTTTGAGAATTGTGGAGTGGGAGAAGCAGATCAACCCTTTCATACTGCTGAAATATAATTTTCCTGGCCACACATCTTCTTCATTAATTGTCTCCAATTCTTTGAATTGTTCTTTTTTTAGTTAGAAGTTAGACTTGAAAGAAAACTCTGGTTGTTTCAAAAAGCCTTTCACCTTTGTGTATAAATTCTTGAACCTGCGAATTGCTCTGTTGCCATCTCCAAATGACCAAAAAAAGAACAAAAGAAAGAACAAAAGAAAAAAAAACTTTCCTACATTTTTTTCTATTATAAAATAATTTCATAGTTGTAGTTACCAAATCTTTAAGCATGAATGTGGTAACCAGTGAAAACAGCTTATTCTGTGGTGGCATGAAATGATAAAAAAAATGTATATATTCTCTTTTATTTTCTCTGTCTTTATTCTCCATCCATATCAACTGAAGGGTAGCTAGAGGGTTTTCTGCAGAGGTCTGAGTGTCCCTTGTCCCAGGAGAGAGTTGAGATGCTTTTGTTACCTAGATCTGTGCTTCTGGAGCTACTTCACTGGATTGATGTTTAGGGAGGACTAGAAAGTTGAAGGGGAGAAGTCTAACCATGCAGGATGTTGGAGTGCTAAGATCCCTGCTTGTGGTACCTATAGATAAATACTGTGGCTTTGAGAGGCAGAGCAAAGACTCCAGTGGAATCTGTTTTTCAGTGAGCAACAGCATCACCCACCATGGAATAAATCACTTGGGGGTGGATAATGTATTTCAAGGTTCTGTGATTCAAGATTGTGGGACAGACCAGAGGCCCTTCCCCAAATAGATTTCACAAGCCCCAGTCTTCTCATCTTGGTGATGGTGGCCAGAGAATGACTGAGTTTGGGTTTTCTGTCAGCCCGAATGGGAGAGGCTTATTCACTTGGAATTAGATTTGTAAAAGGTAAAGAAATATGGTATTTCAGGTACCTGTGGATTGTGAAACAAATTCATGCTCACTACATTTGTTTCAAAAGCATAAATAGGCCCTGCCTTCTGCCTTTATCTACTCTACACATATAGTGTGGAACAGTACGATCAGGCCACTGTAAGACCATTTCAGGTTCCTTTTTGAGCCAGAAGATTAAGTTCCATAAAAAGTGAAGAAAAGTCAACAATTTAACACAAGAAATGTTTACCGACTAACTACTCTAGGCTAGGTCTGTGAGTATGAAGAAATAAATGTGACATATCCCTTGAGAAAGCACAAATAATCCAAAGAATTCATAAATATACAAATGATTAACTACATCAATAAAAAAGTCTTTTTGATGGGTGTGGCCAGGTTTGGGGCTGGAAGGCTCACCTCTGCATTGCAAAAGAATTAGTCTTCAGTTGTGTTTCATGGAGTAAAAGAGATATGTTTAGGCCAAAAGAATTGGAGGAACGGGATAGAAATCTCATTTTTGTTCATCTGCAGTATTAGTTTCCCCATAATCAAACACGTTCATGTAAAAAGCAGTTTAGTAGCCAAGAAATCACCAAAATTGTTCATTATGAAAATCTGGAGACTTAGGCACAGATAAAGTTGATGTTCTGAAGCTCACAGAATTTGCTAACCTATTACTTAGGGGGAATACACCCCTGAAGATCTTTACTTGAGGAAAAAATACACATTTCCTTTGGAAGAAAGTAAAATCAGAAATCTTGAGGGTTCTCTTGAAGAAAATCAGACCTGTAGTTCTAACCAGTCCACTGACCTTAGTTGAGAATGTTAATGTGCCAGAGAAACAAATGAATGCTCACTTTTCCAAGGAAGATAGTAGAAAATAACCCCCTTGACTATCTTCAGCTGGAAGAAAGAACTCTTTTTTTTTTTTTTTTCTTCGATGGAGTTTCACTCTTGTTGCCCAGCCTGGAATGTAATGGTGCAATCTCAGCTCACTGCAACCTCTGCCTCCCGGGTTCAGGCAATTCTGCCTCAACCTCCCAGGTGGCTGGGATTACAGCCGTGCACCACCATGCCCGGTTAATTTTTGCATTTTCAGTAGAGACAAACTTTCACCGTGTTAGTCAGGCTGGTCTCGAACTCCTAACCTCAGATGATCCACCCGCCCCAACCTCCCAAAGTGCTGGGATTACAGGCGTGAGCCACTGCGCCCAGTTGAAAAAAGAACTCTTTAATCCACTATGCCTAACCTTTTCCTTTATCCTTTAGATTTAAATGATTAACTTCTGATAATGCTGCAGACATTTTTTTCTGCAAGATTTGTTAATGAATGGATTTCTTTTGAAGGAAGTCGAGGTAAGAGCACAGATAGACAGAGAGTTCCAATGATGACCAAATGTGAAACATACTATGGTATATAAGAAACATACTATGGTATATAAGAATCCTCTAGAGATGTAATTGTAACACCAAGATCAAAGCACAGGGGACTGTATCAGTGCATTTCCCTGCAGAAGATAGGACTCTGTAAAGTGAAAGGCAAGTAGCATGTAGAGGAAGAAGGACACTGGGAAGAGCCCTAACTGCTGACGGGAGAGCCTAGGCTAGCTCTGGTCCTTCACTGGTCACTGTGAGATCTTAGGCAAATCACTTGCTTTCCTGGGCCTTCATTTTCTCATCTGGAACCGAGGTAATTGGTAATTGAATTAGGCCCTTCTTTAAGTCCTAAGATTCCAAAATCTCCAATGCAGGCACATATTAATATTGTACCAGGTAACCTTTGTCTTACATTGAATTGCAGGTATAGTTTGTGCATATTTGTCTCCCATCCAAAAGTCTGCAGATTCACTAAGGAAGAATCAGTTAAGGGCCAGTTGGGGGATTTGAAGGATTCAGAGCTGCAGGAGCTATTTTTTATTCCTGGGTAACTCTAAACCAGAAGATGGAGAAGCTCACCTAAAAGCTCTGCCATCAGGTGTGTGGGTATTGTTGTACCAGGGTGTGGAGAGAGGAGAATGTCTCAGGAGACCACGTAAGGGTTCCTACGATTGCAGAACCAACCAAAGAGCCTTGGAGGTACCAATGATGAGATTTTCTCTAGTTCTTTGAAAGCCAGGAACTGGGCCATATTATTTTCTGTGAAAGAAAAGAAAAATAAGTGAAAATGCTTCACAGAATATTTTATAGCAACACACTTCTCAGGACTAATTAATAGTTTTAGAAAATGGAGGGAAAGAGCTCATCTGTATAAAGGTTTGAAGATGCACATATCATCTTGAAAAAAAGAGGCTGTTATTCCATCATTTCCACATACATGGTTTTGTTATAAATATAATTGAAAATTCAACTCTTTCAAAAATAGAATACATGGGCACTGGAGTTTAGGTCACACATAATCAAATTCTAAATTTCTTTTCCAGCAAAGTTGTCCCTACTGAGGTCAGAGTACAACGAAGAAGGGATGGTGGGCTAAACGCCAAATGAATGAAAAACGAAGATTTTCAGGCAGGGAGTCATCAGCCTTGTCACATGCTGCTGATATGAAAGGACTGACCACTGGATTGAGCAACATGAAGGCATGTGACCTCAATACAAGCTTTTTCTGTGTTGGAGTGAGATAAAAGAGAACAGGGAGAGAAGTGGAGTCACCAAGTGAGGACAACTCTTTGAAGGAGGTTTGTGGACCATTTGTTGTTATACAGAGGGAACTGCACAGGGGATTTTATGATGAGGGAACAGCTCTGTTTGAGAACTGGATGTAATTGCTCTTGAGACCACAGAGAGTCAAGGTTCTCTGTGATTTAATTATTCAGGAAAGAGGCTTCCTAGAAAGTTTACACTTTCTTCAAAGAAAGTCAGTTTCTCTCATTTGCATGTCTCTCTTTTCTAAGTGACTTAATGAAAATTCCTTTCCCACTAACTTGAGTTTTATGTATCTTGTATTGAGTAGACATAAGAAGTGCTGGTTGGCCTGATTTGGTGCAGGACAGGATCCCACAAAGAGAACAGTTTCAGTCTTAAAACCTTTCTTCCTTTGACTTTCTGTGATTAGTTTCCTGAGTGTCTGGTAACAGCTCTGGTTCCTTTGCTGTAGTGTGGTGAGCGTCATCTCTTAGAACAAATTGGTTCACAGGCAGGAGGGATGAAATCATTGTTTTGCTTCAATGTTGGTTCTCCCCCGAGAGGTCTTTCACAGCAAGGGAGTCTATATTTTTAGAATTAGCACTTTCTGTTTCAATGTTGTGAACATTCATTTTAAACCTGCTATACTTAGTAGAGGTTTAATTACCCAAATTGGGAAACTAGTTTCAAACCATCACCTTCTACTTGGTTAATCAAAACAGTCCCCGCCACCAGCAGGGGAGACTGGCAATTTCAATCACACAGCCACACCTGGTGAGGGTAACTGACAAAAGCAATTCCATTGCCTGAGTTCAGCATCTTCAGCACCCATCCAGCCCTGTTGTAGCCCCTCTTTCTTTCAGTAAGACCTTCCTGAAATATACCCTCTGTGGGCCAGGGCTGTGGGGATGTGTCTGCTCCAATGTCTCTGGGGAGTGGCTTTTCTTCCCACACAAAAGTCGTGATTATATTTTCCAAAATAGCACTCAGGAAACAGAATCTCTCCGTGGCATTTACAGATATGTGAGATGTTGAGGAACTATGGTCTGAATGATGAAATTTCTTGGATTTTTCAGCAATGTCATTTTTTCCTTCATTTACTCACTCACTTCTGGAAGGGCCAGTCTGAGAGCTGGGCTGAGGAGTCCAAGGCTGATGCAGTCATGGATGAGTCTGAGGCAGGGAGACCACTGGTGGGAGAATGGGTAGTGCCAACTGGCTTTAAAAATGCTCAGATAGAAATATGAATTTTGTACATTAATTCAGTCACTTGGCAAATATTGATTGGTTGTGAGATAAGCCATGGAGCCTGGCACTAGTTTAGTGAGACAGATACACAGGAAGAGGAAAAAATTATCATAATAAATGCACAGTTACAGAGCGAGAGCTCTGAAGGATCATTTTCTGGGTATGCGTAACAGGAACCCGATATGATTGATCAGTGAAGCAAATTGGCACTTGAACTGAGAGCCACAGTGGTGCTTCCCAGACTTTATGTGCATATGAATATCTGGGGATCTTGTTAAATGCAGATTTGTGTGCTGCTTCTGGGGCTTGGGGAGGAGCCTAAAATTCTGCATCTCTAATAAGCTGCCATGTGATGCTGACGCTGCTGGTACCAAGGATTCTAAAGGACAAACATAACAGAAAGCAGGGGTTGGGGGAAATAAGTTTCACGGCGAGGGAACAGTTATACACAGCAAGAACATAGTCTGCATAGTGCTCTTCTGGTCTCCAACCACTGAGGCAAAACTCAAGTAATTGTTCTACCCTCTTCCATGACTAATTGGCAGGATATATGTTCCCCTGACAGGACATTTCCCAACTTTAAGGCTGCTGTTTATGTTTACTTCAAAATTCCTTTTACCTCTTGTAAATATTGGGATTTCCATTTAAAAGGTCAGACAAAAGATATGTCTTCTACCCTTCTCCTTAGAATTTGCCAGAAGACAAGGACAGAAATATGAATTTCACATTTGATAAACCTTGAAGACTACCGGAAGATAATATTTGGAGAGGGCTCTCAATGCAGTGAAAATCAAATATGGGTGCAGAAAGGCTTCTGGAGGGAGGGCTTGGGAACACAGAGCTCAGATAAAGCTGGCAGGAAACTGTTTTCTTAAGTAGATGGCACTTTGAGGGCAAAACCAACCACCCCTTCTTTGGAATCACAAGAAAGGCAGGTACATGGAGGGTAGAGCTGGAGCATCCCTTTACCCCATTTGACCTCACAGGAAAGTGGAGCAAGCAGAACTGCAGAAAATGTGCAGAAATGCTACAACCAGTCTGTGTCCTGGTGAGGCAGGGTGGAGGAGAGAGGCTGAATTGCCTCCTGCTCTGTAGCTGCCAATGCCTGTTGGCCGGAGAGAGGTAAAAATTCAAACACACACACATAGTCTTGTCATCATGAGTTTGTCCCTGAACCAGGGAGAATTCTCGCCAGTCTGGAACTGCTCATCCCCTTCTCAATAAGACCCTGGACCACTTCCAACATCAGGAAGAACATACTTCATTTAAAGAGGAGTAAGGAAAAGGCAACTAGCACAGGAGCTATACAAACAAGTTACAAGACAAAAGGAGGAAGAGGGCGGGGGAGCATAAGGAATCCTCACCAATAACAAGTTGCCATTAAGAAGTAGAAAATTATGACAAAATAAATGTCTATGAACAATGAATTTAATGAAACAATGAAGAGGCTCAAAGCAGAGCAATTGAGAGATCAGGGGAAATAATAGGGCCACCACAGAAGGAAATGAAACAAGAACTTCTGAAGGTCAGGAAGGAAGCAGAAGAGAAAAATAAAGCTACCATGGAAATGCAAGCATATTGTAATAAACACTAAGAAGAAACACTGCTAACATCACAGTGAGGAATAGGAGAGCAAGATTAAGACATAAACAAAAGATATAAGCAAAATAACCAGAAATGAACAAAGTTAGAGTGAACTAGAGAGAACATGAAAGATGGAAAACAAAAGAATTGCAACATATGCATTATTTGTATCTTTTAAGAAGTCTGGAGATATCACTCAGCAAAACTCTTTAGAAATAAAATAAGACTTGAGTCTACAAATGAAAAGGGCATACTGTAGCCCAGAAAAAATTGATACAGAATAATCAACATTGAGATGTATCCAAGTAAACATACTGGCCCTCAAGGCCAACGAAAAATTTTAGAATCCAGGCAACAATAAAAAATAAGAGTGAAAAATCAAGTTGGCATGATAACAAAATAGACTATATAGTGGAATATCAAAAGCAAGAGAAGGGAATCCTAACATAAATGAGAGTACAACATTTCACCATATTACCATAATGATAAGTTTAAATTGTCAAATTCACCAATTGACTCAAATTTACAAAGAAGGAAAATCAAATTATTTGTAATATGTGCGATGCATCTAAAATAATGAAACTCAGGATAAAGATAAAAATTAGGCAAAGACATGAAAAGTAAATGCAAAAAAAAAAAAAGAGCAGCTGACATAACTATGGTTGCATTCAAAACAAAAAACATAATATAAGACAAAAGGGGAACTTGATAATAATAAAAGATGTAATTCACAATGCAATTCAATATGATAGATAAATTGACATGGAAAACATGGGGTCAAAGCTACATAAAATAGGAATAGGCAGAAATCCTTTAGCAGTAGAAAACTTTAATTCTTATCTTTTAACTATGGAGAAATCATATGGAAAAAAAGCAAGGATAGTTTTAATAGCTTTACAACAAACTATATAGTATGAAGACAGATTAAACTTTCCTTTCAAGTATTAATGGAGCAGTTACAAAAATTAACTACATATTAAGCCACAAAGAAAACTGCGATGCAGTCCATCAAGTAGAAATAGTACAGACATTATCTCATGCCGACACAGAACTTCAAACATTAAAAATAAAGAGAGAAAAAAAATAACCTTACCTCCTGGAAATTAAAGAACACTCTCTATATAATTTTTCAGCCTCAAAGAGAAAATCATCAGTAAAGATGCAGAATATTTGGAAAGCAACACGAATTAAAACACTGTATATTAGAGACTGAGATTTTGTTACAGCAGTACTTAGAGGAAAGTTCATAACTTCAAATACTTGTAATAAATAAGAATTAAATTAAATGAATTAAGCATCCAATATCAGAATGTATTAAAATAAAGACAAGGCAGAATAGAAATTAGTACAGATAAAAACAAATTAATTAATTTGGAAAATTTTTAAAATGCCAAAATAAAGTCTATGAGTTGTGTTTGAAAAATTTTTAAGTAAAACTGTTTGCTATGCTCTTTTTTTGAAATGATACTTTTTAATTGTGGTTAAAAATATAAACCTAAATTTGCTATTTTAGCTATTTAAAAATATACAAATCCATGGCATTAATTATATGCAAATGTTGTACAATCATCACCAATATTGATTTCTGAACTTTTTCATCACCCCAGCAACTCTGTGTCCTCTAAGCAGTAACTCCCCATTCTCCCTACCCCCTGGCCCCTGGTAACCTTCAGTCTACCTTTTGTGCCTACGAAGCCTATTCTAGATATTTCATATAGGTGGAATAACATAATATTTATCTTTTTTTGTCTGGCTTATTTCACTTAGCATGTATCAGAACTTCTTTCCTTTTTATGTATGAATAATATTCTGTTGTATGTAACATACCACATTCTGTTTATACAATTGATTTTGTTATGTGCTCTTGGATGGTTCTACCTTTTAGCTATTGTGAATAATGGTGCAACACCCATCTGTTTTTTTAAAGGGAAAAAGCAGGAATAGATGATATAAGAAAACGAGAATAGAGAAATAATTATAGACAGAGCAAATTAAAGGAGATTATAGTACTTATATGTACCACAAGCAAATAAATGTAAAAACCTGGATAAAACATGTAATTTCTAGAAAAAATAAAGTTCTAAGGCTGGCCCCAGAAGAGTTAGAAAATCTAAAGAGACCAATTGCAATAGAAAAAACAGTAAACTCAGGCTATCCCTCTTCCAAACTATCAGGCACAGATATTTTTACAGGTGAGTTCTTCATAACCTTAATGACTCAATGACCTAATACTTTTAAAATTCTTCTAGAAGAAAAGACTCTAGTTACTTTTTATAAAGTGGAGGTTACATTGGTGTCAGTCTGCCACAGAACAACAAAAATAATAAAAAGAAAGAAAACCACAGTCTAATGTCTCTTGTGACTATCGATACAATAATCTTCAATAGAATACTAGCAAACACATTCCAGGAGGACAGTAGAATATCCTTCCTTTCAGGAAAGGAAGGATAGTTTAATATTAGGAAATCTATTGATATTGTTTAACATCCTAGTATATATGAAAACAGTAAAACCATATGCCCACACTCACGGTTGCTGAAAATGTTTGCTATAAAATTAAAATCCATTATTGATTGTGAAAAAACACCTCATAAAGTAAAACTAAATTTATATCACATTAATAAAATATATTTGTCTTACCTCAAAAGCCAGGTCATCTTTAATGGGCAAACCATACACTCACATTAAATTGGGACAACGATGCCATTGCCACAACATTGTTGAACATTGGTCTTGAGGTACTAACCAACTTTTAGATAAGAGAAAGAAGAGTGGTATGTACAAGTTGGAAAGGAGGAGGTAAGATAATTATATTTGCAAATAATGTAACTCTGTGCCTTGAAAACCCAAGAAAATTAACCGAAAGATCACTGCCAACAACATTTAAAAAAAATAAGAGAATTGAGTAGTGTGGCTAGATAAAAAAATCAATAGCCTTTACACACATAAACAACAATTGGTGCTAAGATATGCAAGAAAGGACTGTATGCCTAGAGAAGCTAATTCTACAGTTTATATGGAAAAATAAAAAAAGCAAGAATAGCTAGGAAGCATCTTGAATCAGAATAGTAATGAGAAGCATGAATGCTCTGATGAACACATATTATAGAGTTATAATTGTTACAGCACTATGGTAGTGGTGCACACATAGCTACATCAATGGAACACAGGAGAAAGTTTATTTCTTTTTGTAGATCACAGTAAAAAAAATAGCTTGCAAAACCACTTTCCTATGTATGTCATATGTAAATTTTACATAAAAATACATGCACATATATACTTGTATATACATAGAACAGCTTTGGAAGTATATTCAAAATATTCAAGAAATGCAACAGTTGTTGGGTGATAGGGGTAGGAAGTACTGTTGTATTTCACTATATTTTTGTGTACCTTTGAATTTTGCACTATTTGTGGTATTATTTCTTTAAAAAAGCAATTTATTTTATTATTTTTTTTCAAACCCAGAGCAGAATATGAACAAAGTAGATAATACATAGGACGGATATGGAATGATCATCTGAACTATTCATATGGTTGTGTTTGGAAGCTCCCAGGGTCTAAACATTGTAAGATTTCAGGGATTTATACCAAATCAGACTCATAAACATTTGATTTTCCTCATTTTTGAACATTTTTTCCCCTTTGGACTTTCATTTATTCATTTAGTCTTCAGTAGAGAGGCCAGGGATGGCTTGGATTTAGGGGCTTAACCACCTCCATCTTCATCAGCTCCATTCAGCTGAAGCTGATGCTGTTCTTCTGAAAAAATCCAAGGAGCGTCCCAATAAATATGCGATCTATGTAAAAGCAGTGTGTTTGCAAACACAGCTGCAAGAAAAGCCTCCTACAGCAAGTATATAAAAAGGTACTCAATATCACTAATTAGGCAGATGCAAATCAAAACCACAGTATTACCTCACACCTGTGAGAATGGCTATTATAAAAAACACAAGAGATAACAAGTGTTGCCCAGAACATGCATAAAAGGGAACCTTGTATACTGTTGGTGGGAATACAGAGTGGTGCAGCCATTGTGGAAAATAATGTGGAGGTTCTACGAAAAATTAAAAATAAAATTCTTATATGAGCCAGCAATTCTGTTTCTTAGTGTATATCCAAAGCAAATGAAATCATCTTATAGAGATATCTGTGCCCCCATGTTTCACAGCATTATTCACAATAACTAAGATATGGAAACAACCTTTGGCTCTCAATAGATGAATGGATAAAGAAATTGTGTGTGTTTGTGTGTGTGTGTGTGTGTACACACATACACAATGGAATATTATTCAGTCTTAAAAAAGGAGATCCTGCCATTTGTGTCAACATGAATGGACCAAGAGGACATTATGCTATGTGAAATAATCCAGACACAGAAAGAAAAATACTACATGATGTCACTTTTATGTGAAATTTTTAAAAAAGAAACAAAATTCAAATATGTAGAAACAGAGTAAAAAGGTGGTTACCAGGGGTAGGAAAAGTAGAGGAGTGGGGAGATGGAGGCCAAAGGGTACACAGTTTCATTTATGTAGAATAAATAAGCCTAGAGATCTAATGTATAGCATGAAGACTGAGTTAATAATATTTTGTTTCATAAGGAAATTTGCTAAGAGAGTGGATTTTAGGTAATTTTACTACACACACACACACACAAAAGGTAACTGTGTAACATGATAGATATGTTAATTTGCTTGATGTTGTAATCATGTCATTATGCATATTGTTAAATCAAATTTATGGATGCTCTCCTTCTAGGTCCCAACAAACGAAAGCAAAATGGAGTCCCACATGCTAAGTGCCACATGATTAAACTGAAATTTTAAGAAAGCAGGTAAATTTCCAAACAGACCAGATATTTTTGAAAACAGAAGAGTCACAGAAACCAATTGGAAAGGGCCTAGTCAACCTGAGTCAGTATAATAAGGTAATCTCCACTGTTTTAACCCTTATAAGAAAAGTAACCTGAAGTAACCTGATGTTAACTGATCTGCCTTTTTCTATTATTCTGTTTCCTTGTTCCCATTTTACAAAAACCAACTGTTCTGCCATGCCCAGTGAAGCACTCACTCTATTTATAGAATAAAATACTGCTGAATTCTAGAATCACAAATAGAAGCCAATTAGATCTTAAAACTAAATTTGTTATAATTTTGCCTTGTGACAATATGTATATCAAAACATCATGTTAGGTATTGTCTTAGTCTGTTTTCTGTTGCTATAACAGAATACCACAAACAGTAATTTACATAGAAAGAAGTTGATTTGGCTCACAGTTCTGGAGACTGGGAAGTCCAAGAGTATGGCGCCAGCATCTGGTGTGGGTCCTTCATGGTGAAAGGGTGGAAGGTGGAAGTGAGCACTAGAGACAGAGAGCAAATGGAGGCTGAACTTATCCTTTCATCAGGAGCCCACTCATGGGGCTCTGCCCTCATGACCTAATCACCTCTTAAAGGGCCCACCTCCCAATACCATTACATCGGCAATTAAATTTCCACACGAGTTTTGAAGGGGGCATTCAAATCATATCAAGAAAAAAAAAAAAGAGTCAAGTCCCCTAGGCTTCTCTTCTAGGTAGATTCCTGCTTCAGTCCCTTCCTATATAGAAACTCTGGAGTTTCCCCTACCTCATACTCTTGCCTGTTTTCCAAGGCTCCAAGAGAAAAAGAATATCCTCTTTGCTTCTGAAAAAAACACTACAGTTTATTGGTCAGCACCAAGTGTGTTTAACTTTAATTTCAGATGGCAACTCGCACACAGATGTGTTTATGTTGCCCTTTATCAGTATTATCATTGGCAAAGCCTTTGGTAAGCAACAGGAGAAGTGGCTGAACAGAATAATTCCAGGCTTGAAGTTCCTTTTTCATCTGGTTCCCTGTGGGAAAAGGCCATGAAAGCTAAGGGTGGTGGCCAAGTCCTGAAGGCCAAGGTCACCGTCATTTTCTGAGAATCTACCAAAAGGTCTGTATTAGGTCAATATGCACGCAGTTGTGCTTGGAAGGAATGAAGCTTTCAAATATGAGAACTCTACCTGAAAAATCCTTGCCATCAGTTCTTTGAAATGAAACTCTAAGCTGAGAAGAACTCTCTGCTTAGGGGAAGTAGGACTAAAACTTGACTTTTGATTTGGAGAACATTCAAAAGACTCTAAGTTCATGAGTGCTCAATTTGTAATTTTTTGCCCTTGAAAAAAATATAAGCAGGTGCAGTGGCTTACGCCTGTAATCCCAGCACTTTGGGAGGCTGAGGTGAGTGGATCACTTGAGCCCAGGAATTCAGGATCAGCCTGGACAACATGGCGAAACCCCATCTCCACTAAAAGTACAAAAATTAGCCAGGTGTGGTGGTACGTTCCTGCATGCCAGCTCTGGGGAGGATTGATTGAGCCTGGGAGGTTGAGCCTGCAGTGATCCATGATGGCACCACTGTACTCCAGCCTGGGCAACACAAAAACCCTATCTCAGGAACAACAATCACAACAAAGAAGCAACAAAAGGAAATTTGTATTTTTAGCCATAGAGCCTTGAAGTTTGTTATTACCACCAGGGAGAAAATCCTTCATTTCTACTTCATTCCTGAAATGGGTTAATCACTGATTATACATAGAAAATCGACTCAAAAGAAAAAAAAAACACAAAAACACCAGATTTTACCTTTAAATATATTTTCTTGGTATATATTTTAGGTTCTGGTAGCAAAAGGTGCAGAGATAAGGAATATGACAGGGGTTATTTATTGCACTCTGCATACAACAGCAAGAATGCTTTTCCTAAAAATTCTTTTTGCTTAAGTCCTTTTTTGCTTAAGTCTCTTTTCCTAAATATCTTTTTTGCTTAAGTCCCTTTTTTGCTTAAGTCTCTTTTCCTAAATATCTTTTTGCTTAAGTCCCTTTGTTGCTGCCGACATCATTTGATTTCCCACAGTTATTATAAGCCTTCATTATCCTGTTTCTCCTCCTCCTCTGAATCCTCCTCTCCAACAGCAGGATTTCTATTTCCTTTCTTAGCCAACTAGCTGTGTGGCTAAGATTAAGTCACTGCAGTCTCACTGTCTCTTTGTCTGTAAAATTATGATTTTGGAGTAGGCAGAGTCCTGGCCTGCTATGGGGTGTATCAGAGTCAGGGTGAAAGGGTCTTAAGGTATTTGAAAATAAAGCAGCAGATAAGTTTGACATGGAGAGTAGCCTGCCTCTGGCTCTGTCTTCTGCATTTCCTTAGGAGTGAAAAGCCGGTGGTGAGCAAGCAGATTCAGTGCTAAGGTTGTAGCCACATGATCAAAGGAAGAAATACGTATCTGGTTTTTTTTTTTTTTTTCCCCTGAGACGGAGTCTCGCACTGTCGCCCAGGCTGGAGTGCAGTGGCGCGATGTCGGCTCACTGCAAGCTCTGCCTCTCGGGTTCACACCATTCTCCTGCCTCAGCCTCCTGAGTAGCTGGGACTACAGGCACCCGCCACCACGCCTGGCTAATTTTTTTTTAATTTTTTTTATTTTTATTTTTTATTTTTAGTAGAGATGGGGTTTCACCGTGTTAGTCAGGATGGTCTCGATCTCCTGACCTCGTGATCCACACGCCTCGGCCTCCCAAAGTGCTGGGATTACAGGCGTGAGCCACCGCGCCCGGCCGAAATACGTGTCTTTTAGGATCTAAAGAAAATTGTCTCAAAGTTACTGTTGTGTCCATCTTTCTTTTTTTTCTTGTTACTGAACTTATTTCAAAAATTTAAATAACATTAAAGGAAGGTATAAGATTTTTATGGCTATCCAAAAGCTGCATTAAAAAAAAAAGTAACTTAAGGATTTCTAAGTCAATTTCCAGCTCTGAAAATCAAATAATCTGTGAACATATGCCCTTTCTCGGTTCAGAAAGCCATTTAGAGCAAATGTACTTATTTACTTCATCCAGGCTCTGCTTACTCCTTTCCACAGCCATCTCCTCCATTGGAAACGCTCTTCTGTGCCATTTTTGACAGACCCGGAGCCTCCTGGCTTCCCTGCCTGAGATGCATTATATTCTATCTGACCTGGACCACTGCATTCAGCTTGGGAGCCTCCCTGTCTTTAAGGTATGGGGCAAAATATAGATGAGAGTAGCAAGGCATTAGGAGTAGTAGTAATAGTAGTAAAAACAAAAACAGTATTTTTTTTGATAATAGTAGCTAACATTTGTTGAACTCATTTTATGTGCCAAGCATTTTATGTTTATTATCTTACCACCCTTGACAAAGACCTTATGAGATGGGTACTATCAACCCAGTTTCTCAGAAGGGGAAACTGAGGCTTATAAAGAGTATACAACTTGCTCCAAGTGGTAACTAATGGAGCCAGGATTTAAACCTAGGCCCTTCAACGCCCATAACCCATGCACTTAATTGCTGTTCATAAACAGTCACCTGCGTATGTTCATCTTGCTTTTACCTGTGTTCATCCCATCTTTTTTGTAAAAATCCTGGAAAGCAGGTCATGTCTTCTTTCATTCTTTTGTACTATCTGAGAGGGCTGTAACAATACATGCTCAGGAAACATTTCTGTTCAACCTGCATGAAGTACAAGGCAGGCTGAAATATAAAGAAATACATAAATTACCCTGAGAAAGAGCAGATCCTTTCATATAACTTTTTCCTGGCATTACCTCTTAGAGGAAAATAATTCTCAAGCAAGCTGTACCTGAGCTAGTTACCAAAATCAGAATGAATTCTCCCCAATCATGGGGGACATTCCGTAAGCCTTTGGGGTAAGGTCTATTTTAAGGATTTTGTTCAAGTTCCTCCTTCTTGTTTCCTGGCCACACTGCCGAGCACTGTAATTGGCTAATAGGGATTCTGAATACGAAAGATACAGGCAGCTCGCTTGAAAGTTACGTTAAGGACAAATAAAGATCCTGGAGTAATTTTCAACAAGATAAGATCAGCATCCTAGTATTGAGTTATTTTGCTACATTAATTAATTTCAATTTGTTCTAATGGTCTTTGGCCTCCTGCTTAAATGCCAATTGAGGCAACAGATAGTGGCTTGTCATGTCTTGTTACTTAGTTCTGGGTTTTATAAAGTAAGAACTAAGATGGATATTTATCATTCGAGCAGATTTCTATGTTGTGTCCTCTAAAGCCCTTAGGGTCAGTGTCTCACTGTAGCATCATAAACATCTTTCATGGAATCAAGTGATTAATAAATGTGTCCTAATGGGACTGTGATGCTTTTGAGTGTTCATTTTAGACACCTTAAGAATTAGTCTCAAGAGTAGCTCAGTTATTAAGTGATTTTGGAGTTGCATCATGTCAGGGAAATAATCAAGAAGAAACCATTTTAATAGCGTAAATTTCTCTGAGATAGTGAAGATAAAAGAATGCTACTAGTTTACCCACTCCTTACTGTCTGAGTCAGAAAGAAGGTGGAACATCCTATTCCTTCTTCAACTCTCTTATCTCATTTAGAAAAATTTGACTATTTCTGCTGTTAGTTCTCTTTTTATGTTCCCCCATTTTTGGAAGATGACTTTCTCCCTGTCTTAGAATAAAAGGCCCAAAGGTAGGAGAGAAGGAGATATGTTCAGGAGTTACCTGTGATGGCTTCCTCTCCCTTGCTTCAGGCACTGGCTCGCCACTCCTTTTTCTATTTTCAGTTCTTTTTTATCTATTTCCTTTTCTATTCCCTGCTTCTTTCCTATTGTCCTGACTTGCATGACACTGGCAAGCTACAAGGAACAATAGCAACTGCCTTAGAAGGCTGACAGGATTCATGGGAAGCACCCTGAGCAGAGCCTAATTCCTAATGAGTGGTCCCTACATATTAGGATCATTTTCTTTCCTTTTGAGCTTCTGGTTTCTTGGCCTCTGGTCTTATCCTCCTTCAATATGTTCTATATAGGTAATCAGATTCACCTTCAAACAATGCTATTTTGATCTTGTCATCTGGTGCAGAAAAAATAAAACCTTCAGTGGCTTTCTAAGACTATGAAATCAAATTCAAATGTCTCTTTATGGTATTCAAGGTCTTCTGTAATCTCCCCCTAGCCTGTGGCTCTTACTGATGCCCCATTCTTCTATTGCTCAGGATGCGTTGGGCTGTAGCCGCTAGGTTGACAAGCATCCTGATGATGCTGATAAAAGTGCTCAAGGACATTTTGGGAATTTTTGCTTTAGTGTTATCTAGGATGCTACTGTATGCAATGCATATTTTTATGTATAAATCTTATTTCTGTCTATGTTAATTGCCTTGAAACAAAAACTGGGCCTTTATATCTGTGCAGGAAAGAGTAAACATAGCAGGCTTGACTCTGCTACCTTTAGAAAGACCCGCTTGCCAGGTTAGCCTTTGGTTGGTAACTGGGAACCTGGCCCTTGGAGGTCTCTCAGTCAACACTCCATTGTTAAGTGTGGTTCACTGTGCCTAGACTTTTGTGCAAACAACACAGTTTATGCTTGAACACCTGCTTGCCTGCTTGGAGTCTGGAATATTTTGATGTGCTTGGCAGAGGGTGCCCATGTGATCAGCCCCATGAAAAACCTTGGGCACCGAGTTTCTAAAAAGAAGCTTCTTCCATGGACTGAAACATCACATACAAGTTGCTGCATTTTCCTTGCTGTACTCTATGTTATCTCCCATGGTAGGCAGAAGCATAAGGAAGTCTGCACATAAAATCCTTCAGACTCTGCCTGTGGCTCTCCCTTATGATCTGGCTGTGTATCCTTACTATATCACTAGAATAAATCTTAGCTTTAGGTACCGCCATACACTGAGTCCCATGGGGTCCTTCTAGTGATGTCCAAATGTAGGGGGAGGGGTGGCAGTCTTGGGTATGCCTGACATGGTATCTGTTTCAAAACAAATTCTTAGAGTAGGTGCTTAATAAATATTTTGTGATTGAGCATCACAAATCCCCCAAACATTGCAGATGCTTAAAAAATTTAAACACTTCTGTTTCTTTGTACCATTTTCAATTTCTTTGGGCACCTTTAAGTTTTATTTATATGCCATCAGGCCAGCATTTATAATATATGGTAGATCTGAGAATGTTGTTCTACTGCCTACAAATAATTGTTCTAGTTTTGCCTATTTATTTTATTTTTCTTCCCGATATTTCAGATACTGTTAGATCTTGCCAGAGTAGTTCTTTTGGGCTTTTGTGACACAGAATCATGCGAAAAGGTGGAGGGTTAGAAGGGCACAGGTTTGAGGACGAGGTTTGGGAGAGCAGTTTTGGTGGGAGGGTAGGAAGGAGAGAGGTGCATGACAGGGCTTGTGTGATGTGACATGACCACATGAAAGGAAGGGACTTGTGAATTGTTTCTGCAGACTGAGATTCCTTTTCACAGTGTTTGAGAAATAACAAAAAGAGGATTTTATTTTGAAATGACTTATTGGCAGCCGAGTTGTTTTCATTTGATAACGACCCCTCTCTAAGACCAAGTCATGGTTTGCAGTTTACGTTTTAGGGTTTTCACAGATTTTATTTGATGATAGGAGCCACATCATTTGTTCTAGATTTAGCATGTGAAATTCCCAGTACATTTTTGGTGACAATGAGTGATTGCTTCATTCATAAACATTTACTGAATACTTGCTATGTGCCAAGCATCGTGTGTAGGGGATACAGAGATGAACAAAAAGAGGTCGCCACTCACATCATAGAGGGGAGGCTGACTCACATGCACACATTTCCAATCAGATACGGTGAATACTAGTGGTGGCAGGTGGGAGCCCAGGGGACAGCATCTCCTCCACTGGGACATTGCTTCCTGTGAGGCTTGTCCTGCATTTCATGGCCTTAAATTCCCCTTATGTATTTATCTAGTGGTGCTGATAAATCACTGATAATTAATTTTTTTCATTGTCTAGTTATCAATTATAGCTGATTTTTTTGAACCTTTCTTTAGTTGCTGCCTACATAATTTCCTTAGAATTAAAGCATCAATAATGGACTTTTGCAAATATAAGCACTTTCTAACACCAATGTGCCATCCATCAGCAAAGGAGGCCATGCAATGGTTAGAATCATTAATTCATAGACTGCCTCTGATTCTGCATTTTAAACTTGTTAATATTTAGCTCACGGTGTGCTTTGCCCAAGGTCACGTACCTAGTTGGTGGTGAATTGCCGTAATTTTGCAATTCATATTGTTTTGCATGTATCTCATTATTTTATTTGTATTCTGTGCTAATCTCTCTGATACTGAATATAAGTTTATTGAGTGCAGATGTCTGTGTTTTCATTTTTGTGTTATTGCCTAACATATTGTCTAGGGAGGAAAAGACTTGTTAGATAAACAATTAGATGATCTATTAGGATTCTATAGAGAAACAAAACCAATAGGGAATATATAGGAACACAAGAGGAGATTTATTATGGAAACTGGCTCATGCAATTATGGAGGCTGAAAAGTCTCACAATATGTCATCTTGAAGCTGGAGTACCAGGAAAGCCAGTAGTATAATTCAGTATGAGTCCAAAGGTCTGAGAACCAGGGGAGCCAATGGCATAACTCCCAGTCTGATGCCAAAGGCCTGAGAAACTGGGAGTGTGGGGAGGAACTGGTATAAGTCCCAGAATCTGAAGGCCCAAGAACTAGGAGCTCCAATGTCAGAGCACGAGAAGATGGATGTCCCAGCTGAAGGAAAGAGAGAGTTCACCTTCTTCTGCCTTACTGTTGTACCTAAACTCTCAATAAATTGTATGATGCTGGCTCGCATTTGTGAGGGCAGATTTTCTTTATTTAGTCTACTGATTCAAGTGCTAATTTCCCCCAGAAACATCCTGAGAGACACATCCAGAAATAATATTTTACCACCTATCTGGGCATCCTTAAGCCCAACCATGTTGACACATAAAATTAATAATCACAGATGATAGTAATGAAAAGAAAAAACCTGGATTTCTGCTTTTTGGTCTTCATGAGATATTTTCCTCACTATATCTCTCTTCATGAGATATTTTCCACTGTATCACATGGATATATTTTCCACTTGGATACAGTAGAAAATATGCATGGAAAAATGTATCTATTATTCCTTGAGTACATATTATACTTGAGGCACTCTGCTAGGCACTGTATTCAACAAAGATGATTAAGACAATGTACCTTTCCTAAAGCACAGAAACCATAAGATAAATATACAAATGACTATAGTGCAAGGTAGAATACACAAATGCACAACTAAACAAATCAGAGAGTGGGGTTTTCACACATTGTGGGAGAATGAGAGAAAGCTTCATGGAGGAGGTAACTTTTGACCTAAACCTTGGAGCAGGAGCACCTGAATTCTAGAGGTTAATTAAAAAAAAAAAAAAAAAAAAAATGAAGGCAGAGGGAGAGAGGGCAGCGTGGGCAAAGGGAAAAACAGGAAATAGAAATGTGAGTCATTTTTAGAGAATTGTGGGAAGTCTCTTTTAGCTGTGGTGTATGAAGTGTGTGTATGTGAGGAGAATAGAGCAAAGTAAGGATTGAAAGTCAAGTTTCCAGGCAATGTTGCCTGGACAAGCTCAGGGCTTTGCACTTGGTTCATTAGCATTTATGGTTTTTTTTTTTTTTTTTTTTTTTTTTTTGACAGAATCTCTCTCTGTCACCAGTCTGGAGTGCAGTGGTGCAATCTCGGCTCACTGCAACCTCTGCCTCTGGGTTCAAGCAATTCTCCTGCCTCAGCCTCCTGAGTAGCTGGGACTACAGGTGTGTGCCACCACGCCCAGCAAATTTTTGTATTTTTAGTAGAGATGGGGCTTCACCATGCTAGCCAGGATGGTCTCAATCTCTTGACCTCATGATCCGCCCACCTCAGCCTCCCAAAGTGCTGGGATTACAGGCGTGAGCCACTGCACCTGGCCGCATTTATGGGTTTTAAATATGAGAATGACAACATCAGGTTATTGGGCAGCAGGAGGTGGGCTGGTTTTGAAAGGCAGGGGAATGAGGCAGTGAGATAAGTTGGGAGGGGCTGCAATAGTTCAGAAACAAGGTAGGGTGCAAGTAAATCACAGGTGGCACCAGAGATGAAGAGGAAGGGGCAGTGTGACAGCTTTGGTGCACGATACAACGTGGGAAATGCAGGACTGAGAAGAGCCAGAGGCAATGATGCCATTAGCAGCATGCATTTAGTACTTATCACAACCTATTTACATTTTCTGTATAAACATTGATCTCATTAGACTGTGAACTCCTAGAGGAACAAGTCCCACATCATCCTCATTGACAAAATGAACATGGCAGACACTTGGTAAATGTTTGCTAGATAAGTGAATGGAAGTCAGGCGAGTTGGCGTGGTGATGGCAGCTGGGGTGTTGATGGAAGTAATATGCTTCTTTTTGGACATGATGGAATTTGGGAATGTGGTATATTTTTTAGATGCAGTTTCTAGGAAGAGATTACCCAAAGAACTGAAGAACAATGACAAGCTTATGTGTATGTGAGGGCAAGATAAAGAGTAGAGAGATGGTATAGTTGGGTATAGAGAGAATGCTGTAACTGAACTGCTCCCTTCAAGACGTCAGGTGAGATTAGAGAGAAAATGCAGCATGGCATTCGTCATGGGAAGTTGGAATGTGAAGGGAAGGCTGGAAGGATGAGCAGGACTGAGGTGGACCTGTAGGCTGTGTTAGCCAGTGAAAGTTGGAGGGAAGGGGAAATGGGAGGCAGTAGAGCATGGAGTTACATTTGCAGGCACTGGAGTCAGGCTGTTGGAGTTCAAAGGTTAGCTCTTCTACGGATTTGTTATGTGACTTTACTTACTCTCTCTTGCCTCGAGTTCCTCTTCTGCAAACTGAGGTTAATAATACCTGCATAAACACACGTACAGCCCTCAGAACAGAAGCTGGAATGTGGTAAGCACCTCATAAGCATTCATTCTTCTTACTGAAACTCACTAGGATCACTTTGTGCATGTTATCCTATTTAATCCTTAGTAACTGTATAGGTAGGTGTTATTATCTTCATTCTGCAAATAAGAAAACTGAAGTGCAAAGAAGTTTCATAATTTTCCTCAATCCACACAGCCTCTATATGACGTGATAAAGCTTACCTAAGCTAGAGTCTTACCTGATCCATCTGGTGCCCGGGCTAGTGCACTTTCTCCTATAACACTCAGCTTAAGCTAGGTAGATATGGCAAGACCGCTGGCTGAGGCGACTCAGATGTGATTAATAGGAAGTAGGGAGCTGTGGCAGACTTGGGAGCAGGGGAAGCAGCATGCTGGAAATATTCATCTAGTATGTTTATAAAAGAGAGCAGGCAGCAGGCATAGGGAGCTGAGGATTCAGACCAGAAATGGCTTAGGAAATTTTGAGGTCTGGCAAATGTCAGGGGAGCGGTGATAGAAGAATGAGCAGAGTCTATGACTGATGCAAATAAGGTGGACATGATGGTATGTGATAGAAACTAAGAGGTCTGTATGTGGGGGGTGGAGCTTGGAGTTTCAACCTGAAAGTTTCAAACATGAGACTCTAAGAAAATAGTCTGAATGGTAATGAGAAAGTTGAGAGGGGAGTCACTTTAGTATCAGCTTCCCTTGAAGAAAAGCACCTTTAGAGGAACCAACTTGGAGAATAGAGTCAGCATCGAAGTGGGACACTTCATTATTTTTAGTGGCAGTGCGGTTCTGCCCTCGGTAACATTTACTTTGCTGTCAGTCCAGCTCTGTCAGTCCTCCTTTATTAAGGAAGGAAGCTGATGGATCTTTCCTTTCTTTCTTTCTTCCCTGGAGTAGGATGTTTTCTCTACACAGTTAGCATGTGAACTTCTTTTTAAAAAGAGGTTTACATTTTACTCTAATTCTCATCCATAATGGAGTGCCGTGATTTGCATTTGGGCAGTTAGGAAAATCAGTTCTGTTGACTTCCTGTTTTCTATATCCGGCCTCGAGCAGAACTTCCCATTTGAGTGGGACCAAGAAGAACATAGAAAGCTGAAATGTTCTCCTGAAGTTGATTTCCCATGGGGATAAAGTAAGTTAATGGTCTGAAGTGTTTGTCTCCCCTTGCTCCCAAAGCTTGCCTTTCAGTTGCTCTTGTTTTTAAACTACAGGGAATGAACTGAGGAAAGCAATTTTGTTTTTTTTTCTGCAGGTCAGAGTCCCAAAGATTTAGTGCAGGGTTCCATGGACTCAGGAGTTCAAAACATGCTGCTCAGGCTGAGCTCTTGGCCAGATTTGGAGATTCCAGTGGCTTTTCTCTTTGACAGTTCCTAAGAACATTTTATTTGGATCCTCTTCTTTAGGTTTTTTCTGTCTAAACATTTTATTTTACCTAGTGTGAAGGGGTGAGGGAGGGCAGATTGTTTCCTTTCTTCCTCCTCTCCCCTTACCCCTCCCCTCTCCCTTATTCTCTGTTTCTAATTTAAAAGGATGCTCACTTTCATTAATCTCATTTACTTCCTTCATAGCACCCTGTGAGGCTGATATTGTTACCCCCATTTGACAGAAGGGGAAACTGCAGTTTCAGTGAATTTCGGTGATTTAGCCAAGTCACTCAGTTAACAATGCTGAGAGTGAAGCCCTAGTCTTCTGCCTTTAGATCTCTTTTTCCCAATACCATACTGCTTTTCTGGTGGAGGTTGTGGTATGTAGGATGATATCAGAAAGGAGAGGCTGGGAAGCCTGAACAGATCACATCAACAATTGAATTGTGTACCCTGATTAATAAAATAGAAAATGTTAACTAAATATATTGCCATGCAGTTCTTCAAGTGTATAGGACGTTGGGTCCTTTTTTGTGTCTCAGACTTTAAGATGATGTTGCTTGGGGAGTCACTTACTATATGCAAGGAGAATAGCTGAAAAATCAGGGTAGGCCAGCAGTATTTCATGCTTTGTTCTTAGGCAATGTGGGTTTTTCTGTTGGAGGTTGAGCAGAGGATGGTAGCAAAGTGACATTTATTTCTCCTGCTTGCCAAATCTTGGTGAGGCCAAAGCAGGTGGGGGAATCAGTTGTGAGTTGGTGTTAATGACGAGTGTCCGGACCTTGACATCTGATCAGTCCTGGAGTAGGAAAAAAGGAACAGAATTAGTGCTGTTTAGAAGCCGGTGATGGAGGTCTGCTTAGGAATGAGTGCAGATTAGGACAGGGGCAGCGAGGGAGGCCAACGGAGACTGTGGCTACCTGTCTTTCCCGGCATGTCTGTGGAATGACCTTGCTCTGCCAGGGCTTTGGGAGGAATCCTTTGATTTTGGGGGAATCTTCAGGACTGTGCACATAACCAGACTTTCCTGATGGGAATCTCTAAGGGGGCCTTCTGGGCCAGGGCCGTGGCCAGCAGGTGTCTTTCTAACATGGTCTGTGACTAGCACCCAACCTAGGCGGTGCCTTCTTTTCCTGAATCAAGCCCCTCCCTCCTCAGTGCCAAAGTAGAAGTGGCTGGGTGGGTGACGGTCTGAGTGCGGGCCCGGCACCACAACCCACGGGCCACTACCTACATTGCTGTGAGATCCTGACCTTTCTGTCTTCTGGACTCATAAGATAAAGAGAGTGAATGAGGAGGAAAATCAAATATTGTGGCAGAGAGGGGCTGGCAAACATGGGCATGGCCAACAGAAGTCTCTCACCAAAGCAAGGAGCTGAGAGAAGGATTTGGGGAGGGAATCTCAGAAGTCTCACTCCTCAGGCAAAGGATTCAACAAAGGAAAATCCGACTCTGGCTTGAATATGGTCCAGGTGTGGGGTTAGCAGTCCGTGTTACTGTCTGACATGGGAGAGCATTCTGCTGTGATGGAAATGGGGTGGGCTGGGGTGCAGGGGGAACCACGGAGGTAGAGAAAGGAGGTGAGAGGGAACACAGTCTTGCAGTTGACCAGAGCGTATCTGGCTGCATGGTATAGTCCCCGGATCAGGGCACCTATGTCTGTACATTGCACCAAAACAGCCGTCCAGTGTGTTCTCAAAAACCCTGTGAAGGAATGTTGTAATTTGAACCATATTTTGAAGATATCAGAGGATCTCATCATTTAGGAGAATCTCATGGGAATTACTTTTTAAAAAGAAAATAATCATTTTAGGGAGTAGAAAGTCTCTCAACGATTGGTTTTGAATCCATTTACTCCAAGTAGGATTCAGTATTTCACTCTTTCACTGGCAGTGGCTTGTTTTTTCTCCTGCATATATGGCTTGCAAAGTTCTTAACTAAGGATAGTAATTAATTATTTCCCAGCTATTTTTACCTTTGCTGTATTAAAAGTTGGAGGAAATTATTTCATTTAACAGAATTTAAACAAAATGAAAAAGTTATTTTCCTTAAGGTATTATGCTGTGCTTTTTCAAGGAAAAGCCTCCTCCAAAGGCACTTTTGGAGGCAGTTACCAAAGGAAAATCCCACCCACCAACAGAGACACTCAGCCTCTAAGTCTGGCTTTTGGAAAATGAACACTATTCTTTTTTTCCAAACAGGACGCTGTGAGATCAGTCATGTACACTATGAAAATAATTGGTGTGCGTTAGTACGCCTTGTGCCAGATTTCATGCTTGTTGAAAGGTGATTGGATTCAAACCAGCACATTTAAAGGTCATCTGGTTGTTCTTAAACTGGGCAGAGTTTTAACTCTTTCATTATAATGGCTTTTAACCAAATGGCCATTTTAGGAAGGAAAGAGACTGCATACTGCATTTTAACTTTCTGACCTTTTTCTTCTCAATTTTTTTGTAAAGTTCTCAGGGATTTCCTATGGATGAAAAGGGTCTGAGAAATGAGTTCTTTGCTGGCATTTGGAAAAGGGTGGAAGTAGAAACTGAGTTCTTTTTAAACTACTGAATTGAGGTCAGGGCTTTAAAATGACTGTGCACATCACATAAGCAATGTCTAAATGTCAGGCTGAAAGTTCTCTCTCTTTTAAATAGTACTTCAAGTTCGTTAGTAATAGCTAGCCCTCTGTCTCTTTCTTGCATTTCCTCTCACCTTTGAAAAACTTTTTAAGTTCCTTTAACAGCTCTGTGAGAAACCACCATGTAATGATCAATATTTCTACCCAGCTGGTTGACGTCAGCCCTGTTTCTGGAATGGGTATTTCACTGGGCTTTGGGGTTTTGATGACGTTTTTCCCCCAGTGACATGGATTAAATAGTTTATTTTGTTGGTCTACAAAATACCATCTGTCTACCAGCCGTTTTGCTGTATTTCCCAAAATAAGGTAGGGGACTGATGTGTCTCAAATAAGCAGGGTGAATTTTAGTCACCTGATGATAAAGTCTCTTGGATTGTGCATTAGTGTCCTGATGAGCCCCTAGCAACTTTCAGCATTATGAAGACTAGTTTGGAAGCCTCAAAGACAGTATCTTTCTTGAGGAGAAAAGTAACCTCAGGCATTTCCACAAATACCATATACAAGTGGTCAGGTAAAGGCCGTGGGAGTTCAAGCATGTATTTACCTTGAGTGTGTGTATGAACTCTTGTAGTTCTAACTAAAGGCAAATGGAAAATGTATAGAGTCCCATTTTGTCAAGCTAACAATTTGGTATCCTCTTCTTTCCTGGTTGCTTCATAGCCCACTCTTAGTTGTTTTCTTTCTTTATTGCCCACAATTTTTAGCTGCAAGGCTGTGCACTGGTTGCTTAAAAATTCTGTGCCTCATCTGCTTCACTCGCAAAACGGGGAAAACATCACAGGATCCTTGGGGTGTTGCTTTGCCAGCCGGAAACCTTTGTGGCCAATGGTGCCTTTGCCTGAGTTTTGCTCAGGCCCACTGGGCTAGTTCTTCCTCCTCAGCCCGGGCAGGCTGCGCTGGGCTTGCACTACCAGCCCAGATCTTATGCCTGCCAAGGGTGAGCCAGGCGTGAAAAGGCAAGGGGTATGTGAACAAGGGGGCTGCCTGTTGTGCACAACAAGGCATGCCAGCTGCAGCAGGGCAGGCAGCTCCAGATGCCGGCACAAGTGCCAGCTTCCTGTGAGGCTGTGGCTGGACCAGGTATACCACAAGTGGCTTCCACTATTGGCATCCGGGAATGTGGTGGTGCCTGGAAGCTTGGAGACACCAGGAACCACAGAACCCCAAAGAGGGTGTCACATCCCTGGCTCAGGGAGCTCCTAGGTCTTTTCTCTCCTCTCCCTCTTCTTGCCCACAACATGGCAAGCAAGGGGTGTGTTTCAGCTGTGTTTGTGTTACAGCTCTTTCAGTCCCACCATTTAGCAGGTCCCAAGTTCTTGTCCCCTATCCTGGAAGAATGAGGTACAGGGCCAACTGGAGGCTAAGCAAGACAGAGAGATTTATTGAGTGACAGTACAGCTACCAGGAGACCTGAAGTGGGTAGCTCCTCTCTGCAGGCAGGTTGTCCCGTCAAGTGTGCAGCTCTCAAGAGAGAGGAGACCCACAGTAGGTAGCTCCTCTCTGTAGGCAGGTCATCCTTTCAAATGAGCAGCTCTCAGGAGAGAGAAGACCCACAGTGAGTAGCTCCTCTCTGCAGGCTGGTTGTCTCAACCTCTTCCCAGTCTGGCTGAGTCCAGGGGGTTTTATGGGCTTCAGAGAAGAGGAAGTGAGTGCTAATTGGCCTATGGGCAGCTGTGAGCAGGCCCAGAGAAAGCAGCATAAGTTCTTACTCCTGTCTGTGGAACTAGCAGCCTGGCTCCCAGGCTTCAGGCCATCCCAGGCCTGAAGGTGTGGCTCACTGGGAGCTGCCCCTTTCTGTCCAGGAGTCTGTCTGCCTCCCCCTGCCATCAACCTGCTGTCCCTGGCACCCAGGCTGTTCATGCCGAGGGGTGCCTGCAGTCCCATATTGAGCCACTCTCAGCTCCCGCTTGGCCCCCCTCCCATGCTCCTCAGCGCACAGAGTCTGGAGGGGGCTGAGGCGACAGGGGGCTTGTGTGTCAGTGCTACCCTGAGCACAGGCATACCCAGCTGGGTCATGACAGTGCCCCAGCTTGCACTTAACTTTGCTCTGAAATTGGAGTGGGCACTGGGAGCAGGTACAGGCTGGGCAGTGGGAGCAGGCATTTCTGAGCCTGTGGGGGTAGGAGGGCTTCCTGGGCCCCCGAGAGTACAGGAATGCCTGGGTCTGCACCCACAGCTGGGTGGCTGCAGCTGCACCCAGGAGGGCAGGACTCCCACCCCTCAAACTCAGAAGCGGGTGGGGCTTCTGCCTGTTCCCAGCTCCCAACAGCTCCATGGAGTATGCAGCCCTGTCTGTGCCTTGCCTGCTGCAGCCGGCGTCTTCTCGGCAGTCATTCCAGATGGGCCACCACTGCCATCAATTGCATTACCTACCTTAGTGTTATTGTGAAAATTAAATGAGTTAATCCATGTAAAATGCTGGGAACAATGTCTGGCATGAAACAGATGCTCAATAAATATTAATTCTCATCATTGTTGGTATTATTTTTGCTATTATTTGAATCTTTTTCATATTGTTGTGACATATGGAGGTTTTTGACCTACAGGGTTTCTTCTGAGTGGCATAGCTTAGGGTAAAGTGACTCTCCTCACCTCTCAATACCCTACTCTCTTTTGCCTAAATTTCAGTTAAGGATGACTGGAGACATCATATGGGAAATGGTGGTCCTGAACCAGAGAGATGGGAGAGCAAATTGCTAAGGTGGTTCTTGAGGGTAGGGATGGAGAGCCAGACACAGGCAGGTGTCCTCCAGACAGCTGTCCTCTATCTTCACTCATTGCCTCTGCAGCTCCTGCTGTCTCATTCAGAAAGGGAATGTATGTTGCCTCTAATGCCTTCCTGAGCTAAAGCCCCGTAGTCCTTGAACATCCTCTTTCAAAGATACTGAGCCCTGATAACCTTCATTACACTGTTGTTCTCATATTCTTCTCAGATTAACTCACTCATAACTTCTTATTAAATTGATAAACTGATTATGAATTTTTCACCATTAACTTTATTCACTTCTATTCCGTCACAAACTTAGTATTCACAAAGCATGCTTAATCTGAGCAAAAGTGAAAATGGTATAGCTGCGAAATACCTTGTAATGGTAGGTACTAGGTGTTATAACGTGATGACACTTATATTTTTGACTGTAATCAGTAAGAAATAGATTTCACATCACAGTCTATACAGATGTACATTTATTTGTATGTATGTATGTATAGCTTAAGCAAAAGTGTCATGAAACAATGTTCAACCTATTGCGTACAGTGTACTTTCATGATTTGTAATATCTTCTTTTTTATTGAAAACGAGCCTGGTTTGTAACCCACTAAACACATAACCTGTAGTTTGAAAAACCCTGATCTAGAGGACCATCCGGTGGATGCCTCTTGAGTTCTTACACACTATCCACATATCATCTGTATCATACGTGATGGGTTGTGGCCATCTCAGTTTCCTTTTGAGAAATTGCCTCCTCTCATGCTAACAAAAAAAAAAAAAAAAAAAAAAAAAAAAAAAATAGAGAAGGAAAGAAACCTCAGATCAAGAACTAACACATTATCTGACAACCCATAATCTCTCCTTTCCCTTATACTCTTTCCTAATAACTATTCTTTTTCAACTGTCCAAAAGAAACCATTCTAATAAGTTATAACACCATGTATTAGAAATTTAGAAACCATTTTTGAAAGAAAATAAAGATGTAAATTAATGGGGGGACTAAATTATGCATGGATACAAAGACTATATATTATAATGACATCAGTTCTCCTATAAAATCAATGCTATTTTAATAAAAGTGTCAGCAGTCTTTATCTTATAATGGAGACTCACAATCTTATTCCAAAATTTATATGGAAATGCAAGTAGCCAAGAAGAGCCAATATAGCCCTAAAGTAAAAGAACAGGGAGGAAAAACTTAAAACTGTTTGATATCAATACTTACTATACTTAAGTGTGGTACTGACACAAAGAAAAATAGTTCACTGCAGTGGTCATATACATCTTTTGTTAGATGTATTTCTATGTATTTGATATTTTTGATGCTGTTGCAAATTTTATTGTTTTGTAATTTTCACCCTGTTGCAAGTATCAGAAATACAGTTGATTTTTCTTTCCAGCAAACTTGCTAAACTTTGTGGTTAATGGAAACACTTCAGCTATAGATTCTTTTCAATAACATAATCACATTGTCTAAGAATATTTCTATTTTTACTTATTCTTTTTCAATCCTATGCCTTTTCTTGTTTCCCTGCCCTCCTCCCCTCCCGCCCCGGCCCCGTGCCTTGCTTTATTGCTTTGGCTGAGATTTCCAGTGCCAAATAGAAATGTTGATGGTAAGCATCTTTTTCTCATTCCTGATTTCAGAAGAAAAGTTTGTAACATTTCAATATTGAGTGATTTTTTTTTGTGGTGTTAACAATTTTTTTTGTAAGTACCTTTTATTACATTTAAAGAGTTTTGTTCTGTTTCTAGTTTGCTAAGAGTTTTCTTGTCAGATGTTAAATTTTATCAAATGATATTTCTGAAGCTGTTGATGTAATAGAAGTTTCTCCCTCATTCTGTTAATCTGGTTAACTACATTAAATTGATATTTTGAATGTTAAACCAACTGTATTAGTCACCAACCTTGTAGTAACTAAACTGAATTTAGTTACACTATGTTTCGTTACTGGATTCAGGTGGTTAACCCTTTAATTAAGATTTTGCATTTGTCACATGAGAGAGTTCTGGCTTGACTTTTCTTTTCTTTTAATAACTTTGTTGGGTTTTGGTATAAAGGATGTGCTGACCTCATAATACAAGTTGGGAGTGGTTCCTATTTTTCTCTTCTCTGTAGAGTTTATGTAAGATTATTGTTAATTCTTCCTTATCTGTTTGGCAGAATTCAACAGTGAATTGTCCATTTCGTATAAACAAGTTTATTTGCTTAAGGTTACTCAGAATATAATTTTAATGTATCTGAAGGATCTTCAGTTAATGTCCCTTTTTCATTTCAGATATTGGATATTTGTACCTTTTGTTATTTCCTCCTTTATCAGTCAGGCTCACTAGGGGTTTATCAGTTTTATTAATCATTTCAAACAACCATCTGTTGGCTTTTTATTGATATTCTTTATTGTATTTTTTAAAATTTCCATTCATTTCTATTCTTATATTATTTCATTTCTTCTTTTTCTTTGTATTTAATTTGCTGTTCTTATATAATTATCACTGTATAATTTATTGAAATGATAAATTAAGATAGCTGATTTTTAGGCTTTTTTTCTCATTTAATATTTACATTAAGACTACACATCTCCCTCAAAGGCTAGATTTAGCTATATTGCACAAATTTTCTACTGCAGAATTTTCATTTTTATTCAGTTCAAAATGTTTTCTAATATCTGTGTTGATTTCTTCTTTGAGCTACATGTTCTTTATAAATATATTACTTAATTTCTAAATATATGGGGATTTTCCAGTTGTCTTTTTGTTATTGATATCTAGTTTAATCCCACTTTGGTCATTTTAAAAGAATATGAATTCTGCCATTACTAGGGCTGTGTTCTAGTAATGTGTGTGTTGAAGTTTTAAAATCATGTTCCCATTTTCTCTATAACTGCTGATTATTTTCCTGCTTATTAATCTGTTACAAGAGGTGTGTTAAAAATGTCTTATGATTTGTGGGATTATCAGTTTTCGGAACTCTATTCATTTTTGCTTTAAATAATTTAAACCTATGTTATTAGGAGCATATACTTTTAAAATTATTATATCTTCCCCCTAGTAAATTCAGCCATGTATTTCCTCCTCTTCATCTATTCATGTTTTGTCTTAAAATCTACTTTGCATGGTGTGAACATGGCTACTTCAGCTTTATTTTGGGGTAGTGCCTGCATAGCGACCTCTTTCTGTTCTTTCACCTTCAATCATCCTATAGTCTTATATTTAGGAAATGTCTCCTGTAAGAAGCATATAGCTTTGTTTAATACAGCCTGGCACATTTTGTCTTTTGAATAAAATATTTAATGTTTATGATTTATGTAATTATTGTATTTGTGTTTTTTTAAATCCATCATTATTATTTGCTCTCCATTTGTCTCATCTTTTCTGTTGCCCCCTTTTTTAATCTTTGTTGCTTTCTTTGTCTTGAGGTTTAAAAAATTTATTATTATTTTCCACTTTTCCTGCTCTATTGACTTCCACCACTCCCAACTTACCCACTTTTGTTTATGTGTTTTCGTTTGGCATCAATATTAACCCCTTCAGGACATTATTATCAAAGACATTCACTATCTATTTAGATATATCCACATAGTTAGCCCTCTTTTTGAGTCCTCATTTTTTCTATATCTCAGTCTCCCAGCTGCGATCATTTCTTTCTGCCTGAAGAGTACCTGTAGTGCTTCCTTGAGTACATGAAAGCTGCTTAGGGATCTCTCAGCTTTTGTTTTTCTGAAAATGTCTTTATTTTAGCTTTGTTTCTGAAATACATTTTCACTTGGTATAGAATTCTAGGTTGAATTTCCTTTTCCTTTAAGCATTTGAAGATGTTTCATTGTTTTCTGCTTCCAATGCCATCCAAAGTCTTCTAAATCTTTCCTAGGTAGGTAGAAATATTTAACTCAAAGGATGAATAAAAATGCATCCACAAACCCATACTTCTATTTTTTAATGGCATTTAAAGTTTATAGATATTTAGTGTAAAGTATTTTTAAATCTGCACATTGAATGCAGATGATCAAAGGAATCAAGTATTTGATGATTAAACAGAGACCTTTGTTTTATATATAGACTAAGGGTTGGTCCAGGACTGTCAAAACAATTCTAGGAAGTATTTTTCTAACTCTTGAAGAGAGAGAGAAGGAACATAAAATGTACATAAACCTAAGTTAAAAGAAATATGTAAAAGTATGTTAAAATAATGCAAAAAGCATATATGCATATATCTTGCTTGAACTTGACATTCACAGACTTGGAGTAGTTCGTTCTTTAAGAATCTCATGTCATATTATTTTATATCTTTCTCATTTGTGAAGTCATTCAAGAGATCCTGCCTTATATGTGTTTTCCAGATAATTTACACTTTTATTTTTACATAGATGTTGATTAGCTGTGCTTCATTGAATATTCTCAGTTTTGGGTATCAGTTTTCAGCAAAACAACTAAATGTGACATATTCCTACTGAGCATATTTGGTCTCTAATTGTGCATTTGACTTACGACTTATATTTTCACCTAAAAAGTATTTTGGCTACAATATTAAATTCTTTTCTTCTTCTTCTTTTTTTTTTTTTTTTTTGAGCTCGAGTCTTGCTCTGTCACCCAGGCTGGAGTGCAGTGGCATGGTCTTGGCTCACTGCAAGCTCCGCCTCCTGGGTTCACGTCATTCTCCTGCCTCAGCCTCCCGAGTAGCTGGGACTACAGGTGCCTGCCACCGTGCCCGGTTAATTTTTTGTATTTTCAGTAGAGACAGGGTTTCACAGTGTTAGCCAGGATGGTCTCAATCTCCTGACCTCGCGATCCACCTGCCTCAGCCTCCCAAAGTGCTGGGATTACAGGCGTGAGCTACTGTGCCTGGCCTACAATATTAAGTTCTTTTAGCATTAATAGAGTGCTTGAAATATGAACTTAGTGCTTTTACTTTTAAAATATTTAAAAGTTTTGATATTTGAAAATTTGATATTTTAAAATATTTTTTTCTGTACTAAAATGCACTACAATATAATGCGACAATTATGAATATGGATTTTGGATTAAGTCAAACCTGAGCTGGAATAGTAGCTCTGTTCCTTACTAGTTGTGTATCCTTGGAAAAACAACTCCAACTCTCTAAGCATTAATTTCCTTATCTGTAACACGGGGTCCATAATTTCTACGTTACAATGCTGTTTTAAGAATAAATGAAGTGGGAAATGAGTTAGTATCATATTCATATATGGCAGCCGTTATTATTATTATTATTATTAAATTTCTATGGTATGTTATTACCTGCTAAGTTTGTTCATAGAATAATATATTGTATTGGCAAATAATATTCCAGTAGGAGAATGATTCTTATAAAATAAATAATTTAAAGTAACTTACTTTATTCTTTAGAGTTTACCAAGCTAGGTATATTTAGTGAACATGGGAGTCAACAGCATATAATAAATTCTGTATTCTTAATTAAACAAGCATTTATTGAGTCTCTAACAACAAAGTTTTAAACAGCAGTGTTTAAAACACCATGGCAGGGTTGGGCATGGTGGCTCATGCCTGTAATCCCATACTTTGGGAGGCCAAGGTGGGAGGATCACTTGAGGTCAGGAGTTCAAGACCAGTGAGGTCAACATAGAGAAATCTCTCTACTAAAAATACAAAATTTAGTAAAATTTTGTCTCTACTAAAAATACAAAAATTATCTGGGCATGGTGGCAGGCACCTGTAATCCCAGCTACTTGGGAGGCTGAGGCAGGAGAATTGCTTGGATCAGGGAGGTGGAGGTTGTAGTGAGATCTCGCCACTGCACTCCACTCCAGCCTGGGTGACAGAGCAAACTCTGTCTCGAACAAAACAAAACAAAACAAAACAAAACAAAACAAAACAAAACAACTACCATGGCAGGAGGAATTTCAAGCATATGAAAGGCTGCTACCAAGGATGATTGTGCCTCTGCACAGGTGTCTGCCTCTCCCCATCTCTGCTGTCAATGCTGGAGTCCAGCACAGTATCACTTGTCTGGGTTTTCACAGTAGCTGGCTTACCACTTACCTCCCATTTCTCTCCAATCTATCCTTTATACTTTTGCCAGAAATTATCTTTCTAAAACAAAATCATGCCATCGTCATTTACACATTCATAGACAGCCATTGTCTGTGGAAAACGGTTCAGCCTCATTAAGATGTAAGGCCCTCTGTGCCCTTGCCCTTCCAGCTGTATCGCCTCCTGTTTCCTTTCCTGCAGCCTGTGCTCCGGCCGTAGGGACTAATTGCAAATCTCCATTGTTATCACGTCCTTTCCAGCTGTTCTTTTAACTAGAAATGTTTTTCTAGCCATTTCTTGCCTCTCAAAATTGTATTCATTCTTTAAGATATAAGATAAACACCATCTCATCTGTAGTCTCCCCAGACGTAGAGGATGAATTCGAGTTAGTTTAAAAGCAAGAAGTGGGCATTGTAGTGTTCTAAGGTAGGGAGACTAGGTATAGAAAGAAACCTTGAGATGGAAACCAAGGACAGAGAAACTTTTGCAGAATGCTATCTCTGTGGGTTTCCTGCCCTGTCTTTCAGCCTGAAGTGGTTCTTCCTTTCTGTGTTCTCTTCCTCTGATGGGCTGCTGAGGATTGTTGCACATAGGAGGCCAGAGAATGTCTCACTGTCCTCCCAGGAGCTGTTGCTTAGGGTTCTCTTACGCCGCTCTTTTTTGATTCCCTGGGCTCCTGCAGAGCCATTTATTGCCTGGACCTTCCCTATACTTTGTCTTCCCCTTAGCTCAAGGCCTGGCCTCTCCTTATCTTTCCTCAGAGTTGACTTCTGATGGGATCTGTTGTGCTGGAACTAGCTGTGATGTTTCTCTTCTTCCTTCTTCACCTATGGGTTGGTTCCTCAGCCCTTATACTGGTCCCACTGGCACCAGCCCTGACCCCATTAATTCCCTTTCATCGTCCTCCGTACCCAAAGGTCCTGTCTTGGACCAGGGAAGCTCACTGGGCCAAGCATTCCCCATAAATGTTAATAAATGTAACCTAATTTTAAAAGAAGTATCTCCAAAGAGTGTAGCCTTCTAAGAGACTGAGTACAAAAAAAGGAAAGGAGTGGAGCAGGACAGAGTATGAAAGAAGACAGCAAGAAAAGGTCAGGCACAACTGGGAGAGAAAAAGGCAAAAGCTGTGGGCATGCAAGGCCAGAAGCGTAGCCAAGAAGCAGAAGGTGAAGTCAGAGGTGGGTGAAGGGAAAGAAACATGAAATGAGAGAAAAAATCCTAGGAATCTTAGCATTGGAGGGGGAACTCCAGTGCGAGAAATGATCTAATAATAGTTGAATGGAGAGAAAATCAGTGTATAGTCAATCTTCATCATCACAGATTATGTGTTTGCAAATCCACCTACTTGCTAACATTTATCTGTAATCCCGAAAGCAATCCTTGCGGCGCTTCTGCAGTCATTGTGGATGAGCGTGAAACAGTGAAAAATTTAAGCCACGCCGCATGCGTATTTCCAGCTGAGGGTGAACAAGGGATGCTCAGCCATCGTGTTTCAGCCTTCATGCTGTAAGTAAGTGTTCTTCCGTGATACATTTAATGCTGTGTTTTTGAATTCTTGTGCTTTTTGCTGGTGATTTTGTCATGTGAAATGGTTTCCAAGCATAGTGCTGAAGTGCTGTCCAGTGCTCCTAAGCACAAGAAGGCTGTAATAAGAAATCTGGCCGGGCGCCCTGGCTCACGCCTGTAATCCCAGCACTTCAGGAGGCCGAGACAGGTGGGTCACTTGAGGTCAGGAGTTTGAGACCAGCCTGGCCAACATGGTGCAACCCCGTCTCTAATAAAAATATAAAAGTCAGCTGGGCTTGGTGGTGTGCACCTGTAGGCCGAGGCATGAGAATAGCTTGAACCCGGGAGGCGGAGGTTGCAGTGAACCGAAATCATGCCACTGCACTCCAGCCTGGGTGACAGAGCAAGACTGTGTCTCAAAAAAAAAAAAAAAAAAAAAAAAAAGAAAGAAAAAAAAGAAATCTGCATGTTAGATAAACTTTGTTCAGACATGAGTTATAGAGCTGCTGGCAGGGTGTTTGGTGTTAATGAATTAACAATATATATTAAATAAAGTATCTTTAAATAGAAACACACAAAAGACAAAGTTATATATTGATTCGTTGATGAAAATATTGTGACCAGAACTTGCAGAAACCTGATCTGACATTTCCCCGGGAGCAATGGTTCAGTATTTGCTAATTCAGTGTTCTCAGTGACTTTATAGAACCGCCACAAATTACAAGAATCAACTCTGTAAACATTTTCGTTGGTCAATGCATATGCATGTTTAGACATTTTGTAGAATTATAGTCAACTCAAGTGAAATGGAACTCCTTTTATTTGACTTGGGAAGACGCTCTATTCTCTTCTGTTTCAAACAAAACTCTAAATAAAATCCTCTTTTGTTTTGGTTTATTTTAGCAGATGTTTACTGGTGAATGTGTTGAGTAAGTTAGGTAAAGTTGACCTAGACATGGTTTTTGCTCCCAAGGAATTCCCAATTGATCATGGAAGACAGGAGATGTGTGTGATCAACAGTATTGACATTAATTTGTATTCCTGAAACAGTTATCAACTAGAGTCAAAGAAGGTTTTTGCTGGTCCTGAACATCAAGGAACCCAGCCTAGGTACAGAAAATAACCACATATTGTCCACAGAGTAGGTGTCTACAACATGCTAGTGAAGGTTGACATTATCTTAGAGCTTCGGGGGTTTATAGATGGAAGGGATCCTACAGGCCCAGTATGTGACAAGGACCTGAGCATGTTTAGATGTAGAGTTAGAACTGAAAACCAAGCCTCATGGCTGAAACTGAATCCTTTCCCACTAAACCATACAGGTTCTATGCGCACGAACTAGTTATTGGAGTCCTGGCTTAAAATGAGCTCATGTTCCAGAATTTCCACTTAGGTCAGATGTTTATAAGTCATTCTGAGGTTGTTCCAGGATGAGCTCCAAGGGGTCTATTTTGCTGTATATGAATATTTTTATAGAAAGAAGCTCATAAATTTTCATGTGATTCTTAAAGGAGTTGATGATTCCAAAAAGTCTAAGAACTTCTGTGCATATTCTGAGGTTAACTGTACACCATAAATACTAAACTTTATTTGGGGTGGTGTCTTGACATTGTATTTTGTACCCCTATCAGTCTAGCAGAAGATTTTTTTTTTTTAAATAAATAAAATGCTCACTGTTGGCTAGGATGTGGCGAAACAAAACTTCCTATATTGTCAGTGGCAGTATAAATTGGTATGAATTTTCTAAAAAGACATTTTGTACTTTTTGCACCAGATACCAAATTTGTCCTTCAATAATATATTCTAAGAAAGCAATTAGAAAAAGGAAGTAATTAGAAATTATGTATAAAGATATTTATAGCGTTTTTGTTCATAATATGAAAACTAGGAATCAAAGTGTCTAACAATTGCAGTTTTAAAATATCACCTAGGCAGGGTGTGGTGGCTCAAGCCTGTAATCCCAACACTTTGGAAGGCCAAGGTGGGTGGATCACCTGAGATCAGGAGTTCGAGACCAGCCTGGCCAACATGGCAAAACCTTGTCTCTACTAAAAACACAAAAATTAGCCAGGCGTAGTGGTGGGTGATTGTAGTCCCAGCTACTCAGGAGGCTGAGGCAGGAGAATAGCTTCAACCTGGGAGGCAGAGGTTGAGCCAAGATTGTGCCACTGCACTCTAGCCTGGGCGACAGAGCGAGACTCTATCTAAAAAAAAAAAAAAAAAAAAAAAAAAAATTCACTTAATATTATGAAAACTTGTTTATGACAAGACATGATGTGAACGTAATCATGGCATATATAGCATAATCACAATTTGTTTATGTGTGAACAGAATAACATGTTGACAGAGATTATCTTTCGGTAATGGGACTACAGGTGTTTCTTTTCCTTTTTATTTTTTTCTTTTTGTATTTTTCAAATTGTCTAAATGACTATATATTTTTATAATCAGAAGAAATATTGAAACCATATTTTGTCCCACTTGAACTATGATTTACTTAAGGGAAGCCCTGTCCTTGTTTCTTAGTTTCTACATTTTAAAATGTCTCATCACTCATTTTGGCTGAAAGTTAAAATGCAGTCTCAGTTATTTCACATTAATTCAATTATAAGCCCTTCTCTTCCCACAGTATCATTTCATCTTAAACCTTCATACTCAGTCTCCTTTGCAACTCTGGCCTCTCTTGCTTTCCATTCCTTTTTGTTCTTTCTCTGATAAAAAAAAAACTAAATTCTGTCTGCTTTTCTTTGACAGCATTAGCCTTTTTTTCTCCTCTGCTGGGAATATAATTTTTGCTATTCTGTTTTTCAACTATTTACCACTTTTCCCTTTGTTTCTTTATCCTGGTTTTTAATTTTGTAAGGTAGAGGAAGCATTCATGAAATAGTCTCTTGCAAACCTCAGAGCCTCAGTAGTACTTTTGCATTAATTAAAAAATTTGTATTCTTTTTGAGATTTCCCAAAGTATTTTCCCATTATATCAGGAACACATGTGCATATGTGCATACATAGGTATGCATGAGAATGAATGTATTCACATGTGTGCACGCATGCATTCATGTTTGTGAATACATGTGCAAGTTGGTGTGTACATGTGAGTGAATACATGTTCCAGTTCTTCCTGAACAGGAACTGTGTCCTTTCCTACATACCCTACAGAAGTAGACACTGCAGTGATGCTGACTGCCTGTTTGCCTGTCTCTGCATAGCCAGCCACCTTTCAGAGCTTGCCATCTGGATCTCAGACAGTATGCAGAGGAGAGGAATGTTCTAATCCACCCTGGTACCAACAGGCTGGCATCTGTACTTTGAAAGCTTTGATGAAGAAGATGCAAATTGTGTTGGCTGTGTGGGCTTTTCAGCTGCTTCCTGACTGGGCTAGAGACAGGCAGCATCACTTTTAATCTCTCCAAAAGCCTACCATTTGGCAAAGAGATACCTGTATTAGATAAGACGATGGATCTCGATTTATATATGTGTGAATGCAGACTGAATTAAAATGGCACCCTAAGGAAGGAGCTAAGGACCAAATCAGGAGACCCTCTAATTGAGTCAGAAATCAAGGCCAGGATTTATAGGATGAACATTTGTATGTGTACATTAGAATGTAAAGTAGGTATTTGTAATTGAAGTACTATGCTTGTTTCATTTCCATAAACCTAAGGTCTGACTTCGAAGTGGCCTCGGGGTGTATCCATCAGCACTGATATAATTTGTAAATTTGTAATTTTGTAAATTTGCCTGCTAAATCAAACCTATGATGAAAAGAACCAGGCAAATAACACGTCTTGCAGTGTGCAAATTCCCGTGGCTGTATTATATAGAGTGCTCAGCTCAGTGTTTCGCAGTGGAGAAGAATGTACGTTGATATGCTTTCTGGGTTTGAGAGCTCTTTCTTCCTCATCCAGAAGACAGAGCTGGGTAGAGAAAAGGATAACCAGCAAGACAAAAGGCTTTGTTCCAGTGTTATTTGTTTAAAACTCAAAGTCATATGGTGAAAATGAGACTTTATTAAATTTGTCTGGTTGGAAACAAGCATGCAAATTGTACAAGACTCCTAAATGTGCCAAAATGGCAGGGAGAGAGTCCTGACAAGCATGGAGAATAATGAGTAATGCTAATGTCCTAACAGTGCACCTTGCCTTCATTGACCTTTGGAAATATTGTGAAAAAGTCGAACTTTTCTGCTCTGTCTGTGCAGTCTTGCAGTGTTTCGTCTCTTTTTCTTCCTCTAGGGAGTTCTCCAAAGCCCCATTCACAAGAAATGCTAGCTTTCAGGAATAATCGATCAAGCACACCTTTGAGCAAATGTAAGATTTACGTTCATTCTATTTGGATATTTGATTTTGACATTGTATCCTTTATTTTGGAACAAAATGAATGTCACCTACATGCAGACAGATGAGGCATTTTATGCTTTTGTTGGGGGAGATATGTTTAGGGGAGCTCTCCCATTTGCAACCTGGCTTTAAACCCCACGTGGCATGAAGAAATCAATTAAACAGACAGAACTCTTCTGGGATTGGGAATCTGGCTTCTCATTTAAATGAATATCCCTTTTTTTCTAACCATAATTAATTATAATTTTCAAGTAAAAGCTACTACATCAATTTTAATGTCAAATAAATTTTAAAAACAAGATGCAGACTGTTGGAAAAGATGGTGGAAATGATTATAACCTAAGCTTGGAGCTTACTGAAGTCAATCAGCTTCAACCTGGAGCTTGCTGAAGTTCAGACTGCGCTTAGGTGGTTTTGTTTTAGTTTCCCCATTTCAGTGTAGCGGAGGCTGTTTTGTTACCTGATCTTTCTTTGTGGAGAGAATGAAACTACGTGAGGGACAATACAGTGTACTGGAGAGGGATGAAATAGTCTCAAGAGCTGCTGTACTATACCACCTACCTCAAACAGCAGATGTTACAGAACTGCTTTTTAAAAAACGTTGCCTTTCACATGTCATGCTACAAATGTATACCTAAAAAGACCTAAAAACAAAAAACAAAAACAAAAAAAAACCAAAAAAAAACCTTGAAAGAACTAGAGAAGCAGGCTGTAGTTATACAAAAGCTATATGCAAGATCATGGAAGCAAAAAAAAAAAAAAAAAAAATGCATAAAGACATATTAGAGCTTTCTTAAGTTCCAAGGGAGCTTTTGATAATACATTCAAAACATAAATGGGAAAGTCATCAGAGAATTGAATAGTCCCCGGGAGACTGCAGAAGGCTTTGAAATGGATTTAATAACATTGATGGGTCGGATAGGATGCCCTTATTCCTTTTGACTTATCATCTTTCCTTTTCCTTTTAAAATTCACTTTGAGAAAAATGTTATGTGATCAACTGCACCTGGCTGACTCAAATTTGGCTCTCGGTTTGAACTCTAGTTATCTGTACATCTTACAGCTGTCCCGTTCAGTTGCTTGTCATGTGACTTGTCATTCTGACTGGGTTTGAGGCTTACAAAGGTCAAGAAACGCATCTTTCATATCTTTGGAATTTCCTCTGAAATTTTGGTACCCTGATTGTATTTGCAGATGGTGTTTAATAAATGTTGCCTGGCTCACTGGATACTTTCAGATTTTAAAAAAAGTTAACAGAATGATCTTCAACTCTGCTTCTATTATTAATATTTATGTGCTGTATTCTGATAAACCTGTAGAAGACCAGATAAGACAAAAACAGGAGGAACAAATGGTAGATACAATAGTGAGCATGTAAAAGGCATTCGATAATGTCTTGACATGAATAATAAAATACAAGTAATAATGATACAACAACCTTACATTTCCATAGATTCTTGATTCTTCTAAAAGCACTTTCATGTAATAAAGGACAGAGGGATAAAGGAAGGAGTGAATATAAATGCAAAGAATACCAAAGGAATGTAGACATGAAAAAGCAAGGGGACCAAAGTAAGACAAAGAAAATAATAGCCAAGAATAAAGAAATCGAGGGAGAACTTAGTAACAGCTTGGAACAGTTATTGGCTAAGCAGCACACATAGCAGAGTATCAAATAAACATTGACAATGTTGATGTTCTTGTAGTGGGTAGAATACTGTATCAACAGAATACTCTGTCTATGTTTTGTCTTCTTTTCTCCTAAGTAAGTGGGGAAAGGAGTATCGTGGATTCCCTCACTTTCTTTCTCTTCCATTTTTATTCATGAGGGTTAATATTGATGCTGGTATGGCTATCTTTACTGCAGATAGTCAATCCACATCATCAAAAAGATATGGATGTGTGAATGATACTCAACTTCAGTAGCTTAGTTCAGTGATTTCACGAAAGCTCAGTTAGGCTTGCAGCAGAGAGCACCAGTGAATTTTGCCCTTGTTGTAAGGTTCTAAAAATTTCCTGACCTTAGGAGGCAGATCTAAAATTATTGTCTATAAGGCCGAATATAGTAACATATTATAAAGAAATTCTAAGAAAATAAGACATATCAACTATGTTAGAGAACTAATATTAAATCTAGAACTGAAACAAATACAGATAAAAAAGTTCTGCTTGTCATGTGCTAGAGGCTACAAGAGATCCCCAAAACACTTTTATTACCGCTTTGAAGGGATAAGCTCCCTCCAAAAGCATGAATCAACTATTTTAGAGATTTAGAGATTGACACTGCTGTTTTGGCAATAATTCTACCTTCACATTTTGAGTTTTGGAACAGCACAGAAAACTCTTCTCCTTTGGCAGATTGAAAACCTGTAGCTCTGGTATCGTAGTGGCTGTAGTGACTGGTTGAATGATTTAATCTATTTCAGCCTCAGTTGCCTCAGCTGTTAGAGGAGTTAATTATATAAGGCATGTCTTATAATCATAGCAATAATTCCCATTTCCAAATGCCTGCCATGGGTCAGGTTCTTGCTGTGTCTTTGGCACATATTATCTTTAAGTTTCTCATCAACTCTGTAAGGAACAATTGTCATTCACAGTTTACAGCTGAGAAAACTGAGGCTCAGATTATTTCAGTAAGCTGCCTGAGGACATGCAGCTAAGTGGCAAAGCCAGGATATAAACTTCATGTGTATGTTCACCAAGTCCCCGCTTAGTCCTCCATGAAATTTTGAGAGTTATTTAAAATGACATATGTGAAAGTGTTTTGAAAATGGCAAAGTTCCTTGTAAATGCCTGTTATTGTTATCATACTGATGAATATAAATTACTTAACATCTATTTACCGAGTTCCTTATAGATATTTAGCACTGAGTCAGATTTCATTTTGGACAATCCATGGAATTATTTCTCTAATGTAGTATCACATAAGATGCATCATAAATAAATCTTAAATATTTTCGAGTGGAAATTTCTTCCATCCTTGGGACCAGGTCCTTCTTCCTTTTTCCTTCTTCCTTCCTCCTTCCTCCTTCCTCCTTCCTCCTCCTCCTCCTCCTCCTTCTTCTTTTTCTTCTTCTTCTTCTTCATCGTCGTCATCTTCTTCTTCTTCGTCTTCTTCTTTTTCCTTTTTTTTTTTTCTTTTTTTGAGACTGGGCCTCTGTCACCCAGGCTAGGATGCAGTGGCACAATCATGGATAGCTTACTGCAGCCTCAACCTTCTGGGTTCAGCTACTGGAGAGGCTCCCTCCTCAGCCTCTCCAGTAGCTGGGACCACAGTTATGGCCACCACACCCAGCTAATTTTTTTTAGTTTTCTAGAGATGGGGGTCTCACTATGTTGCCTAGGCTGATCTCAAACTCCAGGGCTCAAGTTACCCTGTTTCAGCCTCCCAAATTGCTGGGATTAGAGGCATGAGTCACCCCACCCAGCCTGGGTTTTAGTTTCTTTTTGATCATATTTGGAGAGGAAAAGAAAAGAAGCAAATTTGCTAATCAAAATTGAGTCAATGTGTCAAGAAACAAAACCAATTAAATGTAGTCCAACCTTGAGAATCAGCAAGTAAAAACCCCTGAAGCCAAGAGGGCTAACAGGAGAACTGAAGGAGAGGAGAGAAATATAGCATAAGAATTTTCAAACCTCTGCTTCAAATTCTTGTATTTAGAAATGGTCTGGGCCAGCAGTGTAACTCTCCCTGTCTGGCTCTTTGTTGTTTATTTTTTGGAGTCTTTAATGACGAATCAGGTTGCTGAAATTTACTTGAAGAGTTTATTCTTGATTCTGAGGTATAAGACTTTCTGTGTGAAGATGGCTGGGAATCCACACAACTCTCCTAAAATAAGCACCAAGTTTTGGAAAGAATTTTCTCTTGTGAAAAATATCCATTTCCAAAGAGAGGCATCAGCATGAGATTGCTTTTTTTTTTTTTTTAACCCCCGCAAAGAGAAAGCTGAGGGGAGTCAGTCTGTGAAGCAGCCAGGAATCAACTTTCATGACACATTTAACATTCAAGGCAGACTTTTCCCTTGGTCTTTTGGAAGAACTGCTGACATCTCAATGAAAGTTCATGAAATTATGTAGAGGAATCAGCTGAGTCTAGAACTAAGTTGTTCCTTATTGTTTCCCCTGTTTCCTTATATATAAAGAGTGGGTAAAAAGAAGCACCTTAGAAAGTCATTGTGAGATTAAATGGCATAATGCATGCACATCTCCTGGCACAAACTAATCACCACTGTTGTGTTCTAAGCCAGTTTCGTAAATACGCTTATCCAGTTGTTTTTTAAGTCTCAATGTGAACTATTTATTCTGTTTGGCCCATGTGGATATCTAAAGAGTTCACAAAAATGCTTTCAAACTGAGAAAATATGGAGGAAGCCGCTTTTCTAGGCTTCATCAAGGATCTGTATTGGGTAGAATAGAATCTTTGTTTGGGTTTGGTGAGAGTTTCATGACGCAGGATTTTATAGAGAGGGAGCTAATACCATTGGGTGGCTGATCACCTAGGTGGAATGAATGTGGGGCCACTCGTTCATGCATTTTTCTGCATGTGAGATGGGATAGGGTAGCCCTTGTACAGTTCTTCTGTCAGAGATCTTGGTCACATTTGAGTCTCCACTGGGCTAAGGCAGAAACCGTTATGGGAGGATAGGACCACTACCTGGCCAGGCTTTGTTTTCTTTAGCTCAGAGCCTGGAATTGGCTAAATTTGAACAGACAACATTAAAAAAAATAAGGCAATTATACAAATGATATTATAAAGAAAAAGCTAGATACCGTAAGAGCTGGATACCAGCTCAGTGTTGCTGTTTGGATTTGATCATATTCTTTCTTGAGTACAGGAACAAGAGGGCAGCCTAACATTGTCCCTGAAGTCCTCTGCCCACAGCCAGTCAGATCCATGTTCAACCTTAGCAGCTAGGATGCTGGCCATCCACGTGGCCCAGCTCCCGTTTGCACAAGTTCTGGGACTAGGGTGAGGGTATTCTTTTTATAATGCCTTTGTAACACAATTCTGGCATTTTCGGAGAGAGAGTCAATGTTTTAAGCTCTGGGGACTCAACTTGTGCTCTGCTTCACCTTTGGCTAGGGTCCTCTAGTGGAATGGACTCTGCCCAGGGAGTCAGTGGACTGCTGTTTGCTGGTTGATTTTAGACAAGTTCCTTTATGTCTGTGGGCCTCTTTTTCATCTGAGCAAAGACATCTGTAACCTGAGTCACCGCACAATCTTTGTGGTCTAACTCTGGGGCATGGAAAAGTGTGTGTGTGATTTCTCCTCTCCAGTCACTGGTTCTGGGTATGTTCCTCCAAACTGTTCTTGCCTTTTTTCTATTATCCAAACTTTTCTGTGCGGAAGAACAAGATTTAAGTTTGAATGGATTATTGTTTCTTTTCAGATAAACAACTGCTGGTAGTCAGAGGATGACCTATTTCTGAAGCAGACAACCAAGGAGAAGTTTATGGCTTTCTATTCTTTAGACCAAACCAGTGTTCCTTCTTTGAACATATGTTATAGAACTTGACTAATCGCCCTGACAATATGTTGCCAAAGTTTTCTTGGCAATAGATCAAAGTGTGTAATATACTAGCACATCAGCTTTGCAGAGCTCAGACAATGAGAAAACAGATAGGGGTGGGAGAAAGCACTTGAAGTTAATTTTGGAGTCAGACTTTGATAGAAAAGAGGATAGGACTAATTGATTTCTGAAAGAATTACAAGTGGCTGGCATGCCCCATGCCTCACACTGTAATCCTAATACTTTGGGAGGCCAAGGTGGGAGGGTCTCATGAGGTCAGGGGTTTGAGACCAACCTGAGCAACATAGTGAGACTCTGTCTCTACAAAAAATAAAAAAATTAGCCAGGCTTATTGGAATGTGCCTGTGGTCCCAGCTGCTCAGGAGGTTGAGGTGGGAGTATCACTTGAGACTGGGAGGTTGAGGCTGTGGTGAACCATGTTCACACCACTGCACTCCAGCCTGGGCAACAGAGCAAGATCCTACCTCAAAAAAAAAAAAAAAAAAAAAGAATTGCAAGTGGTCAATACATAAGAAAAGATGTCTAACACCTAACCCTCCTAATTAGTATTCTGATTATAAAGATAACAATGCTATCATTTCCCTGCATCATTTTGGCAGAAATGTGAATGGGTGGTTGAACTTGGTGTGCCTGTGAGTTTGAGGAAATGGGCATGCTCATACAACTACCTGATACAACCTTTGGGAGGGCAGGTGGCCGATACATACTGAAATGTGAAATGTATAATCTTCTTGCCCAGAAATTCTGGGTCTAGGACTTATCCTAAGAAGACAACTATACAAATGTAAAAATAGATTTATGTAGTGTGTCTGCAAAAGCATATTCATGGGGAAAATGAGAAATAACTTCAATGTTTATCCATAGAGAACTGGTATAGTAAATTATGATAAATACCTACTGTGAAATCCTGCATAGTCAATAGAAATGATGGTGTAAAGCTTCATATATTAATGTGAAAAATTACTTAATGGTACAAAACAGATTATGAAACACAACAATCATGTTTCTGTACAGTTATATTACTAGAAATATGGGAGGTTGTTCATTTAAATGTCAACAGTTAGAATTTCGGGCTACCTTTACTTCCTTTGCTATTTAACTATTTCCTCTCACACCTATCAACTCCATGTCCTTAGGGAAAATTAGTTAACCTTTCTCACTCTTGGTGAAAATGAAGAGAATACCAAACTCTTAGAGGTTATTGTGAGAATCAAGCAATAATATTCATGTCAAGCACCTAGTAAAAAATGTATTTTGATTTTTTTGGTCATACACAGTTTCCTTTTTTCTTTCATTATATGAGTACAAACAGCTGTGTCCCTATGCCCAAGATTCAAAGAGAGAAAGCTACGTGGGCTTTTGAATAACTTCCACTTATTTTAATGCAGGGAAAGCTCTAGTTCCAAATATGTGGAGCAGTATTTTCCTAAGGCTGCAGTGTGTCAGAAAAAGGCCATATTGAGTCATTGTTTTCTGAAGCCAAGAGAGGAGATTGAGAGACGGATGCTGATGGTCAGGCTAAAATAATATTTCATTCCTGTCATCCTTAGGCAGTTTAAGACCAAGTGATTTTGGATAGATCTACAGTTTCCCTCTTGGTTTGGAAGAACAAAGCTTTTGTTATTTATGTTCTTACACAACAGCGCTTTGTCCTATACTCAGGAGCATGCAAAGCAAACAGAAGATTTCCTGAAAGGCCATCCCATTTATGGTGAGGAGTGAGTCCAAGAGGTAAGTAGACATACTCAGCTACAACCATCTGCAGAGGGCCCACATTGGCAGCAAAAGGAAATAGCCAAGACTCACAGGAGCACAACAGCCAGTCAGGTTTGGGATTCACTTCTCCGATATTGTGCCAAAGTTGGTGGACTCAGCCATTCTGAAACTCGCTGTTCACCTGGGGCCTGCTTTGCTCTACAAAACAAGTAGTCCTGTTTTGCTTTTCATATCTGAGGCAGAAAAATAAAAACGGCAGTATTTTGAGTGTTTTTTCATTGGGAATTTCTGGTCCATAGATAATTATTTCAGATACCCCTGTGTAATCTTTTCAGAGCTGCTGAAAACTGTGGAATAGGGGATAATTAGGGCTCAAGAGATTTCATTAATGGTTAAAGGATTATTAGAAGGACACATACTGTATCCCTCTTCTTATTTCTTTTCCTGCACTAAAACAACTCCTGGCTTGCTACCATACTTCCGCACCCATGTGCAATTTTCACTTAGCAAAAGGTCAAGTCTAAGTAGAATCTCTGAAATTGGGATTGATTCTGATTGGTAACGATGCTAGCTAGTAAGCATTGAAAACTTGTACCAGGTTTTCTGTTAAGTAGTCTGCATGCACTGTCTCAATGTTTCTCAAGGAGTGGTCCGTAGATCACTGGCTTTACAAACATTGATGGGTGGTGGTGGGTGTGGGCAATGAAAAGGCAGATTCCTAGACTCTACTCTAGATCCATGGCATCAGCATCCTGTAGTGGGAGCAAGGGATCTACCATTTTAGCAGGTGCCTTGGGTCATCCTTATGCACATGACGTTGGAGAGCCACTGTGTTATTTCCTAGTGCAAATGTGACTCAGTGTAATCTGCTTTCTTTCCACTCCTCTGATTTCTGTGTGTAAATTCTCATGACAAAAGTTAGACAAAGTACCATGGACTGTAAGATATAGAGCAACTCATGTCCCTTTTAGTTGCTGGTGAGTACAAATGTATCTCCATGGCCAAATTGTTTTTGAGGCACTATGTGTGACATTTATCTCTATTGTGGGAGGGTTAAAGAAGTGAGAACTCTTTCCTTGCTTAGTGGTGGCCTGTGCTCTGGAGGTAGAGAGGAAGACACAGGGGCCATGGAGGTGGGACTTACAGGTGTTGCACAGGTTGTGTAATCCTGATGGTTACCCTGCATGGAGAAGGGAGAGCTTGACCTTTTCCTTGGCCCAGGGCTATGCAAATAGGGCTGGCCCACTTCTGAGAGGGGAAGGTAGCTGATATGCAGGTGTGATTCCCTAGGGCCCAGGAAGACCTGCCTGCCTTCTGTCTTTGCTGTCATGCTTCATGAGGCCTGAAATGTTCACTGGTGGTTATTTCTCTGGTTCTCAGCTTTAGTTCTAGAAAGACCCTATTGAAATGACATGCCACTTGGAAGATAGCAGGAACATTTACTTACATTTTCACGGACTGGTTTAATCTGCTGCTCTGGGGATGACACACAAAAAGATTTAGTTGATGGGAGGGAGGATAGGCCCCTTTGTGGGCCACAAAGAAGAAGCTGGGGAGCCCAGGGAGACTATTCTGGGGGCAGAAGTGAGGAGGAAATGCTCTAAAGACAAACTGTGTCACAGTTCCAAAGGCTGTCCTCCAGAATACATTGTTTTCCTGAAATTCTCCAGCCTCTTCCATCATTTTCTTCTCAGTGAATGTCCAGTGCTGAATAACTGCCCCCTCAGTCACAGGACTGGACTGCAGCAGTGCTGCAGGTGGTGAGGCTCAGTGGCACAAGTGGCTCCGGGAGGGAATCTTGATGTCGGATTCTGGAGCTGCACCAGCAGAGGGGGAAGAGGAGGTAATTACCCACCTCTGAATATGAGATATCCCCCGCCCCCAATGCATTCTTCTGCCAGGGGCAGGATCATTAGAATAAGTGAGACTTAGCTTATCTCATTCAACTCCTTGCCAGGCCCCAGGCAAAGCTTTCAAATATACAATCATTTCCAGAGACTATGTTGGGATCCCCTGCATTTCTTTATCCATTTGTTGAGAAGGACCAGAGATGATGCCTAAGTTTAGTCAAGAGTTTGTTTGTGGGTCCAATGAGCCTCACATTTGATTTTATTGGAATTTTAATCTTGCGGAAATTACCTTATGTTTCAATTTTACAGCATGTTTTTGTTACACTGAAAACATCCCTCAATTTTTCCAATGTTTATTTGTCCTCTAGTGCTAATTTATGTGGTAAATGGTACTGGTTCATTAATTTACTCAGCAGGGAGTAACCACCTTTCATGGGGAGGGGGTGGCTAGGAAGGGGTTTCCAGTGAAGGCACTCATTTTTCTTGGTGGTCATGGTGGGTGCTGGGGAAGGGTGTTCAGTTAGAGGGGCTGCATTTGCAGAAACATGACTCTGTGTGTGAGCCTGGACTTTCAGGAATACGAAGCAGGTAGGCGCGGCAGGTGGGTATTTATGTGACAGTGGACAGTGGAGGAAGATAAGGACGAAGATCACTCATGAGTAGTGAATGAATGAATGAATGATTGTGTATAGAAGTCCATACTCCTTCTCTGGAGTGGCTATTCCTTCACCAAGGAGACTCTGTTCTTTCTTCTACTGCTTCTTAGTGAGCACGTCTAAGTCTCGGTTGATATTCTCTTGCTCTGAGAAATTTCTCATCAATGGGAGGAGAAAATGTAATTAGCTTCAACATTAGCTCATATTTAAGCTGAGAATTCAGCATGAATTCCACACATGGTTCATGTAGTTTGGATAATCAGCATAGCTGTTCATGATAGGTAACCCTCTTTTTTCTCCTCCTTCAAATCATTTTTGGTTTGGTTACCATGACTGAAGCTTAATGACTTCCATTTTTTTTTTTCCCCTCATGCAGGAATCTTTAAATGGTCTAAACTTTGTACAAATTATCATATGAATCATGTCTACTACAGTTACCCCTTCTGTGTCACGTTCTGGGTTAGCGTCCTTGCATGACACAGCAAAATGCAGGGCAGAGTTAAAAGTGTCAAATGAGAACCAGGCAAAAAACTGATAATTAATAGTGACCGACACACTTCACTGTGCTGTTATCTTAGAGGCCTTAAGGAAAAATCTTACTTACAAATATCAGTTGAAATGCAATATGTGATGTTAGTAGACACATTTCACCACATCCGGTAGTTCATTAATTCACCTTCATTTTCTTTTTCTTCTTTTTTTTAAATCTTTTTTTTTTTTATACTTTCAGTACTAGGGTACATGTGTACAATGTGCAGGCTTGTTACATAGGCATACATGTGCCATGTTGGTTTGCTACACCCATCAACTCGTCTTTCACATTAGGTATTTCTCATAATGATATCCCTCCCTCAGCTCCCTACCCACTGACAGGCCCTCATGTGTGATGTTCCCTTCCTGTGTCCAAGTGATCTCATTGTTCAATTTCCACCTATGAGTGAGAACATGCAGTGTCTGGTTTTCTGTCCTTGTGATAGTTTGCTGAGAATGATGGTTTCCAGTTTCATCCATCTCCCTGCAAAGGACATGAACTCATCCTTTTTTATGGCTGCATAGTATTCCATGGAATTCACCTTCATTTTCAATATTGTATATGTTTATTGCAGTGAGCTTAATCCTAATACAAATGACAATTTTATTTTATTTTTATTTATGTTTTTAAATTTTTTTCTTTGAGACAAGATCTCACTCTGTCACTAAGGCTGGAGTGCAATAGCACAACCATAGCTCACTGTAGCCTCCAACTCCTGGACTTAAGTGATCCTCCCAACTTGGCCTCCCAAGTACCTGGGATTACAGGTGTGTGCTACCACACCCAGCTATTTATTTATTTATTTCTCTTTTTTGCAGAGATGGGGGTCTTGCTATGTTGCCCAGGGTGGTCTCAAACTCCTGGATTCAAGTGATCCTCCTGCCTTGGCCTTCTAAAGGGCTAGGATTATTAAAGGGGCATGCCACCATTTCTAACTGACAGTTTTCTTTTAATGAGCAGTCACCATATAATAGGCTCAGTTCTAAGCATATTTGCCCATTTCATCTTCACACCAGCCTAGGAGGTAGTTACTGTGTGTGGCACCCTTTCATATAGGAGGAAACTGAGGCATAATGCTGTTAAGTAGCTTGCTCAAGGTCCAACAATTAAGAGACAGAGCTGGGATTTGAACCCAGGTGGCTGGACTCCAGAGTTTCTACCAACCACCATGTTATACTGCTTTACATGTTTAAAGCAAAGACGTGGTTTTAGCATCAAATATTAACAATGCACTCCCCACATTTTTCTTATTAAATGTAATTGCCAGTTTTTGTATATGTCATTGTCCTAATGTTTTTGAGAAACTTAGACAAAGAGCAAGACCACAGATAAATGGATCCTTCTGTTCAGGTCTCATTACCTAGAAGAGTTTTGACTACAATATATGAGCACTAAAGGTTGATGGTTTATGCTAATTTTAAGTGTAATATATTTCAGAATTTTGTCACATGCATTATTAGTGTGATTTCCTATTCATGGCCTTAGGAGAGACTGATTTAAACAATAACAACAACAACAACAAAATACAACAAAAAATTTCCCCCATGGGCCAAGAGCAAATTTTAATTTGAGGTCCTTTTGTCCAGATAAAGTGTTTTGTTATCTGCACCAAGAACGTGAGCTTTATCCTTATAGCGACCACAGACTCCCATCTCTAGTATCATGATTTTTAATTTGAATTAAAGCTTTTTTTTTTTTTTTTTTTTTTTTTTTGCTTTGTTAAGGTGAGGCAGGCCTTCTTGCTGATATTTTAAAAAGCACCTATTTTTCTTTCGGTTTACACTATAAGGCTCCCTGTCCGCATTGAAACTGTCAGCAGATCCCTACCAGGAAACTGGTTCCGAGGTCTAGGGTTTCCTGAGGTAGAGGCTGGTCCTGTGAAAATAATGGGGCTACTTATCCATGTCACCTGGAATGGAGTTAATACCCTGCCAGTCTTAGTTGATATGACATGCTAACAGGATGGGTCTGAACGTTTTCTATAGTTTACTCATGAGTGACTTTCTTTGGCTTACGTAAATGGCAAGGCCAGACCAATTAGCTTATGGACCTAGAAATCATTCTAGGCCCAGATTTTGAGACACTTTTCCGTCAACCATAGTTGCTCTAATACCTGAGATTTGCTGACAGTGCTTGGTTCAGAAAAAGGTTCACTTTCCTGAGCAATTTTTCTTTTATTGGGATCATCTTAATTCTTGTTTGCGGGGTTGAGATGAAGTAATTATGAGCCAGGACTGCACTTAGCTATTTGGGTGACCCTTGTATACCATGAGCTTCTTAGATAGGGCTGATGTTTTCTAATTAACCAGAAAACATTAATTGATCGTGATGACAGGAGATAGTCTCTTTAGCCAGAACCTGCTACTATAATTCCTGATGAATTGAGAATGATGTCTGAAGGAAGCAGACTCTGACATGGTGCATTAGTAATTTTAGGCAAAAGAGGATAATGGTACTAGTATGTATATTTTTTAGTTTCCTCTTCCATTGCTTTGTTTTGCACAGGCTGAAGAAAATAAATGTAAACAGCATATTATGGTGGCTCAGGGTGGATAATAATGGGACATCACTTCCTTTGTTTCAGTGTGAGGTTGCCCCTGATATGTGACAGCTCCAAGGACTAAATATTTTCAATCCCCAGAAAAATCTCGAGTCCCAGTAACATGTTTCAGGTTCTCATGATTATTAGGATTATAGGAGGGGAAGGCAGTGCTGGTCTTTTAGAAAGCTCTCGTCATGAATGTGTTCTGGAGTGAACATTACTAACAGATGAGCAGCTTGAAGTTGAGTCAAACAAAACTTTTAGTGTTTGTAAGGGTCAGGGAGCCAGGGGACAGTCTGTAACTCAGTTGTATGTTGACACAGAGAATGTACAAAAGCTGTGAAAGTTTCCACTCAGATGACTGTGGATGGTTGCTGGCGATTGTCTTGGACAGTAAGAGTTTTCTTCAGAATTGTAGGAGGTGAAGTCTTCCTATGGGAAATTTTTGGACAAGAATACAAATGAAATGACTTGCATGCCTCAGTTTAGAGTATTCTTGGCCTTGTCTGTCAACAAATGGAGATTTGAACATCGGAATTCTAGGGGGGTTTAATGAAATTTTATTAAGGAGATGAGAAGCAGGGAGTCTGTGTTGAAAATTCAATAAAGGGCTTGTTTTCCATCTCAGCCTGGATAATCTATGTTATCTTCGAGTAAAGGGGGTAACAATTCTAACAACCTGGCTTCCTTAGAAGTTTCCATTCTCACATAGTCACCAAAGGCAGCAGCACTGTCAAATAAACAAAGGTTTAATTAAATAAAAACTATTTAAACAGAGCAGAAATATTCTTCCCTGGCTAGTCACAGATTGGACAATTCAAAGAACAAACCCTGGGGGGAAATTGCCAATGGATTACTTTTTCTGTTTTCTATCTATTGCCATGTTTTTCTTTCTGGTGTCAAATCTCAAGTTGAATTCAGTCAATTATCTACAGCCAACAAAAAGTGCATAAACGTCTCTTCTGTTACTGTTTATATTTCACCACTAAACAAAGCAAAATTTTCTTCTCAGCTTCTTGCCTTAGGAGCTTGTAAGTCCAACAAAACAAATAAAATATTATGTACATTCTATTGTCACTATGAAAGCATAAGGACTCATTTAGTTATGTACAAGTTTATTGCCAAAGTTTTTCTTGTTGCTAATGTTACACTTGCTACAAAATGTGTTAAAGAAACAGACAATTTGCTGAGGATTTGGAAGGATTTGTTATTGTGTTAAGTACATTAAGTATCTAAGGGGTATGGTGTTGGGGTTATGTGTATGTCAGTTTCATATATTTTTTGCTTTCTTATTTTAGTTGCCTCTATAATAATTTTGACTTTAAAATGTTTTCTACAGATCCATTATTAACTGCAAATGTAGAAGCATGGTGTAACAAGTAATTGGTATAACTAACACTAATATGTAATGGGAAATAAGGATACTATTGTAAAGAAAACAAGAAAAACCTGGGGCAGGGGAGCAGTATTGATTCTCTCTTAGAATTCTTAAGATTCTCTGTTCCAACCCTTCTACCATGGAACATTCTTATGTGGTCTAAGTGTCAAAGGTCAAAGGAACTGGGCAGTAACTTATCTTCTTAATTTTCTCTGTGAACATAGATTATTTTCTTTAAGATATGAAAAACTTTTAATTGTGCTCCTGAAACCCATCCCTCTCCCGTCTCAGCCCCGTTGGCTCTTCTTTCTGTGGGTGGGTGAAAAGCCTGCTCATCTGAGAAGGTAGCTCTGAAACTGTTCTGGAAAATCCTCTATTTTCCTCCACAAATGATCGTTTCAGTTTCAAGTTTATTTCAGGTTCATTAATTCTCCCCCTCCTCAGACTTAATAAGAAATGATCCTGCACACGATTAGAATAGGAAAAGGTAAAATAAAATCGAAGCTTATCTAGTTGCCTCAGCGACTTTATGCTTATCACTTTCAGTCAGCATTATTCTACTAAAAATAAAAAGAAAGATGAAAATTACCTCAGGCGTTTGCTGCCGTGCCTGCCCTTTGGTTTCTGGGACGACTCGGGTCCTGAAGCGCGGGCACAGGTGGGATTGCAAAGCCGGGAAGAGACCTTGCTCCAGGTGTAGCTGCGTTTTCCCCAGATCACCTGTCCTTTTCCCCTCCAACAAGGAAGCTGTGATTTTTCTCTGGCCTTTAGAGTCAAAGTGATTCCAGATAATGTGTAGAATATCTCTTCTGTGTTGTTCCAGTGCAGCCCTTTCAGCTTTCCAGAGCCAGTTAGACTTGTTATGAGGAGCTAAGTGATTGGCTGGCTCTGGAGCTCAGTTTCATAGATTATAGCCCAGCGTACGAGAAGCACGAGTCCTATAGTTGGCGTACCCAGAGGCCTGCCAGTTCCTGCCTTAATGCATATGTAGTCGTAATTGAGTTCTGACACGGCCTTGGATGTTTCTGTCCTAAATAGATGACATTGCATCTTCAAGACTGTGTGAGTAATCCTGATTTTTTTTTTTTTTTTTTTAAGCTCAGTAAATTAATTACATGCCCTGGGAGGGAGTGATTGTAAGTAGAAAATACTGAACTAGCAGATGATTCGTTTTTAAGGCACGGTACTATGTGTATCAAGTTCAAAACGATGAATCTTAAAGCTTCTAAGACCTGGCAGGGTTATTCCAGCTTTGTGCCACGAATCACAGTCAAGCCGCATATTGAAGGAGGCTGTTTGATGCATTTGCTAGCTCTGTTTGTTTTATGGGGTCAGTAAAGTGGCAGAGGTCCAACAGGAGCAGGTTAAAGCAGGATGCTGGGATCAAAGCAGTGGCTTAGAGAGCACTTGAGTCAGGCAAGTTTTAAGGTTTCCCACCCCCACCATCTCAGTCCAAAACTGAGAGCGAGCATCAAATATTATAATAAATGCTTTGGGGACACGGGTGCACAGCAGATAGAGCGCAGGAAAAGGAGAAATGTAGAATGATGGCAGCAATGCTTTCGTTCACTGTAATCCGCAGCCAGCTGAAGACACACACTATGAATAACTGAAACATTTTATATGAACAAACATGCTCTTCAGTGGTTCTGTTTATGTGGTAGAGGGCTGAGTGAAACACCATGAGCTTGTTGTAAAAAGCCTTATAAAAGTACATTAAACACGTACAGACACAACCATAACAGAAGAAAGTATGTGGATTGGAATTTGTGATTGGAGCAGATCAAATTAACCCAGGGAAGCCGTTGTTAGGTTTGTATGGTTGCTGAGGGTAACTTCTGTTGCTGACAAGGTTTAGGATAAAGCTGGAGCAGACTGAAGTGAAAAACTAGAAAACATCAGCATTTCATTACCTTCTATAGCATATACCGCAGGATAGAATTAATACTGAGTATAGACTGGTAAAGGTGAGCAGTTTACTTTTTGCTTTTAAGTCATTATTGATTTCTCCTAGCCTATCACAAAAAGTAATAGGGCTTTTGCCTATGAAATTAGAGCTTAGAAATATTTTTCTTCCTCCCAAATAATTTTTATACTTTTTCTCAATACAGCACAAAGCTAGGTCATTAAAAAAAATGGGTTGCTTTTCAAGTTGCTTTTTGTCTTATTTTTCCTCTTTAAACCTGTAGATACAAATGTATATATTTGTGTTATATATAACGCTCAAGCATAAATCATTTGAACAGTTTTTAAAATCACAGGCTCCTGTGGCAAATATAAACTTTTAATAGTTATAGTTGGTAATTACTAACCAATTCCTATAAAAATAACATTAGTAGTTTATTTTTGATTGCACCTAGTTAAACAACTGGCATGATTTAACCAGTAGGAGAGATATATAGTTGTGTTTTGCATAATTTCGTGTTTCGATCACACTGGAAATGCAAAGTTTTGTTGTTAAAAATATTTTTGCTTTCTGAAATATTACCCCCTTTCAGATCACACCAATGAATGAAGTTTATAGAAAGAAGCCAACATAGACTCCTTTTCTGTATCAACCAAATATATGCAAAACAGATAGATTTTTTAAAATGTAATTTTAATACATTCCTTTAGAAACACATTTACTTCGTGAAAAAACAGTATAATGGGTTCATTTATTGACCCAGAATAGCGAGTTGATTTGTTGAGTTTCTGTAGCCATAGACATGAATAGTAATGGTTGGCTCATTCTTAGCTATACATTCCTAACTGTATTAGTGGGAGAAAGGAGTGCATCTATAAAAGAAATATAATCCCATCCCTCAAGGTGGTTTGGAGCCCATCTAAGAGTAAGAAGTAGTAGAGTTGAAGCTGCTGTATCTGAATCAGCTCCTGACTTCAACTCAGCTCCTCTTTTTCCTTGGGTCCATGTGGCCCACTTGGTGTAGTATTCATATCTCCTTCTACCTTTTCATACCTTCATTGTTTACATTACCTTGCTTGGGTGCTTATTGAGATGAATGACATAAAAATGCTTAATTGTCAAACATTAATCAGCTACCTATATAATTCAGAGGATGTTTAAAACCAAGGCTCAGGGAAATTCTGGTGGGCGTATACTAGGACTATTTATATCTTGCATCCGTTCTTTCCTCTGGGACCTCCATCTCTTCAGTTCTTCCTGAGATGCCAGAGTCATATCTGTTACTTGTGAAAGAATAGAGCTTTAAGAAAAGGAGTCTAGAGGTGCCAGGTGCCCAGTGGACAGTGGGCTGGGGGCAAGGCATGGTGGGGAAAGCAAAAAAAAAAAAATCTCCCAAACAGCAGTAGTTTATCTTTCTTGTATCCACTCCTCTCAATTTTCTAAAGCCATTTTTGTCTAACTGTGGAAGTTCTTTTGCAGATAAGGTTCTGTAAAACTATGCATATCTGCCATAGACAGATGGATTTGACAAAAGATGTATCCAAAAAGGAATGTATCACATCATGAACTTGCTAAGTGTTCATGAATACACACTGGCATTTGGAGACTATTAACACTACCTACTGAAGCAAAGACATAAATCCAAATTGAAAAAAATATTATTTCTTGATTGAATTACATTTTCCAATGGGTTTTTTTTTTGGGTTAATTTTGTTTTTGGAAAAACTTGCTCTTCCCTCCAACGTTTTTCCTGTGTTATATATAGGACTAATTTGATTTCTTCAGCTTGCCTGAGAATTTAATTATTCTTACTTTGTGTTTTCAGAAGAGTTGCTGTCTACCTTGAGCATGTTTAAAAAAAAAAAACAGAACAAAATGAATGAAACAAATGTCCCCCTTCCCACAGAAAAGGCACACCATCAAGGAGTTAAATGTCTTACATTTGTTTAAGTCCCTCCTTTTGTGGAACTAGACACTGGTGGAGGAGGAGCTTTCATTTAATTTCAAGACAATCAATGATTCCAACTTAACTGTAACTGTGCTCCTCTAATTTCTGATTTCAAGAAGCAGAACATTTTGGTGAATTAATCTTGGAGTCAATGGGACCACACTCAGGCCATGAAACGTTTTCTAAGCCTCAGTGTCTATGTCTGTAAAATGAAAATAATGATATATGTTCTGATATTTTACTGGATTGGTGAATATCCACATCACAATGAGAAAGTGCTTGTTAAAAGAACATTGTAATATGTAATTTGTAATGTGCTATACATGTACTCTATTATTGTGATTGTAGCTTATCACGCTAAGGTTAGGATCCTTTACTTCTAAAAGCATATTCCCAGTAATGGACAAAACTTCTGAAGCAAAGAAAATCTTCACTGTTTGATCCTAATGTTATGAAGGCTTTTGGAGCTTACATTTTGTTTAAACTCCCATTGAAGATCCCATTGGAGCTTTAATGCTGATCCATCTATTACTTGAGTATTAAAAATACCAATAGGTTTACTGTGATAAATGAAGGTGGCATTGTATGTGAAAACATATTTAGTAAACTTCCATGTGTCATAGCCGTATAAATGTTACATATTACAACAATTATCAGTATATTAATAAAAATACTTTTTCAAATTTTCAATTTTTAAAATGGAAAGTATCAGATATATTTCTTATTGATTAGATTGACTAACTTTCTAAGCTATGTCTGCTTCCCTCAAACAGGATGAATGTTCTTGTTGGTTAAGCTTGTACCATAATTTTCTTTCCACTTAGATATAGCACTAAGCCAATAGTTAGATAAGCATTCCTTCACAGCCTACATTTAGAGCTGCCAATGACGAAGTTTTGGAGGACATATTTTCCTCACTGGAAAAAGTGGGTTAGGAAATTTAGACTGACAGATGTTCTTGGATTTTTTTTTAATTCCTGTCTTGACTCTCATTATTAAATTTTGCTAAGGAAATAATCTTGTAGGTTTTAAGGCGATGCTTATTCCTAGTAGGTCTTTTCATCTCAGGGATACAATAAATGATCAAAATGACTTTCTGAATGATTTGAAAGATCAATTAGCAGCTTTGAATCCCAAATTTTTAGGTGGTTCTGCTTCAGAAAATCATTATGCTTTTTGGAATAATGTCCATAGCTGCATCCTACATTTCAGTGGTTTAAGCTCACTGCTGTTATAGTTTGATGATTTCCTAACAGCAAGATTGGTTAGGTTAAAGCAGTTACCCATTTCACCTGTTGAACCCTTTTAAAAAAATAGATGAAATCATAGAGGAATCACAATAAGTAAAACATATTAAAATGGAATGGACTCTCTCCCACTTTTATCTCACACAGCTCACCCAGAAATTCATGAAGGAACTTCCTAGGAATGAAACAATTTCATTTGTAGTAGTATTTGAAAACTGGATCTAGGACCGTTGACCTGACTCTTTTGTGCCTTTGGTGATTGGATAAGAACACTTCTTCAGTAATTAAAAACTATAGTGAAATAATGTTAGTTTTTAAAACTTCTCAATAAGACTTTTATTCAGCAAAAATCAGCAGTTAGGTGCTAGAAACACAAAGATGAACAAGACATAGTTTCTTCGAGGAACTTATAACCTAGTAGACATTTATTTCATGTTTGCAGAACTTTTAGGATACTTCTCAAAGAAGAAGGGTTATTTATGAGGTTGCTACTTTTCTCCTTAAAATATTTACAATGTTAATAATGAAGGAATGACCAATCTGTACTATATACAAAAAGTGCTGAGTAGAAATATATTAATTTTCTTGGCCGGGCGTGGTGGCTCACGTCTGTTGTCCCAGCTACTTGGGATGCTGAGGTGGGAGGATCACTTAAGCCTGTCAGGTCCACGCTGCAGTGAGCCGTGATTGTATTACTGCATTCCAGCCTGGGCAGGCAACAGAGTGAGACCCTGTCCCCCACCTACCCCCAAAAAAGAAATATAAAAATTTTCTTATCAAATTTTACTTTTTAGAGTCTCCAGCCTTATTTAGTTCAGTCACCATATTTGACAAATAAATGGTGGAACCAAGATGCTAACAGGTTTAAGTTTCATATACAGTAGAACTGAGACAGGAACCTAGAGTACCTGGAACTAGAATCCAGATCTCTGCCTGTTCAGTTTAGGATGTACTGACAATATATATTGCTACTTAAAATGGCTAAAACAAAATTTATAAGCATCTATATATTTTGCAGCGAGGACAATTATCTACAAACATGATATTTAATAGAAGATATGGTAATAACATCGAAGATACACAATTATGTTATAAAATCCAAAATCAACAAGAAAGGAATAAAGGTGCACCATTCCGGGAAATACATTTCCAGAGCTGTAGATGTCCTTGTTAGCTTCTACATGTTAGTTTTGGTAATGTTAGCCGCTATAACATATAAAATCTGAAATCTTGTTGACTTAACTGAGAAGTTTATTTCTCAGTCAAAGCTAAAGTGAGTATTCTTGATGGGCAGATTCTTCTCATTCATTCAAGCAGTATTCTTGTGACTCCACTCTTACCACCTTGTTGTCACAACCAGCTTCCTGGTGCCTGTGCTTTGACAAAGGAGAAAACTCGTAGAAGTCTGCTCACCTTCTATTGGCCAGAGCTTGGTCACACAACCCCATATAGTGAAAGGGAAGCTGGGGCTATAGTCCTGTTTGTGTCTGGGAAGAATAAAAAGTTGGTTTGGTGATTGTCTTAGTTCAGGCTGCTGTAACAAAGTATCATCGACTGGGTGGCTTGTAAACAACAGAAATTTATTTTATTTTTTTTACAGCTCTGGAGGCTGGAATTCTGAGATTAGTGTGCCAGCCCGGTCAGGTTCTGGTGAGGGCTGTCTTTTGGGTTGCAGGTGGCTGACTTCTCCTAGTATCTTCACATGGTAGAAAGAGAGTGAGCTAGCTCTCCGGCCTCATCTTGTAAAGGCATGCACCCCATTGCTGATGGCTCCACTCTCATGACCTAATTATCTTCCAAAGACACCATCTCCAAGCACCAACACATTGGGAATTAGATCTCAGCATATGAATTTTGGGGTGACATAAACATTCAGTCTACGACAATGATCAACTAAGCTATTTCTGCCATACCTTTTTTTCTTTTTTCTTTCCTTCCTGTTCTTCAATATGTCTATGTAGAATCTCTGCCTTGTAACCAATAAGGTAATGAAAAAAATTATAATATTTACCATCTGGAAGAAATTAGGATAATGATTTTACTTTTAAATTCTTGATCCATATGTTAAAAAATTTCCAAGGCTATTAAAATATCACTGAACGTTGTGATTATAGAGATTGCTATGGTTTAATACTTATGTTTTATAATGAAAAAGTAGTCCTGGGCTATTTTTCTCTCTTTACCTCACCTATCCTCTTCTATGTCAGGTATTTGAATCCTTTGCTTCATAGTTTTATGAAAAGGTGGGGAGAAAATGAAAAATTATCAAGGAAGATGAAATAGCTAATCAAAATTCATTCACTCCCCATAGTTCCTTGGGTATTTTATAAACTTTGCAGTAAATGCTAACTTCTTATTGGGGAAAACTGCTGTAAAGTAAGTGTACAGGTAGGTTTTGGAGAAATTTTTCTTGCATTGAGTTGAGCAAATGGTGCAACTAGCATCAGCTTGGTTTGTAGCTGCTCTATTTTTTAGAAGCTAGAAGGTTTTTCTCCACCATGAACTTCTAGGGATCAACAAAAGTATTTATATCACAAATCAAAAAAACACAGTTACCTACTCAGTAAACAATGTTTTTTTCAGATTATTCTATTTAAAAAATCTCTCCAAATCTGTTCATTTTCTTTTAATAAAACATCAGGTTTCAATAAAAATCATGACCCTGTCAAACCAATTTTAGTCCTTTACCTTGGATATATTAGGTTCAAATATTTTTGTTGGGTGTTAAGTCAGTCATAACCTCAGCTATTTTCCACAACTAAATTATTTTCCTCCTATAAAGCAAATTTACAATCAAGCTATTTAAGAAGTAAAGACAACAAATAGAAACTGTTTTAATCTTCATGTCCTGACCTAAAAAATAGAAGCACTAACTCATGTCACATTCTCATATGTATCTGATTAGACTAGGAATGCCTAAAAAGAATTTTCCCATAACTCCATTTACTTGTTGTTTATTTCCCTGGCTCATTCCAAAAACAATTTTAAATACAACACCAAAAGAGTAAAATATCCTCAATCTAACATCCGAGCAATCTTTTTATTTTGGTGAAAACAATAATAATAGGCACTTGCATATTTCACCCTGAGGCATCGAAAACACTGACATGTCTCAGTTTTAAGATTCTGAAGATTATATTCTATTTAATAGAGATTTTAAGTATATTTATTATATTTTTAGTCTTTGAACTAAGGCAGTCCACATATGGGTATAAAGTAATGCCTCAAAATAGTGTAGTAATTATTGGTGCAAAAGGTTGGTGCAAAAGGAATTGTGGTTTTTGTCATTAAAATGGTGAGAACCACAGTTACTTTTGCATTAACCCATAACTCTGTGGTCTCTGGAGCCAGACTGCCTAGGTTCATATCCCAGCTCTGCCACTTAGTACTTGAGTTACTCTGGACAAATTAATTTTTTTTATTTTTATTTTTTATTTTTTATTATTATTATACTTTAAGTTCTAGGGTACATGTGCATAATGTGCAGGTTTGTTACATATGTATACTTGTGCCATGTTGCTGTGCTGCACCCATCAACTCGTCAGCACCCATCAACTCGTCATTTACATCAGGTATAACTCCCAATGCAATCCTTCCCCCCTCCCCCCTCCCCATGATAGGCCCCGGTGTGTGATGTCCCCCTTCCAGAGTCCAAGTGATCTCCTTGTTCAGTTCCCACCTATGAGTGAGAACATGCGGTGTTTGGTTTTCTGTTCTTGTGATAGTTTGCTAAGAATGATGGTTTACAGCTGCATCCATGTCCCTACAAAGGACACAAACTCATCCTTTTTTATGGCTGCATAGTATTCCATGGTGTATATGTGCCATATTTTCTTAATCCAGTCTGTCACCAATGAACATTTGGGTTGATTCAAGTCTTTGCTATTGTGAATAGTGCCGCAATAAACATACATGTGCTTGTGTCTTTATAGCAGCATGATTTATAATCCTTTGGGTATATCCCCAGTAATGGGATGGCTGGGTCATATGGTACATCTAGTTCTAGATCCTTGAGGAATCGCCATACTGTTTTCCATAATGGTTGAACTAGTTTACAATCCCACCAACAGTGTAAAAGTGTTCCTATTTCTCCACATCCTCTCCAGCACCTGTTGTTTCCTGACTTTTTAATGATTGCCATTCTAACTGGTGTGAGATGGTATCTCATTGTGGTTTTGATTTGCATTTCTCTGATGGCCAGTGATGATGAGCAATTTTTCATGTGTCTGTTGGCTGTATGAATGTCTTCTTTTGAGAAATGTCTGTTCATATCCTTTGCCCACTTTTTGATGGGGTTGTTTGTTTTTTTCTTGTAAATGTGTTTGAGTTCTTTGTAGATTCTGGATATTAGCCCTTTGTCAGATGAGTAGATTGCAAAAATTTTCTCCCGTTCTGTAGGTTGCCTGTTCACTCTGATGGTAGTTTCTTATGCTGTGCAGAAGCTTTTTAGTTTAATTAGATCCCATTTGTCAATTTTGGCTTTTGCTGCCGTTGCTTTTGGTGTTTTAGACATGAAGTCTTTGCCCATGCCTATGTCCTGAATGGTACTACCTAGATTTTCCTCTAGGGTTTTTATGGTATTAGGTCTAACATTTAAGTCTCTAATCCATCTTGAATTAATTTTCGTATAAGGAGTAAGGAAAGGATCCAGTTTCAGCTTTCTACTTATGGCTAGCCAATTTTCCCAGCACCATTTATTAAATAGGGAATCCTTTCCCCATTTCTTGTTTCTCTTAGGTTTGTCAAAGATCAGATGGCCGTAGATGTGTGGTATTATTTCTAAGGACTCTGTTCTGTTCCATTGGTCTATATCTCTGTTTTGGTACCAGTACCATGCTGTTTTGGTTACTGTAGCCTTGTAGTATAGTTTGAAGTCAGGTAGCGTGATGCCTCCAGCTTTGTTCTTTTGACTTAGGATTGTCTTGGAGATGCGGGCTCTTTTTTGGTTCCATATGAACTTTAAAGCAGTTTTTTCCAATTCTGTGAAGAAACTCATTGGTAGCTTGATGGGGATGGCATTGAATCTATAAATAACCTTGGGCAGTATGGCCATTTTCACGATATTGATTCTTCCTATCCAAGAGCATGGTATGTTCTTCCATTTGTTTGTGTCCTCTTTGATTTCACTGAGCAGTGGTTTGTGGTTCTCCTTGAAGAGGTCCTTTACATCCCTTGTAAGTTGGATTCCTAGGTATTTTATTCTCTTTGAAGCAATTGTGAATGGAAGTTCATTCATGATTTGGCTCTCTGTTTGTCTGTTACTGGTGTATAAGAATGCTTGTGATTTTTGCACATTAATTTTGTATCCTGAGACTTTGCTGAAGTTGCTTATCAGCTTAAGGAGATTTTGGGCTGAGACAATGGGATTTTCTAAATATACAATCATGTCATCTGCAAAGAGGGACAATTTGACTTCTTCTTTTCCTAACTGAATACCCTTGATTTCTTTCTCTTGCCTGATTGCCCTAGCCAGAACTTCCAACACTATGTGGAATAGGAGTGGTGAGAGAGGGCATCCCTGTAAAATACTGGCAAGCCGGATTCAGCAGCACATCAAAAAGCTTATCCACCATGATTAAGTGGGCTTCATCCCTGGGATGCAAGGCTGGTTCAACATTTGCAAATCAATAAACATAATCCAGCATGTAAACAGAACCAAAGACAAGAACCACATGATTATCTCAATAGATGCAGAAAAGGCTTTTGACAAAATTCAACAGCCCTTCATGCTAAAAACGCTCAATAAATTCGGTATTGATGGAACGTACCTCAAAATAATAAGAGCTATTTATGACAAACCCACAGCCAATATCATACTGAATGGGCAAAAACTGGAAAAATTCCCTTTGAAAACTGGACAAATTAATTAATCTCCATGTACCTCCATTTAATTATCTGAAAAATGGGATAACAATAGTACCTATCTGGTTAGGCTATTATAGAGATTAAGTCAATTGATATACATAAAACACTTTGCATTTTACGTATATTAATTCCAAAATTGCTTGGAATGATGCGTGTCTCATAGTGCTTTATAAATGTTTGTGAACTTATTATTATTTGGGGAACTGATTATTTCGCAAAATACATGTTCTAGATAGATGAAGTTTATTCAGTCAGTTTCAAAACTTCTAGATGTAGCCAGTTTTCATCTAAATGGATCCCTGTGTCTCTGTTTCTTCTGCTTTAGAGAGATTAAATGGAATCTTCCTTTGGTGATACTGATTGAGGTAATGCTGAGATGATTAAGAGGACATGAAGGAATTTAGGAAGGGTGTTTGCCCATACACTAACTGGCCCAGACTGCTTTCTGCATCAACCCTCTGGCGATGTTCTAGGGTTTGGACTTCAATCTACTGGCCTATACTAGCACCCTTACTTTAAAATTCCTGCTCCTATTTTGCTATAGGCTGTAAGCAAGAAAATAGCATAGTTTCTAAAAATTATGTATAAAATGAGAGAATAGGTGTCACTCAGGGTGTCAGTTCTCCCCTGAGAGTACATAAGACATGAGTGCATTTTTTCCTTCTGAGTGAGGGTTATGTTTTAGAGCAAGGGTTGGCAAACTACTACTTCCTGTAGGCCAAATCTGTTTTTTGTAAATAAAGTTTTATTGGAACACAGCCATGCTCATTTGTTTACATATCATCTACTGCTGCTTTCACACACTGTAAGGGCAGAATTGAGTGGTTCCCGCAGAGACCATATGGTCTGTATAGCCTAAAGTATTTAGTATCTGACCTTTTACAAAAGTTTACCAGACCCTGTTCTAGAGCTTTAAAATTGGACAGAGACAGAAATAAATGAGATGTTACTATATTTTTAGTAGTCTCCACTAACCTGCCTATTCAGTTGTTTGCAGCACCACATCCCTTAAATGTATTTTGGATAAACAAGAATTTATTGCAGTAGGCTATGTTGGATAAAGAACAAACAGCCCACAGTAGCACATTGTGAATATTAAGAGGTGGTGAAGCTGTGATTGTCAAGCCAAGTTGTTTGGGAATCTTCATCGTAGTATTTGTTGCTCTACTGTGATCAGTATAAAACATGATGCAAAATTATGTAGCTTTCTGTTGTGTGCAGTAGGATGTTGTTCTAGAGATATTACCAGTTGGTAGCTCCTTTTTTCATGCAATTATTCAAAGTAAATGTAAATATGTCTGTTGTCCTTTTCTCTTATGTGAAAACTTCCTCCCTCCCCAACACTGTAAGATTCAGGAGCCTAGTGTACAGAAAAGGATCTTGAACTTGGGTTTGAATCCTGACTCAGTCACTTTATGAAGGAGAAACATCAAGTTACATTGCCACCGCCAGCCTCAGTTTCCTTACCTGTAAAACACAGGTAGGAATCCAGGCTATGCTTGCCACACAAGGAAGACCAAATGAGACTCAGCATACTAGAAGGCTCTACAGTGCATATTATTACTTGTGTCTTTAATGTTCTCAATTTGGTTCACTTTCTCCTCATACAAAGATGTGTATGTTTATGGACAGAATATACAATGGATTCTGCATGAACTAAAATTGTCAGCTGCACTGGGTATGAGTCTGCAAGCGTGAAGGAGGCAGGGTGAGAAAGCCTCTTCAAACAGCATATGTATTCCTCTGGTGTCTGCTTTATTATTCACATCTCTAATGTGAAAGTTTATGCTTTAGTGCAGAGCTCCTGAGAAATATGCAAAGAAAAAAGAAAAGATAACCTTGGAGGGGAAAATAGGTAGTGCTTATGCAAATACAAAAGCATGAATAGAAGCAAATAGGTGCTGGTTTCTTTTAGCTATAGTTCTTTAAGTGAATCTGGTATATATACAAGAAGTAGTTAATTTTTTAAAGATGAAGGAACGAATAGTTCCTTTTAATGAAAATAGACTCTAGTGCTATGGAAATGAGAAGTCCCCTGTGATGAGGCTAGAGTAGAATTACTGAAGGAGGAAGTGAATGTACGTGGCTCCATTTTGGTTTTTCTTGGAGGCCATAAAGAAAACCAAACAGCTTACTCAGTGTAAGTTATTTATACTTGTAAAAAAATCACCCCATTTTTATAATTTAAGGGGATGCTGATGGTTCAGCTTTGGATTGCAGTTACATTAAATGTATTTTCTCATAATCTTGTTTTCAAATGGCTTAAAAAGATTTAACCAGAAAATTCAGAATTCTTTTGCTGAATTTATTTTTTAAATGCTTTAGACTTTTAGATAAAATATTTTAAAATTATGACCTTGAATTTGAATTTAAGGGACTCATTCAGCCTCCTCTTTTAATCTCCTTTGTTATTTGGAGGAATTATCCAAGTTGTATCAGTTAGCTATTGTTGTGTAACAAACAGTTCCAAAACATAGTGTCTTAAAAGGATAATCACTGAAGATTTTCATGAGTCTACCAGTTGGCTGGGGAATTCTGGTTATCTAAGCAGATTCTGATTATGTTAGCAAGACTTACTCATGCATTAGGAGTTAGCTGACAGACCAAGATGACCTTCCTTGGTAAAGTCAATGCTCCTTCCCACGTCCCTCATATCCCTCCAGGAGGCTAGCTCAGGGATGTTTTCATAGTGGTGTCTGGGGTCTAAGCATGGGCAAGTCCAATTGTGTAAAATGGTAGTTGGCAACACACGTGCACTTTTCAAGTCTCTGTGTGTGTCACATTTACTAACACCCCACTGGCCAAAGCAGTTTGTGGTGGAACTCAGAGTCTGAGTGGATGGTTGTAAAGTTATGAGTCAAAGTTTGCATACATACGAAGGCCATGAGTTGGGCCATTAATACATTCAGTCTACCAGAAGTCATTTCACCTTTTTCCCCCCATCTTAACAGCCTCCCTTTTGGAAATTTAACTTCTACATACTGTGTAAAACCAAACCAAACAAACAGAAAAAAGCTCAACTTACCTGATTACTTTTCGGCACTGTTTTTAAAGCTTGGTCAGGGAGTAAGCTGTTATTACAGGCTAAAATTAAAATTTTGCTTATTTACTTACACACTTCTCCCCTAACTCCTCCTTTTTAAAGCAAATTGAGTTTAAGCCACAAATTCTTGAATAGTGAGGTTGGTTCTTTTTCAATTTTATTCATATCTATCCCTGAGCTCTATTCTGTCTCTAATCAATTTCTGTATTTTGGAGCCGCTATTACTATAGCATTTGCTGAATGAATCTGTGGGGTTTTGATCTTGCTTTCATATGCTCTTGCTGTTTGATTTCCTCTCCCTTAACTCCAGGTTTGCATTTCTTCCTGCCTATTCTACATGTCATAGAGGAACTTCAAACTGGACATGTTTTAAAGAATACTGGTTATCCACTTTGCCCAGTCACACATACCTTCAACCAACAAATACATATTTGTTGAATGACTTCCATACTATTTCAGGCATTAGTAATACACTAGTGTAAAAGTAGACAAAATGGAGGCCATCCTAGAGTTTATAATCTAATGGGGATTGACAGACGTTAAACAAATGTGAATATATAATTTAATGCTTGGCAGTGATAAGGGTTATTGAGAAAATAAAGCAAGGTGAGCAGAAAGGGAATGATGGCTGAGGTGCTTTTTTGATTAGTGTTGAGGCAAGGCTTCTGAAGTGAGGGAGTAAGCCACGACAATCTGGGCAAAGTGCACTGCAAGCAGGGAGATTAGTGGAGGCAAGGCTGTCTGAATGACATTCGGTGCTAGAGCAGCTGTACTTCCAATGGAAAGAAGGGTATGAAATGAGGTGGGGGAGACAACCAGGGACCAGATTACGCAAGGCCTTTGTAGACAACAGTAAGCTCGTTACATTCCTTGTAAGTGCCATGGCAATCCATTGGTGGATTTGGGGCCGGGGAGAGACATGGTCTGATTTCTGGCTGCTGCATAGGGCACAGACTGTAGGGACGCAAGGGTGGAAATTGGGAGGCTATGACACTCATGTCAGAGACACTGAGGGGCTGTGTTAGGAGAGTAACGGTGGAGATTGTGAGAGGATGGCAGACTGTGGAGCTCTCCAAAATGTGTTTCATTTAAAGAAGCCAAATTTAGATACTGTGATCAGTTCTGCCAAGTCAAGCCTGGGGAGAAGTATCTCCCAAAGTAGATCCAACAGACTTCCGGTGACATCTGAGTTACTTTTAGGTGCTGTGTCACATGCATGGACTTTTACATTTTAATAGTTACTGATGATTTTAATGTGGATTAGAAATATATAAAACTTGCATGTAAAAAACATGCTTTTACAGTTATTACTTGGAGTGAGGAAAAAGTATTGAGTGTAGTGCAGACTTGAATGCAGAAATAGTAAAAATCTCTAGGGTTATATCTGAATGATTGGATTTAGAACATGCTGACAGGATTATTCATTAGGTTGAGTCCTGAGGGATAGTGAAGGATAACTCTGGTAGTATGTAATCAGAATTAGATATTACCCCTTATTGATTATCTACTGAATGTCACTCTATGTTAGGCACTTTATATATGACATTTCACTCAGCTTTCACTGCAACTCTATGTGATGTGGGTGGTAATTGTTTTTCATTTAACAGATGAGAGAAACAAAGTTCATAAAGAATAAATAACTTGTTTTAGGAAGTCTCTGATTTTCAGATATTACAAGATTACAAGAATTTACTCTGGTAAATTCTCTGCAAACAGGGACTTAGTCTGTTTTGTACACTACTGTCTCCTTAGAACCTAGAAACATTTCTAGTATATGATAGACATTAATCAATACTTGCTAAATGAATGAAAGGAAAAAGAATGGTTCTTGTATTTAGTTCTTACTCAAGTGTGGTACATTTTGTTTTCCTCATTATAGAATGAATTTTAGGAAGTAATCTATTGGAGTTTAATGGAAAGCCATTTTCGTCATAGGATGACTGCCTGTGTCCCCTAAATGCAGGTTCCCTAATGTCCAGACCTTGGCCTTATATTTTTCTTGTTATTCTCCTTTAAGGACCTGGCTTTTCTGGCTAAAACGACATGTGCAATCCCCAGATCTCAGTGTTTGATCCTAAACTCCAGTTGTAGGATGTATAAACCCACTAACAAACCTAGAGCCGCTTTAGGGCAACATAACCTTGGCCAAGTGACTTAACTGCCCTTGAGCCTTAGTCTTTGTCAGTAGAAGGAAGAGATGGAAGAAGAAACTGAGCCTTGATTTGGACAAAACCTATGGACACTAGAAGAAAGAAAGACAGCATGCTTAGGGAGCATGATATTAGGGGAAAGAAGACCTAGAAAGCAAACAGAATAGAATTTCTATTCCTTTTGAGCACCCTTATTTTGTTTTCTATCTAGAACTTTCTAAGGAGTTAAAAAAAGATGATTTAACATAAGTTTTTTCAAAAGACTTAAATTTCTTTTTTCTTGGAAAAGGTAAAGTGTTGAAAATAAAGCCATTCAAGCATTTGGAGTCCTGGAGAAGCTCTAACCTGCAGCTAGAGCAGCTTCACACACATCCTTTCTCTGCCAGCAGCAGCTGCACAGAGCTTGCTGGAAGGTCTGAGGCAGGGTGGGGCAAACTGACCTGACTGAATGAAGGGGCTTCTGGAAATGGGAGGAACTCCGTACAGGAACATTGTTGGGGGTAAGGCGAGCCTGTGGAGGATGTCACTCCTCTCTGCCTTTCCTTGCAGAGCTGGGAGCTGTGGAGAGTGGAAAGTGTGTCTGAATGACTTCATATGTTTAGTGAAGCTCATTGCCAGAACTGCGCCTTCCTCTGTCGCCTTGAATCTGCTGATCAGCCCTGGCAGCACACATTTTAAAAATTATTTAAAAAGGGACAAGGGTTATAAAGATGAATAACACATTTTTACCAGCCTCTGCAAACTCCTAATTTGGTGGCTGAAGGACACATAAATAAAATTTCCAGTATAAGGAGTGGAGGTAAGTGCTATAGTCTGAATGTCTGTATCCCTCTCAAATTCATATGTTGAAACCTAATCACCAAAGTGGTGGTATTAAGAGGGGGACCTTTGAGAAGTGATTAGGTTGAGGGCTCTGTCCCCGTGAATGAAGTAGTGCCCTTATGAAGAGGCTTCAGGGAGCCTGTTTGCCTCTTTCATCATGTGAGGACACATAGCAGGTGCTGTCTATAATGCAGACATTGAATCTGCTGGCGCCTTGATTTGGAACTTCACAGCTCCCAGAACTATGAGCTATAAATTTCTATTGTTTATAAATTGCCCAGTCTAAGTTTTTTTTTTTTTTAAAATAGCAGCTCAAATGGACTGAGACAGTAAGCCAAACACAGAGTTCAACACCTGCCTTGGGAAGATAAAAAAATTCCAACTGGGTGGATCCAGGTGATGATTTGGAAGGAATAGGATTCAAATTAGGCCTTGAGGCAAAGATGTGACTGATGCTTATCTTTAGGAAAAAAAGGTTGTTTTACTCTAGGTAAAGGAAATAGCCTCTTCAAAGGCTTGGAAGCAGAAAAATGCTGGGGGCTGGGCTGGGGTCAGGGGGTATGGTACCTCAAACAGTGGGGAGGGAGTAGAGTGCATAGTGTTGGGAAGAGCACCATGAAATTGGAATGGCAGAGGTGAAAGCATATGGTAGTATGGGTTGCGTACCAGATGAGCTCTTTGGACTTTTTGGGTTGGCATGAGAAGCCATTGACCCTTTGGTGAGGGGATCCGAGGAATGGAGTGTTGGGGGAAGGCCATGATCAGCTCTATGTGTGTGCCAGGGCAGCAAGATTTGTTAGCTTAAAAGAACTTTTTGAAATAATTTTAATTTAGAGAAAGTTGCAAGAATTGTCAAAAAGTTTTAGGATATTCTTCATCTGAATTTACCAATTGTTAACATTTTGCCACATTTACCTTATCATTCTCTGGTTCTCTAACATGTACATATTATTAAGAGCACGTTTCTAAACAATTTGAAAGTAAGTTGCAGACATCATACCCCATTACCCCTGTGTGGTAATATCTAATATCTGAAGTCTGATCTCCAGACTATTCAAATTTCAGCAGTTGTCCCAAAATATAGGAGGTCTCTGTCTTTTTCCCTTTCTCCCTCCCTTGCTTCTCTGCCTCCCTTCTTTCCCCTTCTTTCTTTCTCTCTCCTTCCTTCCTTCCTTCTTTCCTTCCTTCCTTCTTTCTTTCTCTTTCTTTTTCTTTCTTTCTTTTTCTTTCTTTTCTCTTTCTTTTTTCTTTCTTTCTCCCTCTCTCTCTTTCTCTCTCCCTCTCTTTTTCTTTCTTCTTTCTCTTTCTCTCTTTCTTTCCTTCCTTCCCTCCTTCCTTCCTCCCTCCCTCCCTTCTTTCTTTCTTTCTTTCTTTCTTTCTTTCTTTCTTTCTTTCTTTCTTTCTTTCTTTCTTTCTTTCTTTCTTTCTTTTCTTTTCTTTTCTTTTCTTTTCTTTCTTTCTTTTTGTTTTTTCTGTTTTTCTGTCTTTCTTCAGATGCTCCTCAACTTAGGATAGGGTGTTGTCCCAATAAACTAATCATAAGTTGAGAATGCATTTAATATGCCTAACTTATCAAATGTCATAGCTTAGCCTAGCCCACCTCGAGTGTGTTCAGAGCACTTACATTAGCATGCAGTTGGGGAAAATCACCTAATATAAATCATGTAATAAAGTAAATTACATAAATATTTCATGTAAGTTATTGAATACTGTACTGAAAGTGAAAAAAGTATCCAAAATATGATTTCTACCTAATGTGTATTACTTTTGCACCATCACAAAGTTGAAAAATCCTAAGTTGAACCATTCTAAGTCAGAGACCATTTGTAGTCTAGGTGACAGTGAAATAGGCTTGAGTGGAAGCACTGACAGTGAGAATAAGACGGCCATTTCGGAGTTGAACACAGTAAGATTTGGCAACAATGGGCTTTAGGGTGGGAGAGGGAGTAAATCTGATAATGAGGTTGTAGTTTACAGGATTGGTGTCCTTAACTAACAAGGATCTCAGGAAAGAGAATCAAAGTGTAAGGGTGTGCTTATGTTTTGGATTTTTCATTTAATAATAATAATTAGATTTCTATAGTGCTTTCAAAGGCAGAAAGGCAGTGTGATTGGAGGAAGCTTAGGGTAGTGATCAAGAGTAGGAACTCTCGGCCGGGCGCGGTGGCTCAAGCCTGTAATCCCAGCACTTTGGGAGGCCGAGGCGGGCGGATCACAAGGTCAGGAGATCGAGACCACAGTGAAACCCCGTCTCTACTAAAAATACAAAAAATTAGCCGGGCGCGGTGGCGGGCGCCTGTAGTCCCAGCTACTCAGGAGGCTGAGGCAGGAGAATGGCGGGAACCCGGGAGGCGGAGCTTGCAGTGAGCCGAGATCGCGCCACTGCACTCCAGCCTGGGCAACAGCGTGAGACTCCGTCTCAAAAAAAAAAAAAAAAAAAAAAAAAAAAAAAAAGAGTAGGAACTCTCGTGCTAGACTGTCTGGGTTAGAATCAGGCTTTGCTGCTTGTTAGCTGTGAGACCTGGGAAAAATGACCTAAGTTGGCTGTGTCTCAGTTTTCTTATCCGTGAAATGGGAATTTTAACATAGTTTCCCTCACAGGATCATTGTGAAGATTAGATTAGTTATTATTTGTAAAGTGCTATTTTTTATAAAGTATTATAAGCCATTCTGACATATAGTAAGTGCTGTATGTGTTTGCTGAATCAATAGAAATAAACTGGTTTTCCTGTATTACTGAATCCTCACCAGCAAATCTTTGAGGAAGGTACTGTTATTATTATTGCTAATTGGGACTCAGGTGTTACATGGTTTGCCCCAAACCATGTAACTATTGGTAAAAATGCCCGTTCTGTTCCAAGTACAAGACTGTCCCCGGGCTCGCTACATGAGGATACCTAATAGGCCATAGAAATGGGCTAGTGTCTCAGCACAGGCATACTTTGGGAGCTATTGTGGGTTCAGTTTCAGACCACTGCAATAACGTAATAACGTGAATATCGTAACAAGGCAAGCCATGCAAACATTTTGGTTTCCCAATGTATGTAAGTTACATTTATACTATACTATAGTCGATTAAGTGTGCAATAGCATTATATCTAAAAAAAGTACATACCTTAATTTAAAAATATTGGTTGTTAAAAAAATGCTAATGATCATTGAGCCTGCAGCAAATTGTAAAAATTTTGCTGGTGGAGAGTCTTGCCTTGACACTGATGGCTGCTGAATGATTAGGATGGTGGTTGCTGAATGTTGGGATGGCTGTGACAATTGTATGAAATAAGACAACAAAGAAATTTGCTACATCAGCTGACTCCTCCTTTCATGAAATATTTTTATGTAACATGCAATGCTGTTTGATAGCATTTTATTCACAGAACTTTTCAAAATTGCTGTCAGTCCTCTCAAACCCAGCTGCTGCTTTTTATCAACTAAGTTAATGTAATATTCTAAATCCTTAGTTGTTACTTCCACAATGTTCACAGCATCTTCACCAGGAGTAGATTCCATCTCAAGAAACTAGTTTCTTGGCTCATCCATAAGAAGCAGCTCCTCAACTGTTCAAATTTTATCATGAGATTGCAGCAATTCAATCACATCTTCAGGCTTCACTTCTAATTCTAGTTCTTTTGCTATTTCCACCACATCTGCAGTGACTTCCTCCCCTAAAATCTTGAACCTCTCCCATCCATGAGAACTGGAATTACTTCTTCCAAACTTCTGTTAATATTGGCATTTTGGCCTCCTCCCATGAGTCATGAATGTTTTTAATGGCATCTAGAATGGTGAATTCTTTCCAGAACACTTTCAATTGGTATTACTCATATCCATCAGAGGAATCATTATTTATGGCAGCTACAGCCTTACAAAATATATTTCTTAAATAATAAGACTTGAAAGTCGAAATTACTCCTTGATCTGTGAACTACAGAATGAATATTATGTTAAAGGCATGAAAACAATATTAATCTCCTTGTACTTCTTCATCAGATCTCTTGGGTGACTAGGTGCATTGTCAATGAGCAGTAATATTTTGAAATTAATCTTTTTTTGTTGTTGTTTTTTTGAGCAGTAGATCTCAACAGAGGGCTTAAAAAATTCAGTAAACCATAATGTAAACAGATGTGCTCTCATCTAGTCTTTGTGGTTCTATTTATGGAGCACAGGCAGAGTCGATATAGCATAATTCTTAAGAGCTCAAGGATTTTTGAAATGATAAATGAGATTGGCTTCAATTTAAAGCTACCACCTATACTCGCCCTTATCAGGAGAGTTAGCCTGTCTTTTGAGGCTTTGAAACTAGGAATTGACTTCTCTTTAGCAGTGCAAGTCCTAGGTGGCATCTTCCAATAAAAGACTGTTTTGTCTAGATTGAAGATCTGTTGTTTAGTGTACCTACCTTCATTGAAAATCTGTGGTTTAGCGTAGCTACCTTCATTTGTTATCTTAGCTAGATTATCCAATTCACCTGCTGCAACTTCTTCATCACCATTTACTGCTTCACCTTGTGCTTTTCTGTTATGGAAACAGCTTATTTCAGTAAACCTCATTAACCAATCTCTATTAGCTTCAAACTTTTGCATCTTTCTTACCTCTCTCAGCCTTTGTAGAACTGAAGAGTTAGGGCCTTGCTCTGGATTCAGCTGTGGCTTAAGGAAATGTTGTCACTGGTTTGACCTTCTATTCAGACCACTCAGATTTTCTCTATATCAGCAATAAGGCTGTTTTGCTTTCTTGTCATTCATGTATTCACTCGAGTAGCACTTTTAATTTCTTTCAGAACTTTTCTCTTAACATTCACAACTTGGCTAACGTGCACAGGAGCTTTTCGCCATTCTTGGCTTTTAACCTGCCCTCCTCACTAAGCTTATTCATTTCGAGCTTTTGATTTAAAGTGAGATATGTGAAACTCTTTTTTTCACTTGAACACTTCAAGGAAACTGTAGGGTTGTTAACCAGCCTAATTTCAATATTGTTGTGTCTCAGGGAGAAGGAGACCCGAGGAGAGGCGAGATTTATGGGGAGAGCCAGTCAGTGAAGCTCTCAGAGAATACACATTATTCATTGATTAAGTTCGCCGTCCTATATGGGCATGGTTTGTGGTGTCCCAAAACAATAACAACATTGGCATCCAAGATCACTGATCACATATCACCCTAAATACAATAACAATGAAAATTTTTAAATATTGTAAGAATTACCAAAATGTGACAGAGACATGAAATGATCACACACTGTTGGAAAAATGGTGCTGATAGACTTGCTCAACACAGGGTTGCCACAAACCTGCAAAGTGTAAAAAGCACAGTATCTGCAAAGTACAATAAAACAGATAAGGGCTGGAGGCTCTGGAGTTGAAAGCCCTCTACATGGAGATGATCACTGAAGACATGGGATGTATGCAGTCACTGAGAGGGAAGCTGTAGAAGAAAAAACTGAGTGTTGGAGAATGTTGCCTATGGGGTATACAGATGAAGGGGAGCTGGTGACTGAGACTGGGAAGGAGCAGTCAGAGAGTCAGGAGACAGAACAGGAGGGGGTGGAGTGAAGGAAGGAAGGGATGTAAGGGCTTAAGAAGGACTTGCCCATTCTTTAGGCAAACGAGGCAGACAAATTCAGAGCAGAGACCTGGGATAGTGATGAGTGGGTTTCTTAGTGACTGTAGTGAGAATGGTTCATTGACTTGTTGAGGACAGATGCTTATTTATGGGGCTCAGGAAGAATGGGAAGAAAGACATGGATTTTATAAGTGTGTGCTATTCTCTTAAGCAGTTTGGCAGTAAAAGGAAGGAGAACTTTAAAAGAAACAGGGTAAAGAAATGATCTCTCTCCAAAAGAGGCAATTGTCTTTGTCATCCAGGCAGTAAATTTAGGCAAAGGCTTGAAGATGCAGGAAATGGTGGGGAGGATGAAGAGAGCTGGCAGGGGTAGAATCAGGAGCATGGCTGGAGGGATTGGTCTCAGAAAGGAATAGAGACACTGCTTCAAGATTGGAGGGAAGGCTGGGCACCGTGGGTAGTTCATGCCTGTAATCCCAGCAATTTGGGAGGCTGAAGTAGGAGGATTGCTTGAGTCCAGGAGTTCAAGATCAGCCTGGGCAACATAGTAAGATCCCCATCTTTGCAAAAAAGTAAAAAAAGTTAGCCAGACATGTTGTCACATGTTTATAGTTCCAGCTACTTAAAAAGTAACTCTTACTCTTAAAAAAAACCTGAAGGCAAGAAAGAGACTGTGTGATGACCTATGACATTTCATGTGAAGGAAGGAGAAATAGAGATATTTCACCTAAACTTGCCTCAATTTTTGTTAAGTGGGCAATGAAGCTGTTTGTTGAGAAAGTTAGAAGTATATTTGAGAATCTGAAAGGACTGGAAAAGTTAGGATGTAGACTGGACGTGGTGGCTCACGCCTGTAATCCCTGCATTTTGGGAGGCTGAGGCAGGTGGGTTGTTTGAACTCAGGAGTTCAAGACCATCCTGGGCAACATGGTGAAATCCTATGTTTATTAAAAATATAAAAATTAGCCAGGCGTGGTGGCACTCACCTGTGGTTCTAGGTACTCAGGAGGCTGAGGTGGGAGAATTGCTTGAGCCCAGGAGGCAGAGGCTGCAGTAAGCAGAAATCATACCACTGTACTCTAGCCTGTGACAGAGCAGGACCTTGTCTTAAAAAAAAAAAAAAAAAAAAAGAAAGGATGTGTGTTAGAGATGAAAAAGAGGACTGTCTAGTGAGGGAGGACCAGCATTTGGACTGGTTGAGTGGCTTGGTTCTAGAAGGTATTATCATGGGACTTTCCTTAGTGACTGATATGGTTTGGCTCTGGGTTCCCACCCAAATCTCACATCAAATTGTAATCCCCATGTGTCAGAGGAGGAGCCTGGTGGGAAGTGATTGGATCTTGGGGTTGGATTTCCCCCTTGCTGTACTTGTGATAATGAGTGAGTTCTCATGAGATCTGAGCATTTAAAAGTGTGTGGCACATCCCCTTTCTCTCTCTCCTGCTCTACCATGCCATGATGTTCTTGCTTCCCCTTCACCTTCCGTCATAATCATAAGTTTCCTGAGACCCCCAAGTCAAGCTTCCTGTTAAGCCTGGGGAGCTGTGAGTTAATTAGACCTCTTTTCTTCATAAATTATCCAGTCTCAGGTAGTTCTTTATAGCAGTGTGGAAACGGACTAATAGAGAAAATGTGACACCCCAGAATTAAGGCAGAAGAAATGGATTGGGCCAGTGTAAGTATGGCTTTTAGTGGGAGGTTAAGAATACTAGGAAATCTCAGAGGTCAGAGAGAATTCAGTTGGAGATTGTTGACCAGTGGCTGTGAAGGCAAGAGGAGGCTGAACAAGCTAGGTTAATGCTCCAAACTTTTCCTGTGAAATATCCATAATGACAGAGAAGAAGGAAAGCATATCTCTGAGGCTCCAAGTAGCCTCTTAGAGTTGGAAAATTCTGAAGTCTTAAGTTTTAACTTTAAAATATATAAAATTCCAGGGCTGGGCGTGGTAGCTTATGCCTGTAATTCCAGCACTTTGGGAGGCTAAGGCGGGCAGATCACAAGGTAAAGAGTTCGAGACCAGCCTGGCAAACATGGTGAAACCCTGTCTCTACAAAGAATACAAAGATTAGCTGGCATAGTGGTGTGTGCCTGTAATCGCAGCTACTCGGGAGGCTGAGGCAGGAGAATCACTTGAACCCAGGAGGCAGAGGTTGTAGTGAGCAGAGATCATGCCACTGCACTCCAGCCTAGGCAGCAAAGCAAAAATCCATCTTGAAAGTAAAATAAAATAAAATAAAATATTTAAAATTCCAGTCTGCATCAATTAAAATAAAGTAGTAGGTGACTGATTTCTCAGTAAATAGACACCTAAAATATATACGCCATATTTTTCCATGACAAGGGCCTATACTGGGTGGGGGTAGGCTGGGAATTTTTGTCCCAGTTTAAGAAGACTGGAAGAACAAAGAAAAGGAAGGACAAAATCAACTACTGAGAATGATGAAGGGACAGGATAAATTCAACAGGAGGGAAAGAGTAGGAAATGTTGAAAAATTTGAGACTGGAAGATCTTGAAAATGAGACAATCCTAGTTAATAATGGGCTTCAAAGTGTGATCAAGAAATCTCCCAAGTGATGGAGATAAAGAGATGGAGGCTGTCTTGGGTAATTTCAATCTCATTGAATTGTTCCTGACTTCAATTCCCAATACAAAATTTCTCTCTTGTGGTGCACAGAAAAAATATTAATGTTTAAAAAGATGCATTTGCAAAATGTTAAGCCAGACATTTATTTTTAAACATAGTCTTGAAGTCAGAGAGAGATTAATAGAGCCAAGGTAAATTTTCTTAGGGAACATATTTGGTATCTGCCTCCTGTTGTACAATCTCCATGAAAAGTGAGAGCAAGAAGAACTATAAAATTGAAATGCCAATTGTGATATGAAGTAATTTTTAAATGAATGCATCTTTCAATTCATTGATAGGATAAATCCTTATTTACTTTATCTGTGAGGGTCTCTGTCTTAAACAACAAGCAGCCAATTTGTGGAATTAGTGGCTGTTTCAGGAGGGTAAGTAACCTCTCATTTATGACCATCTCATTCCTATGTTTTAAAATAAGATTGTGGACAAATATTTCCATTCAACCTAGTGGATGGATTTTGGCAATGACCGACCACACAAACAATGGATAACAATAGCAAAAGAAATGATATAGTCAGAAGTCTAATGTTAGCCATTTGTTCCTAGAGTTTTGAAATGCAGTCAGTCCCCAACTCATGATGGTTCGACTTAGAATTTTTCAACTATTTTTATGATGGTGTGAAATTACATGCATTCAGTAGAAACTGTTCCCTTCCTGTTGAATTTACTCTGTCCCTTCATTGTTCTCTGCAGTTGATTCTGCTCTTCCTTTTCTTTTTTTTTTTCACTTTCAGTACAGCATTTAAAATTACAAGAGATATCCAATACTTTATTATAAAGTAGGTTTTGTGTTAGATGATTTTGCCCAGCTGTAGGCTAATGTGAGTTTGGAGCATGTTTAGGTAGGCTAGGCTAAGCTATGATGCTTGGTGGGATAGGTACATTAAATGCATTTTTGAATTAATGCTATTTCAACTTACAATGGGGTTATTAGGACATAACCCCAGATGGGGAGCATCTGTAGTTATAATGTCAGATATTGATAGCTTCCATTGGTAAGTAATTTCAATATTTCCCACCCTTTTAAAAAAAGTTTGAAGAGCATACAAATAATAAATAATAAATGTTTCTAGTAGAAAAGAGGTAAGTAACAGGAACAGAAATCTTGGACCATCTTAAATGAACTGATGGGAATGTCACCATGCGCATCCTTCCAAACTTTGTTTCAAGTGATGTCATGTCAAATTTATGCTTATACAAGTGGAATAATACATATGTTATGTCTTATGTCTTATGGAAGTCTTGACTTAACGAAGGTGGGCATTTAGTCTCACTTTTAAACTACCTTAGGAAAATGATTTAAAGCATAGTGAAAAGAACAATAAAGCAAGAGGAATGAGGTGTTAGTTTAATGAAATAGTAGTATGCCAAGGACTGATATATTGAAGAGATATTTCTTCAGCTTGGCATGATTTCAGGAAGAAAGCAGGTGCATTTAATAAATTAAATTTTTATTTAATTATATATATTTATTTATTTTAAAAATGAAGTTGTGCTGTCACTCAGGATGGAGTGCAGTGGTGTGATTATAACTCACTGTAGCCTTGAACTCCTGAGTTCAAGCAGTCCTCCCACCTCAGCCTCCCAAATAGCTGGGACTGCAGGCATATGCCACCATGCCTGGCTAATCAAAAAACAAAACAAAAGTTTATAGAGATAGGGCCTCACTTTGTTGTCTAGGCTGGTATTGAAATCCTGGCTTCACACCATCCTCTCACCTTGATCTCCGAAAGTACTGGGATTACAGTCATGAGCCACCATGCCTGGCCTGGCCTTGCTTTTTTATTCTTTAGCTTTTATAGCTCCATACCCTCTAATGCCACAGGAGTATGATGAGTGGAAATTTGGATACCATGTTTAGTACTGATTTGCTCCCTTGGTGAGGAGGCACCACTATCACGCTATGTTGAGATTTTTGGCAGCCAAGATCAGAGGGACTCTTTTATAATGGCCCCATCCCTGAGATCTGTGGAAATAACCCAGGAGACAGGCACCGACTGCTTCCAGGGGAAGCAGCCATCAGTGCACTGAATGCCTTAGCAAGCTGAGTATCACTGAACTTCAAAACTGTGCCAGAGGAGTAGAGTTTTTTTAACTTCCTCTCCTCTGTCAACAGCTGACTTAGCTGATTTTGCCTGTGATGATAACATCTCACAGTGATGACTGGATTCTCATGATCTGCTTCTCTACTGTTAAGGAGGGATTTTTACCTGATAGCATTTCTCTGATTTTACTTATTTTATTAATTCTTCTATGCCAGTTACTTATAAATTTTGGCTTATTTCTGATTACACTATACCATTTGTAAAACATGAAATTCAAGTTGATTGATTGCTGTAATATTCTCCTGTCCATATTCTAGATGAATCAGAGATGAGGCTGGCAGTGATTCTTACCCTTTGAAAACATTTGGTTCATTTTCACAAACGGAAAAATTACATGGCTTCCTGGAGACATTGATGTGTTTTTCTGGAAAGTTTGGGCCTCTATTCATTGAGAATCACTAATTTAACAAAAAGCCCACAGATCACTGTATGAATGTGTATGGGATGGGGAGGAGGAGAGAGAGAAAGAAGGAAAGAAATGGGTTAAAATTTCATTTGAAGGAACCATTTTATTGTTGGATTAGCAACCAAAGACTGTCCGTAAAAAAGAGGAACCATCCTAAAATTTTCATAACTTGCTGCATGTGTGCAGTTTATTTCTTAATAAAGCTCAAGTAGTTTCTCATGAAAGTCGATGAATAGAGAGCCATTTCAGGACGTGTCTGAACTGGCAGTTGGTTGGAGCTTGGCCGTGATGGGAAAGGACAGCTGTTTGTTGTGGGGGCTCGTCTCCATGGTGTTGGGCAGCACATCTTCAGCTCTTTCTGGGAAGACCCCAAAGTAGGAATAGTCCGAGAAAAACAGCATGAGGACATGACTGCATGCTGGTCAGATGGAATTCAGCCTGTACTGCTCTAGCGGAGCTTCTCCAGGGGTTAGAATGTTTTGCTTTTATAGTCATCTGGATTGCTTGTTTACTAAGGGTAGAAAGGTCCCAGCCTCACCCGAGACCTCCCGATTCACTCTCTGTGGGGAGCTGCTTGGGAATCTGTATGTTAGAGAAGCTCCCAGGATAATTGTGATGTGTGGTCATGTTTAAGAGCTGCTAGTGTAAATAATAGTGAGCAGCAGCACTGGCTGGAAGCACTGTAGAAGTTGCGTGTGTGTGTGTGTGTATGTGTATGTGTATTGTGCAAGAGCTATGAGATAAAATCAGGCTACTGGAATTTGCCAAGAAGCAGCACGGGAGACACATTAACCAGACGCCAAGGATGTGGCCATAGACCTTCCTAGAAACTCCCTCATCTAGGGTGTGCCCCTCTGGATTGCACTGACTAGTCCTGATTAAATCCTGTATGCATAGACTCAGCGCAGGCTGGGCTCCAGAAAAGGCCATCCACAATGTTTTCTTTTAAAATTCCACATACTATTTATCTTTGATTTTCTACCTCCTGTGGGAACCCTAGATCCAACTTTCTTTGGTGAGTTTGCAGGGGTTTCTGATGGCTCTCTGGTTTCACGGGTTTCCTTCTTATTTTCTACCCCTTTTATTTGGAATGTCAACCTACAAACTTAAAAGATTGAGCAAACTTTGTAGGAAAACTATAGAAGCTGGAACCACATATGATGCTTTCTATTATATGCCTGTTGTATATGATAAAAATGAGGTTTTATTTACTTCTTGGGTACACTAAACATAAACACTCTCTAATGAGGAAAATAACCCAATGAGGGGAAAATGCTGGATGCCAGCGGATGGCAGTGATTTATGGAACTCTGGGCTCAGTGGTAGTGAAGGATCATCATAAGGGAAGAAACTGTTCTACAGTTTGGTGTAGCTGGGATGACTTTATATCCTAGTTTGCAAGACAGTCCTGGCCTTACCTGTTGAGCTGGTGTCCTATCAAGTTAAGATACCTTTCATGCTGCCCAGTGTCCTGGTTGAGATAATCCGTTTATGTGGTCACCGTGAGGATAGGAAACAGAGAGAGGAGATTTTTCTTTGGATCACTGAAGTACTCATTTCATTATATGATATATCCCATTATAGGCTCACTCCTAACATTTGAGGACCCAGGACAAGACACCCCCCTATTCCATAACCTGTTCCTTCTCTTCTTGCCCTGGCTCCTCTGTGCCACCTGAGGATCCTTGTAAGAATGTGTGTGGATGAGCCAGCCTGCTCATTTAACTTTATTCACACCCAATTCCACCAGCTACCCATGAACACCCCTCAGGCCTAGGGGTGTGCACACCTGTGAGTTGATCTGCTTTGGAAGGGTGAAGACTCACACAGGCCCTGGAAGCTGGTTTCAGACCACTTGGGGCAGGAAATTCCAGGCTCATAAGTACCTGGAGAAGAGTCTAGAAGGGAAGTTGTTCCTGCAGGTGGGTGTGTATCACAGCCCTGCAGACTGCTGGCTCTGTGGAGAGGCATGGCTGGAGGAGGGCAGGAGAGGGCATTCTGAAGCATCAGCCCCCTGATTAGGGATACCTGGCCCTAGAGTGGTCCTGTCCTTTTCACTCCTGCTTTTCAGAGATCCTGCTTCTAACACATCCTTGAGCATCTCAGTAAAGCCAGCTTCCTAAGCCATTCTGAAGTTTTGGGTTAAGAAGGTTTCACATGTGAATAATGCTTGGTCACCAGCCTGAGGTCCAGCGTATTCTTCATCTGGTCTGATAGAAATCCCTTGTCTTTAAATGTCATATATTTAAGGTAACAACTCTATTTTGCAGGTTGAAACAAAAACTTAAACTATATGAGTTAATGTTTTTAAAGTCAACCAAAGGGAAGGCACCTCTTCCCAGTGTGTTTCATCAATTGAGATCTGGTGAACGTTTTTTTGTTTGCTGGTATGTTCCACCATGTGTGTGAGCATGAAGGTAGGAAAATGTTTGCTCAGCCATTTCCTCTGTGGTTTGGTTTGTTGGAGAATCAGTCAAATGGAAAGTTTTTCCTCTGATGTGATTACAGAATCAAATATTTTATAATTCCCAGGTACTTCTGAATCTTGAATAATTATTAAAGTCAGTGAACACTTTCTCTTTCTTTTCCTTGACTCCCTTTGGATTGAACTAATCTGTAGGGCAACACAATATTATTTCCCTGGGCTAGGTGCACTTTCCTCTTCATGGATTATTGGGTGCCTGTAGATAGAGTCCCCATGCACAGCAGGCAGATTGTGCATCGCACAGTCCTGGAGGTAAATTTCACCAAGAGTATGAGTGGGATTTGTGCAACATGGTAGCCCTGCCTATGCATGTTTGGGGCAGGGATTCCCCCCAACTGTGTATTCCCTGGGAGGCTTGATTTTCTTCTTCTTTCTCTCACCCGTCATAAGCATATGGAGAATATGGGTGTTTGAAGAGAAAAAGTTGAAAATAATGTTATTTTCTGCATTTTCTCCCATTTTTTGAGAGAACTCATTCTCTTTCTAATATTAATGTAGATCAGGGAAAATAAAAGCCATTTGTTAAAGAACTAACTATTACGTAATAAACTGTCAAACAATTACGCCAAAGGTGTGTTTACAAACTCCTGTTCTATCTTGGTGGGTTGATTAGCTTCCTTGGGGGTCCAAACAGCTATGGCTTTTCCATTTTTATAAATGGTTCTGCATTTATAAAATTATGAATGGACATTTATAAGATTAATTAAGAATAGAATTAATAGTGTAAAGGGATCCTTCAAGTACCCATGTGTTATTGCTTACTTTTAACCAATAAGTCTTATACCAGAGTGTTCTGCCTGCTTCTGGATGAGCAAGGAGACTCATGGTCTGGTTCTTGGACTTCCCTAGCAGCATGGCCCCCAAATGCCAGTCTCCACTCCCACCTCAAAAGAAGAAACCAAGAATGCCTCTCTGGGACCAGAGGAGATACCGGCCTCTGCAGGCTTGCTGAAGAAGGGAGAAAAAGAACAGCAAGAAGCAATTGAATGCGTTGATGAAGTACAAAATGAAATAGACAGACTTAATGAACAAGCCAGTGAGGAGATTTTGAAAGTAGAACAGAAATATGACAAACTCCGCCAACCATTTTTTCAGAAGATGTCAGAACTGATCACCAAAATCCCAAATTTTGGGCTAACAACATTTGTCAACCATTCACAAACGTCTGCACTGCTGGAGGAGGACAAAGAGGCACTGCGTTATTTGACCAGAGTTGAAATGACAGAATTTGAAGATATTAAATCAGGTTACAGAATAGATTTTTATTTTGATGAAAATAAAGTTCTCTCCAAAGAATTTCATCTGAATGAGAGTGGTGATCCATCTTCAAAGACCACTGAAATCAAGTGGGAATCTGGAAAGGATTTGATGAAACGTTCAAGTCAAACGCAGAATAAAGCCGGCAGGAAGAGGCAGCATGAGGAACCAGAGAGCTTCTTTACCTGGTTTACTGACCATTTTGATGCCAGTGCTGAGTTAGGAGAGGTCACCAAAGATGATATTTGTTCCAACTCATTAGCGTACTACTTGGTTTCTGATATGGATGATGAAGAAGGAGAAGGAGAAGATGATGATGATGATGAAGAGGAGGAAGGATAAACAGATACTGAGGAAGAAGACGAAGATGAAGGTGAAGAAGATGAAGATGATGATGAAGGGGAGGAAGGAGAGAAGGATGAAGGAAAAGAACACTAGAACACTGATAGGTTCCAACCATCCTTTTCCAAAAAAAATTCTCCAGTCCCTGGGAGCAAGTTCTAGTCTTTTCTTTTTCCTCTTGTGTTCTGTCACCCTGTTCTTGAGGTCTCTTTTCTCTACACCATGGTTCTCAACTTATTTTGGGGGAAATACCTTGAGCAGAATACAATGGGAAAAGTGTCTCTACCCCTTTCTGTTTGAAATTCATTTTTATCCCTTTCTGTCTGAATAAAAACTGTATGGAATCAATGCCACCGAGGTCTGTGGGAAATAAGAAAAACCTGCTCCCTTCGCTCTGCTGGAAGCTGGAGGGTGCTAAGCCCCTGTGTAGTAGTGCACAGAATTCTAGTTTTTCCCCTCCTTTCTCTGTATATTGGGCTTAGAAAGTACGCAGTGTCTCTATGTGAATATGGACAGTTAGCATTTACCAACATGTATCTGTCTATTTTCTCTTGTTTAAAAAAAGAGAAAAAAACTAAAAAAAAAAAAAAAAAGGGGGGGGGGTTATAGAAGGTCAGCGAAGGGTGGATTTGAGATGTTTGGGTGGGTTAAGTGTGCATTTTGACAACACGGCTTCTCCTTTGGCATGTTTGTTGTGATATTTGACAGACATCCTTGTAGTTTAAGAAGACACTTTTAAAATAAATTTTCTTCTAATGATGACTTTAGCCCTGCCACTCAATGGAAGAATCAGCAGAACCTGTGGGATCCTATTTGGAATTGATGCTCTCTATTGTAATTTTGTTCCTGCTTATTTTTAAATTTCCTTTTTGTTTCACTGTAAAGGAAAGATGATGCTCAGTTTTAAATGTGAAAAGTACAAGTTGCTTTGTTACAATAAAACTAAATGTGTACACATACACACACACACACACACACACACACACACAAACTTACACCAAAATCACACCACTTTAGTTACTTGTCCTGGAAAGGTGCTCTTTGTTTTTGAGCTTTAAAGAAACTAGTCTTCTTTTATTTGGCTGTAACTAGGAACTCAACTGAGCAGGAATGACTATTCTGATATGTGCTTGTTACATTTTTGGTTTTCAGAGGTGGCATATCGAGGAGGTGCACCTATGGATTGCAGCATAAATATCCACGGGTCCTGGTGTGCAGTGCGTGCACCCACTCATTATCTTGATGTGCTGCTCACAACCACATCTCTCCTTACACTATTGGAAACTTTCATTCTTAATCATTTAATTTATCCCTAGCGACTCCAGCCTCTCACGACAGACTGAAAGACCACACTTGATGAAGTCCAGATATATTTTAATTCTCTTATATCAAGCCCAAGGGAGAATTTCTTAGTGACTATGCTGACTTATGAGTCTTGAAAAAACTTTAACTGTGGGAATTTTGATGTATAATGAAGCCAGGAGAGGGACACACTTCATTCCAAAATGCTGCAAATAGAATTTAAGCAAGCAACATGACACACATTGTTTGTTTGTTTCTTTTGCTTTTTTTTTTTGTGATGAAGTCTCCCTTTGTTGCCCAAGCTGGAGTGCAGTGGCGCCATCTCGGCTCACTGCCACTTCTGTCTCCCAGGTTCAAGTGATTCTCCTGCCTCAGCCTCCTGAGTAGCTGGGACTACAAGCACGCGACACCATGCCCAGCTAATTTTTTTGTACTTTTAGTAGAGGCGGGGTTTCACTATGTTGACCAAGCTGGTCTCAAAATCCTGGCCTCAAGTGATCCACCCACCTTGGCCTCCCAAAGTGCTGGGATTACAGGCGTGAGCCACTGTGCCCAGCCGTGACACACATTCTTAACTATTCTCCAAAAGGAAGCACACTAGAAAAGTGGTAGTTTGAAAAAAGAAATGTCCAGTAGCAACTGGATGGCTCATAGCTCCAGTGGTTCTGATAAGTGCTCAGTGGAGAGTCTGATACACATTGGGTGCTCAAGAAAATATTTGTTAACTGAATAAACAAATGAATCGGATCTTGTTCAGATAAATTCCAAAGCAGAGAATATCTGCCACAAGTGCTCACATCAACTATGCCTATTAAGCAGCACTGTGTTGTTTGCTTTCACAGATAGGGATTTGATTTGGTATTTGCTGAAACAGACCCACATCTTACAGATGGCATTGAGACTCAGAAGAGTTAAACACTTTCTCACAGCTACTAAGCACTAGAACTAGAATTAGAATGTGTGCTTTCTGACCCCGAGTCTAGGATTCTAGGACTTCAAGGGTTTCCTATCTTTTTGAAGTCATGGGGCAGAACAATATAAAGGAGCAGCTGGAAAAAACTGAAATGAAATTACTATTCACTCTTACATAGGAAGAATAAAGATAACTCTTGAGGACCCTGATATATTATGGTAATAAAAATAAGACTGAGGTAGCAGAAGCACATGGACATGCAGGGAACACTTCCAAACATCCTTCAAAAGGCCTAAGTTCTAAGGACAGGAAACATGAGGAAGCAGAGAAGGAAGGAAATGTGTCTAAATTCTTCCAAGCTGTTTCTTTTACTATTCAGGCCAAGCCGTCTAACTCTAATCAAAATCTCAGGGAAAGCTTATGGCAGCTGAGACTTTTGGAAGTACATTAGAAAACAGGAGGGAAAAAGGCCTTGTAACTCATTGATTTGTATCCTTATGTTATTTTATAATATTATTAAAGCTCTCTCCATTTTATGTAGATTCTGTCTCTCAGCTGTACTGCAAATCTATTAGGACAAGTCTCTTGTCTCTTTTATATATTCCTTGTACTGTGTCTATATGTGGTGGTCTCTCAGTCAAGCAGGCTGTACAATTTATTCGAAGTGTTCCAAGGAACTTGTGTCCCTCCACTGCTCTGACCTCATTTTTGCAATGTTAATTAAGTTGGGTAGATGACCTATTCGACTGATAACACTCAATAGCTCACTGGTATATGGTAAGTAGTTTATTCTCTTAGTTAGTTGACCATAACCAGATTAAAGCCCAAAAAGATACGAAAAAAAAAAAATCAGGTGGTAGATAGTGGGGAACAGAGGTATAGGACACTGTTTTGGGAAAGTGGATCTTAACTCAGTTATGTCAGGATGAGGTGTTACAAGAAGAGAGAACAAGAGAGAAGGCTCACCATTAAATTTGGCTTCTGGCCTTGGGTCAACCTTGCATGATGTTTTGTAGACTAAGAGTAAGGAGGGAGAAGTTGAGACAAAAATTTTACTCTCTGTTTGGTCACTGAGAGCAAAGGTTCTCTTTGTGCTAGTTTATTCTTAAGTAGTAGCATGAGGAGTTTAGGGGTTTATTGCTAAAGAAAATTCATCCTCTTGTGCTAATTGGGCAGAGATTCCAGGTATTAAAACCAAAATCATTTGACCACCTGAGTTATAGTAATTTTAGTGCTTACATTGTTTATTTTCACTGTATAGCACAACCAAATACTATTCAGTCTGGCTGCATGGAATGAGATATGGCTAATTAGATTTCCTGGCGAACCCAGGTTAAGGTAGAAATGCCATATTAACAGTAGCACCCTTAAACCTGGGGAAAGAGGCTCTTGCCTCATGTCACTTGCTTTAGAGGGCCCTGCTGGTCTTCCTCCACTGTGCCATGCCTTATGGTGAAAGGATTCTACAGAGCCATGTGGCTATTGTCAATCCAAAGCACCCCATTCCCTCTTCTAAACCACTTGGTACCCCACAATTCCTGCCTAAGTGATCCCAAGATGACTTCCAGGGCCTACATGGGTCTCTCCTGGGGTCTCATCTCCCAGTGGTGAACTGTACCACTTGTGTTGAGCACTCCTAGGACCAAAGAATGTAGGGCTGTGTATGAATCTTAGTTGTGTGGGCTGAGGTGTCCTCGGGAGTGTGTGCAAGGCTCCTCACTGCAGAAAAGAACTGAAGGTGGGAAAGAGAAGAGAAGGGAATGGGCTACTGGCTGGAGACCCCGGCTCCAAAAATTTTAGGCATGGGCTGACATTTCAAACTCTCCAGTGGCAAACCATCTAGAGCAGTCAACTCACATTGACTATGAAGTGCATGCGCTACTTTGAGTAACTAGGCTTGATCACAGAGGTCCTTGCATGGCCTCCTGGTCTGCATGTCAAACAACAGTGGTTATTGTTCTCTGGATGCTAATGCTGTAGGTATTAGATGTGACTGTTCTCCAGAGACATTCCTAGGGAGTTGCTAATGGTGTGGTGGTAATTGCTGTTATTATTTCATAAACATTGAAATCTTTTATTTTTTGTAAAGTTGTCTCCTTGAATACTGGACTGTAAAGGTGTGTGGATGTGTTCTACCAAATTGAGAATTCTAGTTAATTGAGTTCTGGTTATTTAACTTTTTACCGTGGTTTGTACTTGCTGCTTGTTCAGAGTCTAGGCAATTTTACATGGGCATATTTTATCCTTTCTCCCCATCTCCATTAGTCTTCAAGATCAGGAAGATGATTTATGTCATTTTAAAATAGAGCCTTCCTCTGTCTCTCATTTTCCTTCTCTCTCTCTCTAAGGTATATTGCTGCCTACTATATCCTGGGCCCTGTGCTAGAATTTCTCTTGTGCTAATTTTTATTGATAACATATGATGGCTTAAAATGTCATCTACTGTTTAGTAAATTCATAATAGAAAATAACTTTGTTCCCTCACAAATTTTTATAGACATTTAAAATTAGCACTTCAATATCCAAGTATTTTGCTTTTTCTTTTCTGGAGAGAAACTAACACCTGTAGGTATTTGTTGACATGCAGAAAATGCATGCAAGAATTTTAAAATCTTTTACCCTATAATTGGTCGTGTACTATTAACTAGACCTCTTCTTTAGCTCTCTTACTGTATAGGCTCTTCTGTTTTCCCAAATTCTCTTCTCTTTCTCTAAATTCTTCACCCTGTTCCCCACCCTTTCCCTGCCTTGTCTCTGGGTTTTTGTCTCTCTTGCCTCATTTTTCCTTCTTTCTCTCTCACTTTCTTCCCCCACCACTTCTTTCTTGTTTACACTCCCTGCTCATGTTTGTGCTGCTTTGTGTTTGTGTTTATATCTACCAGGGGAAGGACCAACCATCTTTATTTTTAAATTTTGTTTTACTTTAAGTTCTGGAATACATGTGCAGAATGTGCAGGTTTGTTACATAGGTAAACGTGTGCCATGGTGGTTTGCTGCACCTATCAACTCATCACCTAGGTATTAAGCACCACATGCATTAGCTATTTATACTGATGCTCTCCTTCCCCTCACTGCCTCCCAACATGCCCTGGTGTGTATTGTTCCCCTCCCTGTGTCATGGGTTCTCATTGTTTAGCTCCCACTTACGAGTGAAGACATGTGGTGTTTGTTTATCTGTTCTTGTGTTAGTTTGCTGAGGATGATGGCTTCTGGCTTTATCCATGTCCCTGCAAAGGACATGAACTCATTCCTTTTTATGGCTGCATAGTATTCCATAGTGTATATGTGCCACATTTTTTTATCCAGTCTATCATTGATGGACATTTGGGTTGATTCCATGTCTTTGCTGTTGTGAGTAGGGCCGCAATAAACATATACATTCATGTGTCTTTATAATAGAATGATTTATAATCCTTTGGGTATATACCCAGTAATGGGATTGCTGGGTCAAATGGTATTTCTGGTTCTAGATCATTGTGGAATCACCACACTGTCTTCCACAGTGGAACCAACCATCTTTTAAAGCAACAAATGACATCCAAGTGTGAAGTCGCAAGTCAAAGAGCTAGAGAGTCATACGGTTTCAGAGTTGTCGCAGTTTTGAAGATTGATCCTCTGTCAGGGTCCCCCTCATTTTGTACCTGAGAATATAGGTCTAGCGAATAATATCACCTGTCCAAGCCCACACAATGACCAGGCTTCCTAGCTCTAATTTATCAGTCCAGTCCTTTTCTTAAAAATAGTTTCTGAATATATGCAGGTAAAAATAATAAATAAGCCACCATAAGTTACAGACTTATGTATGTCTGCTTCTATGGTGCCAAGGAAAGAAAACAAGGGGGAGGCATGAACATAAAAGAACACAGGTGCACTTATACGTTGTTTCTTCAAAAGATCATGAAAAGATAGCTTAGAAATTGCCAATAAGAACTACAGACAAACAAGCTCAGACAAGTTACGGCAGAGAGGAGTGTACTTAAAGTTAGAAAGCAGGAGAAGCACGCTTGTCAACAGGAAGAAAAGGAGGAGCTATGGACCTTACAGTTGGAAAATGTGTTCAAAAAAAATAAAGAAGTTGATCCTTCTTGATTTTTCTTGTTTTGAAATTTATGGCAACATGTACAACAAACCTATTTTAATGTACAATTTAAAATTAGTATACTGTGATTTACTTGGGCTAATATAATTGTAAAACACTTTTAAGCTAGACCAGCTGTAATTATATTCCCAAAGATTTGATTTTTATCATTAGTTACAGTTAATAAGACATTTATGATCTCTTTTTGGTTGTCTCTGGTGAAGCATTGTTGGCGATGCTTTCCTGACTTGAAATTCTCCTGTGTGTTGAAATCGAATTAGGAAAATGAGTAAGTAAATAACTTATACTAAAAGTGTAATCTCTCCTTTGTGACATAAATTAGAAATCCATTCACATCTGTGGAATAATTCCCAGTTTTGCAACTAAATAATCTGATATGCACAAGCAAACATGCCTATCTTTTCTCAGTCTAGGAGAATTTGGTCACTTTCTACTTGAACAAAACAAGCTATATGTGCTTTTAAATAGATGTATCATTTTCTCAAAATTGGATTATAAAGAGCTGATCTGAGACGCAATCAGATGGATAATTAAACAGCAAAGGTAAGAGGCTTCTGACTGTGCATGCTTACAGTATTAATTGAAAAAATAAAATATGATTTTTAATCCTAAAGGTAATTTGACCGATGCACATGTACAATGATGTAAGGTTCTGTCACTTTCCATTTTAGTCTCGGGATCGTGGAGCCATTTGAACCTAGCTTTCTCACAGAGAATGGACAAAGTTTGACTGAAGAAATCTGACCGCATTTTATGTTTTTTTGGGGTGTGTATAGTTGAATGAAAACATGAAGATAATACTTTTAAACAATTTTTTGATTTTCTTTTTTCTTCGTTCAGCTATGATGCTTTATTTTCTCAGATCTGTTTAATCATCTGGAATACTTTTTCGAGTGATTTTTAAAATGGCAAGAAATGTTCCCTCTTCCATAATGTACCTGTTGCCTCTGAAATGCCATTGGTGTTTGAATTTTTTAAATCCTCATTTGTGGCAGTTATTACATTTTGCTTCATGTTATAGTAATTTGGCTTGCAAACATATCTTTTGTACCAAATTTTAAACTCCTTGAGGACAGAGTTCATATCATTGTCTTCTTTACCCTGGACCTTTCATTGGTGAAATGTTTGTGGAATCGGCAAATGAACGTAAGACATACATTGCCTTCTGACAGTGGGCAGACATGTGGCGGGCTGTTGCTGGGTAATGTGCTCATAATGTCCTGCAGATTAATTTGGTTCTTTGATCGAAAATGAAGTGAAAACATGCATCTGCAGTTCAACCTTTTCCCGGTGTTATTCAAAATGTAATTCAATGTGATCAATTACATTGAAAATAATTGAGAAATGAGATGACACTTAAATTAGTTGAAGAGAATTATGGGTTTTGTCCTTGGTTCTTTGGATAAGTAAACTTTTAGTGTTTTCTCAGACATTTGCAAAATTCTAGGGGTTGTCTGTTCTTTCCTATAGGACATCCAGATCCTGAGGCTTTTCTTCTTATCATTTCTCATTTAACTGTTTATTAATTCTTTCCAAGAGAAGGAATAAGAAGTATGAATTTTTGCTGTTAATTGAACCTTCCCTTAAAACTGTTTGGAGTGTCTTTTGGGCTATTGAGAAACACTGTTTGGTCACTTTTCCTGGGCTTCTGAGAGTCCAGTTAGAAGAGTTCTTTATTATTGTCATGACATAGTTAATAATAATATTTTCTGTTTCACTTTTACATAGCATAACTTTTCAACAAACCTGGCAAAACATCTTCCAGGCATTCTGGTCAGTAGAGATCCTGTTATCAGTTGTGCTGCAAGACATTATTGAGTCGATAGTGTAACTGGTCCAGTTTCCCCCTTTTGGCTCTGTAGAGAGTCAGAAGCATAGCAGCGGGTCCCATGGAAGTAGGGATAAAAGGGAATTCTTCTTTGACTTTTAAAAATCTCTCAACTCCATTTAAAACTCTGTAAGTTTTCCTCCTTGGGAGATACGGAGTGGTTCCAACATCCTTAATATCAGTTGCATTTTGGTCACATTCAACCTTTAATCCCTTCTAAGAATGGGAAAATGAAGACATCTACTATGACGTCCCAAAGGCCTGTAGTTATTGAGAGAGCTGGCAAGACTAGAATTATAACTTGGGCCTCTGCTATTATGAATATATTGCTTGCTGCGAACTCATTTGGAGCAAACTTGTATTATTGTAGAAGTAGGAAAGAGGCCAAAAGAGAGACAGGGGCAAAAAGACATGATCATTAAGAAAAGATAAATGTTTGAGCTGATGGATATCCCAATTTTCCTGATTTAAGCATTACACATTGTGGACAGGTATCAAAATATCATGTACCCCCCAAATATGTACAACTATATCAATTAAAACAGTTTAAAAAGTGATCAAAAGCAGTAGCAGAAATATATTCCTCATGTAATTTTCATTGCATTTGAGCATCTAGGATTTTTGACAAGACTTCCGTCTACCATAGGGTGCTTAGGAGGCCTAGTGATCTCCAGAACTGTGGGGTATCAGTTCATCAGTCGGCTCCAAGACCACGTTAAGTGCTTACTTAATGCAGAGCACTATCTTCAATGCTTTGAAGATTCTAAGTTCCATTTTTGACCTGTCTTCTATGTTGGGCAAATTATTTTTATGAGTTTTGCTTCTGCTTCCTCATTTATGTGTAGGCGACAGTAATAGTAATGGCTGGGTAACCTCACAGGGAACTGCAGGTTGAAGGTGGGGAAGCATCTTCTTCTAATATACCCATATAAAGACATAAAGACAGCATTTATATATTTGTAGTCAAATCATTGGTTCATCCTATTTTCTGCAGGTGAAGATAGATATCACCATGCCTATGGCCAATTATCTTTATCCAGTTCAATTTGGCCAGGTCAACGAAACTTGTATTTATGTCATACTCTTGTATTGTGGGAGATAAAAGAATAGTGCCCCTAATTTAGTTTTGGTAAAATTGAGGTTAAGTGATTTTCCCAAATTTATTTTGATATAAAGTAAATTGCAGATATAAGTTTTTCAGTCCCTAACCTTTTGTTCTCATTTAATTATTCCACGAGGAAATGCTGCATATTAAAATTATCTTCTTAAATGGCTCACTCAATCCTTTTGTCCCTGACTTCTCCAAGTAAAACAACTAACCCCCATTTTTCAGTTTGTTGTGAATTCAGTTTGTCCAAACTAGGCTGGGGATAAGTTAATTAAATAATTATATAGTGATTAACATGGGTTAGCATTTATGTCAAATTGGGGCAAAACCACCTTTTGAATACCTAGAAGGTAGTGAAATGTACTTAATACTAACATCATCATGAATATCAATCACAGGTTTAGAAGTCTTTTGATATATATGAGCTAAATATGGGTTGAATTCCCACCAATCATATCTTAACAGATTTTTTAAAAAAGATAAGTCTCTCAATCAGCTGGTTTGTCTCTCTCATAAAAATGACAATAAAATTATAGTATGTGAACTTCTGATTATTTAGATTCCAGTTAAACAGGATTTTACTTTAATTTCTTTTATTATGAAGAGAGAGAATAATGGTTTCCTACTTTTCAATTCCATTTAGGAGGAACTTGTTTCTTTCAGAGCACCAAATGAAGCCTTCTTGCTTGCCATCCTATAGGACCTTTGCACTTGAATCTCTGGTTTCTGAATTTGGGACATTTTATAATATCTCCTAAGATTTTTCCAGGTGATCTTTAAAAATAGGTTCTAGAGAGATTTTAACAATCAAATTAATGGTTTCTCTGTTTAACTCTTTTAAAATATATTTTCATGATCCTCTGTGTGTGTGTGTGTGTGTGTGTGTGTGTGTGTGTGCGCGCGCGCGCGCACAGGGGGTGGGTGAAGGGAGATGTGGGGAGAACAAACAATAACCAAAGAAATAACAGTGGAACTTAAAAATGTTTTCTACTAACTTGTTTGCTAATAATTATTCAGGCAGCTTTATGAAAGCTCTTTGGAAATTCTAGAAGTGTTTCCATTTCAGGCTTAATATATTTGGATTATAAATAAATATCAGATACCTTTTGGAGGCATTAGAAACTAAACATTATGCAAAGGCTACCCTCTGTTGCGTCAGGAGCTTGAATTGTTTTCATTAAAATATCTGCTATGAAAGCACTGAGATTAGATGGGATGTTAGCTCCCCTTTTTCCTGCTATCAAATGTCACAGATTTGTATTGTTGGTAGAAACTGAGATTTCATTTTCCTTCATCCCATTCTGATGCTGGCTTCCCTGAAGCAACACTCCTGTTCCAGATTTTTATGCTCGAGGTAAGTCAGAAAAGGAATTTCGGTGAGGCATGAGTTTTTTGATGAAACGTGGGGGAAAACCAAATGGGCATCTTCAGAATGAAAGCGTACGTCTTTGTCTGTCTGAATGTGTGAAAAAGAAAAATGCTGAACACAGTCTAAACCTCCTGCTGGTGTGATTTTTGAGTAGTGTTGATGGTCAACATATGAATGAAGGTTTTTCTGTTGCAAAATGCTTTATTGTTATGTGCAGGGCAGACATCTGTGTGCCTGCCTTAAATTTATGAACTAATAACATCTGTTCCAAGAAATCCTGTCAGGTCTTTAACAGTACCATTTTGTTCTGAGTTATTCTGGCAAATGGATGATTTTGCTTTTAAGTAATTATTTTTTGAATTTCTAAATATAAAGTCACATATGGTTTAATGTATGGGGAGGATGCCTTTTTCATCAATGAAAACTTTCAGAATTGACTAATCGCATTTTCTTTTAACAAAATATCATTCATTATTTTCTTCTATTTGGAACAGATGTAAATGTCAATAAAATAGATTCAAGCAAATTTTATGAGTGAGATTACAGATAAATGATAATAAGAAAAATCATGAGAAAACCCAACCCAAATAACTGAGTCGGGCTGTACTATAAACAAAGTAAATTTAAAAACATATGTCCCCAGAGAACTGTGGCTAGTAGGATAGATACTCTCTGAGGCTACCCTCCTAGGGTAGTAACAGTAATTCTGCTGAAACCAATTAGGCACTGTTGAGAGCAACTTCTCGCTGCCGATGAAGGGACTGGATCCTGTAGCCTGGTGTCCTTGTCAAGTCCTCAGTGTGTACTCAGCTTGCCCCTGATAATACACACTGGTCTTAAATGAAACAGAGTGGCAAATATTTAGAGTGAGTTTTATGTGTCTTTGGGATTTTTCCTTCCCCACCATTGGTAAATAGCACGTTTCCTCTGCTGATCTGTGACCTTTGAGATAACTTCCCTTGTTAAACACACACTCATTTGTGTGGGTGTTTGTTTTCTTTCTTTTTTTCAAAAGCTATTCCTTCTTTTCTACTTTATATTCAATTGCTTTCAGCACAGAGTAAAGTAAAGATGAATCTCTTGTCTGTAGTTTTGAAGGGAGGGAATGAGAAGCAAAGGAATTAGCAATCGCAAAGATAAACCTACAAAGGCAAACTAAGTAGAAACATACTTTTTCCGTTGCAAATTATGCTTCACTACTATAGGCTGTAATCCCTATGCTGACATATCTCAGAATAAAATGTAAGTTGCTTGAGATGCTATTCTGAAGCATGTGATATGGTTTTATTGATTGATAAATTTATCCATATGATGATAGTCGTAGATTTTCAGAGGCCCCATATGGACTGTTTGAAATGAAAATGTTATATTAGCAATGGATGAGAACATGCCACTTGCCCTGCTCCATACAAACTTTGATTCCTAGGAATCAGCACATGTTAGAGAGCTGGAGGCCACCGTATGGTGTGCAAGTGCTCCTGTGCTGAAGTGACACCAGAACAATCACCACATTGCCATCAGGCTATCCATCTGAGGCACGGTTTTCCTTCTTGTTTCAATCTGTATCATTCCTGGAGAATTTGCTGAGGCCCCCAGGGCAGTGCTGAGGCCTCTAGCCCCACCAAATCTCTTTTTCTGTCCCTTCATCATTTTCAGGTCTGACTGCGTGTAGTTTTCCTGTGTTCTCTAATTTCTGGGCCAAAGCTTGGCAGGGGGCAGGCGCAGGATTAGGTTGAAGAGGCCAGTATGACCAGGCATACCAAGGTTCGTTGTGCTATACCAGAGGTATTACATTAGACTAATGAAGAGATTATAGAAACTTAGTTCTCCATCTGAATTCTCTTATTAACACATCACTGTGAGTCAGCCTGCTGCTTTCAGTGTTGTGTGTTTTTTTCCTTTGTTACTTCTGTTGCTGCTAATGATATTGGTATCATTTGTTGTATCAATGCAACTGACTTGTACTTCAAGTCAGTATCTCAACCAACCTAGAATTTCTTGTCTAGCTATGGTAGGTGGTATGGGGTGGTAGTGGTGTTGTCTCAGGCTAGTATATGATAGTATGATTTTGAAGTCTATTTTTTTTCCCCCTCGTTTAACAAACTAGTGTGAACATCTATCCATGCCTTTTAAACACTTTTCTCCAAGATAATTTTTTATAGTTTTTTAATGGTTAAATAACATTAATTCAGCCAATAAAATTTAAAACTTTTTGCTACTGTAAAGATTATTGTGTACCTCCTGGTAGTTACATCAGGATTATTTCCTTAGGATGCAGAGCTTGTAGGTTAAAGAGTATAGTTATTAATAAAGGTTTGTTTTTTTGGCCGAACTGCTCTCCAGAAAGTTCTTTTCCCCTTCAATTTATTCTCCTACCAGCAGTGCATGAGAGGGCACATTTTCCCATATCTTAAGTAGTGTTGTTTTGTAGAAACGTTGCCAATCTGATATGGGGCAAATGGCATTTCACTGTGGTTTTTCTGTGTTTGTTAAGTCACAAGTGAGGCTGGATAGTTTTTCCCTTGCAAATTGCCCTACCAATGTTCCTTACTTATTTTTCTTTTGAGATGCTTATTTTCCAGTTAATTTTATTCACAATTTTTGTATAGTATAGATAGTAATCCATGTGTCTATAGGTTGTTTATAATGTAAATATTTTTTTCCAAGTTTCTTAGTCACTTTTTGACTTTTTCCTTTGGGTATATTTTTACATTCGAAGTTTTTGTGCATGTGATTGAGTCTTTTTTAATTGTGGTAAGAATATTTAACATGAGACTTGCCCTTTAAAATTTGTTTACATCTATAATATAGTATTATTAACTATGGGCACAATGTTGCACAGCAAATCTCTAGGACTTAATCATTTTACATAACTGGAACTTTATACCCACTGAATAGCAAATCCCCATTTCCCCCTTCCCCACACCTGGGCAGTGGTTGAGTCTGTGATGTTTTCCTTTTAAAGTTGCTGCCTTTGGAGTTAATTTAGAAACGACTTCATCATCCCAAGATCACACACATTTTTCCTACATTTTCTTCCAGTTTCTTTATTTTACATGCAAATCTTAATCCATCTGGAATTTATTTTGTTGTATAGGAGTGCAAGAATTTAACTTTATATTTTTCTCAGATAGTTTTCCACTTGCCAGTGGAATAATGATTTGTTGAATAATCTATCCTTTGCTTTTTAAGTTTTACCTTGAAAAAACACAATATAAAATTTTGGATCTAGTTTTTTAATATAATTTATTGATAACTCTTTGTTTTGGACAGCATAACGTTGTTTTAATTACTGTAATGCAGTTAAACATCTGATAGCTTGAATCATTCTTATCTTTTTCAAACATTTCTTGGCAGTTTCTTTCATCATCTCCTGACCAGATGGTTGTCATAATGTCTTAATTGCTCATTCTAACATTGGTCTCACTTGCCTCTAATCCATTCACAACAAAGTTGGCTGAATTCTTGTTCTAAAACACAAATTGGATCACATTACGCCCTTCTTGTTGTGTATACTTCCAGCTATTTTTATAAACTAAAAATGGGTCCTTTGCCTATAGCAAGATTTTAACCTGAAGTCCAAGCAACTTCTGAACTTCACAGTGTTTGTAGACACCATTTCGGTGATTTTTTTTTTTTTTCTGAGTAGAGGATTGATAGTATCATAGATTTTGAAAGAGCCATGACTCCAAAACATTAACAACCTCTGTGGAACAGGAAGAAAGTCAGGCCCCCCAGAATGGCTTGTGAGGAGCAGGTCCTCCCTTGGTTGACATTTCTTTCTTACCTGCCTGCCCTCTCCCTGACCACTCTTCCACATCCCCACCCTCTCCCTCCTGGACTGCTTGCAGTTCACTAGCCAGTCTGCTGTTTCACGCCCCAGTGCCTTTGTACATGTTATTCCTCCTGCCAAAGTGTTCTCCCACACATACCTCACCCATCTGGAAAATTGTTCCTTGTCCTTCAAACAACAATCAAATAACCTCCTCCTCTATGAATCTTTGTCTGATCCCCTTAAGGAATGCTGACCTCTCTCCTTTATTGTTAACTGCTGTACTTAATCTGCATTTTTACTGTTACTCTTCTACTCTTCTTCCTCTAGTCATACTATAATATCTTTGGGAATAAGGACTGTGTTTTTGTAACCACAGAGCCCACTGCCTGGCATAGCTTAGGCACTCGGTGAATGCTTGATGAACAGATGAATGGATACAAAAAATGAATGTATGGCAGGACATAGCCCTGGTGAAATCACTGGCAGGGGCTTGTGTGAAGTAACTGCATAAGAAAAAACAGCATGCCATTAGAGGTGAAGGGACCAGCTTTGAGTTTAACAGAAATAAGGACAGAATGGGTGAAGCCATAATGTCAACTTTGAAATACCACCATATATTAAGAAACCACATTTGAAGTTCTAAGGATCCTTAAATGAAGATGCTTTTCACCAAATACTTTTCTAAATTTCCCTGAGTGGTTATAACATAGAGGACCTATTTCCTGAGCTACCAGGGTCCTAACACATACGTTTTTATGAGCTGGTCACCAAGAGTTATTGGTAATCACAAGTAATGAAAGCACAGCTTTGGGTGAGTGGGTGGGTAGCGTGGGTGAGGTGGAATATGCCATGTTTTGGACCAAAGCTATTCACATTGATGTGTAGCCATTGTTTTCATGATTCTGGCACCCAGTGGATGTTGAGTAAATATTTCGTGAGTAATTAAATGCTGAGTGTGTAGCTGGGGGTATGACAGCCAGCTAACTGTGATGTCTACTTTTTCAACTCTCTGAGGTGGCAATGCTAATTTTGCTGGAGATAGTAGCATCACTGTTTTACTTGGTTCCCTCTATTCATACTACTTAATTTTAGCTAGTTCTTACTATTACTTGCTTTGTTTACTTCTTGGATTCTCTATCGCATTACCTTTGATGCCACCCACCATCCTACTCTGGGCAAACAAACCTTGTCTTTGTAAGAATGTTAAGTTAATCTGACATAAGCCCTTCAATTTCACTCCTCAAATTCTTCTACATCAGCATTCTTTTTTCTACCCTGGGGAAAAAGAACCTCCTCATTTAAGTGTGCTTCCTCTTCTTCTTAAATATTGCCTGTGCAACTTTTTGTTTTGTTTTGTTTTATTTTGTTTTGTTTTTTTGAGGCGGAGTCTCGCTCTGTCGCCCAGGCTGGAGTGCAGTGGCCGGATCTCAGCTCACTGCAAGCTCCGCCTCCCGGGTTTACGCCATTCTCCTGCCTCAGCCTCCCGAGTAGCTGGGACTACAGGTGCCCGCCACCTCGCCCGGCTAGTTTTTTGTATTTTTTTAGTAGAGACGGGGTTTCACCGGGTTAGCCAGGACGGTCTCGATCTCCTGACCTCGTGATCCGCCCGTCTCGGCCTCCCAAAGTGCTGGGATTACAGGCTTGAGCCACCGCGCCCGGCCTGCCTGTGCAACTTTTTAACTTTTCATCTCTCTTTGTCCATTTACCTCTTCCTTTGTTTGCAGACATCATTAGAATTCTCCATCCTTGAAACAACTCAACAAACAAAAATTTAATAATTGAATACCTTAACTTTCACCCTTCTTTTTACCTCCAAACTTCTTGAATGATCTATGACCACTATCTACACCTTTTCTTCATATATCGAGGTCTGGAAATCTTTATTACATGGTTTCTTCTCCAGTCTCCAAATTACTAAAAGTCAATTTCTCAGTTTTCATTTTTGTTCACCTCTTGATAACACTCGAAACCATTAAAATTCCCCTTTATTTTGAATGGGCTCTTTCTTAATGTCTATCACGCTCAACTGTCTATTTGCTCAGATCTTTCTGTTTTGTTTTCTGTTTCTTCCATGGTCTTCTTTCTGATGTCCTGAGAGTAGATATTAATGTCTAATATCTGCAGGGATGACACCCCAACCCTAACCTTCAACACAGGCCTCTTTCCTATGTTCAGATCTACTGTTTCTGGAAAGCTCTACCATCTGCCCTACAAAAGCTTCAACATTAATAGAAATTCCATATAATTTAAAACAAAATTCCACTTATATTTTCTTTCAAGTAAATGTTTAATTTGAAATACTTACATTAATGATGAAGCCATTTTTCTATCCACCCAAACCTTAGACCTGAGAATGAACTGTTTGCTCATTTTTCTCTCATAGCCAACCAGTTTCAATGTTCCCTGATTTCTACTGTTACCCAGGCTTTCTTTTATATTCCTGCTTTTATGGTGCTTATCTAAACCCTGTACTTTTGGCATGTAGTATTGTATTGACTATTTATTTATTTATTATTTTATTATTATACTTTAAATTCTGGGATATATATGCAGAACGTGCAGGTTTGTTACTTAGGTATACACATGTTGTGGTCGTTTGCTGCACCCATCAACCATCATCTACATTAAGTATTTCTCCTATCCCTCCCCTAGCCCACCCACCCTCTGACAGGCCCTTGTGTGTGATGGTCCCCTCCCTGTGTCCATGTGTTCTCCTTGTTCAACTCCCGCTTATAAGTGAGAACATGTGGTGTTTGGTTTTCTGTTCTTGTGTTAGTTTGTTGAGAATGATGGTGTCCAGCTTCATCCATGTCCCTGCAAAGGACACGAACTCATCCTTTTTATGGCTGCATAGTATTCCATGGTGTGTATATGCCACATTTTCTTTATCCAGTCTATCATTAATGGGCATTTGGGTTGGTTCCAAGTCTTTGCTATTGTGAACAGTGCCACAGTAAACATATGTGTGTATGTGTCTTTATAGCAGAATGATTTATAATCCTTTGGGTATATACCCAGTAATGGGATTGCTTGGTCAAATGGTATATCTGGTTCTAGATCCTTGAGGAATCGCCACACTATCTTTCACAATGGTTGAACTAATTTATACTCCCACCAACGTGTAAAAGCATTCCTATTCCTCCACATCCTCTCCAGCATCTGCTGTTTCCTGACTTTTTAATAATCGCCATTGTAACTGGTGTGAGATGGTATCTCATTGTGGTTTTGATTTGCATTTCTCTAATGACCAGTGATGATGAGCTTTTTTTCATATGTTTGTTGGGGGCATAAATGTCTTCTTCAGAGAAGTGTCTGTTCATATTCTTTGCCCACTTTTTGATGGGGTTGTTTGAGTTTTTCCTTGTAAATTTGCTTAAGTTCCTTGTAGATTCTGGATATTAGCCCTTCGTCAGATGGATAGATTGCAAAAATTTTCTCCCATTCTGTAGGGTGCCTGTTCACTCTGATGATAGTTTATTTTGCTGTGCAGAAGCTCTTTAGTTTAATTGGATCCCATTTGTCAATTTTGGCTTTTGTTGCCTTGCTTTTGTTGTTTTAGTCATGAAATCTTTGCCCATGCCTATGCCTTGAATGGTATTGCCTAGGTTTTCTTCTAGGGTTTTTATGGTTTTAGTTCTTATGTGTATGTCTTCAATCCATCTTGAGTTAATTTTTGTATAAGGTATAAGGAAGGGATCCAGTTTTCAGTTTTCTGCATATGGCTAGCCAGTTTTCCCAACATTATTTATTAAATAGGGCATCCTTTCCCCGCTGCTTGTTTTTGTCAGGTTTGTCAAAGATCAGATCATTGTAGATATGTGGTATTATTTCTGAGCCTCTGTTCTGTTCTATTGGTTTATATATCTGTTTTGGTGCCAGTAGCTTGCTATTTTGGTTACTGTAGCCTTGTAGTATAGTTTGAAGTCAGGTAGTGTGATGCCTCCAGTTTGTTCTTTTTGCTTAGGATTTTCTTGGCTATATAGGCCCTTTTTTGGTTCCATAAAGATGCTTTTCCTGGCTTTAGTTGTTTCTTCTCTAGGATATTCTTTACATTGCAACCAGAATAAGTCATCAAAGGTCCAGTTATGCCACATTCTTGCTCAAAGATCTTCAATGAATCCTGATTTCTGTGTGATAATGGTTAATTTCCTACATGGTTAACATGTACTCTGAAGCTAGACTGCCAGGATTTTGATCCTGGTCTCACTACCTAGTTTTGTGACCTTGGAAACGTTACTCAACTCCTTTGTGCTTTAGTCCCCTCAGTGAAAAATGGGGATAATCATAGTGTTACCTCATAGGTTTGTTGTAATAATTAAATGATTACCCTGCACATGGTAAACAGTCAATGAATGTATGCTATTATTATTAGTCTGCTATCTGTGGGCTTTCATATTTTATCTGAAATCCAACTTTCTCATTGCTCACTATTTCTAAACACACTGCACATTTTCAATATATATGCATTTCAATATCTATCTTCTGCTTCCTCTGCCTGTAATACCCTTTTCTACCCTCTATCTCTCCTGTGTCTTTAGAAATTCTATCAGTTCTTCAAATGAACCTCAAATAGACTTCCTCCACGAACCTTCACCTATCATACCAGACATAAATGATTGTTTATTTTTCTGAAATTTCTCAGCCTATCTTATACTTTTCCTGTTTACTTAATTCGTGTTGGCTTAGTTTAGTTACACACGAACAAATCTTATGTTGCCTGATGGACTGTAAAGTCCTTGAAAACGGGGTTTGTGGTTTTTTTTTTTTTTTTTTTTCCATATTCTAAAGTAACAAGGAAAGTTCTCCAAACATAAATGTACTAAGTATTTGTTGAATGAATATAGGAGGAAGGGTGTAGGTTTTGGATAAGAAATCATTCTTATCAAATTAGTCGAAAATGACGAGTATTGTGTTGGATGCATAAGTATAGAATTAGTACATCTAACTCATCCCCCACGAATATGTTTTTGTTGTTAGCTTGCTGCTAACTGGGCACTGGCTGTTACCTTGCAAAGTCTCTTAAGTAGGAAAGAGCATGGCACATTTAGAAACTCACAGATCAGCAATACTGTAGTGAAGTGAAGGAGGGAGAAAGTGCCATGGGTTGAAGTTGGAGAGAGATGGGATAGGTCACTAGAATTTGCAGGCCAAGTTATGGAGTTTAGTTTAGTTTGTGGTTGTTGTTGTTGTTGTTGTTGTTGTTGTTGTTGTAGAACAATGGAAAGCCTTTGAAGGGTTTTAAGCTGGGGAATAAAAAGATAATACTTTACTTTTAAAATTGCACCCAGGATGGATGGAAGACAGAGAGTGGGAAGATGAGTGAAAGCAGAGAAAACAGTTGGGCACTCTTGTAGGTGAGAGGCTGCTTGGCCGGGGCTCAACTGGCAACAATGGAGATGGAGAGAGGTGGGTGGAATTGAGATTTATTTTGAAAGTAGAATGGACAGGATTTGCTGATGAAATGTTAGGGAAAAGAAAGAAAGCAATTTGATGTGATGTCTCAGTTTCTCACTCAAACATCTACATGGATGTTGTGGCCATATTTCTTATTTAACTTATGGATGCAAGAAGGTTTCATATAGTAGGTAATTTCCAACAATTTCTTAGGCATCACTTTACCTGACTTAATAAAAAAGTCTGATGCCTTTGGGATAGAATGAATTGTTCCTGTACGACCTTCAGAGACCGAGTCATTGTGGGTGCTTGTCATGCAGTACTCACTGAGGTGTAGGGGAATGCCTTCAAGGAGAAGATGTATCTTGAGATGGATCTAGAATGAATATCAAGCTAAATTTAAAATTATTAAGGATGGAATGAAGTTTGTGTTCATTACTCACAGTCCATTTGTGTCAATTTTCAGGGATGTCTATTATCCTGTAAAAAACATGTATTTCCCCAGTTATAAGAGCTTTGATATTGGTGTGAAAACAATGGTCCCTAATTAAGCCATAGGGTATTTTGGGAATTTAAATAAATGTTTGGTGGTTTATTTATTTAAATAAACAAACTGGGAACCTCTGGAGAGGTGAAATATTGTATCGGGGGATGCATTGTTCTTTTTAAAGGCCACATGGTGTTCTGCTACTTTTATGTCATATCATGTACATAGCCAGTTCCTTCCTGATGGACATTTAGGTTGTCTCAACCTTTTCCTATCTCTAACAGTGCATGCTTGTGCAAGCATATCTGTAGGGCAAAATCTTAAGGATGGAATTATTAGGTAAAAGCAGTTACCAAATTTACCAATCTTCCTTTCCAGAAGACTGTCTGGGAATGACTGCTTTTCTTACCACCCTACCAACACAGGTGCTAATCTCATAGGAAAAAAAATGCTACTTAATTTTAATTTTAATTCATGTTTCTTTTGACAGGAGTACAATCAAGTACCTTCCTCCTATTAACATGTTTATTTCCTCTTCTCACTTTTAACCATTCTTGAACCTCTACAATTATGAGAGAGTAATGACTATCAAAAAGAAAATTTGCTCATTTTTCTGACATCTCTCAAGGCACTGAATAGAGGTCCTAATTTCCAGGTCTGTGCAGACTGACTTGGGATACTCAGGTAATGGTCTCTCTTCTGTCAGTGAACACATGTATTGAAGCATATATATGCCAGGCTCAGTACTAAACACAAGGGGTACAGTCAATGAACAAAATACACACAATATTCTACCCTCATAGAGCTTACCTTTTAAAGGGGGTAGCATACAAAAAATAGATTAGCTAAAAATATAAATATCAAGTGGTAATAATACCACACAGAAGAGTAAAGCAGAGAAAGGGTTTAGATGGTGAAGATAGGAGAGCTGCTCTTTTACATGAGGTTAACAGGAAAAGCATTTACAAGTACTTCTCCCTGCTTCTTTCTTATCTGTGTGCTCTAATTTTACTCTCCCTCCCTTGTTTGATTCTTACTGTTTCTTGCAAGTGTAAATTCTCTAATGCAGAACATGGTTAGTGTTTGGTTAATGGCTTTCCCATAATAATTACATTAAAATGATTTCTCTCCACTATGAATTCTCTGATATGTCAGGACAAACGAATGCTATCTAAAGGCTTTTTAAAATCTGTTAAATTTATAGGGCGTATTCCAGCCCTTATCAAGGGTCACTTCACTGCATTCTCAGATAGTGCCCGCTGTCCTGCGTATGCCTGCTGTCAATCACAAAAGAGATGGCTTCTTAATGGGGCTGGTTTATGACTTTTTTCCTTAAAACAAAGTCAGTCTTCATTTGGAAAAGTTGTTCTAATGAGGGAAAGTAGAAATAAAAATTCATCGTAGCTTCTATGGCCAGACATAAAATGTCTACAGCAGGATTGATCTGGAAACATAAGCTTTTATTAATTTGTTTATCTGGATGCTTCTGAAGCTAGAAAGAAAGACTTTCACCATAGAAGCACTGACAACTTAATTTCCATAATGGATTCAAAGATCTAAAGAATATCCTCAATTTACATATTCTCTCTGAATTTATGTTCAAAGAAAGGGTATTAATATAAATGTAAAGTAAAATAAGACAAAGCCCAAGTATATTAAGACTATTCAAGGCCTGCAATGCAAATTGCAGTGGAAAAGTCTACCAGTAAGTTATTGGGAAACAGAGAGAAACTTGGGATCCAAAGATAGGAGAGGATACCCACCATCAACTTTCAGTGAAACCACAAGCTGGCCACTTAGCTTTTCTTCTGGTCTAGAGTCAAATATGAAACAATAGCCTTTATTTATTAAATACTTTGTATAAGGCACTGTGCTCAGTACATTATATATTATCTCATCCTCATAGTGAGCCTGAAGGGTAGTAATTTCATTGTAACTTATAGATGAATAAACTTAGAGACAGGTCGAATAGCCTGCCCAAAACAAGCAGTTAATAAGTGGAATTGGGATTTAAACTTAGATTTGTCTGATTCCAAAGCTTGTGCCCAACCAGGGTTTATTGAGTACCTTCCAAAGAGCCAAGCAACAGTTTAAAATAGGTTCACATATATTCAACTATCACAACAACCAGATAGAGTAGATATTCTGTTGAAGATGAGGAAATGAGGTGGGGGAGAAAAAGTGATTGTGTTGAGGTCACACATCTAGAGAGTCAAGTCAGAATATGTATGAACTCAAAACCTCTAGCTCCAAACCCATGATTTTTCTTTTTTAAACGTGACTATAGTCTATTCTCTGTACAATATTCATAATATTTTTCTCCAGTTGCCTGCTCCCTTGAGGTAAAGGGATAATTAGCAGAGATTCCTTGCAGAAAATTGTCAGATATCAGCACTTTTAAAAACAGTGCTGAATTTTCCCATTATTTAGCCCATTACTTCATTGAGCCTAATTTCGTACTTCTAAAAACAGCATAAGTTCTGTGGGTAGTGTTCAGTATGCTTCAGTGAACCGGATGCATCCTGGTGGCCTGAGAAGACTCCTACTGCTTCTAAACATGTATGAATAATGGTTGCCACCTGCAAGTAGCTTAGGCAGTGGGCAATCATACTTCAATTCTAAAGGGTTTGGAAGGGCTGAGTATTTTCTGTTTGAAGCTCAAGCTAGATTAAATGAATTCTTGATCTTAATCTACTTTGAACTCTACTTGGAACACATCGTGAGTTGTTTTGGCTTATCATTATTAATTTTTAAATACAAATACAGTGCTCTAGTATTGAGAGCATAGGATTTTGAATAGAAGAAAATTTGTCTTGAAAACATTCAAAGGAGAGTTCAGGGAAATAAATGAAAGCTGATGGATTTCTTAAAATCTTTATCGAGGATTAATATTAGAAACTTGCAATACAGTCTAACTGATTTTTGACTTTGTTTCTGGGCTATTAATGATTTTATATAAGACACTATTTGTAATTTCAGAACAAATAATATGGTCACATTTCTTGTTCCTAATAAATTGGTACTACTTGGGATCAATGGATGATTGTTGTCATTCCCAAAAAGATTTTTTAACAACAGAACCAGAAAGCTAATTCATAAGTTATCAATATTAAGCACTTTGATAAAATCAGATGCATTTGCCTACCTAAAGAAATGCTGCCTGAAAAGCTACTCTGGCAGGCTTCTCCAGAGTTTCACTATCTACTCTGAACTTTTGTTTACGTAGCAATAATTTCTGCTGTGTTCCTTTTCCCTACTAGCCTTGATAGGCTTCTTAGCTGAATTGTCCTGAAGCCTATAAATCAGCCTTGGAGGCTCTGAAAAATTAAAGATCTGTCTTTTTTGTTCTGTTTAGTAAATGTTAGCTTAAGAAAGTCTGCAATGGAAGAACACTCAACTTGTCCTAAACGATTCTCTCATTTATTCAAGTTGCAAATAGTAAGAGGTATTCCCCAATTTGATATAAAATATTGGACTTCAATTTCTAAAAAAAATCTTGAAAGCTACATGCTCCATAGACTTCTAAGCAAAGAGAGTCAAGAGACATTCATCTTCTTGAATCTTCATTAATCTTCACATTGAATAATTCTCTCATTTATTCAAGTTGCAAATAGAAAGAGGTATTTCCCCAGTTAGATGTTGGACTTCAGTTTCTAAAAAATATTGGACTTCAGTTTCTAAAAAAACTTGAAAGCCACGTACTCCATAGACTTCTAAGCAAAGAGAGTCAAGAGACAATCATCTTCATAACTAACACCAATTGTCATAAAACTTCCCAATGTAAACCTAAACTTTTTGTTAGGAGTAAAAATAAAAAAAGCCAAACAAATGAAAAGCTGTGAACTTTCTAAAACATCTTGAAGATTCTCTGGAAATTTAAACATTTAAGTTATATGTTAAGTTGTGTCTATCAAGCAGGTACTTTAGAAAAAGGGAAGATTTAAACAATTTAAATATATGCTCTAGTTTGATTTATAATACTTTTTGTGTCAAAGAAATTCAGGATAGAGATTTAGTAATCAGAGTTGAAAAATGCATAACACATTGTTCTAGTAATTCCCATCATTCAAGAGGAACCATCTGTACTGAATATTCTTAGTTTTTCAAGTTCAGTTTTACATTGCAGACATAAAGAAACTACTTTTGTATCGCTTAGACAACAATTCTGTTATAGAAGTTTACTGGCTAATGGCAAACACATCTCATAATTGTCCTTCCAGTTTCTTGACCTGTGTTTACTTTCCTTTGATTTCATGCCATAAGTCAGTGCTCTTGACAAAGTATACTCTGAACATATTTGTAAACCATCATTTTTTCCAAGCAGTTAATCTCTAACTCCCTTTTTCATTTCTGTATCTCCATTGCATTTTCTTTGCATTGTTCAGTATCCTTCATTTGACATACAGACCCATCCCTGAGAGCAAGGGAAAGAGAGGAAATCCCTGGCTTTTCCTTTTGTACCTTGATTTTTTCCATTCAAACTCATCATTGTTGGTGCATTGAAATCTGGAGGTTTGAGTGAGAGATGGAATCAGAGAGATTTAGGAATGGATTCAGATTCTACAACTGAAAGCCGTTAGGATGCCTATGAGCTTTGTTTCTGCAAAATATCTGAATTACAAATTGTATTTAACAAGTGAAACTAAGTTGTGTCCTACTAATTGAAAATCACTTTGGTTTATGTTACCTTTTTGTGTACATTTAAATCCATTAAGTCTTTCTTACTTTCACCTTCAAAATTAGAATAATCTACACAATTCATGCTACTGACTCTGCCTTTTAAGACACACAAATATTAAAAAAAAAGAGAGAGAGAGAGAAATGTTCTGGTGTCTCCCCCTCAGCCCAGTGAGATGTGTTACACAGTAGTCTTTGTTATCAGCCTTTGGTTTCTGATCATTTTGAAAGCTTTCAATCTCCATCACTTATGAAAGTCTGTGAACAATAATTTTCATTTAAAGATTTCTTACAGTGCCGAATCTTACAACCATTTATAAATTCATGTCATGTTTTCTTAAAGTTACAGAACTCTTTTCAATTTTTAAGCCTTAACCTCTTGTCTGCATAGCAAATCCTATTTATCTTTTAAAAAGCTGAATCCAAGTGTCAGCTCTTGAATGAAGATTCCTGATCATGTCAATCAAAGGAAGCTTTCTCCTCTGAAATGTATTTTTTTTTAAATATTAGTTTCAGGGGCACATATTCGAGTTTGTTCTAATAGATAAATGGTGTGTTTTGGGGGTTTGATGTACATATTATTTCATCACCCGGGTAATAAGCATAGTACCCGATATGTAGTCTTCTGATCATCACCTTCCTCCTACCCTCCACCCTCAAATAGGCCCCCCTGTCTGTTGTTCTCTTCATTGCATCCATGTATACTCAATGTTTAGCACCCAATTATAAATGAGAACATGTAGTATTCAGTTTTCTGTTTTTGTGTTAGTTCTCTTAGGATAATGGCCTCCAGCTGCATATGTGTTGCTGCAAAGGACACGATCTCATTCTTTTTTATGGCTGCGTAGTATTCCATATTGTATATGTACCACATTTTCTTTATCCAGTCTAATGTCGATGACCATTTTGGTTGATACCTTGTCTTTGTTATTGTGAATAGAGCTGCAATGAACATATGCATATGTGTATCATGGTAGAATGGTTTATATTCCTTTGGGTATATACCCAATAATAGGACTGCTGGGTCAAATGGTGGTTCTGTTTTAAGTTCTTTGAGAAATTGCCAAACTGCTTTCCACAGTGGCTGGATTAACTTATGTTCCCACTAGCAGTGTATAAGCATTCTGTTTGCTTTGCAGTCTCACCAACAACTGTTATTTTTTGACTTCTTAATAGTAGCCATTCTGACTGGTGTGAGACGATATCTCATTGTGGTTTTGATTTGCATTTCCTTAATGATTAGTGATGATGAGTATTTTTTCATATGCTTGTTGGCCGTGTATATGTCTTATTTTGAAAAGTGTCTGTTCATGTCCTTTGCCCACTTTTTAATGGACTTGTTTGTTTTTTTGCTTGTTAATTTGTCTAAGTTCCTTGTATATTCTGGATATTAAACCTTTGTCAGATGCACAATTTGTAAATATATTCTCCCCTCCTGTAGGTTGTCTGTTTACTTTGTTGATAGTTTCCTTGCTGTACAGAAGCTCTTTAGTTTAATTAGGGCCCACTTGTCAATTTTTGTTTTTGTTGCAGTTGTTTTGGCATATTCATCATAAAATCTTTGTCAGGGCCTATGTTTAGAATGGTATTTCCTAGGTTTTCTTTAAGGGATTTTATAATTTTACATTTTACATTTAAGTCTCTCATCCATCTTGAGTTGATTTTTGTGTATGATCTAAGGAAGGTGTCCAGTTTCAGTCTTTGGCATATGATTAGCCAGTTGTCCCAGAACCATTTGTTGAATAGGAAGTCCTTTCCCCATTGCTTGTTTTTGTCAACTTTGTTGAAGAGCAGATGGTTGTAGTTGTGTGGGTTTATTTCTGGGCTCCCTATTCTGTTCCATTGGTCTATGTATCTAGTTTTGTACCTATACCATGCTGTTTTGGTCACTGTAGCATTGAAGTATAGTTTGAAGTTAAATAATGTGATTCCTCCAGCTTTATTCTTTTTTGCTTAGAATTGCTTTGGCCATTTGGGCTCTTTTTCGGTCCCATATGAATTTTAGAATAGTTTTTTTCTAGTTCTGTAAAGAATATCATTGTTCGTTTGACAGGAATAGCATTGAATATGTAAATTGATAAATTCCTGAAAACATTCAACCTGTCAAGACTGAACCAGGAAGAAATTCAAACCCTGATCAGACCAATAGCAAGTTCCAAAATTGAATCAGTAATAAAAAGGTTACCAGCCAGAAAAAGCCTTGGACCACACAGATTCACAGCAAAATTCTACCAGACATATAAAGAAGAGCTGGTACCATTCCTACTGAAACTAATCCAAAGAATTGAGGAGGAGGAACTCTTCCCTAGCTCATTCTATGTGGCCAGCATCATCCTGGCAAAGACATAGCAAAGACATAACAACAACGAAAAAATTTCAGACCAATATCCTTGATGAACATAGATGCAAACATCCTTAACAAAATAATAGTAAACTGAATCCAGCCCACATAAAAAAACTAATCCACCACCATTGAGCAGGCTTTATCCCTAGGATGCAAGATTGATTTCAACATATGCAAATCAATAAATGTGATTCACCACATGAACAGAATAAAAACAAAAAACACATATTCATCTCAATAGATGCAGAAAAGGCTTTTGATAAAATTCAAGCATCCCTTCATGCTAAAAACCTTCAACAAACTAGGCACTGAAGGACATACCTCAAAATCGTAAGCCATCCACAACAAAACCCACAGCCAACATCACACTGGATGGGCGAAAGCTGGGAGTATTCCTCTTGATAACTGGACCAAGACAAGGATGCCCACTCTCACTGCTCCTATTCAACGTAGTACTGGACGTCCTAGCCAGAGCAATAAGGGAAGAGAAAGAAATAAGAGGCATCCAAATAGGAAGACAGAAAATCAAACTACCTCTGTCAAACTACCTAGAAAACCCCATAGTTTGGCCCAAAAGTTCCTAGATAACTTCAGCCAAGTTTCTGGATACAAAAATCAGTAGCATTTATCTACATCGATAATGTCCAAGCTAAGTTGCCAAATCAAGAACATAACCCTATTCACAATAGCCACAAAAAATAAAATATCTAGAAATACAGCTAACCAGTGAAGTAAAAGATCTCTCTAATGAGAATTATAAACCATTGCTGAAAGAAATCAGAGATGACATAAACAAATGGAAAAACATTCCATGCTTGTGGATGGGAAGAATCTCATCTGAAATCTTACAGCTAGAGAAACCTAGCATACAAATTTGGCTTTTTTGAGGGTGAATGAATGGGAGAACTATTAGTAGTTACATTGGGACAATAATCATAAACTGGAACTATCCTGTGCATACTGGATGTATTGTCACCCAAGTTATTGCCTTTTGGGATCCTAACTGTTAGTATCAAGGACTTTGGACCAAGGTCTATCTGGTTCCAAATTCTGGTTCTCAGCATGACTTTGAGTAAATTATTATATCCTTTGCCATTCACTTATTCTTTTCATAGCTGCTTACTAAGCTTGTATTAGATGTGTGCAAATCGTGAGGCATTGGTAACATAATGGTAAATAATATTTATGGTTTGTGCTATCATGAAGCTTATATCCAACTTTATCTACAAAGTGGGGCCAAGGACACCTACATTATGAAAATTCTTTATATCATTGTGAGAAACAAACAATATTTGTAAAGCATTTAGTAGGATTTTTAGTATATAGGAAGTCCTCAGTGATAACTATAATTTTCTTTGTATTTTTCATATGCCACTTTATTGTATAGTCTCACGCATAATTGTAAGATTTTTGAGTAGGAGGCAAGTCTTATGAACATTTATATATCTTCAGGCATCAGTATAGTAGCCTCTCATTGCATGAATGAATTTATTGAGTGAATTATACTAAACACCAGGTATCAGACTTCTTTTTTCTCATTATCTCTTCTGTTTTTTGTTCCTCTGTTGTTTCTTTCCTGCTCTTTTTGGAGCATTTGAATATTTTTTAGTGTGCCATTTTATTTTTTCTATCGGCTTTTAGTTATACACCCCTTATCTCTCTCTTTCTCATTTATCTTCTTTTTTTATTTAATTTTATTGATTGCTCAAGGGCTAAAAATATGCAGCCCCTATACATTAGAATCTGTTCATACTCAATTTTGTATCTTTCCACATTTCACACTTAACATTTCACAAATGTAGTAAACTTAAAACATTTTATTTCAATTTAGTCATCCTCTTTCTTTTCTTTTCTTTTAATTTTTTTGAGACAGGGTCTTGCCCTCACCCAGGCTGGAGTGCAGTGGCACAATCATGGCTTACAGTGACCTCAAACTCTGGGGCTCAAGCAGTCCTGCCTCAGCCTCCTGAGTAGCCGGGACTCAGTCATGTGCCACCACACCTGGTTACTTTTTTATTTTTATTTTTAATAGACATGAAGTCTCATTATATTGCCCAGGCTGGTCTTGAACTCCTGGGCTCAAATGATCCTCCCTGCTGTGCCTCCCAAAGTGGTGGGATCACAGGCATGAGCCACAACACCTGGCCTCATCTCCCTTTCTTTGTGTGGTTATTGTCATTCGTTATTTTAACATGTCATAACCCCCACCTTAGAGTGTTTTCACTTTTGCCTTAAATAGTGGTCTTTAAAGAAATTCTAAGAAAGAAAACATACTTTTTGTATGTCTTTTTTTTTTTTTTTTTTTTTTTTGAGACGGAGTCTCGCACTGTTGCCCAGGAGTGCAGTGGTGCGATCTCAGCTCACTGCAAGCTCCGCCTCCTGGGTTCACGCCATTCTCCTGCCTTAGCTTCCTGAGTAGCTGGGACTACAGGCGCCCGCCACCATGCCCGGCTAATTTTTTATATTTTTAGTAGAGACGGGGTTTCATCGCATTAGCCAGGATGGTCTCGATCTCCTGACCTCGTGATCCGCCTGCCTCAGCCTCCCAGAGTGCTGGGATTACAGGCGTGAGCCACCGCGCCCAGCCAACTTTTTGTATTTCTTATAGTGTAGGTCTGCTGGTGATTAATTTTCTCAGCTTTTGTTTATCTGAAAGTGCCTTTATTTCCTTCTCAGTTTTGAAGGATAATTTTGTTGGATGTGGAATTCTGAGTTAACAGCTTTGCTTTCGTTTTTGCTTTCAGCAATTTAAAGATGCCATGCCATTGGGGTTTTCAGTCCCCATTGTTTCTCATAAGCCTATGATCATTCTTATCCTTGTTCACCTGTACCTAATGTGTGTCTTTCCTCTGGATGCCCTTAATATTTCCTCTTTATCTTGGATGTTTTACAGTTTTATTACAATGTGCCTGGGTGTGGTTTTCTTTATATTTATTCTTCTTGGGATTTGCTAAACTTCTTGGATCTGTTTGATTATTTTGCAAAGTTTTCAGCTATTATTACTTCAAAAAAATTTTTGGCCCGTCTCACTCGCCTTTCCTTCTAGGATTCCAATTACTTTCATGTTAAGACTATTTGGTATTGTCCTACCTATACCTAAATCTCAGTTCATCTTCCTGATTTTTTTCCCACTCTTCCTTTCTAAGATTAAATAATTTCTACTGATCTGTTTTAGGTTCTCTTTTCTTCTGCCATCTCTGATCAGCTATTCAGACCTGTCCACTGAATTGTTCATTTTTAAATTTTTTTTTTTTAGTTCTAGAACTCTCATTTGGTTATTTTCTCTGCTTAGACTCCTTCTCTCTTCACTCCTTGAGATTGTATTTCCTTTCATTCTTTGGACATATATATTTAAAATTCTTTAACATATTTACAAAAGCTGCTTTAGATTCTTTGTTAGGACATATCTGGGTAATTTTGAGATATGTTTGTATTTACTGTTTTTTTGTTTGCCTATGTGTCATATTTTATTTCTTTTTTAAAATTATACTTTAAGTTCTAGGGTACATGTGCACAACGTGCAGGTTTGTTAAATAGGAATACATGTGCCATGTTGGTTTGCTTCACCCATCACCTCATCATTTATTAGGTATTTCTCCTAATGCTATCCCTTCCACAGCCCCCCACCCCGCAACAGGCCCCGGTGTGTGATGTTCCCCACTCTGTGTCCAGGTGTTCTCATTGTTCAGTTCCCACCTATGAGTGAGAACATGCATTTGGTTTTCTGTCATTGTAATAGTTTGCCAGGAATGATGGTTTCCAGCTTCGTCCATGTCCCTGCAAAGGACACGAACTCATCCTTTTTCATGGCTGCCTAGTATTCCATGGTGTATGTGTGCCATATTTTCTTAATCCAACCTATTAATGATGGACATTTGGGTTGGTTCCAAGTCTTTGCTATTGTGAATAGTGCCACAATAAACATATGTGTGTATGTGTCTTTATAGTAGAATGATTTATAATCCTTTGGGTATATACCCAGTAATGGGATTGCTGGGTCAAATGGTATTTCTAGTTCTAGATCCTTGAGGAAATGCCACACTGTCTTCCACAATGGTTGAACTAATTTACACTCCCACCAACAGTGTAAAAGCATTCCTATTTCTCCACATCCTCTCCAGCACCTGTTGTTTCCTGACTTTTTAATGGTCGCCATTCTAACTGGCGTGAGATGATGTCTCATTGTGGTTTTGATTTGCATTTCTTTGATGACCAGTGACGATGAGCATTTTTTCATGTGTCTGCTGGCTGCATAAATGTCTTCTTTTGAAAAGTGTCTGTTCATATCCTTTGCCCCCTTTTTGATGGGGTTGTATGTTTGTTTGTTTTTTTTTTTGTAAATTTGCTTTAGTTCTTTGTAGATTCTGGATATTAGCACTTTATCTGACTGGTAGATTGCAAAATCTTTCTCACATTCTGTAGGTTGCCTGTTCACTCTGATGATAGTTTCTTTTGCTGCGCATAAGCTCTTTGGTTTAATTAGATACCATTTGTCTATTTTGGCTTTTGTTGCCATTGCTTTTTGTGTTTTAGTCATGAAGTCCTTGCCTATGCCTCTGTCCTGAATGGTATTGCCTAGGTTTTCTTCTAGGGTTTTTATGGTTTTAGGTCTAACATTCAAATCTTTAATCCATCTTGAATTAACTTTTGTATAAGGTGTAAGGAAGGGATCCAGTTTCAGCTTTCTACATATGGCTAACCAGTTTTCCTAGCACCATTTATTAAATAGAGAATCCTTTCCCCATTTCTTGTTTTTGTCAGGTTTGTCAAAGTTCAGATGGTTATAGATGTGTGGTGTTATTTCTGAGTCCTCTGTTCTGTTTTGTTGGTCTAAATACCTGTTTTGGTACCAGTACCATGCTGTTTTAGTTACTGTAGCCTTGTAGTATAGTTTGAGGTCAGGTAGCATGATGTCTCCAGCTTTGTTCTTTTTATTTAGGATTGTCTTGGCAATGCGGGCTCATTTTTGGTTCCATACAAACTTTAAAGTAGTTTTTGTCCAATTCTGTGCAAACAGTCTTTGGTAGCTTGATGGGGATGGCATTGAATATATAAATTACCTTGGGCAGTATGGCCATTTTCATGATATTGATTCTTCCTATCCATGAGCATGGAATGTTCTTCCATTTGTTTGTGTCCTCTTTTATTTTCTTGAGCAGTGGTTTGTAGTTCTCCTTGAAGAGGTCCTTCACATCCCTTGTGAGTTGAATTCCTAGGTATTTTATTATCTTTATAGCAATTGTGAATGGGAGTTCATTCATGATTTGGCTCTCTGTTTGTCTGTTATTGGTATATAGGAATGCTTGTGATTTTTGCACATTGATTTTGTATCCTGAGGCTTTGTTGAAGTTGCTTATCAGCTTAAGGAGATTTTGGGCTGAGACGATGGGGTTTTCTAAATATGCAGTCATGTCATCTGCAAACAGGGACAATTTGACTTCCTCTTTTCCTAATTGAATTCCCATTATTTCTTTCTCTTGCCTGATTGCCCTGGTCAGAACTTCCAACACTAAGTTGAATAGGAGTGGTGAGAGAGGGCGTCCTTGTCTTGTGCCAGTTTTCAAAGGGAATGCTTCCAGTTTTTGCCTATTCAGTATGATACTGGCTGTGGGTTTATCAAAAATTGCTCTTATTATTTGGAGATACATTCCATCAATACCTAGTTTATTGAAAGTTTTTAGCATGAAAGGCTGTTGAATTTGTTGAAGGCCTTTTCTGCATCTATTGAGATAATTGTGTGGTTTTTGTCATTGGTTCTATTTATGTGATGGATTACGTTTATTGATTTGCATATGTTGAACCAGCCTTGCATCCCAGGGATGAAGCCGACTTGATTGTGGTGGATAAGCTTTTTGATGTGCTGCTGGATTCGGTTTGCCAGTATTTTATTGAGGATTTTTGCATTGATGTTCATCAAGGATAATGGTCTATAATTCTTTTTTGTGTGTGTGTCTCTGGCAGACTTTGGTATCAGAATGATGCTGGCCTCATGAAATGAGTTAGGGAGGATTCCCTCTTTTTCTATTGATTGGAATAGTTTCAGAAGGAATGGTATCAGCTCCTCTTTGTGCCTCTGGTAGAATTCGGCTATGAATCCATCTGGTCCTGGACTTTTTTTGGTTGGTAGGCTATTAATTATTGCCTCAATTTCAGAAGTTGTTATTGGTCTATTCAGGTGTTCAACTTCTTCCTGGGTTAGTCTTGGGAGGGTGTATGTGTCCAGGAATTTATATATTTCTTCTAGATTTTCTAGTTTATTTGCATAGAGGTGTTTATAGAATTCTCTGATGGTAGTTTGTGTTTCTGTGGATCAGTGGTGATACCACCTTTATCATTTTTTGTTGCGTCTATTTGATTCTTCTCTCTTGTCCTTTTTATTAGTCTTGCTAGTGGTCTATTTTTTTTATCTTTTCAAAAAACCATCTTCTGGATTCATTTATTTTTTGAAGAGTCTTTTTGTGTGTGTGTGTCTCTATCTCCTTCAGTTCTACTCTGATCTTAGTTATTTCTTGCCTTCTGCTAGCTTTTGAATGTGTTTGCTTTTGCTTCTCTAGTTCTTTTAATTGTGATGTTATGGTGTCAATTTTAGATCTTTCCTGCTTTCTCTTGTGGGCATCTAGTGCTATAAATTTCTCCTACACACTGCTTTAAATGAGTCCCAGACATTCTGGTACGTTGTGTCTTTGTTCTCATTGGTTTCAAAGAACATCTGTATTTCTGCCTTCATTTCGTTGTTTACCCAGTAGTTATTCAGGAGTGGGTTGTTCAGTTTCCATTTGCTTGTGCGGTGTTGAATGAATGTCTTAATCCTGAGTTCTAATTTGATTGCACTGTGGTCTGAGATACAGTTTGTTGTAATTTCTGTTCTTTTACATTTGCTGAGGAGTGCTTTACTTCCAATTATGTGGTCAATTTTAGAATAAGTGCGATGTGGTGCTGAGAAGAATGTATATTCTGTTGATTTAGGGTGGAGAGTTCTGTAGATGTCTGTTAGGTCTGTTTGTTGCAGAGCTGAGTTCAAGTCCTGGATATCCTTGTTAACCTTCTGTCTTGTTGAGCTGTCTAATATTGACAGTGGGGTGTTAAAGTCTCCCATTATTATTGTGTGGGAATCTAAGTCTCTTTGTAGGTCTGTAAGGGCTTGCTTTATGAATCTGGGTGCTCCTGTATTGGGTACATATATATTTAGGTTAGTTAGCTCTTCTTGTTGAATTGGTCCCTTTACCATTATGTAATGGCCTTCTTTGTTTCTTTTGATTTTTGTTGGTTTAAAGTCTATTTTATCAGAGACTAGGATTGCAACGCCTGCTTTATTTTGCTTTCCATTTGCTTGGTAGATCTTCCTACATCCCTTTATTTTGAGCCTATATGTGTCTCTGCATGTGAAATGGGTCTCCTGAATACAGCACGCTGATGAGACTTGACTCTTTATCCAATTTGCCAGTCTGTGTCTTTTAATTGGGGCATTTAGCCTATTTATATTTAAAGTTAATATTGTTATGTGTGAATTTGATCCTGTCGTTACGATGTTAGCTGATTATTTTGCCCATTAGTTGATGCAGTTTCTTCACAGTGTCGATGGTCTTTACAATTTGGCATGTTTTTGCAGTGGCTGGTACCGGTTTTTCCTTTCCATGTTTAGTTCTTTCTTTGGAGCTCTTGTAAGGCAGGCCTGGTGGTGACAAAATCTCTTAGCATTTGCTTGTCTGTAAAGGATTTTATTTCTCCTTCACTTATGAAACTTAGTTTGGCTGGATTTGAAATTCTGGGTTTAAAATTCTTTTCTTTAGGAATGTTGAATATTGTTCCCCACTCTCTTCTGTCTTCTAAGGTTTTTGCTAAGAGAGCTGCTGTTCATCTGATGGGCTTCCCTTTGTGGGTAACCTGACCTTTCTCTCTGGCTGCCCTTAACATTTTTCCTTCATTTCAACCTTGGTGAACAATTATGTGTCTTGTGGTTGCTCTTCTCAAGGAGTATCTTTGTCACGTTCTCTGTGTTTCCTGAATTTGAATATAGGCCTGCCTTGCTAGGTTGGGGAAGTTCTCCTGGATAATATCCTGAAGAGTGTTTTCCAACTTGGTACCATTCTCTCCGTCAGTTTCAGGTACACCAATCAAATGTAGATTTGGTCTTTTCACATGATCCCATATTTCTTGGAGGCTTTGTTAGTTTCTTTTTGCTCTTTTTTCTCTAAACTTATCTTCTTGCTTTATTTCATTCATTTGATCTTCAATCAGTGATATCCTTTCTTCTACTTGATCTAAGTGGCTATTAAAGCTTGTGCATGCATCACGAAGTTCTCAAGCCATGGTTTTTGGCTCCATCAGGTCATTTAAGGTCTTCTCTACACGGTTTATTCTAATTAGCTGCTCGTCTAACCTTTTTTTCAAGGTTTTCAGCTTCCTTGTGATGGGTTAGAACATGCCCCTTTAGCTTGGAGAAGTTTGTTATTACCGACCTTCTGAAGCCTACTTCCATCAAGTCATCAAAGTCATTCTCCATCCAGCTTTGTTCCATCACTGGCGAGGAGCTGTGATCCCTTGGAATAGAAGAGGGACTCTGGTTTTTAGAATTTTCAGCTTTTCTGCTCTGGTTTCTCTCCATCTTTTTGGTTTTCTCTACCTTTGGTCTTTGATGTGGATGACCTACAGATGGGGTTTTGGTGTGGATGTCCTTTTTGTTGATGTTGATGCTATTCTTTTCTGTTTGTTAGTTTTTCTTCTAACAGTAAAGTCCTTCAGCTGCATGTCTGTTGGATTTTGCTGGAGGTCCACTCCAGACCCTGTTTTCCTGGGTATCACCAATGGAGGCTACAGAACAGCAAATATTGCTGCCTGATCCTTCCTCTGGAAGCTTCATCCCAGAGGGGCACCTGCCTGTATGAGGTGTCTGTTGGCCCCTACTGGGAAGTGTCTCCCAGTTAAGCTATGCAGGGGTCAGGGACCCACTTGAGGAGGTAGTCTGTCTGTTATCAGATCTCAAACACCATGCTGGGAGAACCAGTGCTCTCTTCAGAGCTGTCAGACAGGTATGTTTAAGTCTGCAGAAGCTTCTGCTGCCTTTTGTTCAGCTATGCCCTGCCCACAGAGGTGAAGTCTATAGTGGCAATAGGCCTTGCTGAGCTGTGGTGAGCTCCACCCAGTTCCAGTTCCAGCTTCCTGCTCGCTTTGTTTACCTACTTAAGCCTCAGCAATGGCGGCGCCCCTCCTCCCGCCTAGGCTGCTGCCTCGCAGGTCAATCTCAGACTGCTATGCTAGCAGTGAGCAAGGTTCCATGGGTGTGGGACCTGCTAAGCCAGACACGGGAGAGAATCTCCTGGTCTGCCGGTTGCTAAGACTGTGGGAAAAGCACAGTATTTGGGCAGAAGTGTCCTGTTTGTCACAGCTTCCCTTGGCTAGGAAAAGGAAATCCCCCGACCCCTTGCACTTCCAGGGTGAGGCAATGCCCTGCCCTGCTTTGGCTCCCCCTCCGTGGGCTGCACCCACTGTCCAACCAGTCCCAATGAGATGAACCAGTTACCTCAGTTGGAAATGCAGAAATCACCAGTCTTCTGCATCGGTCACACTGGGAGCTGCAGACTGGAGCTGTTCCTATTCAGCCATCTTGGAATGGAGATCTTCTTATTTCTTTATCTGGTGATTTTTGATTGCATACTGGACATTTTGGACAATGTGTTGTAATGCCTCTGGATCATGTTATTTTCTTCTGAAGAATGTTGCTTGTTATCTTAGCATGCTGTTCAATTATTGGCTGATCACGTTGAACATGTTTAAGCATGTTTTTAGGCTTTGTTAATCCAAATCTTTGAGAAACCCAAGGTGCTTTCCCAACCTATTCAACCTGGCAATATTCAATGTTGATAGAGGTTGTTTTCCTTGATGATAGGCTTTGTTTTAGACTTTGCTGGAGTCATAGGACTTACTTGAGGACATAGTCTTTACTTGTAGAAAGGTACCAAGTTTCTGTTTCTCAGGTAGATGCCAGGGGTTTCAAAGTAGAGTTTATTAATGAGCTCTCTCACACCCGTAGGACCTGAACTACAATGATGTCTAGCACTATTCTTCCTCCAGCATTATTTGACCTCCACTATTTCTGTTCTTTCAACCTGATAACATTTTCTCTCTGTTAAGCCTCAAGTATTCTCACTCTGCAAATGTATGACTGAGATCTCAGTCACAGCAAAACTTCTGATACTTCTCTCTTAAACTCTTTACTCTCTAAGACTCTGCCTTATAGATTCCAGCCATGCCAGCTGCTTCAGACTCCAGCTCTTTTTGTCATGTTTAGGAAAATATCCTTATTCACAGAGGTGGACAGTTGTGGGCAGAGGGACTTCAGTTCTGGATTGGCTTGTTAGTCACTGTTTGAAAACAGTTGCCTCATGTATTTCATTTAGTTTAGGAAGTATTTTCTGTGAGACAGATAATCTGTTAACAGTTATTCCATCATAGCTGGAAGTAGAATAGGTGTCAATTTGATTTGTAGTTGTTTCTAGTTTAGAATGCATTCTGCCTATCTTTAAAAATCTGTAATTCTTATCATTTTATTTTTGATCAGGGAATTTATTTATTGATCCACATGAATAAAATTCAAAGGCTATAGAAGAATATGTAGCAAAAAATCTCTGTCTTCTAATCTAGTGGCCTAATTCTTCTCCTCAGAGGTGATAGATGTTGCCGGTTCTTTTTGTTCCCTTTTGAGATATTTTAGATGTATATGAAATCCTCTCCTCTTATTTTCCTCACATAAATGATAGTATGATATGCCTACTTTATGTATTTTTCTGTGATTTATCTTTTTTCTACTTAATGATGTATCTTGCAAGCTATACGTATTAATATATAAAGAATTTCTGCATTCTATTTTGGGCTGCATGATACTCAGTTTTATAAAATACCCTGAATTATCTCACCAGATTCCTATTTATACTCATACATTTTGGTATTACAAACAATGCTTCATGAACTAGTTTGGGTACACTATTTGGTATATGCCAGTATATCTGTAGGATAGATTCATAAAAGTGCAATTGCTACCTGAAAATGCATGCACATTTGTTTTTTAATTAAATATTGCCAAATTTCTCTCCGGCAGCTGTGTTAGTGGCTATAGCCTCATTAAAAATGTATGGGAGGAATGCTGACATTTTTGTTTTGCCTCCAGTATCCATTTTCTCCATGGTACATCTACAAAATTGGCTTCTAGTTTTTATGCTTATGTTTATCTCAGTCCGTTAATAACCTTTCCCTGATTAACTTGCAAGGTTCTTGTTATAACAAATAAGATAAGGGGGCTGAGGGAGAGGGGGAATGGTTAATGAGGAAAAATAGAAAGAATGAATAAGACCTACTATTTGATAGCACAACAGGGTGACTATAGTTAATAATAACTTATTTGTACAATTAAAAATGCCTAAGAGTGTAATTGGATTGTTTGTAACACAAATGATAAATGCTTGAGGGAATGGATACGCCATTCTCTATGACGTGATTATTTCACATTGCAGGTCTCTGTGTAAACATCTCATGTACCCCATAAATATATTACACCTACTATGTACCCAGAACAATTAAAAATAAAAAATTTTTAAAGTACAAAAAAGACAAAAAGAATCACACAGAAAATAAAGAAAAATAGTCTATAGAAGGATAAAAAACAAAAAACCAAATAAGATAAGCAGCAGCGATTTATACAAATTAGAGTTATTATTATTGCTGCGTTTGCTGTGGCTGATTTTCCTAATATTCCAGGACATGAATCAGCTGATAATATCCGTTTTGAAAGTGCAATTTTATTTCCATTTTAGTCAGCGATTTTCAAATAATTTTCCCCTTTTTGTAAAAATATGGGTATAACATATGCTAGCCTGTTGCCAACTTGAACTCGTGTCTTTCAAATGCACAGTCTAACTTTATTAATTCTGTATGGAATCATGTCCTGTGAGCTTTCTAGCTTGTTTTCTTTCTTTCCTGTTTTTTTTTTTTTTTTTTTTTTTTTTTACCTTTACGTCACTTGCTCTTCTGAATTTGAGGAGCTAAAGATATTTGTGACAAGGCTTAGCTATTCAATGAACGTTCTGAATCAATATTTTTCTGTGGAAACAGTGACTCTGATGGAATCTTCTCAACTTCCTGGAACATTAAATTGTCACTAGGTAATTCAGGAGTCTCTTTGATTTTTCAGTCTGCAGTATACCGAAAAGTGAATTGTGAAGTCGTTGTTCGGAAATTTGGGCGTGTCTATCTTTAATATTAGCTTAGGGGTTTTTTTTTTTTTTTTCTCTTTCTCTAGCATTCACTTTAGACCCTGCCCATGTAAACATTATAGACAAGGACATTTCTCGTGTGTTTATCTTTCTTTATATCTGTTAGTACTTTAAACTATATGTGGTCCCAACACGAAGTTGTACTATACCTGTGGAATCAACACTCAAAAAAGCCCATTCAAAATAGTTTTTTTCTTCTTCTTCTTGGTAACTGCTTTCTAAAAAAAAAAATTCTTCTTTATATTCTAAAACTCTAAGCCCCCTAGCCCTACCCTCCCATGTTGAGATTCCTGTTGCCAACTGCCTTTGACTCTTCTATGTCCTCCTGTTAAATACCCTTCCTGGCCTGTTGTTCAAACTTATTATAAAACACTGTAACTGAATGGCTTGAAAAGATCTTGCGAATATAGTTGACATTTCCTTTGAGAAACAAGTGTGTTAGCCTCTTTGGATAATGCATTAACTAGTACTATTGGCACTACTAAACTCTAGGCTTTGAACTGTGTGAGGAAAACAAAAAACAAAGATATACAGAAGTCTGGTTTTTGCCCTCCAGGAGTGCAATGATTGTGAGTGCAGCATCTGAAATCAAGCACACAGATGGAGCCTGGACGATCTTGGGTGAGGTACACTAAACCTCAGTTCTCTCATCCGTGATACAATTGTACTCATCTCCCACATTAAACGAGATAAATCTGTGGGGAGTTCTCCTTGAAGAGGTCTTTTACATCCCTTGTAAGTTGGATTCCTAGGTATTTTATTCTCTTTGAAGCAATTGTGAATGGAAGTTCATTCATGATTTGGCTCTCTGTTTGTCTGTTACTGGTATATAAGAATGTGTGTGATTTTTGCACATTAATTTTGTATCCTGTGACTTTGCTGAAGTTGCTTATCAGCTTAAGGAGATTTTGGGCTGAGATGATGGGATTTTCTAAATATACAATCATGTCGTCTGCAAACAGGGACAATTTGACTTCTTCTTTTCCTAACTGAATACCTTGATTTCTTTCTCTTGCCTGATTGCCCTAGCCAGAACTTCCAACACTATGTTGAATAGGAGTGGTGAGAGAGGGCATCCCTGTCTTGTGCCAGTTTTCAAAGAGAATGCTTCCAGTTTTTGCCCATTCAGTATGATATTGGCTGTGGGTTTGTCACAAATAACTGCTCAGTGAAATAAAAGAGGACATAAACAAATGAAAGAACATTCCATGATCATGGATAGGAAGAATCAATATCGTGAAAATGGCCATACTGCCCAAGGTAATTTATAGATTCAATGCCATCCCCATCAAGCTACCAATGAGATTCTTCACAGAATTGGAAAAAACTGCTTTAAAGTTCATATGGAACCAAAAAAGAGCCTGCATTGCCAAGAAAATCCTAAGTCAAAAGAACAAAGCTGGAGGCATCACGCTACCTGACTTCAAACTGTACTACAAGGCTACAGTAACCAAAACAGCGTGGTACTGGTACCAAAACAGAGATATAGACCAATGGAACAGAACAGAGTCCTCAGAAATAATACCACACATCTACAGCCATCTGATCTTTGACAAACCCGAGAAAAACAAGAAATGGGGAAAGGATTCCCTATTTAATAAATGGTGCTGGGAAAATTGGCTAGCCATAAGTAGAAAGCTGAAACTGGATCCTTTCCTTACTCCTTATACGAAAATTAATTCAAGATGGATTAGAGACTTAAATGTTAGACCTAATACCATAAAAACCCTAGAAGAAAACCTAGGTAATACCATTCAGGACATAGGCATGGGCAAGGACTTCATGTCTAAAACACGAAAGGAATGGCAACAAAAGCCATAATTGACAAATGGGATCCAATTAAATGAAAGAGCTTCTGCACAGCAAAATAAACTACCATCAGAGTGAACAGGCAACCTACAGAATGGGAGAAAATTTTTGCAATCTACTCATCTGACAAAGGGCTAATATCCAGAACCTACAAAGAACTCAAACAAATTTATGAGAAAAAAACAAACACCCTATCAAAAAGTGGGCTAGGGATATGAACAGACATTTCTCAAAAGAAGACATTCATACAGCCAACAGACACATGAAAAAATGCTCGTCATCTGGCCATCAGAGAAACGCAAATCAAAACCACAATGAGATACCATCTCACACCAGTTAGAATGGCAATCATTAAAAAGTCAGGAAGCAACAGGTGCTGGAGAGGATGTGGAGAAATAGGAACACTTTTACACTGTTGGTGGGATTGTAAACTAGTTCAACCATTGTGGAAAACAGTATGGCGATTCCTCAAGGATCTAGAACTAGAAATACCATATGACCCAGCCATCCCATTACTGGGGGTATACCCAAAGATTATAAATCATGCTGCTATAAAGACACATGCACACGTATGTTCATTTTGGCACTATTCACAATAGCAAAGACTTGGAATCAACCCAAATGTCCATCAGTGACAGACTGGATTAAGAAAATGTGGCACATATACACCATGGAATACTATGCAGCCATAAAAAAGGATGAGTTCGTGTCCTTTGTAGGGACATGGATGCAGCTGGAAACCATCATTCTCAGCAAACTATCGCAAGAACAGAAAACCAAACACCACATGTTCTCACTCGTAGGTGGGAACTGAACAATGAGATCACTTGGACTTGGGAAGGGGAACATCACACACCGGGGCCTATTATGGGGAGAGGGGAGGGAGGACGGATTGCATTGAGAGTTATACCTGATGTAAATGAGGAGTTGATGGGTGTTGACGAGTTGATGGGTGCAGCACACCAACATGGCACAAGTATACATATGTAACAAACCTGCATGTTGTGCACATGTACCCTAGAACTTAAAGTATAATAAAAAGATAAATAAATAAATAAATAAATAAATAAATAAGAAATACAATTAAAAAAAAATCTATGGGGAAAATCTTCCCCAGAATTGAGAAAGGCTGTTCTCTGGGCACACTTGCTTTATGTGGTGTTTCCAATTGCTGTCAATCAGTTTTTAAAATCTGGTTGTCCAAACACCATTGTGGCTATTACCATGACTACTTCATGTTCTGGCTGTTCTGGCAGTGCTAATGAGTCTGGACGTCTACTTCAGGTAAGTTGGATGTTTGATTAATTAATAACCATGTAGGCCATTTGTAGATGGAATCACACAGTGTGATTAGTCATGGTAGCAAGAAGACTTTAACAGGCCAATCCCTACATCTCAATGGCTTTATATATTACATATTTATTTCTTGTTCATATCACATTACAATGTGGATTGGGGGTAGAGTGGGACGCAATGTGTTCCACAAAGTTATTCAGATTCCCAAGCTGTTTTTACCTAGTTCATTATCCTCTAAAGCCCCAGAGTCTTGGATATTAATTTTTCTGAAGGAAGAGTGTATGCTAGGTGGTTTGGAGGTTTTAGAAACCGGATCTGGACGGGATACATATGACTTACATTCACATTCTATTGGCTAGAACTTGTCTCATAGCCTGATCAGATGCAAAGGGTCTAGGAAATAGGTGCTGGAAGAAGGGAACCCATGCACATTAATGAGTACCTTTGATTGCTCCCTTTCAGTGGCACTTTAGAGGTTTGGACTTCCAGTTGTTTCACCCAGGTTGAGTGCAACCCCTTAGGCATTCCTACCATGTGACAAGGTACTGGCATCTGGATGTGGGTCTGCACAATGGCAAATGATTACCCTAAGACTCAAATTTCATTTCCCTTCCTCCTGTGTCTTAACCAAGGAGAGATTTTAAAACATGTATGCCAGAGACAAAGAGGCACTTTGGATTTGTCCGGGTAGGTGCATCTTGGTTTGGGGATGTTATGACCTTAGATAGGTAAGTGAAGGCTGTCATGTGGAATGACTCCCAGATTCAATGTAATTCCATTACAACTAGGTTCACATAAGAGGCACAACTTTGTTTCTTGGTTATTCCTTATTACCACATTTATAACACTTAAAAGAAAGAGTTCAGAAAATAGCTAGGATTGGTTTACTCCAGATGCCTGGAGTATTAACCAGAAAACTGCTTTGTAGCCTTGTGTATACCAACAGAAGTAGGTTGCATATTCTGTCTTTTCTTTCTCCTTGAAAGCAATACTTTGCTGATCTTTAACTTTTTAAATTTATTTATTTATTTATTTATTTTTGATACGGAGTCTTGCTCTGTTGCCCAGGTGGGAGTGCAGTGGCGCGATCTCAGATCTCTGCAAGCTCTGCCTCCCACATTCACGCCATTCTCCTGCCTCGGCCTCCTGAGTAGCTGGGACTACAGGCACCCGCCACCACACACGGCTAATTTTTTTGTATTTTTAGTAGATACGGGGTTTCAACGTGTTAGCCAGGATGGTCTCGACCTCCTGACCTCGTGATCCACCTGCCTTGGCCTCCCAAAATGCTGGGATTACAGGCTTGAGCCACCATGCCCAGCCAATCTTTAACTTATATATGTCCCTTGGAATGATGCCAGGGATAATTTTTATAATAGGTCCAAATTATAGTTGCCTGTCTTTGTGTTCATATATATATTTAACTTATTTTTAATTTAATATAATTTTTAAATAGCTTTATCTCTGGATGGGCAACACATATCTTAATAGTGTGATCAAAAACAATTAAAAAATTTTAATAGAGTTTTATGACCCATAAAAATACTCAATAATATCAAGTTTTGTTTTTATGACTATTATTTGCATTCTCTAGGGAGGCAGATTAACACATAAATATTACCTAAAGAATATAAAAACAATGTATGGACAATATAGCAGAAATGGTACATAACTGATATAAAGTACAACGCCATGGACTGCTAGTGCACAGAAGCTTTGGCTTGTTTACTTGAGGAGATTCATCTTCGCATGGGTCCTATTGTGTATGACAGACAAGGACTGTTATCACAGCATGTGCTGAGGAATACATGACCCCTTCCGTTTACCTTCCATAGGGGAGAAATTGTATCTGTCGAGAAACTAGGTAGAACAAACAGAAGTGCCTGCAATTAGTTAATTGTAAGACATAGGGCATCGGTTCTAGTTTCTATTTTAGAACTGCAAAAAGTTTGACAAAAGGAACTTTAACTCTGATAAAGCAGCAAGGAAAATCTGGAAGTGTTCTTTGGGTTAGGAGGTGCTTATAACTGGTTGGATGGAAATAGTAGTTATATTATTTGTTACTTTGGGATCTAACGCAGGGCTGAAACAACCCAGTGTAAGTCAATGATACTTGCACCAAATTGAAGTTTCCAAGCTGTTTTCTCCAAAAAAAAAAAAAAAAAAAAAAGAAAGAAAAAAATTCAAAATGAAAACAAATCACTCCCAAATTCTCTTACATCCATGGCATTCTGAATTTATAAGAATAGGCTTTGACCCTTTTAGAATCTGGTTTTATGAAGGTGGAAGAAATGACAAGGCTTGGTACAAAATATTAAAAGTAACCTGTGCCCTTTTACTAAGCATGCACCACTGCGTTCCTGATTCTGTGCAGTCTTCCCATCTATTTCTCCTTTTGTTTCTTCCTCCTTCTCTTTCCTCCTTCCTTCTCTCATCTTCAGAAAATGAAAGGCTCTGGAAGTCTATTATGTGTGAGTACCTTTGGAACCAATGTAAAGCACAGAGCAATATGGATGCAAGCGATGCTTCTCCTTCAGATTGGAAAAAAGGTGGATTTAAATGAAAACAGACCTGACAGTATACCTTTTTCTGCCTATAGGTTTGATGAGGTAATGTTATAAAGTATATTGCTCTCTAAAAATCCTGAGGGTTTTTGAGTGAATGATGTAATGAAAATAAGCTACAGTAGTCAGTAGGAATACAATCTAGGAAGTATGTCCCAGGATAAATAAAACTGTTGATAACATGAACGTTATGTGCTTGTGAGCTCAGCTGGTGAGGCGATGAAGGAGCTTGCATTTATTAAATAGCTTAGTTAAATGAATTACACATATATTTCATGCCTTAAACTGTATAATGTTGTAGTTAAAATCTTGTTTTAGAATCAGATTGAGGTGGATCTAAATCCTGGTATTATGACTTAATGTTCACCTAGTCCATTAGCAAATGACTCCACCTCTAGTCTAGCCTCAGTTTCCTTATCTATAAAAAGTATTTTATTAAAACCTACCTTAAGGATTTGTTGTAAGGGTTATACAAAATAATGCTACAGGCTTTGGCAAATAACAAACCATCAGCTGGCTGTTATTACCTTACAGTGGTTACATATTTTTAAATAACCAAAATAATTAACATAAAATTAACAGAAAAACTTAACAAAATGATTCAGTACATAACTTAAGATCTTGGAGTGCCTCATAGTCATCATTGGAAACATAAAGAGTGTTGTACTTTGCTAGAACCAATAACATAATTCTGGGTGATGGAATCCTTTTGCTATAAGTATCTATGTCAATACACAAAACATGCAGAGTTTGAACTAAACATCGAAGAACCAGAATGATTTGAGAACAAATTCTGTCTTTTTGGGAATAATACAAATCAGTCCTCCAGACATGGAGAAAAAAGACAAAAACAAGGTGGAATGTGGTAGAATACTACACTAAATTATTTGAGACTGCCCAAATACCTCCAGATGGAGTAAGGCTCTCTAGAAAGATACTGACTGGTTTTTCTATTTCTTCTGGAGTGCTCTTTCAAGTCAATGTGTAAATTTGCCTGTAAAAGAGATACAGTGTTGGGTAACGGCAACAAAATTATTGGTCTCAGTCTCCCTTGGCTGTTTTTTCCCCTAACTTCTTTGTGTTTTAGTTGATCTACTTGCAAGATGGAATACTGGAGATAACATTTCCCTAGTGTTCTTTTGAAGACATATTTAATGTAGTCCTATTGTTCCGAGACTGAATGTATGGATGAACCTAGCCATGAATGGAGGAAACCTCAAGAAAAGTGAAAGAAACAAAAACTAGCCAACAGCTCCTTCACTGGGATAAAAACCCTCAGCTAAAAAGAGACAGTTACTCTAATAATTGTACTGTTTTATTAAGTTAGGGACTTAAAATATTAATGTTTTTGAATATAATTTGGCATGGGGAATCTTTGGGAAGATAAAGATTGTGGTCAATGTAACACCTATCTAGCCACCTTTTCCTCGGGTAGTTGGGTCAGTGGCAGTGGAACAAACTTGTATCTAAATTGAGATTCCTAGAAAAGGTGGAAAATATCTGGGGAACACCATTGGATCATAGCTTAATTATCACAGCAATAAGAAAAATGTATTTCTAACTTTAGGGTTAATTTCACTCACATTTTCCTTCATTTAGATCTGGTTTTTAATCCTTGATTTAGAACTGATCTTTAAATTGTCATTTTACTTTTTTAGAGCTAAATGGTTTGGATTGAACTTAAATAGTCAGAAATAATGTTAAAATGTGAAATTCCTTGCTTTTAGTATAAAATAAATGTATGCATTGAAAAATTCCTTTACATGGTGATTACTTTCATATATTGTGATGCCTTGGTTTTATATAATTGCAGTGATGATGATGATGATGATGATAATGAAATTAGCTAACACTTATGTGATACTTCCCTTTGTGACATGTCTGAATTTCTTCTGGTTATGTCACACAGTGGTGGTAATAATACACATGAAAGGCCAGGATCATTCTAGCCCTTAAATAAGTTTGCTTTATACTTAAGCCAGGCTTTTAGTCCATTTTTCCTTTAAACATCATAACCTATTTTGGTTAGAGCTACCAGTTGTAACTATTTTCACATAGATTTTTATAGTTAATGGAAAATGAACCCTTCTAGAAATTATATTCCTTTTTATCAGCAATGAAGATTATACCAGTGCATGTTTTATTACAACCTAGAATGAATGTGACTTAAAAAAGTTAGAATTTCCCAAGTTGCTTGACTCCTTCTTTGTCCAGTGCAGTAGTTAACAGCTCATCTCCCATTCCCTAGGGCCAGTCAGCATACGTTCAAATGTCAATTCTTCCATGTATTAGCTGCAAAATTGACCTGGGGAAAAGTATGCAGCTTTTTTGGTTCAGTATTCTCATATGTAAAATGAGGTAATGCTACCTACTTCATATGATTATTGAGAAGTTTAAATGAATTCCTGTTAGCAAAGCAGTAAGAACAGTGTCTTTCCCAGGGCAAGTGCCTTGTGTTTTTAAAATAAATATAAATGTTTGAGGCTCATTGCCATCATATTATAACAGAGCCTGTATCAAGGACATGGAGGCGATACCTGGAGTGGCCAAGCATGCAAACCTTTGACAGTTCTGTTACTTGACAGCTGTACAAGCTTTGGAAATTTGCTTAACCAGAGACTAGCTCTCCTCATTGTGAAATGGAAGTCAGTCATAGTGTCTGCTTTGTGTGGTTGGTGAGGATTACATGAGATGATATTTGTCAAGACTTGTGGTGAGTCACAAAGTTCACCCACATCTCATCCAGATGGGCAGAGAAGAGGTAGCTTCTTAGTTTTGATTTGAACTAACGTGATCTTCCTCCTGAGCAAACGACTGCTGATTAGAAGGAAAAATTAATTAAATGTCTGAGCTGCTTTAAATCTTAGTCTGCTGTATTGATTTTAGATAATGCTCTGTCTCTAGGAAAATGTACTCAGACTTTCAGATCTCTCTGTGTTCCAGGCTTTTCCAGTTTTCTCTCCAAGATGATGTCTGGTATGTCAGGGAGGGGAGGGGCTTAGGCAGCCTCTTGGTGGGAGAGAAAAGTCTGGACCCATAGGCATAGTCATGGTGTCCATTGATCACACTTCAGGAACAGAGACCAATGCCCCTGGATGGACTCTCCACACACACCCAGCCTTTGCTAGGGTGCCATCACATTCTTAGCCAGGCTTGTGTTCTGGCTCTCAGCTAGTCACTTTCTAATTTCCTCCTTAAACACCCGGACTCCCAGCCCTACCTCAAAGGTTACCATAGGGAACCAAGAGGTGCTCAGAAAAGCTAAACGTCGAGGCCTCCCTCTGCCTAACTCCCTCCAAATGTCCCTGGTGTGGGGCAGCCTGAAAGGTCATACCTTTCTAGAGCCCTGAACAGGAATGGGGCCGAAATCCTTCATCCCTCAGGCTCTCCTCTATCCACACAAGACTCTTTAAGGCACACACATCTGACTGCTTTGTTCCTTCCCTGCTTTTCCTTCTCACACTCCTGGGATGAGGAAGAGAGATGACAGTTTCCCCTACACTCTTCTAGGCCAAATCTTCCCTTCACCATGGAAGAACTCTTTGAGCTAAGTCATTTGGATATGTGAAAAGCAATAGAGACATTTAAACATTCTTCCTCAAGACAATATGTCAGTAAGACTTGGCAAACGGCCTATTTTGAATGCCAGATGCTGAATATTAACTCCTCCTTCCTTTTTCTGTCTTAAGAATGTTTTATATTTGAAAAGCAAGGGAAGAGCACAGTGATGTTTTCCAAAATATTAATCCAAAGTAAGCGCATAATCAATACAAGCTTTACAATGATGATGATGATGATGATGATGATGATGATGATGATGATTGTAAAGTAACTATTAGCACAGGATAGTTGCTATACAGATTGGTTTTACCCTTGGGTGGCTTCTGTTTTCAGGGAAGAGACCATAACTTCAGAGCACTTGTGCACTTGGCATCATGACACATAATTGCTCCGCCTCTCACAATTCTCACCCTCTGTGCCCCTCTCCCCATCTCTCTGGCCACATAGGCCTTTCTGCTCCTGGAACATGAACTGATTTTTCCTGCTTTGGGCTAGGCTATGTAATAATTGCTGCTCTATCACCTGAAGCCCTATTTCCCATATCTTTTTTTAACTGACTTCTCATTTTAAGTCCCTGCCTTAAAAGCTGCCACCCGATTTTCCTGGATCTTTTCTGGCCACACCTAACCTAAAAGTAGCCATCCCCACTTCCAGTTACTCTCCATACCGCATCCTCCTTTTTATTTTCTTTTCTGCATAAGTCACTATTTTATATTTACACATTTTTGTCTTTCTACTCCACTAGAATGTAAGTCTCAAGAGGCCAGGGACTGTGTCTGCTTTATTCCCTACTGGGCTGGCAGAGGACCTGGCATAAAAACAGCTCAATGCATAGTATTGAATACATAAGTGACTGAATGCTATCTTATTTCAGATAAAAAGAATAATAATCATTATGATTATTAACACTGGTGACATGGATGTGCATGGAGCAAAAGTACCTTGCGTAAGCACAGAAATAAGGATTTTATATATTATATTTATTATGAACCATAGTAATGGTGAGAATATCTCTCTCCCTTTATTATTTTGCTCTATAGTGATGGTGGCGGTAGAGTGGGCTAGTACTTTCTCCTAAAAATGATAAGTCCTTTGAAGGAAGACATCATGCTTGTATTTCTTTCACACCTTTTTTTGATATTTAGTTGCTCAATACATACATGTTGGTGATCATTGGTGGAGGGAGTGGGGAGTGGGTAAGAGAAAATTACAGGCCCTCCGCTTGTGTATGATTAAACTGGCAAGACTTTCCAGGGAAAGCAGTGCTTCAGAAATTATGTGATTGACAGAAGGAAGGTCACGTATTTATTTTCTAGAAGAGTGATTGTCAAGTTGTGTGCTGAGGAGCCTCAGAGCCTCAGTTGGCCATGGCTTATGTAGAAATTTTCATTTGAACAAAGAGTTTTAGGGCTATACCCAAGTGGAAACTACTTATTTCAGGATTGGAGCCTCCACAGAGAAAGATCAGAGGTGGGAATGAAACAAAAAATAGTTCCAGAGACTGCTGCTGTGTTACAAATTATCTTAGAACTTAGCAGCCGAAAACAACCATTTTTTTATGCTCATGCAGGAAGCTACAGGTCCAGAAGTCAGTGAAGGCACAGCAGGAATAGGTTGTTTCTGCTTCAGCTGTAAAGACTTGAAGGGCAGGGGAGACTGGATGGCAGGATGGGGTCATATAAAGACACCTTCCCTCACATGTCTGGTGATCAGGATGGCTCCGTGAGGCTTATTGTCCTTACAGTCTGGTGGTTGCAGGTTGTCAGACAGTGGGTGTGGAACTCAGGACTCCAAGCATACAGGTTCCAGCAAAGAAGACGGAAGCTGCGTTGCTTTTCCTCTCCAACCTTAGAAATCACACAGCCTCACTTCCACTGTCTTCTGTTGGTTGCAATAGTCACAAAACCCACCTAGATTCAAGGGAGGTCACATAGACCCCACTTCCAAATGGGAGGAAGGTCTAAGAATTTTGGAGCCATATTTTAAACCAATATTAGCTTGGTGCAAAAGTAATTGTAGTTTTTGCCATTAAAAGTAATATAAGAGGCCAGGTGTGGTGGCTCACGCCTGTAATCCCAGCACTTTGGGAGGCTGAGGTGGGTGGACCATCTGAGGTCAGGAATTCATGACCAGCCCGGCCAAAGTGGTGAAACCCCATCTCTACTAAAAATACAAAAATTAGCTGGGCGTGGTGCCACGGCCCTGTAGTCCCAGCTACTCAGAGGCTGAGGCAGGAGAATTGCTTGAACCCGGGAGGCAGAGGTTACAGTGAGCCGAGATCGCTCCACTGCACTCCAGCCTGGGTGACAGAGTGAGACTCCATCTCAAAAAAAAAAAAAAAAAAAAAAAAGAAAAAAAGAAAAAAAGAAAAAAGAAGGAAAAAAAATGTAATGTAAGGATGAAAGAAGCAAACAGAGGGGAAGAGAGGGGTCTTGTACTCTGGAAAGGGAGATGGGCTTGTGACTCTGCAGCTAGAGCGTTTTGAAGATCTTCTGAGAGAAACATCTCCTTCCTCAGCTCCAATGTGCTTAGGAGCTAAGCACTGCAGAGCAATCATTTGAAATCTTTAGTGGTCATAATAAAATAGGTAAAGGTACTCTCAGGTACTCAACGACCCGGTTGTCACCAAGCAGCCCCTCATCAGAACTTCTCCAAACATACACACTCTCCTTTCCACCTCCAGCTCATCTTGCTGGGCCTCCTCTTTTTCCATCACATTTCATCTCCTGGCCTTTTTCATTCCTCATCTCCACCTTATTTCCAATTTCAGTCACATTTTGGTGAACCCACTGCTCTTGGTGCTTAGAGCAAGGAAGGCTAGTTGTGTTGAATTTATAGTACTTTTTTAAAATAATTTTTTATTATACTTTAAGTTCTAGGGTACATGTGCACAACGTGCAGTTTTGTTACATATGTATACTTGTGCCATGTTGGTGTGCTGCACCCATCAACTCGTTAGCACCCATCAACTCGTCAGCACCCATCAACTCGTCATTTACATCAGGTATAACTCCCAATGCCATGCTTCCCCCCTCCCCCCTCCCCATAATAGGCCCCGGTGTGTGATGTTCCCCTTCCCGAGTCCAAGTGATCTCATTGTTCATTTCTCACCTATGAGTGAGAACATGCGGTGTTTGGTTCTCTGTTCTTGCGATAGTTTGCTGAGAATGATGGTTTCCAGCTGCATCCATGTCCCTACAAAGGACATGAACTCATCCTTTTTTATGGCTGCATAGTATTCCATGGTGTATATGTGCCACATTTTCTTAATCCAGTCTGTCACTGATGGACATTTGGGTTGATTCCAAGTCTTTGCTATTGTGAATAGTGCTGCAATGAACATACCTGCACATGTGTCTTTATAGCAGCATGATTTATAATCCTTTGGGTATATCACCAGTAATGGGATGGCTGGGTCATATGGTACTTCTAGTTCTAGATCCTTGAGGAATCACCATACTGTTTTCCACAATGGTTGAACTAGTTTACAATCCCACCAACAGTGTAAAAGTGTTCCTATTTCTCCACATCCTCTCCAGCACCTGTTGCTTCCTGACTTTTTAATGATTGCCATTCTAACTGGTGTGAGATGGTATCTCATTGTGGTTTTGATTTGCATTTCTCTGATGGCCAGTGATGATGAGCATTTTTTCATGTGTCTGTTGGCTGTATAAATGTCTTCTTTTGAGAAATGTCTGTTCATATCCTTTGCCCACTTTTTGATAAGGTTGTTTGTTTTTTTCTCGTAAATTTGTTTGAGTTCTTTGTAGGTTCTGGATATTAGCCCTTTGTCAGATGAGTAGATTGCAAAAATTTTCTCCCATTCTGTAGGCTGCCTGTTCACTCCAGTGGTAGTCTCTTTTGCTGTGCAGAAGCTCTTTAGTTTAATTAGATCCCATTTGTCAATTATGGCTTTTGTTGCCATTGCTTTTGGTGTTTTAGACATGAAGTCCTTGCCCATGCCTATGTCCTGAATGGTATTACCTAGGTTTTCTTCTAGGGTTTTTATAGTTTTAGGTCCAATATTTAAGTGTCTAGTCCATCTTGAATTAATTTTTGTATAAGGAGTAAGGAAAGGATCCAGTTTCAGCTTTCTACTTATGGCTAGCCAATTTTGCCAGCACCATTTATTAAATAGGGAATCCTTTCCCCATTTCTTGTTTTTGTCAGGTTTGTCAAAGATCAGATGGCTGTAGATGTGTGGTATTATTTCTGAGGGCTCTGTTCTGTTCCATTGGTCTATATCTCTGTTTTGGTACCAGTACCATGCTGTTTTGGTTACTGTAGCCTTGTAGTACAGTTTGAAGTTAGGTAGCGTGATGCCTCCAGCTTTGTTCTTTTGACTTAGGATTGTCTTGGCAATGCGGCTCTCTTTTGGTTCCATATGAACTTTAAAGCAGTTTTTTCCAATTCTGTGAAGAAAATCATTGGTAGCTTAATGGGGATGGCATTGAATCTATAGATTACCTTGGGCAGTATGGCCATTTTCATGATATTGATTCTTCTTATCCATGAGCATGGAATGTTCTTCCATTTGTTTGTGTCCTCTTTTATTTCATGAGCAGTGGTTTGTAGTTCTCCTTGAAGAGGTCCTTTATATCCCTTGTAAGTTGGATTCCTAGGTATTTTATTCTCTTTGAAGCAATTGTGAATGGAAGTTCATTCATGATTTGGCTCTCTGTTTGTTTGTTACTGGTGTATAAGAATGCTTGTGATTTTTGCACATTGATTTTGTATCCTGAGACTTTGCTGAAGTTGCTTATGAAGTTAAGGAGATTTTGGGCTAAGATGATGGGATTTTCTAAATATACAATCATGTCGTCTGCAAACAGGGACAATTTGACTTCTTCTTTTCCTAACTGAATACCTTGATTTCTTTCTCTTGCCTGATTGCCCTAGCCAGAACTTCCAACACTATGTTGAATAGGAGTGGTGAGAGAGGGCATCCCTGTCTTGTGCCAGTTTTCAAAGGGAATGCTTCCAGTTTTTGCCCATTCAGTATGATATTGGCTGTGAGTTTGTCAAAAATAGCTCTTATCATTTTGAGATACATTCTATCAATACCGAATTTATTGAGAGTTTTTAGCATGAAAGGCTGTTGAATTTTGTCAAAGGCCTTTTCTGCATCTATTAAGATAATCATGTGGTTTTTGTCTTTGGTTCTGTTTATATGCTGGATTACGTTTATTGATTTGCATATGTTGAAGCAGACTTGCATCCCAGGGATGAAGTCCACTTGATCATGGTGGATAAGCTTTTTGATGTGCTGCTGTATTCGGTTTGCCAGTATTTTATTGAGGATTTTTACATCGATGTTCATCGGGGATATTGGTCTAAAATTCTCTCTTTTTTGTTGTGTCTCTGCCAGGCTTTGGTTTCAGGATGATGCTGGCCTCATAAAATGAGTTAGGGAGGATTCCCTCTTTTTCTATTGACTGGAATAGTTTCAGAAGGAATGGTACCAGCTCCTCCTTGTACCTCTGGTAGAATTCGGCTGTGAATCCCTCTGGTCCTGGACTTTTTTTGGTTGGTAGGCTATTAATTATTGCCTCAATGTCAGAGTCTGCTATTGCTCTATTCAGGGATTCAACTTCTTCCTGGTTTAGTCTTGGGAGAGTGTAAGTGTCCAGGAAATTATCCATTTCTTCTAGGTTTTCTAGTTTATTTGCGTAGAGATGTTTCTAGTATTCTCTGATGGTAGTTTGTATTTCTATGGGGTTGGTGGTGATATCCCCTTTATCATTTTTTATTGCGTCTGTTTGATTCTTCTCTCTTTTCTTCTTTATTAGTCTTGCTAGCAGTCTATCAATTTTGTTGATCTTTTCGAAAAACAAGCTCCTGGATTCACTGATTTTTTGGAGGGTTTTTTGTGTCTCTATTTCCTTCAGTTCTGCTCTGATCTTAGTTATTTCTTGCCTTCTGCTAGCTTTTGAATGTGTTTGCTCTTGCTTCTCTAGTTCTTTCAATTGTGATGTTAGGGTGTCAATTTTAGATCTTTCCTGCTTTCTCTTGTGGGCATTTAGTGCTATAATTTTCCCTCTACACACTTCTTTAAATGTGTCCCAGAGATTCTGGTATGTTGTATCTGTGTTCTGCTTGGTTTCAAAGAACGTCTTTATTTCTGCCTTCATTTTGTTATGTACCCAGTAGTCATTCAGGAGCAGGTTGTTCAGTTTCCATGTAGTTGAGTGGTTTTGATTGATTTTCTTAGTCCTGAGTTCTAATTTGATTGCATTGTGTTCTGGGAGACAGTTTGTTATAATTTCTCTTCTTTTACATTTGCTGAGGAGTGCTTTACTTCCAACTATGTGGTCAATTTTGGAATAAGTGTGATATGGTGCTGAGAAGAATGTATATTCTGTTGATTTGGGGTGGAAAGTTCTGTAGATGTCTATTAGGTCTGCTTGGTGCAGAGTTGAGTTCAATTACTGGATATCCTTGCTAACTTTCTGTCTTGTTGATCCGTCTAATGTTGACAGTGGGTGTGAAGTCTCCCATTATTATTGTATGGGAGTCTAAGTCTCTTTGTAAGTCTCTAAGGACTTGCTTTATGAATCTGGGTGCTCCTGTATTGGGTGCATATATATTTAGGATAGTTAGCTCTTCCTGTTGAATTGATCCCTTTACCATTATGTCATGGCCTTCTTTCTCTCTTTTGATCTTTGATGGTTCAAAGTCTGTTTTATCAGAGACTAGGATTGCAACCCCTGCCTTTTTTTGTTCTCCATTTGCTTGGTAGATCTTCCTCCATCCCTTTATTTTGAGCCTATGTGTATCTCTGCATGTGAGATGGGTCTCCTGAATACAGCAAACTAATGGGTCTTGACTCTTTATCCCATTTGCCAGTCTGTGTCTTTTAATTGGACCCTTTAGTCCATTTACATTTAAGGTTGATATTGTTATGTGTGAACTTGATCCTGTCATTGTGATATTAGCTAGTTATTTTGCTTGTTAGCTGATGCATTTTCTTCCTAGCCTCAATGGTCTTTACCTTTTGGCATGTTTTTGCAATGGCCGGTACTGGTTGTTCCTTTCCATGTTTAGTGCTTCCTTCAGGATCTCTTGTAAGGCAGGCCTGGTGGTGACAAAATCTCTCAAGATTGGGTTGTCTGTAAAGGATTTTATTTCTCCTTCACCTTTGAAGCTTAGTTTGGCTGGATATGAAATTCTGGGTTGAAAATTCTTTTCTTTAAGAATGTAGTATATTGGCCCCCAGTCTCTTCTGGCTTATAGAGTTTCTGCTGAGAGATCTGCTGTTAGTCTGATGGGCTTCCCTTTGTGGATAACCTGACCTTTCTCTCTGGCTGCCCTTAACATTTTTCCTTCATTTCAACTTTGGTGAATCTGACAATGATGTGTCTTGGAGTTGCTCTTCTCGAGGAGTATCTTTGCGGCATTCTCTGTATTTCCTGAATTTGAATGTTGGCCTGCCTTATTAGACTGGGGAAGTTCTCCTGGATGATATCCTGAAGAGTGTTTTCCAACTTGGTTCCATTTTCCCTGTCACTTTCAGGCATACCAATCAGACGTAGATTTGGTCTTTTCACATAATCCCATATTTCTTGGAGGCTTTGTTCGTTTCTTTTTTCTTTTTTTTCTCTAGACTTCTCTTCTCACTTCATTTCATTCATTTGATCTTCAGTCATTGATAGTATTTCTTCCAGTTGATCGAGTTGGTTACTGAAGCTTGTGCATTTGTCACGTATTTCTCGTGTCATTGTTTTTATCTCTGTCAGCTCGTTTATGGCCATCTCTGCATTGCTTATTCTAGTTTTCCATTCTTCCATTCTTTTTTCAAGATTTTTAGTTTCTTTGCGCTGGGTATGTAGTTCCTCCTTTAGCTCTGAGAAGTTTGGTCAACTGAAGGCTTCTTCTTTCAATTAGTCAAAGTCATTCTCCGTCCAGCTTTGATCCGTTGCTGGTGATGAGCTGCGTTCCTTTGGAGGAGGAGATGCACTCTGATTTTTTTAATTTTTTGAATTTCCAGCTTTTCTGCCCTGCTTTTTCCCCATCTTTGTGGTTTTATCTGCCTTTGGTCTTTGATGATGGTGACATACTGATGGGGTTTTGGTGTGGGTGTCCTTTCTGTTTGTTAGTTTTCCTTCTAACAGTCAGGACCCTCAGCTGTAGGTCTGTTGGAGATTGCTTGAGGTCCATTCCAGACCCTGTTTGCCTGGGTATCAGCAGCAGAGGCTGCAGAAGATAGAATATTGTTGTACAGTGAGTGCTGCTGTCTGATTCTTGCTCTGGAAGCTTCGTCTCAAGGGTGTACCCCGCCATGTGAGGTGTGAGGTGTTGGTCTGCACCTAGTGGGGGATATCCCCCAGTTAGGCTACTCAGGGGTCAGGGACCCACTTGAGCAGGCAGACTGTCCGTTTTCAGATCTCAACCTGCGTGCTGGGAGATCCACTGCTCTCTTCAAAGCTGTCAGACAGGGTCATTAACATCTGCAGAGGTTTCTGCTGCTTTTTTTTTTTTTCTATGCCCTGTCCCCAGAGGTGGAGTCTCCAGTGACAGGCAGGCCTCCTTGAGCTGCGATGGGCTCCACCCAGTTCGAGCTTCCAGGAGGCTTTGTTTACCTACTTAAGTCTCAGCAATGGCAGGTGCCCCTCCCCCAGCCTCGCTGCTGCCTTGCAGTTAGATCTCAGACTGCTGTGCTAGCAATGAGGGTAGCTCCGAGGGCGTGGGATCCTCCCAGCCAGGTGCGGGATATAATCTCCTAGTGTGCCGTTTGCTAAGACCCTTGGTAAAGCACAGTATTGGGGTAGGAGTTACTCGATTATCCAGGTGTTGTGTGTCTCAGTTTCTAAAGGGATTACCTTCCCCCTTGCGCTTCCCAGGTGAGGCGATGCCTCACCCTGCTTCAGCTCTAGCTGGTCAGGCTGCACCAACTGACCAGCACCAATTGTCTGGCACTCCCCAGTGAGATGAACCCGGTACCTCAGTTGAAAATGCAGAAATCACCCATCTTCTGTGTCGCTGGTGCTGGGAGCTGGAGGCTGGAGCTGTTCCTGTTCGGCCATCTTGCTCGCACCCCTATAGTACTTTATCAACCAGCCACTGGGAAGGACATTGAAATCCCCACACTCTTTTTTACTGCCATTTTTTTTCAACATAATTTATAAAAAATAGAAGGAATGCGTATTAGCTAATTGTGCCACATGGTCCTATTTTCTCAGCAATACTTATTTTTATTAAAGCAACTGATAGAAAATGAGACAAATTTTCATCAAAAAGATTGCTAATGTAAAACTGAGAGTACCAGGCAGCCTGGAATAAAATAAAGAAACACAATTGTAATATTGCTATTTTGGGAGTTTTACATTAAACTCCTACACAATAATCAAAGATAGAAATGTGATCATAAATTTTAACTAGAATTTAGGAATGTGGCAGCCATTCTGGGGCACATTTACAGGAAAATCATAGACTCAAATGGAATTTGCTGAGGACTATATATCAATTTGCCATCAGAGTAGACAGTAGTAGATTTTTCCCATTAATCATTGTAGATGTGGCATCTCAAACAGAAGAGAGTTATGACTGTTATAAATCATGCACTAAGAGTTGTTTTTTACTTTAGATAGAGAAAACAATTTTTTTTTTTTTTTTTTTTTGAGACGGAGTCTCACTCTGTCACCCAGGCTGGAGTGCAGTGGCCGGATCTCAGCTCACTGCAAGCTCCGCCTCCCGGGTTCACGCCATTCTCCTGCCTCAGCCTCCCAAGTAGCTGGGACTACAGGCGCCCGCCACCTCGCCTGGCTAGTTTTTTGTATTTTTTAGTAGAGACGGGGTTTCACCGTGTTAACCAGGATGGTCTCGATCTCCCGACCTCGTGATCCGCCCGTCTCGGCCTCCCAAAGTGCTGGGATTACAGGCTTGAGCCACCACGCCCGGCCTAGAGAAAACAATTTAAAAAGTTTGGGATAGCAGATGTATTGTCTCTAGTTCCTCTTCTTTTTCCTTTTAGTTTTAAAAATTAATTGTCCATGTCAGAATCCTGTACTTTAAATATTTAGACAAGGCAAGTTTTAAAAAGAAGATATGTAGGGCACATACTTCTCTTCCACTGCTGACAGGCATCAGGAATGGGGTAAATTTGGATAGGAGATGCTTATCCATTCTATGTCACTGCAGATACGAAATTTTGTTTTGTTGTTGTTTTGATTTAGCAAGAAATATCTTTATTACTTTTTTCCAATTATGAGAATGGAACTGTTGTAATTAGTTAAGTCTGAAACTATGATTTAGGAAAGAAAAAAAAAGTGCAGGATGATCTATTGCACAGAGAGCCACCCAGAGCCCATCTGTTGGACAGAATAAGGAACCCCCGTGGGTGTAATTGGGGCAGGAAGAAGGGGCAGGATATGGTGGAAAGTGCTTGAGTTTTGAAGCCCAACTTGTTTTTGAGTCCACATTCTACCTTTTTCCTTTGTGTTCTTGAGCAAGATACTTAACTTCAGTAATGTATGATCTATACCTTGGGAATAATAATCACTATCTAGCAATGGTGTTTTAGAGATTAAAATATTATAATAACCTTAGTAAAGTATCTGGCTCATACTCAGTAGAAATATCTGCTTTATACCCAGCAAATATTCCTTTTCAAATAGATGTAGGCCACTATGTTATAATTAATAAGCAATAACATAAGCATTTGAATGTTTCTGCATAATGACCTATTTCCTGTCTTTTGTTAAATTTTCTTAGTTGGGGGAGTGAAACTCCTGACTAGCTTTGGACTGGATATAGCATAGGGATGCCTACCTATGTGGAATGGTTTGAAGAGTCCTTCACAGGGCCAGTGACCTCACTGTCCTTCATAGAGCCAAAAATTGCAGCAGTTACAGATTCATTCCTCTGAGTTTTGAACGAACTTCCAAAATGCCAGATCTTCTATTATAATACAAGTATTCTTGGTAGTTGAGAATGGAGGAGAGTTATGAGAGTGAGGCGAAATAGGTTAAGCTACAGGTTGCAAAGTCATTCCTTGCTCCTCTTGGGAAAACTGGACAGTCAGGTGACACATTCTTCCCTGGCTGCAATTGACTGCAAGGGGCAGCTGCCCAGTTTTGATGGGATGCCCACTCCTGATAGGATACTGGTCCCTTTCACCTTACTCTTGGCATTCTTTAGACATTTTCACTGTTTTCCTGGCTCTTGCAACACCTGAAAACTTATTTACCCACAGTTTACTAGGGAAGAGAACTGACTGATGTCAGCCAAGGTTAGTTGAAAGCGGGTAGTCTGTATGTCAGAAGGCTCTATTGTTCTTTCATTATATGGGGTGGGGCAGGTGGCTGCATCTTTGAACTCTAGTTTTCTCCTCTGTGAGAAGATGGCTTAGAGGTTCCACAGTCTCTCTACTTTCTCTCATTCTCTGGTTCTTGATAGTGGTCTGGGTTCTACCTGAAGAGAGCCCAGGATTAGAGAGAGGAAGAATGTTACAGGCAAACTGGTCTCTTTCAAACATGGCCCAGTCCCTCTTGGTGGTATCTGCTTCAGGGAAGTTAAGCGTTTGTCCAGAAATTATGATGTCTTGTTATGGAGCCCTTATTCCCTCCTCTATAAAACAACTTTCCTGTTGTTAATTCTTCTGTAACTATGTTATGTACTATGCTGACCACAGGGTACATGTGGCTTTCCACATTAATGAAAATAAAATAAAACAAAAAATCCTGTTCCTGGGTCACACAATCTCACATTTCCAGGGCTCAATAGCCACATATGTCTAGTAGCTACTTGGCAAAGGAGGCACAGAAAGAACATGTCCATCATCACAGAAATTCTACTCTCGTGGAGAGTGCTGCTCTAGAAGCTTTAGGCCACTGAAGTTGTATTCAGTGACCTGACACCAGAGAATTTTTATAGTCACTTGAGCAGAGGTAATGCAATCCCTGGGGAAGACTTCCAGTTTCAATTACACTCAGGTTAATAAGCCCATTGTTCCAACCAAAATAATAGTTGCTCAACATTCCATTCTGATGATTTTTTTTATCCAAGCAGTCAACATAGTTTTATTAAACACCACGTACTCATTATGTACTAGTTAAATGAGGAATGAATGTGGCTCTGTCTCCAGATAAATGAATAGAGAGAGACACAAAAAAAATTGGATGACTGGGGCTGTTGGGTGCACAAAGTAACTTGGTTAGGCTGTAGGATTGGAAAATCTCTCTAGATCTTTTTTCTGGAACTTCCTTTTTTCTAGATCTTCCTTTCTGTGGAGAATCGCTCAGTTTTAACAAAGTGGCCAATTTACACTAAAATGCTAGTCATTTATATAAAATATTGGCATTTGTTGCAATATTGCAAACCAAAGAGTCACTGAGTTCCAAACTAAACAAAAGTTTTATAAAACAGTTTGTCCTGTCCAACCTTTAAAAGAGAAGGCATTTACTATATGCCAAGCATTGTGCTGCCTGCTTCACATGTGTTTTCTAACATGGGTTTCACAATACTTTCTTGACAAAGCTCAGCTGTGCACCTACCTGCTGGAGAGACAGCATCAGGAAGGAGGGAAAGCAGAGGTTTTGGAGGACAGCAGACAGGCTTAAATTTCAGCTGTGTTACTTACTAAACTTCAAGACTTTGGGCATTTACTTAACTTCTATTAGCTCTAGTTTCCCTGTCTGTAAAATGAGGGACATGATATCTGCTTCATGTGGTTGTTGTGACGATTAAGTCAGACAAGCCAAAGGAAGTGGTGCAAGTCTTGGTGCAAGACCTGGCACACAGAACATGAATACAGGGGAGGAAGTCATCTTTTCGGTCCCTATGGCATTGTACCTTGTACATATTAGACAGTCGGCAAGTATTTGTTGAATAGATAGGTGGATGCAAGGATGGAAGTCACATCTGCAAAACGTTCTTCCTCTGCAGAACATTTTCTGGGAGTGTAGGTGGTCGCCTAAGTACAATGATCTGGGGAGGCTAAAAGTCTCTTATTCAACCCCAAACATCATCCTACTGGCCCTGGCTGCTGTTTTGAAATTTAAGTATTTTTCATTCTATTCAGTCATATGTCCCTGTTAAAAGCAAATATTACTTTAGAGAAGGAACACACTAAGCTATTGGGTGCCATGGTGTTGGTCCAGCTGCCAAACCTCCTAAGACAGCACTGTGGAGTGGAAACACCTCTGATCTGGGAGCTGGATATTCTGGCCTCTAGACCTGGCTCTGCTAGCATCTGGACTTTCCTGGGCCTTGACCTCAGATTTCCTATTAATTAAGTGGAGGATTAGATTAGATCATCTGTAAATGGTTTGGTTTGTGGTTTTATAAGTGGGTTACCAGGCAAGTGAGTTTTCATGTTGAGGCATGGGGCAATGCCTGGGTTGGATGGCTTTGGAACATGGCAATGTGGGGATTATAGCCCGGGAAGGACAGGGAACTTCTGTCCAATGTGGTTACAGGGTGCCTGATAATGAGACCATAAGGGACATACCATGAAGGAACAGGGGATCAACAATGACAGTTTTAGGACTGTTTCACAGCTTTGTTAGATACCAACCTGGTTTATAAACATCCTCTAGGAGTCTTCCTGGACATTAAGCACCAACATAAAATCACCTGGAATGAAGCCAGTTGACTGCTCCAAATGTGATCTTCAAAACTGGGTGCCTTATGCAGCAAGGCTTGTGTGTATTGTGGAAAACTGCTCTAGGACATTCCAAGGCGTGACTGTCCACTCAGTGGTGCAGCCACGGACTGCCAGAAGCTACTGGCCTGGAGCAACTGGCCTAGCCCTTAGAAAGCAGGAATGAAGCAGCTCTTCGTGGCTGTAGGTGTCCCAGGGAACAAGGGTAGAGCCAATTACTGAACACCTCCCACATGCCGGGCACCATAGTGGGCATTTCACACACATTGTCTCATGTAAACCTCACAGCTGTTGCATGTAGTAGACAGTACAGCCTTCACAACACAAATGAGGAACTGCAACTCAGAGAGGAAAGAAGTAGAGGTGAGATTTGAGATTTTTGGATGCCAAAATTCACACCTCTTCCCATATATGTCATGCAACCTCCAGGATGTTCTGCAGATATCACTTGCTGTTATAGTTCAATGTTCTCTGCCCATGGGCATTGAGGGTGGAATTATTGTTCTCACATTACTGCTATTTCAGGCATTGTTGGAACAAAGAAACAATCACCACCAGTGGCCCCATCTATTCTGAGAGTGTTTGAAGTCATCAGTGGTATTTTCCAGCTGTCAGGGTTCCAATTTAAGTTTTATGTTGGATCTTTTTCTCTTTACTCTTGGTTGATTGGAGTTATAATCTGTTTTCTTCCCCACTTTTGGGTACTCACATTTAGATTTTATTGAGATTTATTTCGTAGTGCTTTAAAAGGTTAACAAGAAGCCTGAAGCTCTCTGGGTTTCTTATTAAGATGCTGCAGGGAAGAAGACAGAGTGTATCAGTTTATTGGGCTAGACATATCTGTTGATTGACACAGATGCTGCAAACATGTTCTGGGAACCATTTCAATGTTCCATAATAAGTAGCACATTAATCAGGACTGGGCAAACTGGAGAGGTCTCAGCAGGGTTGGAGTTTCCTGGCAAGTGCCTATTAAGATGAAGAATTAGCCAGTGCTCACGTTTAACATGTAGACTCCTGAGATGGGACCTGGAGGGAGATGCCGCAGAGTGCTGATCAACATTCGTGCGGATCACGGTCGCGTGATCACTTTCACCTGTACATCATTATCAGTTCAGAGCCTCCCCCTGCCCCTGTGGGCTTGCCATGAGAGGGAGACTCCATCCTCTTTTTTAACAGAAGGGCAGGAGGCTGTGCATACTCCAGAGATGTGTGTCATTTACTCTTTGCAGCTTCAACAATTGAGTAGACTGAAGAAAGACGTTCGTGAAAGGTGGACTTTTCTTTTTATCATTATTTGCCCTTTGTTTTCTAGATGTTTCACTGTGAAGTGCGTAATATATTCAAGACTTTATATCATGTCATCAAAAGCCTAACCACAAAATAAGTCTCAAGCGTGCCCACTGTCCTGTATGGAGCATGAAACCGGCTTTTTGTGCAGTTTCCTTGTTGGAACCACTCCTTGAAATTTGTGCTTATTGTGTCCTGACTTTTCTGGACAGTTTTACCACATAAGATAGTTTGCTAAACATCTTCCCTGTATTTAAAATGTGGCTTTTGTGTAATAAAGCCCTGTGGACTCCATAGCAGTACCAAGTTTACAAAACTACCCTAGTACCCCTGTTTTGTAAACAGTACCCCTGTTTGCAAAAACTGGTTCTATTTTAAAATAGCTTAGACAGCCTTTATCCCAAGTGCTTGTGTTTTGATTATTCTCTGATGCAGAATTAAATGAAGAAATTTGTGCACGAAGCAAACTTCACCTCTGTATCCCCCAATAGCACACCACCCTCACTTTTTTTTTTTTTTTTTTGAGTCAGAGTCTCACTCTGTCTCCCAGGCTGAAGTGCAGTGGCATGATCTCGGCTCGCTGCAACCTGCGCCTCCCAGGTTCAAGCAATTCTCCTGTCTCAGCCTACCGAGTAGCTAGGATTACAGGTGCCTGCCACCATGCCCGGCTAATTTTTGTATTTTTGGTAGAGATGGGGTTTCCCTATGTTGACCAGCCTGGTCTCAAACTCCTGACCTCAAGTGATCCACCCATCTCAGCCTCCCAAAGTGTTGGGATTATAGGCATGAGCCACCGCACTGGGCCCCTCACTTTTAATTCTATAAATTATTGTATTTTATAGTAGGATGTTAGGACAAGAAATTTATATGTCATTACGTATACTTGGGGATTGATAAGAAGTTATATTTCAATATAGCAGAAAACTAATGAAAGCTTTCAAACCCCAGTCCATCCATTTCTGTTTTCCCATTCTACATTCTCGTGTAGTGAGTGTGGTTCTGAGGCAGTGGTCACTTTGTGATGCTGTCATGAAATAAATAGGAGAGAATCTGGCCATACTTGTGTTTTTTTCAGATCCAAAGGTAGGATAAGCCTCAGATGCTGATATGAATTTAGTGAGGGGTCCTGATATGGCCTGATGCCCTTGCTGTTACTCTGGCTGAGCACAAATGTGTCCTTTTATGTCATATATCCTTTTGAGATCTTCAAGGCAAGCAATTGAAACCGACTCTGACTGGCTTAGGCATAAGAGTAACTTCTTGAGAGGTACCAGGTTATCTGGTGGACTCACTGTAAAGTTGTAGGAACCAGACTTAGAATATGGGTGGGGATAAAGGGAAACCAGAGCCAAATTAAAAGTCACACCAGAGAGCCAGCTTGGGGAGCCATCACTGCTGCTCCTGCTGAGCACTGGGCATGGGGCTGGCATGGCCACTGCTGGTGTTGGCCTTGGATATGACTGCTTGGTGCTGCTGGACCTGCTGGCCTGGCAACTGGCTGCTGCCACCACAGTTGCCAGGATGAAGATTCTCTGTTCTCTGAGCCACTGGCCCCGGATTTGAAGCCCCAGGATGGATGTGTGTCATCGTCCATGACCATGATCTGTGCCGTGACTGCCAGAGAGTCTGAAAAAGCAAGAATCTGGCTATCTTGACTGCTGTAATGCAAGGGGCTTTGTTTCCCACTAAGATTCACATGGCAGGAAATTCATCAAATATAGGAACGGTTTCAGATACCAGAAGGCCACAGTCTGACAATACATAATCAACTCATTTCATCAAACGCATTCTTTTGAACCTTTGATTTTCCTTCTTACTGACATCTTTATTCTTTTAAGCTCCTTATTAATAGTCTGTATTTCAAGTAGGAGAAGAAAATATAAAGAGATAACATTCAGTTCCTTTTCCTTATAGCTTTCTTAAAGTTTCTGTAAGCAATACTAAGAGGTAATATAGCCTCTGTCACACCCCCACTCCAAGAAATTGGATTGGTGAAGTGAACACACCTTTTGAGAGTGCAACTGTAAAATAGGCCTAGAATGGATCAGATGGAAGGAAATAAAAAATAATTATTTAAATGGGGCTTAGAGGTTGCTTAAACTTGGCTTTTCCTCCTCATTAGTACAAATAGTCAAACTGTAGATCAACAGGGACCTAAAATTTTAATTTTAGGATGTATGCCTCATTGCAATTCAAAGATAGGTGGGTGCTTAACATGAGGAAGTAGAGTTTAGTGATTACAAACAGGGTGTTGGGGTTGGACAGACCTGGGTGCAAGTCCTTGTTGAACTGTGTGACTTGGGGCATGTTTCTTCACCCTCTGAGTCTATTTCTCATTTGAAAAAGGGCAGTGGTGACCTTTATCTCACAGAGTTGGTATGGGAATTGAACAAATTCATGTATGTAAATCCCATATTAAGTATTTAATAAATAACTATTATCATTTTAATCCCTGCTATAGGAGAATAGAGTAAAAGTTGGCTCTCTCAAATTAAAAAGGGGTGGCTTTTGGAGGAAATGTCAAGCGGAGATCAGTTGACAATGCGATGGGTGTTGTAGAGGAAGATCTAGCCCTGGGGGAGTAAGCGTGGTGGACTGAGGGATGTCCCAGGTTCCCTTCGATAGCTAACTCTGTGGTATGGTAACTCTCTCGAGAACGCAGACAAGGATTAGTCCTCTCAGCTGGACTATTCCTGATGTTGATGACGAAACACCAGCCACTCAGACAGTGTCCATCAATGTCCACCCTAATCTGGAAATGAACTGACCAGGCCAAGGTAGAAACCAGTTGGTCTGTCCAACCAGTAACAGATCCATAAAAGTGGCAGCCATTTTCACCACCATCATTATAGCTCTGACCACTTTCCCTGACTTGATTTGGCCAATGTGTTGTGTGAGTGGTGGATGGAAGAAGGTAATACAGCTATGGCCTTCCTCAACAATAGTGAGGCACCACTATCATTTGCAAATCAGTTCAAACATAGGAGGCCTTCCTAGTTGGGCACTAAGAGCTAATTCTCTTGGGCAAATTTTATTGCATTCAACCACAGAAGATAAAAATAAAAAAGAATGGCATTTTCTCCTCCCAAAGCAAAACCTCTGAGATTCATGGTCTATCCTAATTATATCTTCTGGGGTAATCCTGAGAAGTCTCATCCACTCCAGTAGAGCCTGTGCTGTGAATAACTATAAGAGTGCTCACCTAGTTTTGCTGCAGTGCAAGAATTTCAAGGTCTAAACTCTATGAACATATTGATTAAGGTAAGTTATTGCCTATCATGTGATTAAATTATACTATAAAGAATTATTTTGTCTGATGATTTTCCAACATGAGGGCTCAGGCAGAATAGTACAAAGGATGAGATTATAGATCTACTCATGATTTTCAAGTACATAGTACACTGTTCTTAACTATAGTTAACACATTGTATAATAGATCCCTTGAACGTATTTCTCCTAGCCAACTGAAGTTTCCTATCCTTTGACCAACATCTCTCCAACCTACAGCATTCTGTCCCTAGCCCCCAGGAAACACCATTCTACTCTCTGCTTTTGCAGGTTTGCCTTTTAAAATTTTCACATATAAGTGAAACCATGTGATATAGTGTCTGTCTTTCTGTGCTTGGCTTATTTTACTTAATATGATGTCCTCCAGGTTCATTCATGTTGTCGCACGTGACAGGATTTCCTTCTTTTAAGGCTGAATAGGATTCCATTGTGTATATATACCATCTGTTATTTACCATTCATCCATTGATGGAAACTTAGGTTGATTCCATATCTTGGCTATTGTGAATAATGCTGCAATGAACATGAGAGTGCAGCTATCTCTTCAAAATGATTTCATGTCCTTTAGAAATCTACCTAGTCATGGGATTCCTGGATCATATGATAGTACTATTTTCAATTTTTTGAGAAACTCCATATTGCTTCCCATAATGGCGGCACTAATGTACATTTCCACGAACAGTGTGCAGATGTTCCCTTTTTTCCATACTGTTGCTAACACTTGCTAACTTTTGTCTTTTGATGATAGCTGTTTTAACAGATGTGAGGTGATAGCTCATTGCAGTTTTAATTTGTAAGGGAAATGCACATTTTAAAATACTGTGGGTGCTAGTAGTAAATGTGGGATCCTAAAAATTTATACTGGACCATGTGAAGAATTTCTTTTGTGAGGCCGGAAAATGGGCTAAGAGACAGAACAACCTAGTGTTCTTTGTTTCCATACCATTCCCAACCTACCTTGAGGTCCATGTCTGAATTTGGTGGTTGAAGGCTTTAATTTTTAAGGAAACGAAAGGTCTGCCCAGGATGAGCCTGCCAGCAAATCAGCAAAAGCAAGCCTAAGACCAAGGAATCACAGATCTACCTGTTGTCTAAGGCTAAGCTGCCATGGGTACCACTCTGGGTCTTCTCTGTCTGGGAGCAAAATCTCCAACCTTAAATAGGAGTCAGACCTGGTATGGTGGCTTTTGCCTGAAGTCCCACCTACTCACAAGGCTGAGGCAGGATCCCTTGAGCCCAGGAGTTTGAGGCTATAGTGAACTATGATCATTACTGAACTCTAGCTTCGACAACAGAGCAAGACCCTGTCAAAAAAAAAAAAAAAAAAAAAAAAAAAAAGAGTTAAAAGTTAGAAAAGAACCAGAGAGAGAGAGACCAGGTCTTCTCAGATGGGGTAATCCCTGGTTTGACTTGCCTTCTAGCCCCATGAGAAGAACACCCATAGGAAAATAAGGGAAGAAGCCAAAGAAATATGTGGCAGGGTCTTTCCTAGGTGGCAGCAGCCCAACCCAGTTCACCTTCCTGACTTCATAAAGGAAGACACAGGAGACTTTTCTTATTTTTACTCCTCTCATTAGACTCCACCATCTGGAAAATGTTGTCTAAGAATAAGCTCTCAGGATCATCTATTTTAGCATATATGCTCCTTTGTGGGAAGAGTGAGTGTGAAAATTTGGGAACATGTGCAGTGGATAAAGTTGTTATTTTATGCAAAACAGAAAAGAGCAGTGCCCCCTTTGGATGGATGTAGCCCTGGGCCAGGGCACACAGCTTTGGTATTCTCAAAGAAGCCCACAAAACAACCAAGGAGGCTGTTCCAGCTGGGCACTAGTAGCTGATTCTCTTGGTAACCGTGGGCTGGGTTTTAGCTCTCACATGCCCGCTTAAGCTGAGTACCTTTGTGCAGTAAATAGCCTGGACCACTTTACATGGTGGTGGTAATGGGCAGGCTTAAGGGGTGTGATATTGGGTAGGGAGCTCAAATAACTCATGGAATGGGCACCTAAGCAAGGTAGAGAGATGCAGAGCAGAGAGGAGTTCTGAAGGGGAGTTTGGCTTGTTTGCCTTTTTTTTTTTTTTTTTTTTTTTTTCTATCTTGGCACCCTTTATTAACAGAACACAGTGTAGATTATGCATTGTATTTTGAAAAAGAAAGAGAAAAAATGGCATAATCTTTGCTGTTGAGATGTTTTCAGTCTAACTCAGCAATTCCTTTCCCTCATCCTTTCTGCCTCACTACTTATTACATTTACTTCTAGTTCTTCCTCTTTAAATTGAAAAAGCAGAGGCAAAACCAGACACTGTGATAATGGAATTTTATGTTGTGGTTTTTGATTACACTTCCCTTCCAAAGCCTCAACATTTCACATTGTTAATAATAATGTTCTTTGTAGGAAAAATCCTTAATTTGAAAATGTTGCAGATGGCCTTTTATCAGGAGCTATGGACTGTCAAAATAAATAGATCTAATTATGAACCATTGTTGTTGAATGGGCCATCTTAAATAATAGCAGTCAAGTTTCCAGAAATTAAAAAAAAGACCTTACATTTTTAAAAGACCTCAGAATAATTAGTGGTCTTTGGTTGACTGGTTTTCAACAAGTTATTCAGCAGATGGAGGCTGTCAGATTTCTGCTGGTACAATTATTTTTGTAACTCATGGTGCCGGGGGGAGTGGTGGGATTTTATGCAACTTCAGCATCACTCTTTGTTCAATCGGATTTGGTTTAAGAGAATCCTGCTGCACCTGTACATTAAGATGGAGCGTGAGGAAGGCCTTGGGACTGAGCCATTTGAAGAAGATCTAGGCTCGGGTGGGTCACTTTAGGAGTATTAGTATAACCTTAGACATTAGCTCTTGGAACTACCCTGAAGGTGAAAATGTGAGACAGCTAATATTTCTCTGCAAGGATTCCTTGGGTTACTGAGTTTTGGTTCTTGCCATCAAGATATTTGTACTGGAGCAAGATGTGGAAAACCCCAGATGAGAGGATATTAATGTAGAATCATGAGCTCTGCCAAAGTAATGTCATTACTGCTGCTCCATCCCTGAAGAAAGATCTTAAACATATGAAAATAGACAAGACAAATTATAAATTGTAATTTAGTATCTGGTAACTGAAAGTCGTTACTTCATTTGTACTAAGTGATTACCTAAATTTACTAAGGAAAATTTTGGAGATCACAGATTTGAGTTGAGGTCAATAAAACAGGATAAAAGTCTAGATGGTCTAGATGATGAAACTTAGCTTTTGTTGATTAGAGTTCTATTTAGCTCTTAAAACTGCAGTAAATAAAAGGTTATATTAGTGGAAAACACACATGGATTCAGAAAACATAGACAAATCGATAGGAAATTGAAATGTATACATTTTATTTTCAACATGTAAAACCTTGAGTTTAAAGTTCTTCATAAAAACACAATTCGTAGATTAACTTTATAATAAATTAACAGTGAGCATTCTTATCCCCATTTCAGGGCTACAAACCCAAGTTATGGAGAGAAAATTTTAAAAGAGGAGGCAAGAGCTGCCACTATAATTTAAAATATATTGTTCTCCAGTCTTTTTACATATTCTTGAAACCAGTTCATTAACGGTGACCTTGTGTAGGAAAAATTAGCATTTGTGCCCAAAAATTCTTTGTATGTGTTAGTTTGTGTGCATATTTTGGAGTCTTCATGTTAAAAGTATAGGACAGACCTACTTAACAAAGGTGAATGTTGTTGAAATTTTGGGGAGAATATAGGTTTGAATTCATGTAAATAAGATTGAATAAAAATCCAGATGACTAAAATGTATTTCATCTTTTGATAATTAGAGCTTTATTAAGCATTTAAGCTGCAAAAAATAAGAGGTTTTATTAGTAGAAAATACTCATGGATTTAGAAAATTTAGGTAAATCTATAGATAATTGAAATATAACTCAAGAAAACATTTAATGAAATCTCTTTTTCAACACATAAATTAGTACCCTAAGAGAGTTAAATTAGTATTTTACTGTGAAACTATTTTCTTCCACACCAGAATCTATCGTATGTTGGCAAAGAAAAATGGACTAGACATTCATGACCACCAAGAGTTTATTATTTGCTCTGGCCACCTCAGTGTTCAGTGAGTACCTAAAGTGAAAAGAGTTTTAAATGCTGCCTTTGCAGTCTTAAGTCTGAGTGAATCCAGGGATATTTGCTGTGAGTGTGGCAAAATGATTATTGTGGAATTGGTTGTTGAATTTGGATTTTTTTGTTGCTGGCAAAATTCACATTGCCAAGTCCTCCTTCCCTTAATCTTTTAAATTGAAGAGTATTTTAAGCAAAAAGCAATGCAAACATATCTTACTCCCTGAACTTCTTGATTAAATTGGTAGTGTTTTTTATTTGTAGTGGACTACGTACAGAGTTCTTTTTCATAAAACTTGAAGGTTCTTCTTCATAAATCTTGCAGCTTCAAGTGGAAAAAAAGGAAAAAAGAAACTTATTTCCTCTTACACTCTTACTGTCACACCTCAAGTATTGGACACAATGTGCAATGCTTGGCTTAGAAAAACCTTTCTCCTCTCTTGGCAAATCAGGCAGTGTGGAATCAGCAAGGGCCCAGCTCTCACTGTTTTCCTATGAAGTTGTTTGGATGTGTGACACATCCACCTTATGGAAGTTTAAATTGGTTGTGTCTTGAGGCTCACAAAAGTAGGTTGTGGAATTGGTATAAGCATTTGATTTATTTGAACATGTCTGGTGGTGTGTCATCGACTGACCCCTCTGATACGAGCTTTCCTTCAAACAAGGTCCATCAGAGACCTGAAGTTTCACAATCAAAGCTTTGTTTACTAGGTATATTTTTCAGCCTCAAGGAAATGTTCCCTCGCTGCCTGTAGAAGCAATAGTTACACCTTCCTTAGGGGAAGAACCCAGTTAAATGTGTTGCACATGTTCACCTCTTTTACTTGAATAAGAAGTTTACAATCTTCCCTATGGTATCCTTCGTAGGGGAACTCTAGGAAGAAATGTTTGATCATAAGAGTGGTAACTGGAAGCATGAACTGGAGTATGGTGTTCCCCATTTAAAGAAATTTTGCTTAAAAATATTTTTTTTAAAATGACCTTCCAGAGGTCAGACAAAGGCCAGTTTCCCCTTGATATTGGGTATTTCAGGGTGGGATTAACAAAAGGCTAGAAAATGAAGATGGAAAGGGATTTATAGCTACATGTCAGCAGCATGGACAATTTCCTAATGTGCCTCTCTAATTAAACATTGGAGTATTAGCTTATTAATTAATTCAACAATTATTCATTGAGTATCTCTGCTAGGCAAGAATCTGGGTACCAGAGTTACAAAAGTGAATGAGGTACATTTTTCTTCCTTAGGGAGCCTAGAAGGAAATATACAATTAACTACAGTCATTGTTTCTCACACTACCAAGCAAAAGAAGTGAGGCTTACCTGTTTCTCAATGTTGTTTTCTGAGGACACATAAATGAAGAAACTTCAACTAGAAAAAACAAAATTCATATTCACCGTTGAATTGTCTGCACAATATTGTCATCAGTAAATCATGTAATGCTAATACAGGACTTGGACTGAGTGTGACATTGCCAATTTCAGTTTGTAATTTCTTCATACTCGCAAGTGATAATTTTGTAATTTCTTTCGAAGAGCAAAACAATAAAAACCATCAGTACAAACTCAGGGTATCCTTGGTGCTAGAGAGCTCTATTACACAATGATTCCTTACACTGTGTGAAGTATGAAAGTTCTATAAAAAGATTTCTCCACAATTCATTTTATAGTCATACTGTCAGTAGGTTTTATTAACTCTACTTTTCTGTTGAAAATATGGAGTCTCAGTAATTGTGACTGAGTTGGTCATCCCAGGTTATAAAAACAACAGTTTCAGAAGGGTCTTGAATGAAATATCTTCTGCCTTTCGATCCAGGGAAGTTTGTACTATACCTCAACAAGGACTAATGCGAGGACCAAATGTAAGGGCTACACATGGAACATCACAGCTATCAAATTGATGAGATAGGCCTTATCACTTCTTAGATTGCTCAAGAGGATGATGTGAGCAGAATAATGGCCCCCAAAGAGGTTTATGTTCTCATCTCTGGAATCTTTGATTACGTTAGTTATAGGACAAAGGAGAGTTAAGATTGTGGATGGAATTAAGATTACTAATCAGATGATCTTAAAATAGGGAGATTATCCTGGATTATCCTGGTGGGCCCAATTCAATAATTTAAGAGGTAGGCAGGAAAAGAGAGGGAGTTGTGACTAAGGAAACTAAGGGGCAGTAGTCAGAGGGATATGACATTGTGTTCTTTAAAAACGGAAAAAAGGGCCACAAGCCACAGAATGTGGATGATCTCTAGAGCTGGAAAAGGCAAGCAAAGAGATTTTCCCCTAGAGCCTCCAGAAAGAAACTCAGCCCTATGAACCTCTTGGTTTTAGCCCACTGAGACTCATAGGCCTTCTGTCCTATGGAACTGTGTGACGATAAACTTTTGTTGTTTTATGCCACTAATGGTAATTTGTTGAAGTAGCAGTAGGAAACTTATCTGCGTGGTGCTGTTAGAGCCTGATTTACAGCTCTCTACCTTCAGAGCAGACAGTGTGACTGGGAGCCCCCTGTTATCACCAGGTGGGGATGTTATAGGTTAGATCAATAGTTTATTCAACTGTTTATTAATAAACATTTATTGCACATCTCCTTGGTACAAGGCACTGTTCTAGACCAAACAGTAAACAAGACATAAAAAAATCTTGCCTTCATGAAGCTATTATTGTAGAAAGGGAAAGATAATAGGTAAAATGCATCATATGTTAGATAGCGATAAGTGATGAGGAAACTGTAAGGAGATAACAGTGATAGGAAGCAGTGTGTGTGTGTGTGTGTGTGTGTGTGTGTACACGTGTATATGTATGTGTATATCTGTGCATATGTATATTAGGTTTGTAAATTTTAGATGGGGCTTCCAGGGCAGGTTCACTGAGAAGTTGATATGTAAATAAAGATCCTACCACTTCTTTTAGGAAGGAAGAAACAGCCAGTGGTTTTCTGTCCCAAGCAAAGGAAATGCAAAGGCTCTGAGGACAGAGGGTTCCTGGCACTGGAGGGATGGGAGATGGTGAATAGGTGAGAATGTAGGTAAAACTTCCAGAGTGCCAGGTTCTTTCAAATAGTAGCTTATATTCACCCTCAGGCCAAGCCTTAGAGCTTTCCTCCTCAGCTGGTGGTTCTTGCTTAAAAAAAAAAAAAAAAAAATTATCATTTGTACTGCAGAGAAAAATCAGACCATTTCCAAAGGGCAGCCTAAGGGAGCTGGAGGCAGAGAGTATCCGAGAGTGTTTCAGTGCTGATAACCAATTTTATGGATCAGTCATTTTAATTAATAAGGAGAATGGGGGAAAGTGATGCAAACAATATAAGTCCCGGTTGGCATTTCCTTGAATGTCGAATACCTTTTATTTTTCAAAGGGTAAGGAGTTTGGTTAGTGACTGGAAACAGGCAGAATTGGGGTTGCTCTAAACTCAACCAGCTGGTCACAGAGTACTGTTGGCAAAGGTTGGCCTCTTTTTCTTGCTTCACATGGCGCATATTTAATATAATACTGCAGAATAACTTTGATCTGTCTGCCTTTAGCCAGAAGTCACCACCACTATCCCCTTAAAACTGTTGGCTAGCATTTCTTTAAACAAGCAGGCTGCACAGAGCACCTTATGTGATTCCAGCAGGGGAGGAAGGGAGGAAGTTGTGAGGGTTGGACACCCAGATCTAAGAAGGAGGGAGATGTAGGTAGAAGGACCAGCCAATTGGCAGCAGTAGGCTGCAGCAGCCATACACTTGCCCTGGGAAGTGGGAAATAGGAGGGATGACAGAGCTTGGTTTTTCACACAGCAAAGATCTATGACAGCGAGAGAGAATAGTAATGGAGTAAACCGAAGGAAGAAATAAGATGCCTCCAGAGGGATATGGCAGCTTTAAAACATGGCCTCAAAATCCTTTGACACTCCTTCCATCAAGAAATGGGGTCTATGTCTCTTCTCTTTGTATCCTCTTGTGACTGCTTGACCAATAGGATGGGGTAGAAGTATCTGTTTCTGGTGCAGACCTTCGGAAACGGGTCACTTCTACTTTCTGTTTCCTGAGAGGCTCGCTCCCAGAACCCAGCCACCATGCTGTGAAGAAGCTTCACCTAGCCCACAGAAAGGCCCATATAGAGAGGAACCTGCAGTCAGCCATGTGTGAGAGCAATCTTGGAAGCAGATCCTTCAGCTGGTCAAGCAATTCCAGCTGACGTTACATGGCACAGAGATGAGCTGTGCCTGTTGAGCCTTCCCCAAATTGTAGATTTGTGAGAAAATGAAATGACTGCTGTTACTTTCAGCTACTAAGTTTTAAGGTAGCTTGTTATATGTGAACAATTGTAATGAGGTGCATTTTAGGTGACCAGGAAGGAGAAATATCAGGTTTCATGCAATACTGAGGTTGCTTTGTTATTCAGGTATATAAAATATAAATCATATGATTCAAATATTTTAACCACTTAGAGTTTTTTTATTCTCTCCTTTGAAAAATGCACATTACCAACCTTTTGAATAAGTTTCAAGAGTCTGAATACCTTCTACATCCATCCGTGGGCATAGACTCCAAGTGGATGAACCTCTGTGATCAGAATCTCTCTTCACTACTGTGTTATAAAGTGCAATTTGGTGTAAGCTTAGGGAAGGAAGAGGGAGAGGACACTGGACTTTCTGTTGTTAGACTTGTATTTTATTCCAATCCTTTCGTAGATTTGCTCTTTGATTGGAGATAAAGTGTAAAACCTCTCTATGTCATACTCTATATCTATATGATATTCTATATAATAATTTCTTGGATGGTAAAATGTGGATTAAAATTCTGTCCTTTCTTTCCTCAAAGGAATGTTGAAATTTAAAAAAAGAAAAAAGAAGTGAATATGCTTGGAAAAGTCATATCTTGCCCGTAAGAAGTATACAATGAATATTTGTTGAATTTTTAGCTGTTGTTATGGATAGGGGACTACTTGATTAGGTCGCTGTGGTGTTATGACATAGATACTTATTTTCATCCATGGTTCCTGGCTTCTAGCTCCCATAGTCCTTGTTATACTGTTGGGGCACTTTACGCCTCAGGAAATGGAATCTTTCTCTCTAAGCTTCTCCTGTCCTCCTTTCACTTGCCCAAGGCAGGACTCTAATCTGATTGTTGGGCAAAATACCCTCATTCCAGATCATGTCCTATGCAGGCACATGGATGAAACTGGAAGCCATCATCCTCAGCAAACTAACACAGGAAGAGAAAACCAAGCACCACATGTTCTTACTCATAAGTAGGAGATGAACTTTGAGAATACATGGACACGGAGAGGGGAACATCACACACCAGTGAGGGGAGGGAACTTAGAGGATGGGTCAATAGGTGCCGCAAACCACTATGACACATATATACCTATGTGACAAACCTGCAAGTTTTGCACATGTATCCCATTTGTTTCTTTTTTTAAGGAGAAATAAAGAAAAAAAAAAACCCAAAAAATCAAAATACCCCCATTCCAGAAAGAGTCCTGCTCTATACCTAAGAGGAAGGAATGCTACACAGAGAGGCCAAGAAAAGTCTAAGTAGATAGACATTGATGGGTTTAGATCATGCACTTTTTGTCCAATCACATTTCTACATGGTTGTCAATCATGTCTATGTAATGAAGCCTCCATAAAATCATAAGAGGATTGGGTTTAGGGAGCTTCCAGATAGCTGAATATGTGAAGGTTCCTGGAGGGTGGTGCATCTAGGGAGGACACGGAATCTTGTGCCCCTTCCCTGATACCTCACCCTACACATCTATATCCTTTGTAATATACTTTATAATAAACTGGTAAGGGTAAAAATATTCCCCTGAGTTCTGCGAGCTGTTTCCAATTCCAATTAACCGAACCCAAAGAGGGGGTCATGGAAACCCCAACTTGAAGTTGGTTGGTCAAAAGACACCAGACTTCTGACTGGCGTCTACAGGTGGAAGCATCTTTGGGACTGAGCCCTCAACCTATGGGATCTGATATTATCTCCAGGTAGATAGTGGCAGAATTGAATTAGAGGACACCCAGTTAGTGTTCACTGCTTGATGTGTGGGGGAAAAACTCCACACTTTGGGTAACAGAAGTCTTCTTCTGTGTTGATGACTGTTGTGGTGGTGGCATGAGAGTAGAGGAAAAACATGGTTTGAGAGAACTTTTCCTGACACAGAAGCCCAGACCTTGAAGGGCAAGGTTTTGTCCATAAAACAATCCTGGAACAAGGTCCCCAGGAAACAAGCACCAAAGGATATAGGAGTGGAAAGAGGGGGTCAGTTAGACATGTCTGTCCCTGTCACCCATATTACTTTTTACCCTCTGTTATCCTTAGTTTTATAGTCAGTGTAGGGGAACTAGGAGAAACAGTAGCATGCAAAGATTAGTATCAATTTACACCAAAACAGAACACTGCCCATGAGCACAAGGAATTGGAAACAATATACACAAAAGTCTCACAAAATAGAAAAGAACATGGACACTGACTCTAACATTGACGACACTGGCTCTAACATTGACGTCACTGGGATAGAAAGTCTATTTACATTGTTGCTTATGAGGTCAGCAAAACATTTCAAATAGCAGCTTCTTGGCTGCCTGCAGTGGGTCGTCAAATGTGAAATAAAACATGAACGGCAGACCTGACTTATGAACAGGATGTTCCAAGTTTCCTTCTTTGCTTTCTTCTGTAACAGATCACCTTGTCCTTGTTACTGTGTCGGTAGATTTTTATCATCTCAGATGAAAGAATCCTAGTGTTGGCCAGGGCAAATCCAAAACACAGGTGATGAGGGGCAACACCCAATGTTAAAACCTGATCCACTGGGGTTATTTTTTCTTCGCGTTGTGAAACTGTAAGGATGAAAATGGGCAGGAGAGTAAAAGCAGCAATCACGTCTGCATGGACTGAAGGCAATTTAGTTTCTATCAGACATGGTGACAGTGATCAATGCATCACAAAATCTAAAACAACAGATGCCAAGCACAAACTGTGTCACAGATCCCTGATCAAAGATATCTACCATATGTTTAGCTTTCACATCAATGTATGTCAAGTCAATTTTGAACTAGAAGCCTTTAGATATACAGTTCAGTACCTCTTTCTCCTTTTCTTCCTCTTTTTTCTCCAAGAAGTTCCCAGAATCTAAATTTAATCATTATTCAGATTTGGCTATATTTGCATATAAATACATTGCTTGTGATGGATTCAGTGAAAGTTCATGCGCACGGCTGCCCCTGCCCAGTGTTGCACTGGCTTTCTGCCCATCAGTGCTGGAGCTGGCAGAAACACCCTGCAGAAGGACAGAAGCAAGTGACCTAGAGGGGCCTGCGAAGAGTCTTAGGAGGGTAATTACAACACGTGTTTCTTCCTTTTGGGAGTATCTAATTGGGTTCAGTGTGAAGGCAGCTCACTGTCAGGCACATGGAAAAGACTCTGAGTTAGAATGGTTGAAGTGTGGTCGCAAAATATCCATGAGTGCATTAAATCCATGAGGATTTATTAGGGTTTCTTAAGCATTTGGTTCCCTTTAAGGAAATCACTGCTAATAAAGAGGCACACAGCGTAAGAAGCTGAAGCAGGGTGAACAAAATTGACTTATAGCTCATAGGAAGAGAAAGCAGAATTCCTAATTAGTCATTTTTTTTAAAAGCATGTACTAAAGGGAAAATTGTTACATATTTTTTTCCAAAGTTTCTTTGGTCTAGGTGTTGTTTGCTATTTTAATTACAGATTTATTATCTATTTTGTATAATATATAACTCAGGAATTATTATTGAATTTTCCTCTTTTCTTGCATTGGCTTGGTGCTGGGGAAACAGAGACAAATTATGCAGAGCGCTTGCTGTTGGGAATTCACACTCCGGCAGCCTGGTGTAGCCATGGACAAACAACTACTGTGCAATTTGATGAGGGAGACAGAAGGCAGGGCAATGGCACAGGTGGAAGTGCCCAACTAGGGTACAAGGAATTGAGGGAAGGCTTGAGAGAGAAAGAGATCTGAGAGCTGTATCTTCCTAAAAAGTTGGTATATTCCAGGTATATGGAAATAGGATTGGGAGACAGAGGTGGACATTCTGAGAAGGGGGAGCAGTAAGTACAAAACACAGAAGTGGCAATAGCATTATGGACTTGGGGACCATTGGTAGGTTGATAGGATTTGAGCACACAAATGTTAGACCAGAAAGACTGAGAAATGATGCTAGAGAAGAAAGTAGGACACAGGCCATGGAATGATTTGTGGGCTGTACCAGAGGCACTTGGATTTTATGAGAGCCTTGGAAGGTTTTTATGGTAAGTGTTGCCAGTGCCCCTCCCGTATTTCCTTGGCAGTCACTGTTACTGTACAAGACAACAGCTACCAGTCTCAGAGACTACAAGTTTGCAAGACTGTAATGAGGCAGGCCCAAAGCACCAGGAGTTAACATCCTTGAGAGCATCACTCAGACAATGATGCAGAAATCGCTCAGATTCTTCACCCCTGGTGAGGATGAGTCTGCAGCAGGTTTTGAATAATATCTCAGAGGTTCCCTGTGACATTGAGTCTCGCCTGATCACAGCAGTTGTCTGGTCATTCACACACCAGTATTCTTCCTTCCCATACTTGCCATTCTTGCATACTCTCCTACATTTTGCTTCCTGGGATCCCTTCTCAAAAAACTACTCATGCTTAAATTCTTTGCTCGGGCTCTACTTCTTGTGGAATCCAATCTGGGACAGGTTTTTGGCTTGTGGAGGAACAGTGTCAATGAAGGTGGAGTCTGGATGATTTTCATGAGAATGCAAGTGAGAGTGGAAGACGCCGGTTCAATTTAGAAAGTACAGTTCATTGCAATTATGGCCAAGCTGGATATATTCCGGGAGACAGGGAAGGACTTTTTGATGATTCAAGGTTTGGGTTCATTGACTGGTGGGATCCATTAAGCAAAGTACGGAATACAAGAAGGGGAATAGGATTTTTGGTGAAATATATGGGATTTGGATTTGATTATGTTGAATGTGAGATATTTCCATGGACAGTGGAGGCATTAGAGAAGAGAGCTAGTTGGGAGACCCCAGTTTGGAAGCTGAGCATCAACCCCTAAGCAGTAGAGGAAGATGTGGGTGTGGCTGTGGTCGCTCAAGCTGAGTGTGGGAATGGGGAGTAGGAAGAACCCAACAAAAACAAACTTCTGGGAGTACCAACCTTTGACAATCAAATATATGAGGAGGAACTTGCTACAGTGAAGGAGTGATCTGTAGGACCAGGCAAGGGCCAGGGGAGTGATGTCATAGAAGCCAAGAAAGGGAATAGTGTCAGGAGGAGGGAGGAAGCACACAGAGTGAAAGACTGCAGAGAGGCTTGGCAAGGTCAGACTTAATGCTCCCATTGGATTTGGAAGTTGAGTGGTCATTGTTGTGTTTAAGAAGTTCATACTAATTTGGATCAATTAGAAAAGTAGTAATTTCCTCCACTTAAGACATTTAGTTTTATTACTTGAAAAATAGGCTAACCAATAATTACCTAGAACAGGGATTGCTTTAATGAATAGATAAGAATAATTTTTAATTATAGGTAAGCATGATTTGAGTGACCATACTGAAAAACGCTACCCCTCTATTTATGTGATTTGTATGAAATTCGGTGCTTGGAAAGCTTCAAGTTTGTACACCTAATTAGGTAACAGTTTTTCTTTTAAGCTAGTTGCTATTTTTTAGTTTCAAGTTGGTCCCTAGTCCTGTTTGAATTATCACAGGTTTTAATTTTATGTTGCCAAAAGATAAGGTTTAATACTATAGCTGATGCGCCTTTGAATTTTGAATAACAGTTCTATTTTCTTTATACTATTTAGTTATTTGTGGTTAAGAATCTGGTCTGTAGAGTTACACTGCTTAGCTATTATAGTAGCTCCAACACTTACTCTTTAAGATCCCTGGGTAGGTACTTTGCTTCTCTGTGCCTTGATTTCCTCATCTGTAAAATGGAGAGAATACAACTTTTTTTCAGAAGTTAATTCTTAGTACCAAATGAGTTAGTTCATATAGTGCATTTAAAGACATGCCTGGCACAGAGTAAATGATCAGTACATTTTAGCATTAGAAATATTTGTTAGTATTTTTTTCTATTTATAATCTGTTACTATTATTAAAAACTGGGTGGCAGAATAGTATAAATTAATAATGATTAAGCTATAAAACAGAATAGGGTTCTGCTCTCAAATTTTCTGCCAACTCTCTGAACTGGAACAAGTCCATTCACCTCTCTGAGTTCACATTCTTCACCTATAAAAGAGGGAGGTTAGAATAGAACATCTTTCAAGCCAGCCTTGGTTTTGATATTCTGGGAAGCATACCTTTTGCTTGGAAGCAGCTGATTTACACAGTAGTCTCAGCTGTAGTATGTTTTCCCCTAAGGGAAAGATAAATGGGCAAAAAGGGGAAATGGAAAGCATTTCTATTAGGCAATTGCTTTCTGGAAAGTACAAATAATGTTTTGGTTGGTTTATTTTCATATAATTCATTTCTTGGGCTAAAACACATAAATCATTTACTTATATTCAGAGGGCTTATCATTTCTTTTTTGAGTATACTCACGGTTGGAAAAATTCCAAGTGTTTTTCATTTTTTTGCCCTGTTTTTTTCATACCTTTTACAGAAAAATAATTGTTTTTAGGGCATTCATTTCATTTGCTAACGTTATAATCTGTACAAAACAGTCCACTTAATTATTCTTTTAGATTTTAAACACGATACATGTAAATAAAATAATAATTATATAATGTGGTGTTTTCTTGTATCTTACATTTTTTTTAGATCTGAAAATTGGTCCCTGTTCTTATTCTGCATGTACTCCAGTGAATCTTTCCTTTGATGAGTTATTTTTCATGTGCACACATGGGGGAGCTTTTGAGACACTAGTTTGAATGTTACACTTTGATGACTTTCTCAACAACTTGACCCTAAGATGATGGACTGGAACTCTTCATTGAAGGAAGTGTAGCCGGGTGCAACTGGCTATAGAATTGACTTCCCTAGTACTCACCATCTCATATACAGCCGTAGAACCAATTTGTGAATCTCTTTGAAAGACAGCCATAAATGTGTATTTTCTCACACAAAAGAGTAGGGCTAAGAAAATGAAAATGAAAAGTGAAGGCAGATCCAGTGTTTTCTAAAATTTCAATAAGAAGTATATGAGGTCATAAACTTGGGAGACCGCCTCTTCTGGTGAAATGGGGGAAGTCAGTCAGAAACTCTGATTTTGACAGCAACATTATTTAAAGGAGTTTCTGAAATGATCAAACATGTTCTTCCATAGCAGAATAAAAGTCTAAAAGCATATGAGAATATTTAAAAAATCACCTCCGGAGGAATCAGAAACAAAAGTGAATGGCTTGAGTTAAGCCTGACGCTCTTGGTCTAGCTCTGTTTGCCATTTAAAGAAAATGCAGCAAAATAGAAATGTGTTAAGTGAAATGAAACCCCATAGGACCTTGGCTGACTTTATTGTTATCTTTCTTTTGACCCCAATTTTTGGGTAGCTAAAACCATAAATAAATATATAAAAATAGACCTGGTGACAGCCACACAGATACATGAAGTAGCATCAGGAATGATTGGGGCTTTTCTCTGCCCCAGTTTATTTGGAAATAACTCCAAACTATTTCATATATAAATTATATATATATATATTTTTCAATGCCTATCATATTTACATCTGTATATTTTGCTCATAAGACAAACTTTTAAGTGCCCTTAAAATGAGGATTCAATGAGAAAATAAATACAGCTGATTTTAAAATGTTATTTAGTTTCAAGAAAAATCTCTTTAGCAAATATTTTCTTGAAAAGTATATAGTATAACTAGCTTGATAGAAATGTATATAAAATTAAACAGAATCTTTCATGATGAATTGAGAATAGGTAAAATTTGTTTTCCTTCTTATTGTTTCTTCATACGTAGGCAGCCAAGTTTCATCCTCCACGGTTTGTGTTCAACTCCTTGCTGTTTTTTTCTCTAATCTGTTCCTCAGTGCCCTTATTTATTCTCATGGTTTTAACCATTAACTATATTCCCATTCTGTACTTTCATCACCGATTCCAGTTTTACATTTTCTATTGCCCATTGGATGTTCCTACCTGGGTATGGAAGTCAAATTGAATGTCAGCTACTAAACTTACCTTCCATCCTCCACTTGCTTCTTCGGCTTCCTTCTTTACCTACCTTCCCAGCTCACCGGTTCCTCCTGACTTTCCCATATCTGTTCACTAAACTACCGTTTTTTGAATCACCTGGGCTTGGAAATTTGGTGTCATCTTTGACATTAACCTGTCTCATGTATACTACTGTTTCAGGGGTTCCCAAGGCCACCCTCAGGCTTGCTAAAAGGATGCATGGGACTCAGAAAAGTTGTTATAATCAAATTATGTTTTCCTATAGTGAAAAAATACAGATTAAAATCTGAAAAGCAAAAGATATGTGGGGAAAAGTTGAGGAGAAATTAGGTGCAAGCTTCTAAAAGTTTTTTTTCGGTAGATTTTCACAGATGCACTTAATTCTGCAAGCAATAATGTGTGACATGTGCAAAGTGTTGTCAACCAGGGAAACACTTGAGCTTTGATGTTTTTAATGGAGGCTAGTCACATAGTCGTGCAGCACCTGTATGACTTACCTCAGCTCCTCAGACGTCAGCTCCTTAGAGAAGGAACAGGCACCCATCATGCATCACATTGTTAGCATAAGCTATCTGATCCAACTGTTACCACATGATCCAAGGCCTCAGGCATACAACACTCTTACCAGGCAGAATATACCTATGGCTCAAGGCTTACTCTCAGGAGCTGGCTTAAGTTCAGTCTTGAAGAGAGGTTTTTCTTGGGCATGTGCAGGGTTTGAGCCACCTAGATTTGCTGAGTTAATCTTACTGCACATGCACGTAAAATCACCAAGCTTTGCTGGTTGCTGGGAAAATTCAGAGCATATACTGTGTGGTGTTAGGTATGTGTTTGAGTTCTGCCTTTGAGACAATTAAATGAGATGTGATTAACATAATGCTGGACACATAAGTATTAAGTGATGTTGATTTCTTGTTGTTGTTGTGATTTTTATTATCTCTGCCCTTTTCTATCCAATATCACTTCTTATGTTTAGCCTAAGACCTGATTGTGTTCACCTTCAAGGTGCACTAGCTCCCCATATCAGTAAACTTAGGATGTTATGCTGCACTAACAAACAATCCCCAAATTGGTGTCGCTTGCTAAAACAAGAGAGTATTTTTTGATGCTTCTGTTTGTCTATTATGAGTTGACTGCGGCTCTGCTCCAAAGTAGAATCATTCTGGGACCCTGACTGAAGGAACAGCCCTGATCGGGACATTGTGGCAGAAAGAAAAGAGCATATTATAGAACCATAAAATGGCTCTTAAAATTTTGCTTTAAAGTGGTGCATATTCTGTCTATTCCCATTTTATTGTCTAAAGTAAGTTGACACAGCCAGGCCTGACGTTATTGGATTAGGGATGTATACGATTCCCTTGGAATGGTGGTGGTGAATGTTTGAACAGTAATATAATCTGTCAACTTCCTAGCTGGCCTCTGTGTTAAATGGTTATTAGAGTATCTAAGGAGGCTGGAAGCAGAGAGGCCAGCTAGGATACTCTCATCTATCCTGCTGACCATCACTAAGTTCATATCCTCAAAATTCAGTGTTGACAAACCATTTCTCTTCTCTATAACTGCTGTATCATGGTCTTCTCTTGATTAGTCATGTAAGCTCATTTTTAAGCTCAATCACTCATGACTTTCCTATACGCCATATGGTTTTATGAAACCATAAAATTAACCAGCATCGGGCACATTTTATCTTAGCACCTTTTATACCTTTGCTCATACATTCACTGAGATTGAGGACCCCTTTTTGAAGAAAGTTACCATTTCATTGACCTTTGAATTCTCCAGCACCCAGGTACCTTACCCATGGTCATGGCTGAAACATGTAATCAATAGGTGTAAGAATAAGTATTGTCCCAGTGTTTCAAAGAAATCCAGGTGCTATTCAGTGACAGAGGTCAGGCCAAGAGGGTGAAGGGAGGCTGAAACCCAATCCAGGCTTTGCTCACAAGCCAAGTCCTGAGATGGGATGAGGAGAAAGAGGTGTCTTTTTCTAATCTCATTAAAGCACCGAGTAGTGTGGTGGGGGCTTTTCTTCGGGGGTTTTGTTTACTAAAAGACTTCCTACAAAGAACCTGTATGCCCCACAGAGACCATATGTATGGACGTTATTGTAGGGCAGCAGGAGAAAAATGCTATTTTGGTTCTGCTTTCTAGAAAATTTCCAGTGCTGGGCCACCAAGTAATCTAGCTCCTCTGCATCCTTTGGATGTCTGTGGCTGAGGACAGCTTCACGAGATTGGGTCCTCAGAGCTGCTTTGCACTTCCCAGGAATGGAGCTGTGGGCCATGCCCTTTTTGTTCACCCAAGTTTTATTTATTTTGGGGGCAGCACCTCTTTTACCAGAGAAAGTAATTCTTGAGGCTAAAAATATACTGGAAATAAGAATGAAGAAAAGTAACTGGATCAGCTATACTTGGTAAAAATACCTAAAGCTCTGTTTCATGAACGTGTTTCTAAAGATAAAAACTAGTCCCTGGCAATGCAGCAAATAGCCAAAACGACTTCTTTGGTTGACTGGTTTTATTTTATTTTTTTTCTTTTCCTGGTTACAGTTTTAAAAACTGCTCCACAAGAAATGTGTTCCAAATTCAGTGCCGATAGGGAGCATTGCCTATTAGCAGGCACACAATAGTTAGGAGCAGAAAGGCATGCAATAGGGCTTTGATCGCCCAAGGCAGAGTAACTATGCATGGAGGACCTTTATTGCTGCCTGAGAGGTGCTTCAGTGTGGGGAGTAAATGCTCAGTCAAATTTGCCATAATAGCTTTAAAGCAAGTGGAACCACTGTGCATGTTGTCAGCAACATACTGCTTTTTTTCTTTTTTTCTTTCTTTCTTTTCTTTTTTTTTTTTTTGACAGAGTGTTGCTCTGTCGGCCAGGCTGGAGTGCTGTGGTGCTTTCTAGGCTCAATGCAACCTTCGCCTTCCAGGTTCAAGTGATTGTCCTGCCTCAGCCTCCTGGGTAGCTGGGATTACAGGTGCGCACCACCATGCCCTGGCTGATTTTTATATTTTTAGTAGAGATGGGGTTTCACCATGTTGGTCAGGCTGGTCTTGAACTCCTGACCTTGTGATCTGCCCAGCTCGGCCTCCCAAGGTGCTAGGATTACAGGTGTGAGTCACCATGCCTGGCCCTTTTTTTTTCTTTTAAGAGTATTTTACTTATGTTTCTATTTTGTGTCAAGGGGGTTGGTTCCTAGATTACTGAGGGAATAAGCCAAACAAAGCAAAATTTGTGTCACTCATATTAAGGTATTAATTTCAACACTAATGAGATGTTGAAAAACATGGCAAAGATGATTAGAGGATATTGAACGAAGGTAAATTAAGTAGGTAAACTTAGATCCGTATTTTCAGAATCCTGGTATTAGGAGTAGAGTATGGAGCTAATTGCACTGTGGTTGGAAAGGGTTTTAAATTATAGGGAAGATGAGGTTTGATCAACTCAACATGTGTCCCCTTTACTAGTGGGGAAACACAAGGGCATTTATATCAACATGAAATATTCTTATTAATTTATTGAAATAGCAATGTATTTGTGGCATTTTGGGATTACTGTCATTACCATAACAGAACTGTTCATGCTTCATATTTATGGGCTCCAAGGTTGCTCTAAAATTCCTTCATACCCAACTAGGCAATTAGGACTCACCCGTTGGACAAAACAATATAGTTCTATTCTAGCACTCAAAGGATCTAGTCACCATTTCCGAGACTGAGCAGACTTTCTGGAGCCAGGTCAGAAAGAAACATTAATGTTGTCTTCATTTAAGTACTATGTGTAGAAAAGATCTATGTGTTTCCCATTGAGCAGATGGATCATCTTTTTCAGGGATTGTTTTTCATCTGTAGTCTCAACAGATGCTGTTAATATATTTTACTTTGCCCTTGCTTTTTTTTCTATTTGAATATATATATATTTTTCTCCTTCAGCATGGTGAAAAGTCATTTAATTACAAATATTTGTCTTCAAGACCTCCCTTTAAGCCTTTAATAGGGAGTAATATAATGACTACTGGTAGGTACAGTCAATCAGTCAGTCACCTCTGGGATCATTCTTCACAGTTCTTGGCTCTTGGTTTCTGTAGGAGTTGGCAGGTAGATGCCAAGTTTTATGTCTGAGTGGTCACTCATGAGATTTTTGACTAAATTGATGGATCATTTCTTATCTAGGCCTGAGATGGCCCTGTTGTCTGTTGTGGCTAATAAACAATATTTGGTCAGAATTTGAAGCTGATAGCTTTCTTTCAATGTTCTAAATAGATTCTGTTTCTTTAAAGTGGTTAAAGTAGAACAATTCTTCAATCCCTTGATCTGATTTATGGCAGTAGTGATAAAGAGGATTATTACTACAAAGGGGCCAGTTATTTATGCTTGTTCATTCATTTATTCTGGAATGTTTGAGTGCCCATGACGTGCTGGCTCTTGGCTCTGTGCTAGATACTGGGGGTTCAGTAGTGAGGTCCAAGTCAGATACAGTCTTTGTCCTCATAGTATGTAAAATAGTCAAATCTAATGGGGAATACAGAAATAGGCGGTGACAAAATAAACTGTATTGTGAGGAGTGCTATAGGGAAGCACAGTGAGCTCAAAGGAGGCACATGAACAATATTTGGTTGCCTGTGTGTATCAGGAAGTGTGCTAAAAGCTGAATTTACAGTTAACTAACAAAATAGACACTGTCCTTGCCATTGTGAAACTTACTATTGGTGAAGATCAGTGTTGACTGAATAATTACATACATGCATACATGTGATGTTGCTATAAAGGAAAACACAAGTTGTGATGAGAGGCTCTATCAAGGGTTCTTATTTAGACTGAGTGTTGAAGGACCATGGATCAGAGGTTAAGACATTTAGGCTGAGACTTATCGTTTGGAGATAGTCACCAAAGTGGGGGAAGAGAAAGGTTCCAGGTGGAAAGAACATCACTTGCTGAGGCCTGGGGCAAGTGGGAACAGGAGAATGTATTGAGCAGAATGTTTGCTATGGTTATGTCATTGTGTGCAATGAGGGGTAAAGGCAGAGGGAAGGACCAGGGATGCGGATGAAGAGTGACCAGGATCACATCACCAGAGCCTACTCAGCCACAGGAAAGTGTCTTAACTTTACCTTGAGGGGAATGGAAGAGCTACTGAAGTGTTTTAAACATGAAGGACATATGAGCAGATTGATATCTTTGGAAATTTGCTGTGGCTTCTGTAGTAGATTGAAGTGTGGGATGAATTAGGAGGCCTGGAGACTAGGAAGTAGGAGGCTGTTACAGGAACCTCGGCTAAACAGTTCACTATAGAGTAATGCTGGGAGTGTGAGCTCTGGGGCCACAATGTCTGGGCTTAGTCTCACTTGTGTCACTCAATAGCTGGGAACCTCTGAGCAATCACTTTTCTTCTCTGGCCTTCGGTTTTTGCTTCTGTAAAATAAGGATGATGATAACAATGATGCTTATCTCACAGGGTTGCTGTGGGTTTATCACCATTTAGTGCTTAGAGCAGTTTGTGGCCCATTCTGGGACTCTGATATTCATAACTATAAGATAATAAATTTGTATTGCTTCGAGTTACTAAATTTCTGACAATTTGTTAAGCAACAACAAGAAACTAATAGAGGGTTTTCTGAAGAGGCCTGACAGTTGTAAGCTATAAAAATCTGGGAATCAATCAGGAGATATATATATATATATAAATATATATATATATAAAAAAAAATATATATATATATATATATATATATATTTTTTTAAGATGGAGTCTCACTTTGTCACCAGGCTGGAGTGCAGTGGCATGATCTCGGCTCACTGCAACCTCTGCCTCCCGAGTTCAAGTGATTCTCCTGCCTCAGCCTCCCGAGTAGCTGAGACTACAGGCATGTGCCACCACACTCAGCTAATTTTTGTATTTTTAGTAGAGACAAGGTTTTACCCTGTTGGCCAGGATGGTCTCGATCTCTTTTCCTCATGATCCGCCCACCTCAGCCTCCCAAAGTGCTGGGGTTATAGGCGTAAGCCACCGTGCCCAGCTGGTAGTATATTATAAAATCAATGATATTATATATACTGTATTTTGTGTAGGCTGTGTCCTCCAAGAAGGCTAATGGTTGAGAGGCCAGTACAGGTAGGAATTGGCTTTCACTGATAAGCCCTGTGCCTAGGGAAGAGATGCCTTTTGTAATTTATCCTTGTAAAAAGGGCATCTTTTTCAAATTTACACATAGTCACTTTGGGTAGCTAATGGCAGCCCTGCCTGGCACAAATTAAGTACTCAATAAACGATATCTGTTATTAACTGCTGTATGACTGTGCAAATTATTGAACCTTTCTATGCCCATTTTCTTATGTGTAAAAAGGTAATAATGATCCCTACATAATAAAATTGATTATAAGAATTATATTAATATATGCAAAACACTGAAAATAGTGCCTGGTACAAATAAAGCATGCCAAAAAGAAAAATAGGGGTAGGGAGCATTCATTCATTCAACAATGTTTGAGAGTCAGCTATGCAGAAGCATAGGGCTGTAGCTTGGAAGACAGACAGATATGTCCCTGTCCTCATAGGGCAAACAAAAACTTCCCCGATAATGAATTAAAGCTGTGATGTGTTATAAAAATGAATTCTAGGAAATGGAGACAATGAGGAAGATTGGAGAAAGTTTAGAAGTACAAAGAACAAGACTCTGATTTAAAAAGCTGATTCCAGAAATATTGGAATGGTTTCAAGAAGGAGGGCAAGGTTGGCCATGTTGCCCATTCTCAGAGTTAGAACCAGATTACATAGCTAACTTTGTCTATGACTTAAGAAATGAACTGGGATAGAAATTAAAATGCACAATAATATATTTAGAATTTATTTGTCGCACTGCAAAATTCCCTAAAGGTTAGAAAGGAAGATACACACACACACACACACACACACACACACACGTATATGTGTATATGTATACATATATATGTATATTTCACTGATTTTTAAGCATATTATATAACATGAAAGATTTCTTACTTAAAATTATGAAGTAGCAAATGAAGTCTGGATCCCGGATCATTGTAGACATTTCAAGATTTGATTTAATTTATCATATTTTTTCCCTTTTGAACTGGGAACAATGCCCTGATGATCTATTTGAAGAAGTGATATGATAGCATCCTACGTGACTGTGCTTGCTCTATTCTATTTGCTGTTTCCTGTTTAATTCTGATGGTGTTGTGGATAAGTGAGACGACCTTCCCTGGGGCGATTTATGAAAGCACTGTTGAACAGAGAATAGAACATGGTGGAATATTCATCGGTGACTTCAGTAGTTCAGGATTACTCTCAGATCCAATTATTCTTCAGAGCTTTGCTGAGGGCTTAGGGTACCCAAGGCAATATAACGTTTCTTTGATATACTCCTCAGTATTTCTTCTTTTTAAAGAATCCCCAAGAGGAATTGCATCTGAAACTGTAGCTAGTGCCATTCCTTTTTGCTCTCCTTTTTCTCCTCCCTTCTTTCTAAAAATTCAAAATGATGATTGTGTTTTTTTCCGGGGGGAGTGAGATGGCAAAAAGTTTCCACTGCAATTTATAGGCATGCACGGGAAAACTGCTTTCCCAGACAACATTATGATGCTAACACTCAGTTGTTATTTTGGGGGATTGTTTTTGGACTGAAGGAAAATGTGTAGCAGCACTATTAGATAAATCAGCAATCCTAGCTCACCTGTATCTTTCAAGGAAAGGAAGGCTTGGTGACAGTGTTTAGGACTGTGGTAGTCACAATAACAGCCACTCAAAGATGTCTCTGGAACCTATGAATATGTTTTGGCAAGAGGGGAATAAGTTCATCAATCAACTGAACATGAGATGGGGAGATTACCCTGGATTATCTGGGTGGGCCCAATGTAATCACAAGGGTCCTCAAGATGGAAGAGTGAGGCAATAGAGTGTCAGAGTGACGCAGCATGAGAATGTCAAGCATCACCCAGTCATTGCTGGCTTGAAGACGGAGGAAGGGGCCATGAGCCAAGGAATAAGGACAGTCCTTGGAAGCCAGAAAAAGCAGGAAAATAGATTATGCTCTGGAGCCTCCCAGAAAGGAATGCAGCCCTGTTGATTAGGCCAAGACGATCCCTTCTGGGCCTCTGATATCCATAACTGTAAGATTATAAATTTCTATTCTTTTTTCACTAGTTTTTTCTTTAGGTAGTTATAATAGCAACAGGAAACCAATACAGGAGTTTTCTGAAGAGCCTGACAGTTGTAAGCTGTAAGAATCTGGAGATCAGGTAGTCTATATTTGTAAAATAAATGATATTAAACATTTCAGAAGTGGTTTGCAACTCTCAGGCAAGTCATCATTGAGTTCAATAAGACTCTAGAGGAAGAGGTAGAAACTAAAAATAATAAAAAAACCCATGAAGGTCTATACAGGTAGAGTAAATGAGGGAGACTAGCCTGGTTGGAAGAGAATAGGGAGGCAGGGGGAGTGTCATTGACCACAGAGTACCTGGCCAGCTCCTCATGGTGATTGTTGCCATGAGGACATGTGATCACTTTTGCTAGATCTAGTTTTTTTCAAAAGAAGCCCACATTTTGAAACGTAATGTAAATTACCCTAATATTTAACTCTAGACAATTTAAGTAAAAACCAACCACCAACCAAACGAACCTCAACACAGGATGGCTATGGCCTGTGGGCCACTGGTCTGAGACAGTGAATCTAGAATTGCAGTCAGCTGGAATGACTTGTATTTTCACAGTTCTGAGTGTAACGCCCACCGTTCCACTTTAGAGTCAAAGAAAGTGACGTAGGGGAGTTAATAATTGAGCTAGTCAATGGTAAACATAAGGTTTCAAATTGCGGTGTGTCTGATTGCCAACGCCAAGTTTTTCCATCTCACTGCCTCTAAGGCAAAGGAGGAGATTAATAATGGAGAGATAAAAGGAGACATGGAAGGAAAGCATTTAATATTTACTAAGCACAAAATGTCTACCAAGCATTGACCCAGGGATTTTCAGCACATTATCCTTTAAGTCCCACAACAATTTTAAGAGGTAAGAAATATTCTAATTTTCCAGGGAAGAAACCTAAGTCCAGGAGAGGTCAAGTAACTTGTACTTGGTCACACAGAGAGTAAGTGTCAAAAGAAATTCAAAAGAACACATTTTCTCAGTGATTACAGGTTTTAGAGAAGAGGAACAATGCTTCCTCTGGGCCTGAAGAACAGAATGAAATAAGGGCTGCAAGGGAACATGCAGGTATTCACACTGCAGGAGCTTGTCTCTCTTGGTGCCAGGGGGAGATGAGGCTATCTGGTAAGCTTAAGAATCATTTATAAGGGGGAAGCAGGTGTCAGACTGGATATTGCAGGAGAAAAGAGGCTGCCACCAGGGTGACCTGTACAGGAGATGGAGACATGATGTGGAATCAATTGGTGGACCATTGAGAAAGGCCAACAGACAGGAAGGCTTTGAGTGGAAAGAATGTACAGACCCTTGCTTCTTTCCTCAGCATCCCTTGCAGGTGGTAAACAGAGAGGAGCTGAGTGCCAGGACTGGCCATTGGCTTTGTAAAAGTTGAAACCTTAAGAAAGCAGGGTGGCTCAACTTCATTAGCCAGCAGGAAATGCAAATGAAATCTACAGTACCACATCAATACCATTTGATATCCATCAGGATGGCTAAAATAAAAAAGACCGACAATGCTGTGTGTTGTGAGATGGTGGGGCACCTGGAATGCTCCTAGACTGTTGGTGAGAGTGTAAACTGGTAGATTCAGTATCTATGACCGTTTTCAGTCTCTATGAATGCTGAACATATATAATATCCTATAGCCTAGCAATTCTGTTTTTATAGGTGTATGTCCAGTGGAAATGTGTACATTTCTGTACTGAAAGACATATGCATATAGTAGCATTATTTATAATGGTGAAAAATGCAAACAACCCACTAATGTTTGGTGTAGTGACAAAATGAAATACATAGTAGCAATAAAGAAGAATGAGCTTCAATACATACAATATGGATGAATCTAAAAAATATAATGTTGATCAAAGCATCCAGATACAAAAGAGTGCATGCCATGATTTCATTTACAAAAAGCTTACAGTCAGAGCTCTGGTGTTAGAAGTCAGAATGGTGGTTATATTTCAGGGAAGAAGGTGCCTGAGCTAGAACATAAGTGGACTTCTAGGGTGCTTCAATATTCTAATTTTTAAAATTTTATTACCTGACTGTGTTCACTTTGTGAAAATCCACTGCCTTTATGATTTGTGTACTTTCTGTGCATACATTATGTTTCAATAGAGAATTAAGATAAAAAAATATAATGGGAGTCTAGGATCGTGACAGGGCAGTGTTGAAATTGTTGACAAGTGCAACTAGAAAAAAAGGCTGAGTTGTTTAATGCATTCCCGATTATACTGGGTAAAGCGAGCTGGGGGAAATTAGGGACACAACAATGGTGACAGGAGAGAGAGAATCACCACATGGGGGACTGAAAGGGGAACAGCATCTTGCTATGATGAAGTCCACCATGTACCTGTCATGGGACTGAGGACAAAATATTACAGCAGCTGCATGGCTATATCTAATCCTGTTTCATAAGATGTCAGCAAAGGCCATTAGCGTAGTGCAACCTGTGAAGGAGTTGGTTGTTTAAGGTGGATACAGAATAGATCCTGACAGCTCACTTCTTGACCTTGTTAATTTTTGTCTGTTAGTTCAGCACTAGAACTCTGTGCAAAAAATTTAAGGCTGCAATATCATATTAAGCAAATTATATGCAATGAAAACAAAGCTTTTGCTAGAGTTGTGAGCTCACATATGGTTTCTCCTGGTTTGTGGTCTCCTAGGGAGAGAAATGCAGCAGGTTGATGATAATGTAAACAGCTAAGTTCCCTGGGTGGTTTTAAAGGGAAAGGGACAATTCACTCATTTTATGTATTTACTAAAATTGCCTTCTCTCTCTCACTTTCTCTCTCCCTCCCTCTCTCTCTCTCACACACACACGCGCACACACACACACGTGCACACACATGCACGCACACACACACACATATGCACAAAACTGGATTTGGGATCCTTGTTTTAGAAATGTCTAATCACTATCTGGGTATCTTGGTTAAAATAGAAAGGTCACTTGTCTTATGAATCAAAGGTTAAAAAATGTTCTTAAAGGATTAATTTCCAAAATTGCTTTCAAATAGCATGGCTGACCAGCTTTTAGCAGTCATTATTAATGAGAATGGTGGAAAATTACGGTCAGGTTTGCATTTTCTTTCTTCTTATTACTTCCCTCTCTTCTAGGTTGATTTGTATTCTTGCCTTTCCTTATATATTGCTTATCTTCCCACAAATTTCATGAACATAATTTTTAAGTAAGTTTCATTTTTAATTTTCCTTTAGTTCTAGAGATTCTGTTGAATGTAGTTGATGATATGGTGTTATGACACCTCTAATGGATTATAAATAGTCCATTGTATAGCACATACCAAAGAGACCTTCTGATTGAATATGCAAATTGGGACCTTTTAAGAATGGAAGGGGGTGCTATGAATAATTACACCAGGGCAATGTCTGTGAACCAGCACTATCTTGGACAAACTGGGATGTATGGGTACTCTACCCAGAGGCCTCCGGGGCAGGAGCTAGCCTTGTGAAGGCTCTGTCCTGTGAGGGCAGCTGCTTTCTGGCCTAGCCACTCTGGACTGAGAATTCACAGGTGTTCACTCAGCTAGGTTTTCTCTCTATAATAAATCCTGCAGGAGTTCTCTAATTTAGGACTTTACAGAGGTATTAATTGAAAAAAAAAATGAAACTAATGCTAGGAATGAGCATCATAAGGCCTAATTACAAATAACATCTGTGGATACTACATGAAAGGTTTTGGATATTATTTACCAGTTCTTCCTTACTAAGAGTCTGGTTAAAAACTCATGAATGAATATCACTCACAGAATGGCCTTGATTCACGTCTGGTCTGATTTTTTTTTGTGCATGTTGACTTCTCATGTGAGCTCTTTTCCTGCAGACCCCACACTTACTTAGTCTTATATGGTCTTCATCCTACTCTGCTTTGTTCTGGGGCATGGCTTTCATATGTTAGGATCTTATGAATAGAAGCAGACAAATCTCAGTCTCATTAAACACAAGGTTTTCATTGGGTTTTCTAAAGGCCAGGTAAGGAAGTCCCTATGGCATGGACCGTGGTGCTCATGTTCCTCGTGGCTTGTCCCTGGGCCTGGCTCATGATGTTTCGCTCCCACTCAACCCCTGTCTGTGTCCTGCCTCTCTCCGCCTTGGTGCTCTGGTCAATTGACTCACTGCTCTGTCCTGTGCACTCTGTTCCTAGCTGTGGGAGTTATTGGGTATTCAAGAGGCTTAATGCCTGCCTCATCTTTCTGTGGGTTCTGAACCCATGGGGAAATAAAGACATGGAATCAGAGGAGGATCAAAATGTCCTCTCTGCTAATGGTACCCCTTGTTCTGGTGGCGGGTTCCCTGGCCTGCCCACCATTCCTCTCTGTGCTGAACTCACCTCTTCAGTCACAAACAAAGCAGCAGCACCTGCCCTGGTGGCTTCAAACAAGGAGGACAGAAAAACATCTGTGCTGTCAGGCTGGTGGCCAGTGCGGAGGGAGAGTGGAAAAGGGGAGGAAGACAGGTAAGAGGAGAAAGAAAACGGCATAGAAAGCGGGGGAGGAGAGATGAAGACAGACAGGGTGAGGGAGAGTGGGGTTCAAACAAGCAGAACACAGAGGAGAGAAGGAGCGGGAGGGCAAGAAACTGAGACAGGCTGCCAGCACCATGGCTGGGTGATGGGTGTGTAATGAATCTGTATTAGTCCATTCTCACACTGCTATAAAGACATATCTGAGATGGGGTATTTTATTAAGAAAAGAGGTTTAGTCGGCTCATGGTTCTGTGGACTGTCCAGGCTTCTGCTTTTGGGGAGCCCTCAGGAAACTTACAATCATAGTGGAAGGCCAGGGAAAGCAGGCACATCTTCACCTGGATGGAGCAGGAGGAACAGAGAGAGAAGGGGGAGGTGCTACACACTTTCAACAACCAGGTCTTCTGAGAAGTCTATCATGAGAACTGCAAAGGGGATGTCCCGCCCCCATGATTCAATCACATTCCACCAGACCCCTCCTCTAACACTGGGGATTACAATTCAACATGAGATTTGGGTGGGGACATAGAGCCAAACCATATCAGAATCTTTCCCAAGGATCAAATAATTCCCTCTTCTGGCCCTCACAGAAAATGAATGAATGCTAGAGCAAAGAAAAGCACTGCTTTCTCAATACCAACAGGTGTTGATGGTAATTCCTGTTTCATGCGTTAAAGCAAGATGTGGCCAGAGGGAGAAAAGGGTCCCCCTAACCCCCACATCCTGCCAACCTCCCTACCCCGGAACACAGGTCATGATATTCCCAGTGAAACTTAAGTACATCTGGAGCCTGTGACTGCCAGAATGTTACTATTCAGCCATTTCATGCACAGTGCCCTAGGGGTTGCAATGGCATTCCTAGACAACTGCAATGCCTTTCCAACATTGTTGCTGAGGAATGTGAAGCCACATCTTTGTCACCAGTAAACTGCAGAACAGGAGCCTTCTGCCTGCAGGAGGAGGGTACGACCCTTCCTATTTTAAATAAAGAAAACTTGTTATTGTTGTTGTTATTTTATAAAATGGGAAGTTTATGAGCATAATGGAGATCTGTTCTTTGAAATATTTGCAGCTTGGATAAAACCAGGGAATTGTAGAGCATCAGAAACATTTCAATGAATCAAAATAAATCTCTTTCTCCGTAATGTTTCTTTCATATTCACTGTCTATAAGATCTGAAAAAGAATGCTCAGTAATGACGTACAGAATGTGCTTTCTCTGGAGAGGGCAGGGCAGAACAGGACAGGTCAGGGCAGGACAGGACAGGCAGCTATTTCAGTCCAAGGGGAAGCAGGGGCTCATGTTAGAGTCTGGGGACTTAGCCCTGGTGATTCCTCCAAAAGAGTCATAGGAACACTTGAGCCGTGTCCTTCTGATAGTCTCAGAAAAAAATCAATTTAGTATTCAGCGCTTATTCTTCAGGTTCAAATAGCACAGAAGACTGTAATGACAAGCATACTGAGCCAGGGCATCAGGACTCCCACTGGAAAGCCCAGAGTAGCCAGGTCCCAGCAGGAGGGAGAAACATGAAATTGAACTGTGAGATAGGACAGGAGGAATTTCAGATTAGTACGACTGGACAGCTTGTGGAAACTCATATTCTATTAAGGAGTGGGAAAGATGACCTAGTTTGGGCTATTAGGATGAAAAAAAGAAAATGTTTTTTCAAAGTTTCCATTTGGTATAGAATTTTTTTTTTTTTTTTTTGAGATGGAGTTTCACCCTTGTTGCCCAGACTAGAGTGCAATAGAGTGATCTTGGCTCACTGCAACCACTGCCTCCCAGGTTCAGGTGATTCTCCTGCCTCAGCCTCCTGAGTAGCTGGGATTACAGGCATGCACCATCACGCCTGGCTAATTTTGTATTTTTAGTAGAGAGGGGGTTTCTACATGTTGGTCAGGCTGGTCTCGAACTCCTGACCTCAGGTGATCTGCCCACCTCGGCCTCCCAAAGTGCTGGGATTACAGGCATGAGCCACCATACCCAGCCGTTATAGAAATTTTATTGACAAAAAATTCTTCTTGTCAATTACTTTTTATCTCCCAAAACAACAACAGTTCTCCAAGGAGACTGCGTATCTACTCACCCGGAAGGCGTGTTCACCAGGACAGAGTGATCTCAAAGATTAGGATGAGTGGTTGGAGCTTGGATTTAATTTTCGCCTCTCTTGGTCTGGTGTGACACTCACTTATTACCCTTTTTCAAAAGTTCTAGAATCTGTTTCATTTAAGAGGTTAAAAAATGAGTAACTGATAAAAAAAATTCAGATATTCATGACCTTTTAATCTCTTGACGTGCCAGGTATATCTCCTGATTGAATTTCATGTGCATGTTTATTTCATTTGCATTAAGTTTAAATTCTTCCAGGGCTATGCTGCTGCATCTATTTATGCAGATTCTTCACTGCACAAGTTGGCTGGGCTGCAGAGGGTGAGTAAGTGCAGAAAGGCAGCCACACTTTGCTTAGCCAAGCCATGCAGTGTGATGTGAGTCTGTGCCAGCCCAGAGGGAGGGGCATCTTTTTCTATTTCACACAAAGGGCTAGTTAGTGGCCTTGATTGCCACTAAGGTTCATTGACATCATGGCCACCCTGAGATGTGCCTGCTTCATGCACATTGTTGTCTGGTAAATGCTTTTGATGATGGTCCTACATATATTTCAATTCAGTGGGAACATTATATGTGTTTTACTTAGGGAGAACTTCACCCCAAGTGCCTTGTGCTTGAAACAATAGTGGTGTTTTAGCCTTTGAAGACACTTGGTGTATGATCTGACCTTTTGCTTCTCTTGATCTTTGGGGCAGTTATACTTGAGAGTAAAGAGGCCTCAAATTGCTTGGTGTCCTACAAATAAACATAAAGAACTTAGCTTAGATATAAAAACCCTGAGAAATGGGGGAAAAAAGCCTGCTATCTGCACAAACAAGGAGAAAGGCAGTAGGCAGGAACAGAATGGAAGTCCGTGGAAGATGCTGTGACTCCTTTCCTGCTCAGCTCCTCAAGTCCTGGTTCTTGTTTTGTTGAAGAACAAGCAGAAATAGTGGGAGTTAGAGGTCTGGAAATGGCCAGATTCCTTTTTTTTTTTTTTTTGAGACGGAGTCTCGCTCTGTTGCCCAGGCTGGAGTGCAGTGGCCAGATCTCAGCTCACTGCAAGCTCCGCCTCCCGGGTTTACGCCATTCTCCTGCCTCAGCCTCCCAAGTAGCTGGGACTATAGGCGCCCGCCACCTCGCCCCGCTAGTTTTTTGTATTTTTTAGTATAGACAGGGTTTCACCGTGTTACCCAGGATGGTCTCCATCTCCTGACCTTGTGATCTGCCCACCTCGGCCTCCCAAAGTGCTGGGATTTCAGGCTTGAGCCACCATGCTCGGCCTTTTTTTTTTGAGATGGAGTCTCACTCTGTCACCCAGGCTAGAGCACAGATGCGTGATCTCGGCTCACTGCAACCTCTGCCTCCTGGGTTCAAGCAATTCTCCTTCCTCAGCCTCCCGAGTAGCTGGGAACAGGCATGTGCCATGATACACAGCTAATTTTTTTATTTGTAGTAAAGACGGGATTTCGCCATGTTGGCCAGGCTGATCTCGAACTCCTGACCTCAGGTGATCTGCCTGCCTCAGCCTCCCAAAGTGCTGAGATTATGGGGGTGAGCCACCATGCTTGGCCGAAATGGCCAGATTCTTAGATGGACTGAACTATGTAAGTCTGTTGTTTGATTTGGTTAATCTGAGGAATACAAAGTTCAAGAAGTGTTGTAATCTCAGTGCCCTTGGTACAAGAGTGCCTGCTCTAAGCCTTCACTGTTCAGGGAAACTTGGTAATTTAGGTATGATATATTTGTCTATCTATTGATTCATCCATCCAACTATTTATCTATGCTATTTCTTTATTACCAAAGAAGGCTTGCTTGCACAGATTGGGCAGGTGTTGTAAATGAATGATGCAGAGAAAGATTTAAAAAATCATAAGTAGTGGGAGGGACTTGGCAAATAGAGTATTTCCCTATCTATAGGGAGTGGCCACTGTCAATCTTGGGATTCTTGTCTTGCAGAAAGGCAAACATGCAGCTTTAGGGGAGTCCATCTCTTCTGACGTTTCAAAAGGAGCTGGAAATCAAGATGTGAATTCAGATTATTAAATATTGACAATTAATTCAAATGTTTGTGCTAACATTGCAAGACTTCTCCTCGTGTTGTTGTATGGCAAAGTGGAGAAAATGTGTTGGGCACATTAGGTATTTATATGTCAGTTTGTAACCTCTGCTCTGGTATATGAATTTGCCCTTAGAAATATGTTCCTGTATTATTTTAAAGTTGAGTGGAAAGCTTCTCTACTTTTAATGAGTTTTAAAAGAGAGATGTCATCTATTTATCCCTCTATCATTTGGAGGATAGGCTAGTTATGTCACTTGGATTATACAAATAAACATTGTTGTTGGTTATTTAAACAAAATTTATTTTCTACAGCAAGTCTATCAAGGTTTTTAAAATATGGTTCTTCATGGGTTTCCAAGGAGGTTTAGGATTGGCAGTGAAAAGAAAGGAATGGGAAGGACACTTACATTTCTGCTTCTTGGGATAGAGGTGTTCTGTATATCTTGGTTTCAAAAACAGATATTTAATCTTTTAGGCACTTTAATCTACATTTCTAAGAAGAAATAGGAAGCTTCTTGATAGAAATGCCCCCTGTTTTAATGACTGAGCACCAATGGCACTCTGCCAAGTTGAAAACAATCTAGGCAAATTTAAATTGGGCTGGCATTTCACAGAACTGGTGCAAGCATGGTTCATAAAGTTTATTTTTTTTGCTTGAGGAAAAACAACATTTTACTGATTCTGTGTAAGAAAACTTTTATGTTTTTTATGAAAGACTATTAAGATCAGAATGAAATATCACAGAATTCAATATTTTATGATAGTATTTAATATTTTATATTTTATAATGTATTTTAATACAAATAATATTTTACAATAGAGCTGATTATTTTTCTAATGCTTTCCTAAAGAAATTCTGTAAAGATCCACATTATTGCTAGTCCAGTGATAAAGCATGTAATTTCCCCTATCTTCAATTTTTCCTTCCTGTCCACCCTCCACAGTAGTTGACAATGATCTTCTGATAGATCCTGTCTTGGGTAATACACTACACTGGCAGAGTAAGAATTCAGAAAATAGCTCAACAAAATCCCTCAGTTTGGCTGGCCTTTCTGAAAAGACAAGTGTGAGCAGCCTGAAGAGAACCTGGAACTCAGGTATTCTCTGTTCCAAACTCAGGAAGGCCTGGGTGAATTCCTGGTAGAGCTGGTAGCACTAGCTTTCTATTATGAATATTGAGAAGTTTGACAAATTTTATCAGGCTTCTGGAGTGATATTTGCATATCTACAATTAATGTTACTTTTCTACTTAACACTCACCAGTAACTTCCACCTACATGGGCCAGCCCATGTAGTTCAAGATAAAGATCTTGGATTTTATTCCACATAAGGTAAAGATCTCGAACTACAAGATCTTGAACTACTGAAGATCTTCAATTACATGGGCTGGCCTCTGCCTTTCTCTCCAACGTCATCTCCAGTGACACTGGCCTTCTTTCTCTTCTTCAAATAGACTAAGCTCTTTCTCACTTCAAGCTCTTTGTTGAACCTGCTAGTCGCTGTTTCTAGATGGCTCTTTCCCCAGATCATTGGCTTCTTTTCATTTGGGTCTCAAGTTAAATATGACCTTCTTAGAGAGGTCTCCTCTGGTGATGCAACTTCTCCCATCACAGTATCCCATCACTCTGTTTTATTTTCTTCATAGCCCTTATTTGAACTAATCTTACTTATTATTTGCCTCTCATTTAAAATATAAGCCTTGTGAAAGTAGTACCTTCTCTTTTGTACTTTACTGCTGTATTTTCAGAATCAAGGACAGTATCTGGCATGAAGTGGATGCTGAAAAGTATTTGTTAGATGGACGAATTATAATTTGCCCACATTCGGTGGCTTTACTTGCAATCTGTTTTACTCTTGATTGGAATATAATTTTATTATTTGGAAGGGATGGAAAGAATAGGGTTAGAGGGTAGTGAGGAAATAGTTAAAAAAATGGTACTGTTGGAATTAGCTACATGATTTGAGCAGCAAATTCCAAGTACGGCCTTAAAACAGAAAAAGAAGCAAATATGAACTACTCGAAAGTCAGACTGTATGATTATCTTATGGTAGATATAGTTATATAAATCATGCACACTCAAAGCTTTACCTCTATGATTCTGATAAGAATGGGAAGGCTGATGACATTTTTGCAGACCATTAAATAAATGTAGTGAACTTCTAGTTTGCTTTGAGCCTATCTGCATGGCTGATAAATGCTTTTCCAATAGAAAGAAGGGAAAACATTGATAAGCACAGCTAGAGTCAGTTTTTAAAAGGAATTTTTCCCCCACCACCCTGAAATTCTATGATCATTCATATAATTGTTTATAAATGGCTCACTGGGAACCAAGGTCAACATAATTAATCTTTTAAACATCAAACGAAAATAAAATAATATTTTTCTTTCTTTCTTTCTTTTTTTTTTTTTTCTTGAGATGGAATCTCATTCTGTCACCCAGTCTGGAGCGCAGTGGCATGATCTCAGCTCACTGCAACCTCCACCTCCCAGGTTCAAGCGATTCTCCTGCCTCAGTCTTCCGAGTAGCTGGGACTACAGATGCCTGCCACCATATCTGGCTAATTTTTGTATTTTTGTATTTGACATGTTGGCCCAGGCTAGTCTCAAATTCCTGACCTCAGGTGATCCACCCACTTCAGCCTCCCAAAGTGCTGGGATTACAGGCGTGAGCCACTGCGCCTAGCCAGAAATAAAACAATATTTCTTATCTGTACCCTAAGACATGTTGGACAGGGAGACGTCCCATGAAGCTGATGAAATTTTAACTTAATGCAATAAATAATCCATTGAGATTTAGCCCTCATCAATCATCATCCTTATTGTTACCGTGTGGCAGAAAAATGTGAAATTCTGTTAAATGTTATATCTTGATGGAAAAATAAGAAATCCTTGTAAATAAAGCTTGAAATTCTCAGGTTCCCAAAAGATGACTCATCTGACCTTCTACTCATCTTTTTAAGACATGAAACAAAGGAAAGCAAAATGGGTGTCTGTGGCCAAAAGAATTTCATCAACACCAGTCCATGGGAACAGATCAGACATAGGGAAGGTGGGTCTCATGACACTTTTTGGTTTATTTCACATCTCTTGAGCAGAGCTCTCAGTATAATCTCCTCAACAAGAATGTGTATTGCATTTCTGTGGGACATAAATTGCCTTCTCTCCTCTCCATTCCCAGCACTGATTACAATCTTCAGCAGAAAGCAGAGTTTTAAATTCTTGTGGAATTAATAAATAGATGAGAGTAAAGGTATTTAGGGGGAGACAAGGACATAGCCTATAATTTAGGTGAGTAAAATCAGAAACTATGAATCTGGACTGTGACATGGTCCTGGCTCACTATTATTTTTTACAGATTTTAGAATCTTGGAGTTTTATTTGCTTTATCAATTAGTGTGGGCTAAGATGTGCTGCTGTGATGTGGATTAAACAATAACAATTTATTTCTTGCTTATGCTATCTGTCTATTGTGGGTCAGCTGAGTGCTCTGTTCATCCTTGTCACTCAGGCATGGGTTGATGGAGCATCCACCATCTCAAACATTGTCAATTACCGTGCTTGGGAAGAAAGGAAACTCTAAAGGATGTTACTCCAGGTGATTAAATAAGCTCATGTAGAAATGGAACGTGACACTTCAACTCAAAACTCATTGAACAGAACTCAGTGTGCCTGGCCCCACCAAAACCATCCACAAGGGAGGGCAGAAAGTCTAATTGTGAACAGAACTAATGATATTTACTTAGTATTTGTCTGCTTGATTTTTGGCACAGACTGATTTATTAGAGTGGAGAAGGTAAGCTGATTATCAAAGAATGTCCTATTTTCTTCATGTACTTACTATTGATTTATTGAATCATGATTTCATTCTTTAATATATTTTGCATCAATGATTAATTTTCACAGCTACATCAAGTAACTAAATATTGATTTACTAATCAATTATTAAATTCTACAAATTAAATGATATTACAAAGTAAATTCAATCCTTGATTGTAGCCAACATTTATTGGGAAACAGTTCATGGGAACAGATCAGACATAGGGAAGGTGGGTCTCATGTGCTTGGTCATTTACTATGTGCTTGATCACTATGCTAGATACTACCTTGTATGGCTTTACTGAATTATTGTTAAGTCTTCACTCACTTAGCTAAGCTCAGAAATGAATACATCTCAATGCATGCAGAGAAGGTTCTTATTGAGGCTTACTCACTTTGTAGGGTATTGGTGGCGTTTGAGATTGTGTTTTCAAAGTGCTTAGCACTGGCAATAGTGATGCTCATAATGATGTTGCAAGTTGACTAGGATTTGATAGTTCATTTCCTAAAATAATTTTTATTCAACTAATAATTCAAGTAAACAGTGCTCACTTGATGGTTCATCATGGAGTGAAGACTGCCTTGTGAAGCTCACCATTCATTCTCTAACAGTCGCCTCCTGAGTTGGGACACTTACATAGGATTTATTTCTGATGATAACAAGAGCACAGATGACAACCATGCATGTGATAGTTTCTGGGAGAAGACTTGATGATTCAGCACTGTCCCTATAAAATGACTAAAGAAGCCCCACATATAGCGTTAGGTATGGATGAAGGTACTTTAATTTAAGCTTAATTAGGTGTAAATCCTTAACTCCTATATTCTACTCTCTGGGGCTTTGAAGTTGGCCTCTTCGTTCTCCACCCACAGAAAGGATTTTCTTCCGCTGACCACGGTTCCCCACATGTTTTCCCTTCAGTAAATAGCAGATGTGTATGGTGGTAAGTCAGTTTTGTGCCATTGCTGTGTGAAAAGGCAGATATCCTGAATGAGGATTGTAAGTTATTTTTGTCTTACACGTTCTCCCTTAGCCATTTCCAAAAGCAACTGCATTTTAGTTGAATGTGAAAATTTACTCTTGATGATTTTCTCAGATTAATGTTGTCATCATAATGTTAATGCGGTAAGGCTTCCTTCTGCAAAGATCTTGGAATTTAGGGCTTCTGGTCAGTGTTTTACAGCTTTGTCTGAGAAAGTGTGTAATATGAGTATGTTTTTGGCACATGGCTTCAAAAAGCCAAGTCTGCTTTGCTTGATTTTTGTGTGAGCAATCCCACCTGTCTGATCTCATGCCTGCTCCCAGGTCACAGATAGAGGAGACCTTGTGCCCTAGCAACAAATCACATCCACTTTAGCCCCATGGGGACATTTCAACAAGAAGGTTCTTGTTGAGGCTTACCCACTTTGTAGGGTACTGGTGACTTTCGAGATTGTGTTTTCAAAGTGCTTAGCACTGGCACAGGGCTACAACTTGCAACATAATTATGAAATACCTTAACAAAAGGTATTTACAAAAGCATGAAAGGTTGAATGTGAGGAAGGAGCATATCATATTGGGTAAGAAAACATGACACTAGAAACATGGGAGAAGGTGTGTGTTGGGAGGGGGTAGATGGGTGAGAAAGAGAACAGGTGAATAAGACACCAATTTACCAAATGATTCCATAATACTAGTGCACAGATAATGCACAGTGTACAACAACAGCTTTGGGAAAGGCAAACTGACCGTCTATAAAGGCCAGAAGACGTTTTATAAGATGTATTTTACTGAAAGTGTTGTCCTTGTGAAAAGGTTTTGGGCAAATATTTTAAGAAGTCTTTAGGGAACAAGCAAATTTTCCTTTTTGTTGCCCTTTCTAAGAATAAGACATAAATAGGAAGTTCCATCCTTTTATTTGTTCTATTCAAATATTTATAGGGGAAAATCAGCTACTACTTCTTTATAAGACCCACCTTCGAAACTCGTTATTTTTCCAAGGTGCCTTGTTCTTATAACAATATTTTTTCTATGTTTGTTTGTTTATTTATTTATTTATTTTATTGAGATGGAGTCTCACTCTATCACTTAGGCTGGAATGCAGTGATGCGATCTCGGCTCACCGTAGCCTCCACCTCTGGAGCTCAAGTCATCCTCCCACCTCAGCTTCCTGAGTAGCTGGGATCACAGGCATGTGCCACCATGCCCAGCCAATTTTTTTGTTTTTGTTTTTGGTGGAGATGAGGTTTTGCCATGTTGCCCAGGCTGGGCTCGAACTCCTGAGCTCTAGCGATCTGCCCTCGTTGGCTTCCCAAAATGCTGGGATTACAGACGTGAGCCACTGTGCTCTGCCTATGACAATATTCTGTTTAGGCTGTGGAAGACCACATATATTCTTACTTAAACACTTAGAATGGAAGCCACCTGAAGACAGAAGTTATATCTTCACCCTTGTCGCCCCCACATAATATGTGCCCAATTGATGTCTTTTGATTAATTAAATGAATGAATTAATGAATGAAGACAGACCTAAGACTCCTAATAGAAAGAGAATAAAAATCTATGTCTCTTTGCCCTTCTACAGTAAAAAGATTACCTAAATATCACATATAACACCAGTGCACATATCTTGTTTGCTAGTGATTTGATTTCATTTATTTCTGTTATTTAAATTCAGGGAAAAACATAGGTAGTTTTTTCTTGTAATATCTCAACACTGAACTTGAATGAAACCTTATTAAATAATGTGCAAAATTAGCTATTATATTTTTCTGCCAAGGGGCTTTGGCATTTTGCTTTGGTAAATTATGTAGCTGGTCTGGAAGACTCAGGCCTTGGGATGACAGGCCTATGTCACCATGGGTGACATGGGTTGGGAAAGATGGATGGCTGTCCTGTAAAGTGCCTTATGAATGTGAAGCCAAAGGCAGTGCTTGGTACCACCCAGGGAGTATCTATCAGAATGAGATATTTTATTGGCTTAACATACCATACCATAACATGTCTGATATAGTCAGCCAAAACAAGATTATTTATCAATGCCTCTGCCAGCTACCCATGATTGTTAAGAGAACCAAAAGCCAAATGCAGTGATCAAAAACTGATGAAGAAGTAAAAGGCAAAAGGATGAAGAAAAACCAGCCGAGAAACCCACGTTTTGCTTCTCTATCTCACTCCCTGGGAATCAGCAGTGTAGGAGCGCCTATCTCTGTGTAATCTGTCTTCTCTGCGGGCAGAAGGGCTACTCCCTTACCACACCTGAGTCTTCACATTCTCAACCACATCAGTCACTGGGAAGCAGACAAGGGAACACCACAGTATAGCAGAGTGGTCAAATCTGCAGGCTCTGTTGCCAGACTGCCTGGGTTCCCCTTCCTTTTCTACCACTTATTACCTAGTTACTAAACCCTCAGTGCCACAGGTTTTAATCTATAAAATAGAGAAAGTAATGAAAATATTATCTCATGGGGGTGTAGTGAAGATTAAATGAGATACTATGTACTTACTATGTATTGTATGGCTTTTATTAATAAAGGCAGGGTCAGGACAACTGCATATATGTGGTAAATGGAGATGTGAAACATGTATAATTGGCCACCTAAGTTCAGTATTTGAGGATGTATGAGAAACACTAGTTGAATAAAAACATATTGTTATTATTACTTCTGTTGTTACCATAACTATTGATGTTATTACCAAGGAGATGTTAAAAATATTTCTATATGAGGCCGGGAGCGGTGGCTCAAGCCTGTAATCCCAGCACTTTGGGAGGCCGAGATGGGCGGGTCACGAGGTCAGGAGATGGAGACCATTCTGGCTAACATGGTGAAACCCCGTCTCTACTAAAAAATACAAAAAACTAGCCGGGCAAGGTGGCGGGCGTCTGTAGTCCCAGCTACTCGGGAGGCTGAGGCAGGAGAATGGCGTAAACCCGGGAGGCGGAGCTTGCAGTGAGCTGAGATCCGGCCACTGCACTCCAGCCTGGGTGACAGAGCAAGACTCCGTCTCAAAATAAATAAATAAATAAATATTTCTATATGCACTATGGATCCTACTTCACACATGAGGGGAATAATATAACCCAAAGCTTTTAATTCTCATTGTTTCAGTTTTTCAAAGGTTTTTGTTCTCAACTTTACTGAGAGGTAGCAAAAGTCAAAAGACAGAAATCTAGTAAAAATTCCAAGTAGAAAGTCATATAAAACTTTAGTCTTTGAAATGCAATTGGTCTGGCATAAAAAATAAAAATCATGCTCTAGTCCCAGGATAAGATAATTTTTTAATGAGCTGAAATGGTAACTAATAGAAAGTTGAATATATAGATAAATGAATTGAAAAGAAGGCATGGCATGGATTATTCATAATAGGTGTTAAAAGAGCAAGAGTGATTTTTTTTTTTTACAAAGACAACTCAGAAAATAAGCCAGACAGTTTAAAAATGAATTCACTGCACAGCTTGGTTCTGCATTCATAAATACAATGAAGCTCAAAAAATTATATAGTAGCAGAGGCTTATGAGAAGAGCTTGGTTCTGTGGAGCAGCAACATGATAAAGTCAGATTTTTGGGGCCTCACCTAACCTGTGGGACAGCTCCCTGGCCTCTGATTTCAATTATTCCCTGTTTTTTTTTTTTTGGTATTGCTGCAACGTATCTGTCTTCTGGTACCCTCTCCTTGCCCTTTCTGTCTGCTTTCCACTGGGATTGAAATGCTTTTCTTTCCTCCACTTCTGTTTCTAGTTGCAGTATTTTTCTTTATCAAGCTCATTTTTTCCCTAACCTGTAAAAACATTACCAGTGAATTTATGACCTTGGAGCTAGTAGCTGTGTTGATGGACGTGAATGTCCAGTTCCATAGCTGGATGCCAGATGAATAGCAGTAATAGAGCTACAGAGGCCCTGCCAGCACAGCCAGACATGATGCACTAACATGCCAATTTCCTTGCTTCTGGTGCTTCCAAGCCATGGGGTCCCTGGTGATATATACTGTTAATCAAACAAGTGTGATGAAAGCTAAATGAAACAAATTTAGTGTGCAGCATCAGTATCAACATCATTTATTTACTCATTTTGGTTCACTTGAATATTCAGTACTATTTTTCCAATAGTAAATGATGGGAAAATAACTTTTTAAAGTGGAGGAAAAGAGGGAAAACTAGTAAATTTCTCAAAAGAAATAAATTAGAAGAAGGTGGAAGCCATGTCAGATGGCTTCAATTCAGACATTTTTAATCATAGGTAGATATTGGTGTAGCCAGAGAAAAACACATTATTCATAAAAATTATCATTCAGATGTGAATATGCTGATACTCATATGACTATTTGGATTTCTCAGAATTTATAAATTATATAAGAGTAAGAACTGCAGCCCAAGGCAGTCTATTTAAATACGTGAGAAGTAAGGTAAATAGTATTTGAAGAAAAGCATTGACAACTTGGTTAGGTAAAATGCTACATTTTCATCTTTATAATAAAATGTTCAAGGTAATTATTGGGGCTATTCAATAAGCAGAGCCAGTGAGAACATAATAATCACTCTGTTTTGTCAGTGAGAACACTGTTAATATTAATGGGAATGTAATGCTGAAGATCCTGGGGATTGATAAAAGGGCAGCTCTAGATCTGTGAGACTGACGCGCGGCTCTGGGGGTTCCTGACCGGTTAATTATGGACCCCCTGCAGTTTTTTTCACTCTCTTGGGAGCATTCCCAGGACCCCTCCTGAGGCATTTCTTAGTAAATGTGAGAGAGAACTTATTTTCAAATTCCTCTGAATTGAGAACCAGACTAGATGTGGGGATAAAGCGAAGCACTGTTGATCTTCAAACAGCACAAGTCTGGAATGTGTGCATCTGCTTATACTTGGATTTTCTTCTGTCTCTGCCACCCCTGAGACAGCAAGACCAACCCCTTCTCTTCCTCTTCCTCCTGAGCCTACTCAATGTGAAGATGATGAGGATGAAGACCTTTTAAATGATGTAGTTCCACTTAATATATAGTAAATATATTTTCTTTTCTTTATGATTTTCTTAGTCACATTTTCTTTCCTCTAGCTTACTTTATTGTAAGAATACAGTATATAATATATATATATATATAAAATATACAAAATACATGTTAATTGGCTGTTTATAGTTTTGGTCAACAGTAGCCTATTAGTAGTTAAGTTTTTGGGGAGTCAAAAGTTATACTCAAATTTTTGACTACACGTGCCCCCAAGCCCCACCTTGTTCAAGGGTCAACTGTAGTAGATTACAAGGTTTTTCATGTCTGGAAACATTCTCTATCTCTGGACTGGTTCAAGAAGCTTAGAGGTCAATCTGAATTCCAAGGAGTGAAGGTACTAATGGTTTGATATCTAGGTGGTCATGGCCCTCTGCCAGGAGACTGTGGGGAAAGTAGATTATCATCATCCAACTTGTCCAGTTGTGCAGCCAGATATTCTTGCTGACAATGTAAATATTTACCTATGAACACTAGAGTGTACTAGTCTAATGTGCAACAAGATACATTTGCAAAGTGCAGGGAAAATACAATAGTAAGGAGACCAAAGGTCACAGTGACCTTCCTTAGATTTAGTCTCCTGACTATTACACCTTGAACTTGTTTTTACTTTTTATAGGATTTTCCCAGTGCAGTAGTGGCACATAATTTCTTGATCTTGTGTGTTTCTGTTATGGTAAAAATAAAAACAAGTATAAACAGTAACAAGCAAACAGCTTCCAGGAAACTTATTAGTTATTCCTCCTGTGTTACATGGCATTTCCATAATTCTCATCTGTATTAAGTTTGCTGTGGGAATGGCAATCATAGTATATAGCCCTTACCACCAGCACTGCCTTCTCACATGATTTATTGCAAATTGGTTATATTGGAGAGCGGATTCTGCCAAATGGGTAGCCTAATTAGTGGTCAAATTGTTGTTTTCTCTAGTGATTTACTATCAAGCATATTAATTTCAGTGTCCAACTGAATGAAATAAATGTCCTGGACTATTTTTTCAATGACGTTAGAAAATGAAAACGCAGAGACCAATTACACTGAAGAAAATTCATTTGAACAATAAAAAGGTCCTAGTACTGGGCAGCATCCCAGACTAAAGATGGTTCAGAATGCCCCAACCTCCAAGTGCGGTGACTTAGATTTATAACCAGAAAACAGGAAATAACATATAGAGATTACCTTGTTGGTGCAATTCAATGTTTGCCTTATGTGGGCATAATTTGGCAGCTTTCAGCCTGGGATTGACTGAGGATTTGGCTGCTATGATTGGCTGAGAATCAGTTGCTTGGTAACAAGGGTATACTCCTAGACTACAGCTTACTATGCATGGAGGCTGCTTTGAGCCAAACTTTACTACCAAGTAAAGAATCTGCTGTGTGCCAAACTTAACTTTAACACATCTCAGCATTGGTCTGAAAACCAATTCACAGTATTTGATGGTGTGCCTTGCCGTTTTCTGTTACACACTTTGTTCCCTATATGAACTTCTGTTTACTTTGCACTATTTCTGTGTTTGCTACTTTGGAATAAAAGTGGTCAGTATAACTTAAATAATGTTTCTTAAATAGTCAAATGAGAGTGATGATTCAAATGTACCTACTTTCCCCCATTTTCTTTCTAAATTATTTAACTCTAAAGTAATTATAACTAAGTTTCAAGGTTTGATTTGGAACATTTTTCATATTTCTGTCACTTAGTTCATAGATGTTCATATTTGTACTGTATTCTCTTATCAGTTATTAAGATTCTTGGGAGAGCATATATCTTTTTATAAAGTTTTCCAGAATAGTTACCATGATCTTCATTCTTATAAGTAAGCTTTCATGCAGTGGCTGCTTAAATATGATCCCGTGAATGGTGGCATAAAAAATGTAATGGATTAGACACTATGTGCTCTAGGAGATGGAAATTGAAGACCCTGGCCCAATGAATTTCTCAGCAAATGTTATTGGCCACCTGGCCAATATATAGTGTTGTATACATATAAAGTATTTGGCACATACTTATTAATATATTAATATGACACATTAAAAGTAAACTATTCTGTGGTGTATGTCATGGATTATCTCTCAACATCTATTCCAATTTCTTACTAGTGTACCCCTGATCCTGTGAAAGCTGGAACTGTCTCTTAGTCTTCCCTGGAGATAAAGTACTAAATCCATGAAGGTGCTAGTCTGTTGGGGGGATTCTGCTCACCAGAACCCTTGTGAAGCATCCCTTAGTTGGCATGAGTTCCGAGGTACTGATTTATGAGATTTAGTAGGTGGAAGGAAAGCAGAGACTAACTTCTGCTATTTCATCTACCATGCAGGGTTATGGGGATATCTTGTTGCTTTGCTCTCAGCATTGGCACAAGTCCAGGACCCATTTGCTAGCAGTGTGGGTGTTAAGAGGCAGGATGTAAGGTATCACCTGTGCTGTTGAGCAACAAAGCGAGGACAGTATGATTTGGGAGCTGAGAGCGGTAGCAGTGGTGTCAGCAGCTTCCTGATTGGGTGGTCCTAGGATCAAAGTGTTAGTGATCAGTGGTATCAGCAGCTTCCTGATTGGGTGGTCCTAGGATCAAAGTGGTTAGTGATCAGCTGGCTTCCTTGTTGGTGTTTGCTTTATAACTGTGGCAAGGCACTGTGGTTATGGAACTGGCAGCGACCCAAGGTGGCAGATAGCTTCCTGATACCAGAAGAGGCAGCAGAGCAGCCCATTTCTGTGGTGTGGCTTGGGAACTATTTCTGAAGGCTCAACTTGGGTGTATTCAGCCCTCCCCAGTGATTCTCTAAGCCATTTAGTTATATGTATTAAACGTTTTTCTTCTTAAAATAGCTAGAGTAGATTCTGTTATCTTTAGTTGAACCATAATCAATATCCCATTGGACCATATGCTTCCTACAAATTGTTTCAATGTCAAGTCATTGAGCATTATGTTATTTCGTGGAAATTTGTGGGAGTACCACTAGAAATAATCACAAATATAATTATGTCTTTTTCAAATCCATCATGAAATGTTTCCACATATTCCATATTTTCCCTCTAATCGATGAGTTACACTGGTGATATCCCCAGGCCCATTAATTTTCCTTATAAAATATCCCTTGAACTGTACTTTGAACTCCAGCAAAATTGAGTTGTTTGAGCTATAAAAGCAAGAGCAGGCAGAAATGCAGAATCTCCACAGGAAATGTTTTGCCTTCAGGGTCCTGTCATTCAAACTAGAGATTGAAAATACCAATATTCTAGCTAATGTCTAAGGCTGCTTATTTCTATGGCTGAAGGCACAGGTCTAATTAGAGGCCAAAGCAGTGGGTCCTATCACCAGGTAAGCCATTTAGTTTTACTCTCTTTTGTGGCCTCAGCTTTCTCTCTTGGTCTTGCCTAGTCATACTACCTGCCTTTGAGCAGACAGAGCGTGTAGAAAGGTGGCAGAAAATACTTTCTCAAAATTCTTTAGTGATGATGGGTCAGGAGCATCATTTTCTAGAGTGACTGTGGGTCCTAGTCAGTCTCTTCAGAGAGAAGAGAGAAATGCAACCTGTCAAGTAACTGTGAGCTATGCTAAGCTGAATAGACAGGCAAAAAGGAGGCTCACCACTGTGCCTTGGGAGCAAATTTGTATTATCAGGGAGAATGGTATATATTGATTAAGGTGGAGGCATGATAGAAACATTTTGAGTATATAGGAGAATTTAGTTCACAATAGAAGTTTAAAAAGATGAAAAAGGCCAAGTGCTGTGGCTCATACCTGTAATCCCAGCACTTTGGAAGGCCAAAGTGGAAGGCTGACTTGAGACCAGGAGTTTGAAACCAACCTGGACAACATAGTGAGACCACATGTCTACAAAAAAAAAAAAAAAAAAAAAAAAAAAAAGTTAGCTGGGTGTGGTGGTGCACACCTGTAGTCCCAGCTACTCAGGAGGCTGAGGTGGGAGGAGTGCTTGACCCCAAGAGTTCGAGGCCGTAGTGAGCTGTGATCATGCCACTGCACTCTAGCCTGGGTGACAGAGTGAGACCCTGTCTCTAAAAATAAATACATAAATAAATAAATTAAATAGGTGGAAAAAAGATGACCCAGCAAGGTGAGAGACTATACGTTGCTTCATAATTATATTCAGCTATAATAATACTGATTCCTTTCCAAATAGTGAATTAAATACAAACATACATGTTTATTCTGTTAAAAGAAGTCTGAAAGCAGGCAGTCTGGGGCTGGCATGGCAATTCTGCAAGGTCATCATGGACCCAGTTTCCTTCTTGTTCTGTTCTATTATCCATTTTCTAAGCACATGGCTTCCATTCTCAAGATCAACTCATGATCCAAGAGAGCTGCTAAAGAACTAGATATCACCTCTGATTTCCACCAGCAGAAAGGGGAGAAGGACTCTCCTTCCCCAGAGGCCCATGCAATATTTCCTCTTACATCTCTTTGGCCAGAATTTTGTCACATGGCCTCACTAAGCTGCAAGGGAGCCTGGAAATTTAGTCTATTTGGCCAAGCAGAAATACACCTAGCAAAAACATGAGAATCTGCTACTAAAGGAGAAGAAGAGGAGTGGATATTTAGTGGGTAACTCTAACCTCTGCCATGAAGTAGGTGATCTCTGCCATAAGGCTGAGCTAGACAGGGATTATACCATGCTGTTGACTGTGGCCTTTTGACTCTGTGCTGAGGCTTTCTTTTCTAGGGCCACAAATGGAGTTTCTCACATTTACTTCTGGATGATCCAGGAAAGTAAACTGGTTTTCAGAAAATACTGCCAAAAACAGCTGAGCACATACTCAGCTCTGTGAGATCAGCAACGGCACCTGAGACCTTTTTATCTGCTTGTTGTAGTTTTTAATCCACTGAAACAATAGCAGGTGTAAGCTGGAATTCTTTGGCATACAGCCTCTGAAACTTGGCTAATGTTCTCAGATAAATGCCTATAGCAGCTGAAGCTCTTGAAAAAAATTTAAGAGGAGGAAACAGAGTAGGGCTCTTTTGGGGGTCACAGTCTAGGTGTTTTTAGAGCCAATCAAACTCAAATCAAGACCCTTTGACTACCATAAAAAAATCTAAAATAAGATGTTTTGTTTGGCCCAAACAGTTTAAAGAAAAAGTGAGCCAAATCTGAAAATTAGTTTATTTCATATATATTGAATAGTTAGGCAATTTGGCCACACCTGTCCTGCATCCTGCATGTTGACAACGTCCTGGGACTCAGCAATAGTTGTCATCCTTAGATGGGGCCTGTATTTGCTGCCCCCAACTAGTGACACATTTCTGATATCTTGTGTTTGGCCTAAGTTTCACTCATTGAATGTAACCTGCTGGATACCTGTAAGCATCTAGGCTGTGACCCTTTCCATGGATGGCTCAGGAGGTAACCAGTGCATGAGAAGTTTCTGGCCTACATCAATTGCTATCTGGGTGGGCAGAGTATTTGTGGAGAACTCCTAGCCTGGAGAGATGAGAAAGGATGTAGGTGAAAGTTGAGGCCCTAGAAGAAAATATCTTGACAAGGAAAGCCTGAAGGCTTGTCCAGTATGAGGTTGCCAGGAGTCATCTGTGGGAAGACACATAAGTGCACGTAGGAGCAGCTGGTGTCTCAAGACTCTGACTGATAGGCTCGAACCTAAGCCATGGTTTACAAAGCTAGCACCAGGATGTAACTATGGGTTGTAGCCAAGTTGTTCCAACACAGGTGGAGTGAACTGTGGTATTTTGAAGTGATAATTGGCTAGAGTAATATTTTCAGGGTGCTGGTTCTAACAGATGGTGCTATTTGAAATCCTTCTCTATAATCTCCATGAATGACTCTGTAACCTACTTAGGAGGCTTATTCAAGTGGTTCAGAACCTAGGCCTGCATTCCAACTGCTTGGCAATCTGTTCATTGACGTTGTTATCTGAATTCATGAAGTGGGCATTACGGTTTTTTAAACAAGAAGTATACACAATTGCTTCCCAATCCACTCTCCTCTCAAAACATGTACTGATACGTGCATGTATATTTTTGCCACCCTTAAAAATTCACTTCGTACTTCATGTTAATGTAGAAAAGAGAAAATAAAACCTCAAAAAGATTTAGGATTTAGGATTTACTTACCTGTTATATAAAAAAAAAAATCAGGGTTTATCAGCTCTGTTGGAAAGAATGGCTTGAGGAAACTCTGCTTTCATCATTTGAGGCTTTTATTTTGGGATTGTGTTTATAAATTTCAGAAAGAGTCCTCTTACCTTCTTCCAGCCCAAGTAAGTGATTGGATTGGCATTTGTATTCATGGACTTTGGCTTGAAATGAAATCTTTTAATTCTGCCTTAGATAGTAAATGCCAACAGTTTAAAGTGGCATGATTCTGATCTTTAAATTTGCCCTACTGATGAATGGTGCAAATAGGAAAAAAGGAAAATAAAAAGTATTTGCTACCTTGAGAAATACATTCAGTCTCTATTTGATTTTCCTTAGATGTGGGGGTCTGTAATTGTAAGATCTGTTTTTATTCATTGTAACTGGGAAAGGCTCAACATTTTAATTAACAATAGTAATATAAATTACATCAGTTTTATTTCAGTTAGAGTTTTTTTTCTTTCATATGTTGAATCGATCTGAAAATATCCATGCAAGAGTTCCTTTGGCTTAAGTCAGATGTGTTCAGTGGCTGGGGCAATGCATTAAAAATAGTCTGCATGTGAAAAAAATAGCAATTGGCTTTTTACTAGTATTTGTTGTTGCTCTATCCTAATGAATTCAACTTTTTCCTATAGTGCTATGCTCCACTCTATGTCACACTTTACCTATTTGATTCCAAATTTACTTTGTGGTATTGTTTTAATTTAGTAATTTACATACAGCTTGGAAAAGTGATTCCTTGAAGGTATTGCTTTGTATCTACATGATAATTGACACTATTTGTATTAATACTAAAAGTATTAACCTCTTTTTCCTAGTAGTCCCCAATTTCATTCCTAGCAAAATTATAGATTCTGTTTTCAGAGAAAATTTGTGTATGGGATTTCTTTCCATTCCTTATCTAATGTTAGGATACTGAAGTTAAGGTATGCATTTTCTATTTTTATATATTTTGTCTTTAAAATATATGTTCAGTTATAAAAGTAATATCAACTCCTTAAAGAATTTTTTTAATATACAGGCAAGCTGCAAAAAAAGAACAAATATTCTAGACTTCCATGAAAGTCATCATATTAAAAATGAAATTTTAAGCAGTTGGACTTAACATTATTTCATAAGAATTTTCAACTCTAATGTATATATAATGATTCTACCAAGTGTGTCATAGTTCACTTAACTGTTTCAAATATTTTTTTCTACCAAGACTAATTAATACTGTGTGGAATGCTTTTATATATAGACCATTTCCATACTTGAGTTTTTTTAAAAATTTGAGTTATCAGAGGTAGATCTACTGGTTCAAGAGACATTTTTTAAACTTAATATTAGTTTGCAGGGAGCAATCCATAAATCCATGTTTCCTAATACTCTGCCTGGATTTTTTTTTCTGTGTTTGGAGCATCAGATGAGAAGTTGTGAGGAGAAACGATGTAAAAAGAAGAAGGAATCATAGAATCATTGCTGAGTTTTGCTCCCCAGTTTCTTGTTTGCTAACTGAAAGGAATTTGCTGGCTGAAGGGAAACATGTTGAACGCTTTTATTCACCCTATATTCACCCTGAATTCACTCCCGATGGCCAAGGGACAATACCAAGACATCTGTTGTTTCACTGAGACAAGTCAAATTAAGAAACACTTGACTGTTGTGTCCTTTGTAGGGCTTATGGGCATATACCTCAGCAAAGTAGGCAGGCAATAGTTTAGGTCATGCCCACTTAATTTCAAAGGCCAGCTTTAATCTTTTGGGCTGATCATGATTACTCCAAAAATAGCAGAAAGCAACTGAGAAGGGAATACCAGGTCCAGATTACAGTTCTATGGAGGTTTTGTATAATCCTGAGTTTTCGCTTTGCAATCTGGCACCATGATAGCTTTTGTATTTTCTTTTCTCTGTTCTAGCTTTTTCCCATCATGGCAGGTGAACTTCTCAGTGTGCAAGGAATTATATGTAACTGACTCTTCCAGGGCATGAAAGGTGGGCTGAAGCTATCAGGATAGCAGCTGGCTTCAGTAGTGCTTTTAGCTGTCTAGACTTGTGCTTTCTCACTGATTTTGTTGTCTGGGCATGTCCCTTCCTTTCTAAATCGTGTCTGCATTTAAATATTTTAGAATATTTTATCCAGCTTTTTTTGTTGTTTTTCACCAAAACTAGTATTTTCAATATTTCTGTGAGAGGACAGGGAGTCCTTTCTAGTGTATTGCTGGAAATAAAACATGCAATCTATTCTCTATACAACAGTCAGGGTGATCTTTAAAAGTATAATTCATGTCAGTCCCCTACTTAAGACCTTTCACAGTTTTTCATTGCTCTTAAATTAAAAGCAAAACCCCTTATGTTTTCTACAAATGTCTGCATGATCTGGCTCCTAATAATCTTCTTTCTTACCCACTCTTTCTCCTGCTCCTTAACTTCCAGCCACACTGGCCCTCTCTGTTTCTTGAACTAACAGAGCTCATTCCTGCTTGGGGCCTTTGCACTCAACATTCTTTCTGCCAGTGTCCCGGACAAACTGGCTCTCATGCATCATTCAGTTCACAGCTTAAGTGTCCTCCTCAGAAGGACCTTCCCTGTCCACCCTACTGAAAATAGCAAGTTTGCCATCACCCAGTCATTCTAGCCCATCACCCTGTTTAATTGTCTGCCTTAAATTGTTTTGTTTGTCTATTTGTTCATGTGTTTACAATTCAGAATCTAAGCTCTGTGGGAGCAGGAAACTCTTCTCTCTAGTGCATCACTTCAAGCCCAGTACTCAGAACAATGCATTGTTTGTGGAATGAATTAATGATTTAAATAATTAGCCTATATAATGTCATTTCCAAAGTTGGCAGAATATCATCATTGGAATTTTATTCATAAGGGGAACTGGGTTATAGAAATGTGGGAAGAATACTTCATTAGCATTAAAAAACAATGCTTTACTAAGGACTCAAAATCATGAAATGTAAGAGCAAATAGGAGTGTTTGTCTCCTTTATTCCAGATTCTATTTTATAGATATAAAAACTGAGACTCTGGGAGGCTGTGAGTGGCTCAGACCCCACAATTAGTGGCAGAGCTGAGGCCAGGGGATGCACATTCTGATTCCTGCATCATGGCTGTTGCTTAATATCTCACCATGAGTCATGGCTACTGCCCAGTAGATTGGACACAGCCATGAATATTAGACTGGCAATTTGCTAGAGATTTTACAAAACCGTGGGAAATGGATTGAACACATTTTCCTGTCATTTTTATAAGAGGCAGTAAATAATGGTAATTTGAGTATTAGAGAACAGCATCTGAATACTTTTTCCTGAAATTCTACAAGGTGAATATAAAGAGAAAATTGTAGCTTTCCTTTCTGCCTATTGCTTTCTGAATGTCAACAGATTACTTTCTTCAGCTTGTGTTAGAATGTCACCAGCAGGACCCACATCTGACATGCTCTGGACTGTCAGAGCCACTCAGCACTAGGAGAACTTTCCAGTTGAATTTCGCTTAGGAAGGTCAGTAGGAATAAGATAAGTGAAAAACTTATCCATCATTACTATAATCTTCGTGAAAGTGGAAAAATTAATCCTGGCAAATTCAAAATCGATTACAAAATCATGCATGTTGCATATGTATTTTTAAAGATTTTACAAACCCAAATAAAATAAGTAGAAGGAAACAATAGTGATAAATTTAAAGTTCTTAATTGAATGAGTAGCTTTGAATTTTACTCAGTGGATATAAACTTTGTTTTCTTTTTTATAAAAAAGAAAACAGATTTGTTAAGAGGCTATGAATACATTTTAGAGTACTTCAGTGATTTTATCGTTTAAATAGAAATTTGGATTATTCTGGAAAACAGTTTGATAATATGTTTCAGGCATTTGAACATATTTACTCTCCTGGCCCAGTAATTGCACTTTGAGAAATTTATCCTATTTTAGGGATCTAGCCTAGGGAAAAATCTGAAATTCAGTCATTTTGGCATAAGGATGGTTGCAGAAATACTATTAATAGTAAAAAGTTGAATAGTACCTAATATTCAAGTAGAGGTATAAGATAATTTGTGGCAGGTTCATTTGCTATAGTTTTATGCAACTATTTAACAAATGCAAATAAGATTATTTAAATGATGAAGGAAAGTTCTTTCAATATAATGTTAACTTTTTAGAGAGTAAGACCTAAAACTATATATACATGTATGTAATATGTATATAGTATAATCTCAGCTATGTAAAAATAAGACAAAAAATAAAAGATTGCAAAACAACAAGTCAAAGTGTTAATAAATATTATCTCTAGGGTTTGAATAATTACTGCTATTTTCTCCTTTACACTCTTTGTATTTTCTCTTTTTCTACAATATATCTATTACTTTAATAATCAGAAAATCAATATAATTTATTTTAAATCTTGGCAGATGAACATAGTGAATGAACTATGTCAAAATGCAGTTGGAATTTTACTGAACTTCTTTACAGAAGACTATATAGATGTGTGTTTTTCTTTTTTTACTTGCATAAATAGGTCCCCTTAAAAATCTTTTGATAGATAATAAGATCAATTAAAATTGAGTAAATTAATCTGTCGGGGTGTGTGTGTTTTTAGCTCCTGTATTGCTTTCATAATAAGACTGAGGTAGTTGGTGAAAATTTGAACAATTCTTGCATAAAGATTTTATTGCATAGGTTATAGGATACAGTGCAAGAGAAATGTTTCGTAGAAAGAGTACTTGGTAGAGAATCAGAAGGGTTTTATGGGTCCCTCATTGTGGTCACTGTTATACCTCTGTCTAATAGACCATTGATATAACTTTCTACTCTATAAGAGATTGATACCTAGTTAAGGAAGGTCATGATATATTCACTTTGTAACGGTAAATTTAAGGTGCTCAGAAAAAAAATCAAGAACCAAAACTAACAAATAGAGAGCTCTATTGTTATTGACTGAAGTATAAACTTAGATCCCTTAGCAAAGCAAAACTCACAGTCCAGACCAAACCCCTTGCTATGTCCATTGGAGAAGGATTGACAGCAAGATAGCAGGTATGTGGGGGATCATTGTTCATGAAGCAGGGGTAGATAGGAGCCTCTTCATATACTTCTAACCTTTTTTATTGTCTAACCAATTGTTATATTGTATCATTAAGAAGAGACAATATAATGTAGTGGCCAAGAGGTATGACTTAAGAATCACTGGACTCAAATTTGCCACTTTATGACTCTGTAATTCTGGACAAACTACTCTCAGTTTTCTAATTTGGAAAATGTAGATAATAATGGTCCAAAAAAAGAGATGAATCATCTTAAGTATTTGAACCAGAGAGAATTTAATTGACTATGCAGCTGAGGGAGGAGCTGAAAAGCCAAATGGGGTCACTAAACAACCCGAATATTAGCAATAGCAGGAAGCATCTACTAATTCTAATTTGAAGGGACAATATGTTGGAGACAATGTTATTGTGGTCCAGGGACTGAGGTCACTGGAATTATGGTGGAACTGGAGGAGGCGTGGGAGAGACCTTTTTGATAGTAGAGATTCTGCTCAAGGCGCCGAGAGAGGAAATATCTTGATGTTCCCATCTTTCGACCCTGCAGTCTTGTAGCCAAACACAGCCAGAAGTCAGCTGACAGGGGACCCTGCATTGCCTCTCTTTAATACAGGGCAGAGAAGGAGAAGGGTGAAGAGTGGATGTGTGACAGGCAACAATCCCTGCCTCAGAGGTATTATGTCTAAGGCATTTAGAACAGTGCCTGGAAGATATGTGCTTAATAGACACTACCATTATCATCGTCATCATCATCATTGGTGCCATTTGCAGAGCAGTAACACCTCTTTGTGAATATACTTTACAGGTTGGGTGCTAGGAGATTGTTTTTATTACAGTCCTTTCCCGGGCCCTGCCATGGTCAGGTTGCTAATCATTTCAGCATTTTTAGTGTTTGGTGAGGCAAGGGTGTTCCACCTCCCATTCTCATCTACCCTGCGTTGATTACATTTAGAGTGACCAGACCTGGTTCATTGATGGCTAGAACTGAACCACTCAGTGTTCTAAAGAATCCAGGCAGTTTTTGGAGCATGATGAAAATTCACAACCCTATGGGAAATGACCCTTGGAAGTTAACTTTAAAATTAATGATTTTATAATTAGGATTTCCTTACATATCCTAGTCCCTTTAGACTTGAGCTTAGCTGTGTCCTGCAAAACTGAAAGAATACATATTTAATTTTTTTTTGGTATTTTCTGTAGCTTGAAATTAAAATTAATAAATTTAAAGGAATAGAAGTTTGACAAGATGTCTTAATAGGCCCACCAGGAATAATCATATAGTTGCCTATTTTGAAGCATAGATATAAAATAAAAAATCCCATCCAGATAAGTCACGAGGCTTTGCCAAAGTACCCTCTTAAATTGCTCCCCTTTTGAGAACATACTATGTATTGTAGCATTTTGCTAAGCTCTTGGGAATTTCTCTCCCTCAGAGATTTTTAACAGTATGAAAAATAGAGGCTTTTCTAAGTTTTAGAATATTGTCAGTCTTTTTTTTCATTGGTCTTCCAATTATCCTATTCTCAGAAATAACATTTATTGATCTCAAGGAGTTAAGCATTGTCTTGTTTTCTCTGGTTCTGTATTCTTCACATTTAAGACCAGATCTCAACTAAGTAATAAAAAAAGATAATAATGACTAAGAGTTTTTGAGTTTTCCTCCATGTCAGTTATTGCACCCAGCACTTTGGTTTCATTCTCTCATTTGATGTGATGTAGGAACTTATAACAACCCTATGAGACAGGAGCTTCATTTTAAACACTAAGAAACTGAGGCACAGAAGTTATAAATCTCCCCCACGGTCACAAAATCATGCTGCTGGACTCAGCTCAAACCTTCAACTACTATTAATACATGGTAATGTTGACATCTTATTGTAAATGTTAAACAATAAGGCATAAATGGAAAGCATAAAGGGAAAGAAGTAAATGCAAAAAATGGTCAAAGCAGGAGATGATTTTAAAGAGCATCTGGTTCAGCCTCCCCTTTTACAGCTGAGAAAACCAATCTCTAGAAAAAAGAAATGAGCCTTTTGATTATAAAGTAGACTACCTAACAAGTATCAAGTTGTCTCACTTATTCTTCTCTGCGTTCCATGATCACAGAGTTCTGACCACGTCCCGTGTCATTCTCAAGCAGAAATTGAAAATGACATTGGTCCTTTGTTTGTTCCAAGGAAGCAAACAATTTTATGGTTTGAAATTATTTCTCTTGCATTTGCATTACAAGGGGTTTGCAGAAGTTAAGCCTCATGGAGTCTTCTCTCCTTAACTTAAGTGGGTGGACTTCTTGTTGCTCTTCCTTGCCTGTAAATTCATGTTGATTAGATAGTGGTGGGGTGGAGGGCTGATGGGTCTGTGTTTGGTTGGTGAGCTAACTCCAGCGTACTATAATTACTACATTTTCAATCTAGTGCATAGTTCTGTTTTGAGTTTTAGACATCCTTGTCTGGCTCTATACTCTTTGAGGTTAATTTTGGCCTTGGATGGTGCCCTTTTAAAGGCAAGGTGATAGCAACACAGTGTTTTTGCTTGGAAAATACTCTGTGTATGGGCTTCTTCTCTTGGCTTTAAGTATTAACAAGGTAGCAAGGATGAAAGGTGCTGTGTTTGGAGTCTTTAAATGGACTTGGCATTTGACTTGTCTACAATCTTTCAGGAATTTTAATCGTGATATTCAGATTTGAGTCACACACCTGGGGAGTGGTGACCATAGCTCTTCCTTACCCCTCCAGCTCCACTTCTGGGTTAGCATGAACTGACCACTGTAACCTGCTCTCAGACTCTACACAAAGGCTCTTCAGAATCTGCCTGTGACCATTTCCGTGAAAGGGCATGGTCACAGTCACCGTGGCATGGATGGAAAATCAGAGAGCAGCAGGAGGAGCCCAGGGATAGAGAGAGGAGGCCTGGATGCCTGCCTGGGCTCTGTGCCATGCCTTGGGTAGGTCACTTGACTACTTTAAACCAAGTTGACTTTCCTGTAAATGCAATAGGGGTTTAATGATCTCTGTGGCTCTAGAGTTTTGTAGTTTCTACTGTTCTTTGAAGCATGAACATGAATTCAACAGAAGAAAAAAAAAAACATTTTTCATTCACAACAGTTTCAAGATACTGCTCTGACTCACTGGATGGCAAATCATAGTGAAAGGGGCGTCTCACTCGACTTCCATTTTGCATTTCTTTTGGCCAGCATGGCTCTTTATGGTGTACTTGTTGTATAATAAAACAACTCTCTAGAGAATACTCTTACATTTACTTACTGAGGGGTAACAGAAGTTCAGAATAAAAACTCATAGAAATGGAAGACTGGGAACTTATTTTTTCTCTTTTCTATTACATACAGAGGAACAAAGGCTGTTATTTGTGTTTATGCCCCTTTCTGAGGACAGTGTCCTTGAAAATCCATATTATTATTATTTGTCTTTGTATGTAACTGGATTGTTTAAACTCTTCTCTGAATTTTGTAGCTTTTTCATTATATCTGTTACCTGGAATATTCATAAAACTCCACTTAAATAGCCACTTTAATCTGTAAATTGTATTTGCTTAAGGCCTGAACTTGGCTGCAAACGAGAGTACTTGTTTTTTTTTTTTTTTTTTTTTTTTTAAACGATGTGATTGCTTTGTGAAGGGACATAATGAGTCTGTGTTCTGTTCTATTCCTCTTCAACAACTTTGTCAGGAAAGAAGGCTATTATGATTTCTTGGAGAGGTAGGAGGACTGTGGCATCAACATGTGCTAGTCATGGATGAAAGGAGAAACTATTATACCAGGGTAACATCTGAGGCCTGAGATAAAATTCCCATTACAACCTCTTTAAATATTTCTGTGTTTAAATGGGGTGAGGAGATTATCCACTTCAAATGTAATCCCTTTTCTTCCTCAGCCTAGTGAAATTTATTGTTTCTTTTCCCTAGATAAAAAAAAAATAATAATAGGATGCTATACAGGTTCTTTTAGTTTGTCAAAAGACAGCTAATTCACAGATTTTGCTTTTGTGTAGCTTATGCAACGTCTGAAAAGGCGCTGTAAGCAGGGATTCCCTGAACATCGCACCGTGGGCCCGGATCCCTGTTTTGCTTTCTTCCGAGAGCTCACTGGCAGCCTCCCTGATGCTTTGTGCCAGTTCTTAGTCGCTCCAAAGCCACATGCACATTGACATAATCTCTGGTGGTTTTGGCTGGTTTATAATCTAGCTTACTGAGGTTTGGTTCAAGGCAGAGGCCTTTAGGGCAGGGATCTTCTGTGAGCTGAAATAAAAGGGTCTGGTTTGGAGATTTGACTCTGCCAAATGAAAGTGGCACATTTCCAACTGCACATGCTGAGTTGCTTCAGAACACATCCGTGCAGAACACAGACATGCATTAGGCAGCTAGTTTGTGGAAGGCAGTGTGCTGAGCACAAGGGGGAATAGAAAGACACATGGCTGCTGTGAAATAACTGCTTCCAGAAAGCACATGTCGAGTTGGAAGGACGAGCCAGAGACACACAGAGAATATCACTCAGCCTAAAATGTGATATCCCAAAGGCGTTCTAGTATGAGACCCACAGAGCTGGAGAATAGATTTCCTTTCCAGTGGGGAGAATCCACGTTAGAAAGACCAGACAGGCCATGTTACCGGTGGCACCCTTTATTTCAAGTTTCACTTTTTGTGGTTTCAGTTACCTGCAGTCAACCATGTCCAACAATATTGAATGGAACATTTAAGAAATACAAAATTCATAAGTTTTAATTCGCACTCTGTTCTGACTAGTGTGATGAAGTTTCTTGCTCTCCTGCCTACGGTGTGTAGCATCCCTTTTTCCAGCATGTCCATGCTGTCCCTGTGACTTGCCCGGAGTTCCCTTAGTAGCCATCTCGTTAGCAGATCCACCTGCGAGGTATGGCAGTGCTTGTGTTCAAGGAACTCTTAGTTTGCTTAATAATGGCCCAAAGTGCAGGAGTGGGGATGCTGGCAATTTGAATATCCCTAAAGTGCTTCCTTTAAGCTAAAAGGTGAAAGTTTGAACCTAATAAGGAAATTACAAAAATTATATGCTGAGGTTGCCAAGGTTTATGCTAAAAATGAATCTTCTATTCATGAAGTTGTGAAGAGGGAAAAAGAAATTCGCGCTACTTTTGCTGTTGCACCTTGATCTGCAAAGGTTATGGCCACAGTGTGTGATAAGTGCTTAGCTAAGATAAAAAAAGGCATTAAGCCGGGCGCGGTGGCTCAAGCCTGTAATCCCAGCACTTTGGGAGGCCGAGACGGGCGGATCACGAGGTCAGGAGATCAAGACCATCCTGGCTAACCTGGTGAAACCCCGTCTCTACTAAAAAAAATACAAAAAACTAGCCGGGCAAGGTGGCGAGCACCTGTAGTCCCAGCTACTTGGGAGGCTGAGGCAGGAGAATGGCGTAAACTTGGGAGGCGGAGCTTGCAGTGAACTGAGATCCGGCCACTGCACTCCAGCCTGGGCAACAGAGCAAGACTCCGTCTCAAAAAAAAAAAAAAAAAAAAAGGCATTGAATTTGTGGGTGGAAGACATAAACAGAAATGTGTTCCGATTGATGGCAATTAGGTTTGGTACTGTCAGTGCAGTTTCAGGCCTACACTGGGGATCCTGGAACATATGCCCTGCAGATAATGGGGGACTACTCTATAGAGCCCCTGGATACTAATGATGCTAGGGAGTCAGGCCCCTCTCCTATTTTGGGAAGGTCCCTGCCGTGTGTATGGAACCTTTGAAAGAGGCTGTCCTACCTCCCTGTGCATTCTGGCAGCCGCTGGCACTGCTCATAGATAGCCATGTGACTCAGGCTGGGACTCTGACTCTAGAGCGAGTGGGTTAAAGGTCAAGAGGCTGTTAGAACTTACTGCTGGTATCAGTGGTGGTGCCCATTGGTTTTCAGTGGCGGCGGCGGCGGCAGCAGTGTCCTGGGTGTAATTCCTGCTACAGGATAGTGGTTATGATTCTTGTTCCTTGGCATCCTGCGTGCCTGGATTTTTGCTCATTTTCTGTGCTTGGTGATGGAAACTTCTACTGAGTCTGAACGAGCATGTCCTTCCAATGAGTCTACTTTTTTTCTCCTCCAGCTAGCCAAGGCTGGTTTCTGTTATGGCAAGCAAGAATTCCCACAGCACCTGAGTGTCAAGGGCTTTCATCGTTTGTGCTGACCCACCTGTGCAGTTGATCTTCTGCCTTTTTTCTCTGGGTACTTGCCTTCCTTTATCTACTTGTATAACTGCCTGCTTTGAAGGCTGAACTCCAGCATTTTTAACTTCTCCTGAGTTATTGAAGAGCTTCACTGTTTACTATTCGTCTGTACAGTACAACATCTTATAATTACCCATTATACAATTTTTTTACATTGTCTTTTTTTATTATTCATTTCTGTTTGCCTACTAGCCCAGGAGGAATATTTTTTGGTAGGAACTCTATTTTCATCTTTATATTTCCAGATCCAGCTAATATTACACACTGGTTGTGTGACTGATCAAATCTGTTTGCAGGGAGGGATGTAGTGTTGGAGTTGTGAACCTAGGGAGAATGAAAAAAATAGAATAGCTGTTGCGAGGCATTTACTCTGGTGATACCAAGGGAGGAATAAAATGGTATCTGAAATGTGTGAGGGCCATCTGATATTGGGTTATTTTCAACTTTAAAAAGTCTGGTTTATTTAGGTATTATTTATTTACAGTACAATTCATCCCTTTTGTTGTAGAGTTCTAGAAGTTTTGACAGATGCATATAGTCATTTGTATACCACCAGGATCAAGGTATAGAACAATTTGATCATCTTCCCTCAAAAGCTCTTCCTCCTTGTTATAGCCAGTCTCTCCCCACATCTTCAGCTCCTGGAAACAATTCATCTATGAATTGATATATGTGTGTGTGTATGTGTGTGTGTGTGTGTGTGTGTGTGTATATATATTTATGTGTGTGTGTGTGTGTGTGTATATATATATATATATATTTTTTTTTTTTTTTTGAGACAAAGTCTCTCTCTGTTGCCCAGTCTTGAGTACAGCAGCACAATCTTGGCTCACTGCAACCTCTGCCTCCCGGGTTCAAGCGATTCTCCTGCCTCAACCTCCCAAGTAGCTTAGATTATAGGTGCCTGCCACCAAGCCCAGCTAAAAAAATTTTTTTTTGTATTTTTAGTAGAGACGTGGTTCACCATGTTGGCCAGGCTGGTCTCAAACTCCTGATCTCAGGTGATCCACCTACCTTGGCCTCCCAAAGTGCTGAGATTACAAGTGTGAGCCACCACATCCAGCCTATGAATTTATATTTTAAGCAGTTATCATAGTTCTTCAACTTTCCAGAATAATGTTTTATACACCTGGAAAGATAAAATAATTGGATAGTGGATTTTTGTCTAGGAATAGAGTTGCTGAAATTAGGAAATTAAAATAACACATGCTTATACTAAAAATTATCCATTACTTATATGAAATTCAGTTTAATTGGGCATCCTGTAGTTTATCTGGCAACCCAACCCAAGCCCACTGTATGGGTATTGCCAGCATGGGAACTGTTAGACTTGAGGGTAAGTGTGAAATTGGCAGACAGAGAAGGAAACTGCAAAAAGAGGTCTTGCATCCTATCAGCAGCATCACTTAGCCATTCAGACACTTTGTGACAACGTAAAAGGAGAGGAGGGAGTGAGATTTTTGTATGAAGTAAGAAATTCACTCGTTTGTACATGAACAACATATGCGAGCCTGCTTTGAAGACTGAAGTTCTTGGCCTTCCAGTTTCTAAACCAGTTCTATCTGGGTAGCTTGCAACCAAATTGTGCTGTGGAGGAGTGGGACTCAGGAAGCACGGGCACCCTGAAAGAGGTGGATGTGGTCTGTGGAAAAGGGGGAAGCACACACTAGGGTTCCACCCTTAAGAAAATGAACTTTTGCTGAGTTATCAGAGTGAGTACTTGCTATTTCTCAGGATAGCCATGCCACAAACACATACTTACAGTAAAATTCAAGTTGGTAACTGACCAACTTGACTAAATGACTGACCTCTAGTTTATCTTTATCTTACTGGAACAATAGGGCTTACTAAGCAATGCCAAGGAAATAAACTTCCAAGTGGGTTCTTCTTACTCTACATAAAAGAATAAACTATTTTAAAAGACTTTTGGTAAGTCCAGTGTTTATACTACCATAAGTCTTACCTTTCTGTTTTAAAACAAGCTTAGCAGGACAGTTACTTGGAAATAAGTTGTCAGTGTTTGGTCCGAGTGGTAGCACTTGTGTCTGGAATTCTTCATTCTTTTCCTCGCTCCCCAAGGCTAACCTACCCTGTGAGGCTGTCTCCAACCTCAGAGTCCTGACCAAGTGACCATGCTGCTAAGCTGCTTGATAATAGTTTAATATCAGTAAAGGGTTACAAGTTTAAAATTATTTGACATATTAATGCTATCAGTTAATGACTTACAAATAGCATCTTTGGTTTCTAGGTGTTGACAAAGATTCTCTAACTTACCAAACTCTAGCCATGCTCCTCTGTACCCCCTTCTTGATTAGGACTTGACTTCCTATCAGAACTACAGATTCTCAACACCAATGATTTCATCCACTCATGCCCCACGTTAAAGGACTTACACAAACACTAGAATAATTTCTAACAGCTCAAGGCCACGTCCCTAGGACTACCCTACCCCACTTAGGATGCCTGCCTGAGGAGGCTCAAGGCTGCCAGGAGGGTTTACTATTTCTTCTAGCCATTACCCTGGAGCTAGGCCCAACCACCCTTTCTTAGAGATTTACTAAAAGCTTACAATTGTGAATCCTTGCCCTGTAACCTTTGATAAATATATGCACTTGCTACAACTCAAGAGTGTCTTTCTCAAGGACCTGAGAGCCATTCTTCTAAAAAGTAACCATCAGGGGAGATAGGGCCTCTGCCTTTCAGTGTCCGGGCAGATAGAATCCTAACCCCTATAATTGCCTAATCAACATTTATGTTGACCAACGCTTTGTAATTTTTCATTTCTCTGACTTCACTGAGCCTGCTCTCACCCCCTCCCCTTTCTACTCTCATTCCTCTTCTAAAATACCCAGTCTTCTCTGTACAAATCAAGGTTGAGTTCAGTGTACACTGCACTCCCTTCCTTATTGCAATAGTGTGTTAGTGGTTCAAATCTGTCCTCCCCTCTTTAACTAGCATCTGGCTTCCTTTATCTCTGACAGTGTGAAGAAGTTGGAAATTGCAAGGAGCATGGGAAGGAGATGACTTGGGGTAGGCATCTTTTATTTTTAAAATCACATTGCATAGAGGTGGCTGTCTGTTCTGCTCATACTCCTAGAACAGACCTTTGATGTATCTTGCTATATGTAGGAGACTGGGACTAGAAGGTCACCCTGTTCAGCTGTTTTCAGATTATCATTAGGTTGTAAATGGAATCCATTAAAAGATTATATGGAATGCACAAAATAAAGCAAGTGAAGGCAGAATTGCTCTTATGGAAACAGGGGTAGGAAATCTAGAATCGTATTTACTCCTTTTTTTCTCTTTACACTTATTTGGGGAGTCTCAGAATCATTAAGAACAACTGGGAGGGTAAAACACAAGTTTGCAAGAGAACTAGTTTCCTCCCTTTCAGAGTTCTTTCCATTCTGGCAGCTCAATGGACTCAGCAGCTCTCGCGGGCAGTGGCTTGAGTGTGTTGGGCTTATCTCCTAAATAAGAAATACTACCCACAATGGGATAAAGGACCCACAGGGACTGTACAAGTGGGGAATTAGAGGACACATCTTGTGTAATTCTGGCAGAAGGGCTAGGCATGAAGTCAGAGCAGGAGATGACTCAGAAATCCTGATGCTTACAGACATTACCCTGTGGCTACTGGCATCACTGCGATGAACTTTGCCTGAGGTCTGTAATGTGATTTACAATAATTATTCTATTCCCTTACCCCCTAACTTGACAAGATGAACAAGTTAATGTTATTAGCTCCTCAAATTGGAAGATGATAATTATTAGGTGGGTCCATTGGGAGTCAGGCTGGGGTGAGTTGTTATCAAATCAGAAGGAGTTATCAATAGGGCACTATTAATCAATTAGGATTGAATGTGAGCTATCAGAATTTGCCTTTTCATGATATATACAGGACATGTTTACATAACAAAGTCTTCAAGAAGATAAAATTAGGAAGACATCCAGATAACAGAAATTTGGAGAGACCTTGATATCATATTATGATTGAGAAAGAAAAAACACATAGACATTCACATTAGGAAGGAATGACTACATCCAGTTATGGCAGCAAAGGTATGTGAGAATGAATCAGTGATTGGGCACTGTGGCTAGGACAGAAAGGGTGACCCTGAGAGCAGTAATGCTCTTGTGTGCAACAGCCATGAAGAAATCTTATCTGGACTTGATATCGACCCGTTGTGTATTTCCATATTTTTTTCTCTCTTTTCTCTCTTTTTCCTCCTCTCTTTTCCTTTTCTCTTTCAACCTCGTGTTGAAAAAAACCTGAAGTTTGCTTGCAGAAATGAGTGAGATTTGTGAGTTATGATGAATTGGAATTATTTGCAATCAAATGGAAAGTAGTAACAACAGGTGTGGATGGATGTAGCTCACACATAACACATGTGGTGAATTGAGGAAGCTGGTAGAAGTTTGGGGTGTGATTGACAGGTTTAAAGGTAGCAGAAATAGAGTAGTCGCTTTTGGCATTTTAGATTTTTAAATAATACTTCGCTCAGGCCACGCATTAGTTAGTCAGACACAGAGTTGGAACCATATTTGGAACCTTCTGAGCCTCCATGTAGGCTTGTTCATCGTCCTTATGTTAGGGTGACAAGGTTCGGAGCTAAAACCAGAGAGAGAACGCTGCAGCAGAAGCCTCTTCCAGACCCACTGTGTCAGTTCTGAACTGAGGCATTTTCTGTCCACAGCCATATGCAGTGTGAACAGGCCACAGATGTACATCAAGTGAGTGGGTGAAATAACGTTTGGTGGGAAATGATGACAGTTTTATGGCATTAGTCCTTGAAGCCCCAGGTGCACTTATTTGTCTTTTGTATATTTTAAGCTGTTAGCCTTGGGGATATTTCAGCCTGTTTGCATCTGTATTTTAAAGATGAGCCCTGGAGTGAATCAGTGAGGGAAGCGAGTCATACCTGAACTAGGAGAAGAGATGAGTGGATCTTTGTAGGAGAAGAGATAAGTGGATCTAGTCATCCCTGAACAAGGAGAATATATCAGGGTAATGAAGAGACCTAGGGAAGGCTGTCCTTTCCTTTTGACCAGCCAGCTGTTTGACCTTCCTGCATCTGCCTTAGAGCCAACTGTGGCCTGGGTAGCTTGCACCAAGCTTTGCATATGCCCCTTGGATGTCAGGATGCTATACCTGGATTATCCTGGCACAGAGCGTGAATTATAATTCCTGAGCTCAGCGTATTCTACCCTTTGACTTTTCTGTTAGGGATTTTGACTCTTCTGTTTCTGACTTTTTGATGAATCATGCCTCCTTGACAGAGTGAAGGCTCTTTACTTTAAATGACTCATAGCCGTATCTGTATATAACCACTGAGTAATAAATAACTCATAGCCATAGCTACATGTGGCCACTGAATTGAGTGCTTAATAATTGTGTTGTTATAAATTTGAGTGAATATATTTTGGCCAATTATGTGATTGTGACTATAAAGATAGCTAATAATCTTTATTAGCATTTGGATACTGTTGATTTTTTTCTTGTAATTTTATAACTTCTATTTCCCTGTGGTACATATGCAGTATGGAATACTACACAGTCATAAAAATAATAAAATCATGTCCTTTGCAGCAGCATGGATGCAGCTGGAACCCATTATCCTAAATGAATTAATGTGAAAAACAGAAAACCAAATATCCCATCTTCTCATTTATAAGTGGGAGCTACTTATAAGTAGCTGGACACACACAGACATAACGATGGAAACAATAGATACTGGGGACTCCAGAGAGAGAGAAGGAGGGGAGCAAGGGCTAAACAACTTCCTGTTGGGTACTATGTTCACTATCTGGACAGGATCAATAGAAGCCCAAACTTCAGCATCATGCAGTGTATCCCTGTAACAAACCTGCTTATGTACTCCCTGAATCTAAAATTTAAATTTAAATTTTAAAAAATTCCATTTTTGGACTTAGGCTTAAATTTTTAGAACTTTTCCCACCTCTAAATTGTCATTATACAAAGTATGTTTAATAGTAGCTGGAATATTTATTTAAATCCACACACTAACAGCAACCACCATGAATGCAGTTTAGGTAATATTTTATCCAACAGCTAGAGTGACATGCGCAGAACAATGAGCAAGCACCTCAAGACCTTGGACTTGTTAGAGATTCAGAGTGAGTTTCAAAGCAAGAAAAGGCAGGAACATGGGTAGTATTCCTATAAAATAGCTATTGAAGCAGGGTAGCTTAGGAAAGATGATTGTTGTAGAAACACAATCAGTGAAATAATCTGGTAGAAAGACTATTCCTTAAAATTCTTATACTCCCATAGGATTTACTTCTAAACCATACTGCCCTTAGACTTGAGCAAGGATACTCCCTGCCCAGCCCAGCATTTTAGAGGATCCTAATTAAACCCTCCTCTTGCCTTCCCCTTCCCCACAGGGTGAGGATTCTATAAGTCCAAGTAATCATATCCCCTAACCCTCCCATGGTCTGGGTATCTGGACTCTGGAATTTCCTGCCAGGATAGTCCATAACCAAGACACAGGTCTAGCCTTCAGAGGGAAGTTTGCATTCCACACAAAGGGAGGCAAGGGGCAGGGAATGTGAATGGATGACAAACCGTGGTGTCCATACATAAGTTGGCAAATCTCAGTGAAAGAATAAGTTGGCATGAAGAGAAGGAGGGGTAGGCTACAGCCTGGGGCTCAGCTTCTTCTGAACCAGTAAATTCTCGTGCAGGGCTTTTCTTAGGTGCTTTGCATATATTATCTCATTTAATTCTGCAGAATACTTCAGGGTAGTGTTCTACTATCACATTATGGGACAGGGAAATGAGGCTTAGGGGAGTTAAGTGACAGACCCAAGGCAACTGATTTAGTAAGAAGTTGAGCTGAGATTAAACCTCAGGTGACTGAGCTCTAAAGTGTGTGTGTTTTTCTACCTTGTTATGCTGCCTGTGATCAGTATCTTTGCTTTTATACTTTCCCAGTTCTTTCCAGAACCTAACCTGGTGCTTGACACATGCTGACATGCAATAAATATTTGCTGAGTAACTAACAAAACAGACCATTTATTCACCGTTACTAGTTATTTATTATTTATTTATTTATTCACCTTTACTGTTAATGGTATATACAATATAACAGTGGTGAGGAATTTCATGTCAAATACACTGAAAGGGACATTTCACTCCTGATCCATATGCACTGGATGGATGTGTTGATCTCCTTATGGCCATGTAGCTTATGGGCTCATCTCTCCATTTGTCAGTTTAGTAAATTGCTGCAAATGTTCTGGCTAGCAAGGACTCAAATGTCCCAGAACAAACTTTTATTCAAAGAAAATATTAATAAACACCATATATGCTGCTATAGTCCAAAACGTTTTTTTTCTTATTTTAAAATGGCACTAACTCTGAGTATTAAGGTGATTCAAGGAGTTGTGAGAATGCCAGTTTCGCAGGAGTTGATTGGCAGGGTCCCTCTCTTTGTGTGGCCCCGTTCTCGGCTTGTCTGGGCTGTAGTTCTTCCACGTGTGTGGGCCGCCCATGCTGGTCACTCCTGGAAGGGTCGGTGTGCTGTCCTGGAGCTTGGTCTTTCCCTGTGCTCACTCCCACTTATCATGGATGCCAAGACCATTCTCTGCTGTTGGCAGAAAGTCATGGAACATACTTCCCTAATTCCTGCTATAGGCTCATTTTGGTCTTTTCCCCACGGGTTCCCATTAGTACCTTTAATTGTTTGGGCTTATTTGTCTGTCTTCCTTGCTAAACTGTAGGCTCATTTGTGGACAGGCTTTGTGTCTCTCTTGTTTACCATTGTATCATCACATCTAACACAATGCCTGGTACGTAGAATACTTAATGAATATTTACAGAATGACAATAGACTACCATCATAATTGAGTCTAACTACTTTTTCAAAAAAGTTCTAGCATTAAGGTAATCAGATCAAAGTTTCCTTTCACAAAAACCTTGCATTTCCCACTATGTTGTAATTGTATCTACCTGCTTGGAGACTCACCAAGAGTGTGATCACTGTGTACCCTCCCAGAGTGACTTTTTTATCTCATTTAGAACTATTTGTTACTGTGATTCTCTTAAGCAAATGGTTTTGCCCACACGGAGCTGTTTGCTCACTGACACAGGCTTAACTGGTTAAAGAACTCACAGGTTGTTTCTCACCATTAATGGCTATTATGTTATTTTACCATCAGTTATACCTCATTTCTACTTCTATCTTTACAACTGCAGGCTTTGGTCATTTTAAAAGTCATTCAAATTTAGATTGCATTGACATTAAATCAAATCATAGAGGACAAACAATTATGTATTTTCACTGAGAGTGGGCACAGTAAAAAGTTCCCAGGCTTTCTCTCCTACTTTTAGATAGGTCTTTTTCAGAAGCTTCCTATCTCCCTAAGAAGTCTGAGAGTTATTACAATTTCTTTACCCTCTGCTTACATATCCCGTCCCATAGAAAACCATTTAATAGAATCTATTGTAGCAGAGGCAAAACTTTACCTCTGCTCTCTTAGAGTCCCAAGTAGACCTGATAATGAAATTGACATAAGGTAGATTAATAGGTATATTAGTCCATTCTCATGCTGCTAAGAAAGACATACCTGAGACTGCATAATGTATAAAGGAAAGAGGTTCAATTGACTCACAGTTCTAAAGGTCTGAGGAGGATTCAGGAAACCTACATTCATGGTGGAATAGGAAGCAAATATGTCCTTCTTCACATGGTGGCAGCAAGGAGAAGTGCTGAGTGAAGCAGGGGAAGTGCCCTTTATAAAACCATCAGATCTCATGAGAACTCACTCACTAGTGCAAGAACTGCATGGAAGTAACCCCCCCGCCCATGATTCAATTACCTCCTACTGGGTTCCTCTCATGACACATGGGGATTATGGGAACTACAGTTTAAGATGAGATTTGGGTGGGGACACAGCTAAACCATATTAGTAGGATAAAAGCACATACGTTTTACATAACACAGGAGCCCTCATAAGGAAATGAAGACCCAAACAAGTGGCCAAACCTAAATGCTTTTATACTAGGTTGAACAAAGAAAAGACAATTGTCAAAAAGTAACTAAATTATGTGGGAAGACTAAAGGAAGATCAGTAAGAGTTATTTTGACAAGGTCTGTGTGTACAGGATTCTCTTAGTTGTGACGCCCCATCAAAGAATGTTTCTTTTCTCCTGGCAGAAAGACAGCAACTTTCACATGTGAGTTTTTATCTCCTGTTTTCAGGGAAAAAAGGGAAAAGATTAGACTGCCGTTTTTGCATCTGCTGTTATTCAAGTGTCCTTAGCTCAAACTAATCCTTATACCAAATTGGCATATTCTGGGGTGCATATTCTGCCATTCTTCACTACTAAATAACAGAACATATGCTTACCTATGTACTAGCTATTTCATTTCTGGTATATGCCAAACAGAAAAGTATATGTGTGAACCAAAAAAAAAAAAATCTACAAAATCTTTATACCAGCATTATTGTAATAGTCCAAATGGAAAACAATCTAAGTTTCCATCAACAGAAGAATGCATACCTAAACTGCCATATAGCAAATATATAGTGGAATATGATACAGCAATGAAAATGAAACAGTAGTTTTACTGCTATAGGCAACAATATAGATGCATATCACAAACACAATGTTGACTAAATCAATTAAAAAAGAGTACATACTGAATGATTTGATTCCATTTGTATAAAGTTCAAAAATTGGTCAGATAATATTGCCATTTGGGGGATAAGAACTGGGATCCTGTCTTTTTCCCTTGGAGAGCCAGAAGAATGGACTCTTCTCAGAAACAGTGACCAAAACTTCACAAAACTGCAGAAAAGTCTCCTTTCCCCAAAACATTATTATTTACTTATCTAGGTGCTGCCAACCACACCCCATTGTGTCCCTTTAGTCATTGTATGGAAGGAAGTCAAATTGCCTTAGTCTCCCAGTGACTAGAGCTAGATATCCAGCCATATGAACAGTTTGTTAAAACCAAGACTCTGAATTCTAAAGCTCAATAAGGAGGGTTGAACTTTTGTGAAAAAAGCCTGGTGACAATTGTCTGAGGTCAGAGGAAAGATTCTATCATCATCATTGTCATGATCATAATTATTATTTTGATTTCTTTACTCATGTCTTTAAAAATTATATTTGTATAAGCTATTATGTTAGGTTTAATAGAAATGTAGAAAAAACATAAAAATCATTTGCTCAGTGTGATGCATTTTCATATACTGAATATATCCATGTAACTTCCATGTAAATGTTTATGATATTCATCTATATTGTTGCCTATAACAGTAAAACTACTGTTTCATTTTCATTGCTGTATAGTATTCCACTATATATTTGCTATATGGCAGTTTAGCTATGCATTCTTCTGTTGATGGAAACTTGGATTGTTTTCCATTTGGACTATTACAAATGATGCTGGTATAAAGATTTTTGTAGATTTGTTTTGGCTCACACATATACGTTTCTGTTTGGCATATACCAGAAATGAAATAGCTAGTACATAGGTAAGCATATGTTCTGTTATTTAGTAGTAAAGGATGGCAGAATATGCAACCCAGAATGTGCCATTTTTGTTACAAGGATTAGTTTGAGCAAAAGGCACTTGAATAACAGCAGATGCAAAAAGGGCAGTCTAATCATTTTCTTTTTTTTTCCCCCTGAAAACAGGAGATAAAAACTCACATGTGAAAGTTGCTCTCCTTCTGCCAAGAGAAAAGAAACATTCTTTGACAAGGAGTCATAGCCAGAAGAATCCTGTACACACGGACTTTGTTAAAATAATTTTTATTGATCTTCCTTTAGTCTTCCCACATAATGTAGTTACTTTTCCACAATTGCCTCTCTTTGTTCAACCAAGTGTAACAGCATTTAGGTTTGGCCACTTGTTTGGGTCTTCATTTCCTTATGAGGGCTCCTGTGTCATGTAAAAGTTATGTACTTTTCTCCTATTAATCTATCGTATGTCAATTTCATTATCAGGTCTACCTGGGACTCCAAGAGAGCAGAGATAAAGTTTTGCCTCTGCTACAGTAGGTTCTATTAAACGGTTTTCTATGGTGTGGGATATGTAAGAGGGGATGAAGAAATTGTAATAACTCTCAGACTTCTTAGAGAGATAGGAAGCTTCTGAAAAAGACCTATCTAAAAGTAGGAGAGAAAGCCTGGGAACTTTTTACTGTGTCCACTTCAGTGAAAATACATAGTTTTTTGTCCTATATAATTTGATTTAATGTCAATGCAATCTAAACTTGAATGACTTTAAAAATGACTGAAGTCTGCAGTTGTAAAGATAGAAGCAGAAGTAAGGTATAACTGATGGTAAAACAATATAATATCTGTTAACGGTGAGAAACAATCTGTGAGTTCTTTAACCAGTTAAGCCTGTGTCAGTGAGCCAACAGCTCTGTGTGGGCAAAACCATTTGCTTATGAGAATCGCAGTAACAAATAGTAGTCTAAATGAGATTAAAAAGTCATAAGAAACATATACATGATGGAATGTTTTAGGTGAATTGGGTCACTTGACTGGTTGTTCATCCTTACTTAATTCTTAAAATTTTCTGATGGCCTAAGAGTGCAATCTTCTGAATTTAGCTGATCATATTTTAGGAAAAACATAGGGTAAAATTTAAGTTGCTCAATTAAAGTGTCTAGTGTTATCCCTGATTTTAGGCAGGTCCTTATACTTATCTTCACTTTTACCTTTAAAGGAGAGTCAGAGATACCTATCAGAATGGTTAAATAAAAAATAATGACAACAGCAAATGCTCGCAAGGATGTGGAGAAACTAGGCCACTCATACATGGATAATGGGAATGTAAAATGGTACAGCCACTCTGGAAAACAGTTTGGCAGTTTCTTAAAAAACTAAACATGTAAATACTATACTATCTAGTAAATGCACTCCTGGGCATTTATCCCAGAGAAGTAAAGACTTCTGTGTTCACAGAAAAACCTGTATGTAAGTGTTTATAACAGTCTTATTTATAATCGCCTAAAACTGGAAGCAACACAGATGTCCGTCAGTGGTGAATAATTAAATGTGGTACATCTATACCATGGAATACTACTTAGCAATAAAAGAAAAAAACTATTGATACACTCCCTGATCTAGATGAATCTTGAGAGAATTATGCTGAATGGAAAAAGCCAATCCCCAAGGATCGCATACTATATGATTCAAATTATATGACATTGTCAAATGACAAAATTATGAAATGGGAAACAGATTAGTATACATTAGTAGTTGCTAGGGATTAAGAAGGGAAGGAATAGGAGGAAACTAGGTGTGGCTATTAGAGAGGCAACATGGGAGAGCCTGCTGATAATGGAACTCTTTTATATCTTGACCATATCAATGTCAATATATTGGTTGTGATATTGTTACCATTGGAGAAAACTGGGTAAAAGATACACTGATTTTGTATTTTTTTTATAACTGCATGTGAATCTACAATTATCTCAAAATAAAAAAATAAAAAATAAAGTACAAGAGAGGTAAAGTTCTATGTAGTTTGTCTTAGATAAATTCTTTTTTTTTTTTTTCTTAACACAGTTACCTATCCATTTCTTAAATCTTATAGATTGTTATCAAGGAAGGCCACTGTCCCTGCTTTCCATTAAGGATGATATCAGTCATCAAAGACATCTACAAAGTTTCTGAAATTCTTCATGCAGACTTTCAGGGTACCATTAGTTCATATTATTTTACCTGTAGGGATATGTGCAATCAGGCACAAATCTTAGATCTTTAAGAAGCAGTATATTTGAACTGCTGCTAAATAAGTGGGAGGTTGGTTGAGATTATTTTCCCCTTATAATTGCTTTTCTTCTGTCCCAGAAGAACCTATCAGACCAGTCATTAAGTTCTATGAAGTTTACCTATTGTTTAGTTCTCATTTGACTTAGGTGGTTCAGGGATCAGCTTAGGGAATAATAGAGGCAATGTAATGAATCTTAGTGGGAATAAAGTGACTGAGACCTTTGGTTTGTTTTTAAGGCTTGGAATATAATATCCGTTCTCTAGTTCCATGACTCCCCCAGTGCAATTCTTTTTGAAATGCTGTAACTCATATCCTGGGGAGCCTCACCATGTTCTTTTAGTTTTTTTCCCTTCTATGTCATTGTGCACAGGATCTTCCAGCTTTTGGGTTACCATGTCTTTGAGTTTTCTAGTCTGGATAAAATCTCTTTAAAAATCATTTTTTCCGAGACCTATATTTGACTATACTTTGTTTTCTGTTGTTTCATAGGATTATCTCACAAATCCTACTGTGAAACCATATGAGGTTCAGAGTAACCATATGAGGCAGAGGTATTATCACCTCCATTTTATAGACTTAAGGAAGCTAAATAATTTGTCCCTAGACATGTATGCGACAGGACCAGAATTTGAGTTCAGGAAGCTAACTTCACAGTCTACACAGTTCGCCTCTCTTTATTTTTGTTTTTGTCTTTGTTTTGAGACGGAGTCTCGCTCTGTCATCCAGGCTGGAGTGCAGTGGCACCATCTTTGCTCACTGCAACCTCTGTTTCCTGGGTTCAAGTCATTCTCCTGACTCAGCCTCCCTAGTAGCTGGGACTACAGGTGCACACTACCACATCTGGAGTTAGCCTCTCTTTGTACAATACAGCATCTTTGAGTTAGGATTGACAATTCTGTTCTTTCAAGAGACACTTTTTGAGACCTGCCATCTTTTAGGCACTGTGCTGGGTCCTATGGATAATAAACTACTGAACATGATGCAGAGGTGCTCCTAGTTTATTACAAGGACCGATGTTAGGTGCATTGTGAAAAATAAAATGTTAGACAAACAGTCTCTTACAGTCTCAAAAATATTCAAATTCAGACTGTTCTAGAGACAGCACATCCCTGAGAACAAAATAGTAAATAGTCAATTTATTCATTTGTTCATTCACTCAACAAAAATGCTTTTGAGTGTTTGCAATATGTTGGGTGCTAAGCTAGGCCTTGGAGATAGGTTGTTATAGGAAATAGATGAGGTCCTGTCCTTATAAAGCTTATTTACCTTTTAGTGAGGCATACACTTAATCAAGTGTTCATAGAAATAAACAGAAAATTGGAGCTGACAAACACCGTCAAAGACAGGCACATGGTGCTACCAGAGGAAATTAATCAGAGAGTCAGTTCTTGTCAGGGCCATATTACCTCAGAGGGAATAGCTGGGAACTAAATAGGCATTAACTAGGTAAAGAATGAGAGCAGAGGGCAGAGGAGACAAAATCCCTGTATCAGGTCAGGGCACTGAAATTCTGAGGACTGAAAGAATGCAGAGAGACCTCAGGAGAGAGGCTGTGGGGTTGAGGGTGTGGTAATCATGCTAATTGAAGCCAAGAGACATCCAGAAGCCAGACAAAGCAAGGCTTTGGAGTGGTAGTAAGGATATTTAATCCCAAGAACAAAGGAAAGTCACTGAAAATAATTGAGTGACAAAGTCATATTTGTTATTTAGACAGCTCTTTTTAGTTCAGCACATAAGCATTGGTGAGAAGCCAAGGTATGCTGGGGAAAGACCAGCAGAGAATTGCTGAAGTTACAAGGCCAGATATGATACAGCTTGGACTAGAGCTGTGGTGTGAAGATAGAGAGAAGTGGAGGGGTATCAGATGTAGTTAGGAGGTAAATGGGAAGAAATCAGTGACAGATTGAACAAAAGTCGGGAGAACAAAAGTGTAAGGATGATACTAAGTTTATCTGACAGTCGGTGGTACCATTTACTGGGTTAGGGACATTGGAAGCAGATCAGATTTGGAAGGCAGATTTTGAATTCAATTTTGGATATGTTTGGTTTGGGGTGACTTTGAGAGGGACAAAAGAAACATCAAGTAGACACTTAAATCTATGTCTGGATCCTAGAGTGGAGGTCCACACTGGAGATACACCTGTGCGTATCATAAGTGTTCAGGTGGTACATGACATCATGGCCATGGATGCCACTGCCTAGAGAAATACAAAAGAGTGACAAGAAAGGAGAGCCTGGAACCAAGCTTCAAGGAACTTAATCTCACAGCTGTGTGAAGGAAGATCAACCTCCAGAGGAGATGGAAGAATATCACAAAAGTTAGGAAGAGTTACAAAAATATAAGGAAGATATAATTTGATAAAGATGGGATGGTCAGCAATATAAAGTGCTGCTCAAATAACAGGTTTGAACCAGTTCTTTGGAGTTATTGACATGGAAGTCACTGGTAACTTTAGCAAAAGCTATTTTATGAGGAAAAAGTAGACTAGGATGAAGAGTGAGTGAGGGCTGGGAAACTGGATGCAATGAGAATAGAGACACGAGACTTATAAGAAGAGAACAGGACATGTAGGATTTGGGGAAGATTTTCTAGATGAGATGGAAGAGACTTGAGTATGCTTAAAAGCCATTGGTAAAGACTTAATTGACAGGGATCTGACAGCTATTTGAGAGAGAAAATAGGTAATGGGTAGTGTTAGCTCATGAGAAGGGGAGTAGGCAGAAAGGGATTTGCAGAAGTGCCCTTAATTGCTTGGTTGGTATGGGGAAGATGAGAGTTCCCCTCCTAGGAATTCTATCTCCCTGTAAAGTTGGAGACAGTATTATTGGCTGAAGGTGAGGGGACAGGAAAGAGATGTAAAGGTGTGAAAAGAGCTGACAAAGTTTGAAATATGTTAGGGTTTTTTTTTTTTTTTTTTTTTTGCATGTGTATGTGTGTGTGTGTATGTGTGTCCATATGGATTCAATGTTTAGCTCCCACTTGTAAGTGAGAACATGCAGCATTTGGTTTTCTGTTCCTACATTCATTCGCTTAGGACAATGGCCTCCAGCTTCAACCATGTTGCTGCAAAGGACATGATCTCATTTTTTAGGCTGCATAGTATTCTATGATGTATATATAGCACATTTTCTTTATGCAGTCCACCACTGATGGACATTTAGTTTGATTCCATGTCTTTGAATAGTGAATATTCATATGAATAGTGCTGTGATGAACACATGCATGCATGTGTCTTTATGGAGGAATTATTTATATTCCTTTGGGTATAAACCCAATAATAGGGTTGCTGGGTTAAATGGTAGTTCTGACTTAAGTTCTTGCAGAAATTGCCAAACTGCTTTCCACAATGGCTGAACTAAATTGCATTCTCACCAGCAGTATGTAAGTGTTCCCTTTTATCTGCAACCTTGCCAGCGTCTGTTACTTTTTTGACCTTTTAATCATAGCCATTCTGACTGGTGTGAGATAGCATCTTATTGTGGTTTTGATTTGCATTGGTCTAATGATTTGTGATGTTGAACATTTTTACATATTTGTTGGCTCTGTGTATGTCTTCTTCTGAAAAATGTCTGTTCATGTCCTTTGCCCACTTTGTGATGGGGCTGTTTTTCGCTTGTTAATTTGTTTAAGTTCCTTATAGATGTTGTATATTAGACCTTTGTCAGATGCATAGTTTGCAAATATTTTCTCCCATTCTGCAGGTTGTCTCTTTAGTATATTGATAGTTTCTTTTGCTATGCAAAAGCTCTTTAGTTTAATTAGATACCATTTGTCAATTTTTAATTTTTGTTGCAATTGCTTTTGGCATCTTTGTCATGAAATCTTTGCCAAGACCAAAGTCCAGAATGGTATTTTGTTGGTTATCTTCCAGCATTTTTATAGTTTTAGGTTTTACATTTAAGTCATTAATTCATCTTGGGTTAATTGTTGTATATGATATAAAAAAGAGGTCCAGCATCAATCTGCATATGGCTAGTCAGTTATCCTAGCACCATTTATTGAATAGGGAATCCCTTCCCCATTGCTTGTCCTTGTTGACTTTGTCAAAGATCAGATGATTTTATGTGTGTGGTATTATTTCTGGGTTCTCTAGTCTGTTCCTTTGGTCTATATGTCTGTTTTTGTACCTGTATCATGCTGTTTTGGTTACTGTTGACTTGTATAATTTAAAGTCAGATAATATGATGCCTCTAGCTTTATTCATTTGCTAAGAATTGCCTTAGCTATTCAGGCTCTTTTTTGGTTCCATATGAATTTTTAAGTGGGTTTTTCAAATTTTTTGAAAAATGTCATTGGTAGTTTGACAGGAATGGCATTGAATCTGTAAATTGCTTTGGGAAGTATGACCATTTTAACAATGTTGATTCTTCCTATGCATGATTGTGGAATTTTTTTTTTATTGGTTTGTGTTATCTCTGATTTCTTTGAGCATTATTTTGTAATTCTCATTGTAGAGATTTTTCACCTCTCTGGCTAGCTGTATTCCTAAGTATTTTATTTATTTTTGGCTGTTGTAGGATTGTGTTCTTGATTTGGTTCTCAGCTTGGATGTAATTAGTGCATAGAAATGCTACTGATTTTTGAATATTGATTTTGTATACTGAAACTTTGCCGAAGTTATCAGATCTAGAAGGTTTTTGGCAGAGACTATGGGGTTTTCTAGGAATAAAATCATACTGTCGGCTGGGCGCAGTGGCTCATGCCTATAATCCCAGAACTTTGGGAGGCTGAGGCGGGTGGATTGCCTGAGCTCAGGAGTTCAAGACCAGCCTGGGCAACGTGGTGAAACACTGTCTCTACTAAAATACAAAAAATTAGCTGGACTTGGCAGCATGTGCCTGTAATCCCAGCTACTCGGGAGGCTGAGACAGGAGAATCACTTGAACTCAGGAGGTGGAGATTACAGTGAGCCGAGATCGTGCCGCTGCACTCCAGCCTGGGTGACACAGCAAGACTCCATCTCAAAAAAAAAAAAAAAAAAAAATCATACTGTCTGCATACAAATAGTTTGACTTCCTCTCTTCTTATTTGGATGCGTTTTATTTTTTTCTCTTGCCTATTGCTCTGGCTAGGAGTTCCAGTACTGTGTTGAATAGAATAGTGATATTTGGCAACCTTGTCTTGTGCTGGCTCTCAAGGGGAATACTTCTAGCTTTTACCCATTCAGTATGATGTTGGCTGTGGGTTTGTTATAGATGGTTCTTATTATTTTGAAGTTTGTTCTTTTAATGCCTAGTTTGTTGAGGATTTTTAAAATGAAGTGATGCTTAATTTTATTGAAAGCTTTTTCCTCATCTATCAAGGTGATTATGTAGTTTCTGTTTTTAGTTCTGTTTATGTGATGAATCACATTTGTTGATTTATGTATTTTGAACTAACTTTGTATCCCAGGGATAAAGTCTACTTAATTATGCTGAATTAACTTTTTAATGTCCTGATGGATCCAGGACATAATTTGCTAGTATTTTGTTGAGGATTTTTGCACCTATGTTCATCAAGAATATTGGCCTGATGTTTTCTTTCCTTCTTCTGTTTCTTCCAGGCTTCGGTATCAGAATGATGCTGGCCTTGTAGAATGAGTTAGGGAGTAGTCCCTCCTCTTCAGTTTTTTTGAGTAGTTTCAGATAGAATTGTACAAGCCAGCTCTTTATATGTCTGGTAGAATGTGCCTGTGAATCTTTCTGGTCCTGGGCTTTTTCTGGTTGGTAGGAGTTTTATTAATGATTCAGCTTCAGAACTTGTCATTGGTCTGTTCAGGATTTGAATTTCTTCCTAGTTCAATCTTGGGAGGTTGTATGTTTCCAGGAATTTACCCTGAAAAATTCTAGATTTTCTGGTTTGTGTGCATAAAGGTGTTTGTTATAGTCTCTGAGGGTTTTTTGTGTTTCTGTTGGGTCGATGGTAATGTCCACTTTACCATTTCTGATGTTGTTTATTTGGATCATCTCTCTTTTTTTTTGTTAGTCTAGCTAGTGGTATATCAATTTTATTTATTCTTTCAAAAAACCAACTCCTGGATTCATTGATCTTTCATATTTTTTTTTTTGCATTTCAATTTCACCCAATTCTGTTCTGATTTTGGTTATTTCCTTTCCTCTGCTAGCTTTTGAGTTGGTTTGCTCTTTCTCTGTTTCCTCTAGGTGTGATGTTATGTTGTTAAATTAAAACCTTCCTAACTTTTTGATGTGAGCATTTAGATCTATAAACTTTCCTCTTAACACTGCTTTAACATTGACAAGAGAGAGATTCTGGTATATTGTATCTTTGTTCTCATTAGTTTCAAATAATTTCTTGATTTCTGCCTTAATTTCAATGTTTACCCAAAAGTCATTCAGGATCAGGTTGCTTATTTTCCGTGTAATTGTATGGTTTTGAGTGATTTCCTTAGTACCGATGATATGGTTTGGCTCTGTGTTCCCACCCAAATCTCACCTTGAGTTGTAATCCTCATAATCTCCACAGGTCAAGGGCAGGACCAGGTGAAGGTAATTGGATCATGGAGGTGGTTTACCCCATGTAGTTCTTGTGATAGTGAGTTCTCATGAGATCTGATGGTTTTATAAGCATCAGGTATTTCTCCTGCTTGCACTCACTCCATCCTGCCACCTTGTGAAGAAGGTGACTACCTTCCTTTGCTTTCTGCCATGATTGTAAGTTTCCTGAGGTCTCCTAGGAGTGCAGAACTGTGAGTCAATGAAACTTTCTTCCTTTATAAATTACCCAGTCTTAGATAGTTCTTCATAGCTGTGTGAGAATAAACTAATACAACTGATTTCTATTTTTATTAAGCTGTAGTCTGATAGTGTGGTTGGTATGCTTGCCATTTTTTTGAATTTGCTGAGAATTGTTTTATGGCACATTGTGTGGTAGATTCTAGAGTATGTGCCATGTGCAGGTGAGAATAATGTATATTCTGTTGTTTTTGGTTGGAGAGTTCTGTAGATGTCTGTTAGGCCAATTAGGTCAAGTGTCAAGTTCAGGTCTCGAATATATGTTTGTTAGTTTTCTGCCTCAGTGATCTGTCTGATACTGTGAATGGGGTGTTGAAGTCTCCCACTATTATTATGTGGTTATCTAAATCTCTTTGTAGGTCTCTAAGAACTTGTTTTATGAATCTGGGTGCTCCTCTGTTGGATGCATATATATTTAGGATAGTTACGTCTTCATGTTGAATTGAACGCTTTACCATTACGTAATGCCCTTATTTGTCTTTTTGATCATTGTCAGTTTACAGTCAATTTTGTCTGAAATTATAATACAAACCCATGCCTTGCTTGGTAGAATTTTCTTTATTCCTTTACTTTGAGCCTATGAGTGTCACTGAATGTGAGATGGGTCTCTTGAAGACAGCATACAGTTAGGTCTTGTTTCTTTATTCAGTTTGCCACTCTGTGTCTTTTAATTGGGACATTTAGCCCATTTAAACTCAAAGTTAACATCGATACGTGTGGAGTTGATTCTATCACCATGTTGTTAGCTGGTTATTATACAGACTTGATTGTGGAGTTGCTTTATAGTATCAGTGATCTATGTACTTAAGTGTGTTTTCGTGGTGGTGGGTAATGTTCTTTTCTTTCCATATTTGGTACTTCCTTATGGACTTCTTGTAACACAGGTCTGGTGGTAATGAATTCCCTTAGCATTTGCTTCTCTGCAAAAGATGATACTTCTCCTTTGTCTATGAAACTTAATTTGACCAGATATGAAATTCTTGGTTGGAATTTCTTTTTTTTAAGAATGCTGAATATAGGCTTCTGGCCTCATCTGGCTTGTAGGGTTTCTGCTGAAAGGCCTGCTGTTAACCTGATGGAATTTCCTTGAAAGGTGACTTGCCCTTTCTCTCTGGCTACCTTCAACATTTTTTCCTCCATTTCAGCCTTGGAGAATGTGATGACTGTGTGTCTAGGGGATTATTGTGTTGAATAGTTTCTCACGGGGGTTCTCTGTATTTTTTGAATTTGAATGTTAGCCTCTCTAGTGACGGTGGGGAAATTTTCATGAGCAATATTCTCAAATGTGTTTTCCAAGTTGTCTGCTTTCACTCCCTGTCATTCAGGGATATCAATGAGTTGTAGATTTGATCTCTTTATATAATCCCATATTTCTTGAAGGTGGTGTTCTTTTTTTTTTAGTCTTTTTTTCTTCCTTTTTGTCTGACTGAATTAATTCAGAGAACTGGTATTTGAACTCAGATTCTTTCCCCAGCTTGGTCTATTCTGCTGTTAATACATGTGGTCATATATTATGAAATTCCTGAAAGGAGTTTTTTTTTTCTCTATCACATTAGTTTATTTCTTTCTTAAAATGGCCATTTCATCTTTCAGCCCCTATATTGTTTTATTTTATTCTTAAATTTCTTGGATTGGTTTTCAGCTTTCTCCTGAATCTCTGTGATCTTTGTTCCTATTCGTATTCTGAATTCTATATCTGTCATTTCAGCCATCTCAGCCTGGTTAAGAACCATTGCTGGGGAACTAGTGCAATCATTTGGAGGTAAGAAGACATTCTGGGTTTTTGAGTTGTCAGAGTTCTTGTGATGGTTCTTTCTCATCTGTGTGAGGTGATATTTCTTCTGTCTTTGAAGTTGCTGTCCTTTAGATGGAACTTTTTGGTTTGATCTTTGATGACCTTGGGGGTTCGATTGTGGTATAAGGAGGGTTCAGTCCACTTGCTTCATTTTTGGAAGATTTTAGGGGGCCAAAGCTCAGCTTAGCACTTTTGGCTGCATGCTCTAACTCTGGGGGATAGTACCAGGCCTCTAGCCTTGTTTTCTGGTTCCTCAAGGTTAGCAACCTGCTGTGGTTGAGGGGTAAAGAAGTTCCTGATCTGCTGGTCATAACATTTCAATGGGGTGTACTGGCCAAAGCACTTCACTGGAGTGATGGCAGCAGGATCCATGCTTGCTTGTGCATGTCAACAGCCACAGCAGCACAATGAGTTGCACGCATCTTTGCTGTGGTGGGGGCACTAGTGGTAATGGGGCAGTGGTATTCCTTTGCATGCTCTGGCAGTGGTGTAGTGGGGGCCTGTTGCTGGTGGAGGTGAGATTGCCTGAAACATGGTAGTTGTGACTACGGGGGAGTGAGTTAGCTTGAGAAGAGTCATGGAATTACTAGCCAAGATTTAGGGCCTATTCCCATATACTTGTTAATATACATTTTCTTTTGCTAATTAAGAAATCCATGATATATCCGTATTTTGTGAAAAGCCTGAGTTAACAACATCTGTATAAATAAGATGAAAGGTTTTGAAAGAAGTGAGAGGGATAAAAAATCGGTGATTTTTTTTTGTTTTTAGACTGTTTGAGGAGGCTAGAAGAAAGGTATTCATTTGAAAATATGTGAATATTTAGATATCTCTGAGGTTTATGTATTTATTATGTGAACTAGCTGAGGGAAAAATTTTTCCTTTTATTATTTTGTTGATTTTATTATCTGTTTGCTTTATTATCTGTTTGCTTATTTATTATACTTTAAGTTCTGGGGTACACGTGCAGAACATATAGTTTTGTTACATAGGTATACATGTGCCATGGTGGTTTGTGCCACCCATCAACCCATCACCTACATTAGGTATTTCTCCTAATGCTATCCCTTCCCTAGCTCCCAACCCCCAACAGGCCCCAGTGTGTGATGTTCCCCTCCCTGTGTCCATGTGTTCTCATTGTTCAGCTCCCACTTATGAGTGAGAACATGCAGTGTTTGGTTTTCTGCTTTCATGTTAGTTTGCTGAGAATGATGGTTTCTAGCTTCATCCATGTCCCTGCAAAAAACAAGAACTCATCCTTTTTTATGGCTGCATAGTATTCCATGGTGTATATGTGCCACATTTCCTTAATCCAGTCTATCATTGATGGACATTCGGGTTGATTCCAAATCTTTGCTATTGTGAATAGAGCTGCAATAAACATACATGTGGATGTGTCTTTATAGTAGAATGATTTATAATCCTTTGGGTATATACCCGGTAATGGGATTGCTGGGTCAAGTGGTATTTCTAGTTCTAGATCCTTGAGGAACTGACACACTGTCTTCCACAATGGTTGAACTCATTTACACTCCCACCTGCAATATAAAAGTGTTCCTATTTCTCCACATCTTCTCTAGCCTCTGTCATTTCCTGACTTTTTAATGATCACCATTCCAACTGGCATGAGATGGTATCTCACTGTGGTTTTGATTTGCATTTCTCTAATGACCAGTGATGACGAACTTTTTTTCTTATGTTTGTTGGGGGCATAAATGTCTCCTTTCAAGAAGTGTCTGTTCATATCCTTTGCCCACTTTTTGATGGGGTTGTTTTTTTCTTACAAACTTGTTTAAGTTTCTTGTAGAGTCTGGATATTAGCCCTTTGTCAGATGGATAGACTGCAAATATTTTCTCCCATTTTGTAGGTTGCTGTTCACTCTGATGATAGTTTATTTTGCTGTGCAGAAACTCTTTAGTTTAATTAGATCCCATTTGTCAACTTTGGCTTTTATTGCCATTGCTTTTGGTGTTTCAGACATGAAGTCTTTGCCCATGCCTGTGCCTTGAATGGTATTGCCTAGGTTTTCTTCTAGGATTTTTATGGTTTTAGGTCTTATGTTTAAGTCTTTAATCCACCTTGAGTTAATTTTGGTATAAATTTGGTATAATTTCCCAACATCACTTATTAAATAGGGAATCCTTTCCCCATTGCTTGTTTGTGTCAGGTTTGTCAAAGATCAGATGGCTATAGATGTGTGGCATTATTTCTGAGGCCTCTGGTCTGTTCCCTTGGTCCGTATATCTGTTTTAGTACCAGTACCATGCTGTTTTGATTACTGTAGCCTTGTAGTATAGTTTGAAGTCAAGTAGTGTGATGCCTCTAGCTTTGTTCTTTTCACTTAGGATTGTCTTGGCTATGAAGGTTCTTTTTTGGTCCCATATAAAGTTTAAAGCAGTTTCTTCTAATTCTGTGAAGAAAATCAATGGTAGTTTGATGGGGATAGCATTTCTATAAATTACTTTGGGCAATATGGCCATTTTCATGATATTGATTCTTCCTATCCATGAGCATAGAAAGTTTTCCCATTTGTTTGTGTCCTCTTTTATTTCATTGAGCAGTGGTTTGTAATTCTCCTTGAAGAGGTCCTTCACATCCCTTGTAAGTTGTATTCCTAGGTGTTTTATTCTCTTAGTAGCAATTGTGAATGGGAGTTCATGCATGATCTATGTGTTACTGTTGTACAGGAATCCTTGTGATTTTTGCCAATTGATTTTGTATCCTGAGACTTTGCTGAAGTTGCTTATCAGCTTAAGGAGATTTTGGGTTGAGATAGTGGGGCTTTCTCAATATATGATCATGTAATCTGCAAACAGAGACAGTTTGGCCTCCTTTTTTCCTATTTGAATACCCTTTATTTCTTTCTCTTGCCTGATTGCCCTGGCCAGAACTTCCAATACTGTGTTGAATAGGAGTGGTAAGAGAGGGCATCCTTGTCTTGTGCCGGTTTTCAAAGGGAATGCTTCCAGTTTTTGCCCACTCAGTATGATATTGGCTGTGGGTTTGTCATAAATAGCTCTTAATATTTTGTGATACATTCCATCAATACCTAGTTTATTGAGAGTTTTTAGCATGAAGGTGTGTTGAATTTTGTCGAAGTCCTTTTCTGCATCTATTGAAATAATTATGTGGTTTTTGTCATTGCTTCTGTTTATGTGATGGATTACATATATTGATTTGCGTATGTTGAACCAGACTTGCATCCCAGGGATGAAGCCGACTTGATCATGGTGGATAAGCTTTTTGATGTGCTGCTGGATTCAGTTTGAAGAATTTTATTGAGGACTTTTGCATCGATGTTCATCAGGGATATCAGCCTGAAGTTTTCTTTTTTGTTATATCTCTGCCAGGTTTTGGTATCAGGATGATGCTGGTCTCATAGAATGAGTTAGGGAGGAGTCCCTCCTTTTCAATAGTTTCAGCAGAAATAGTACCAGCTCTTCTTTGTACCTCTGGTAGAATTCAACTATGAATCCATCTAGTCCTGGGCTTTTTTTGGGTGGTAGGCTATTTATTACTTCCTCAATTTCAGAACCTATTATTGGTCTATTCAAGGATTCAACTTCTTCCTGGGGTAGACTTGGGAGGGTGTATGTGTCCAGGAATTTATCCATTTCTTCTAGATTTTCTAGTTTACTTATGTAGAGGTGTTTATTGTCTTTTCTGATGGTAGTTTGTGTTTCTATGGATCAGCTGTGATATCCCCCATATCATTTTTTTATTGCATCTATTTGATTATTCTCTCTTTTCTTCTTTATTAGTCTGTCTAGCAGTCTATTTTTTTAATCTTTTCAAAAAACCAGGTCCTGGATTCATTGATTTTTTTGAAGGATTTTCCATGTTTCTATCTCCTTCAGTTCAGCTCTAATCTTTGTTATTTCTTGTCTTCTGCTAGCTTTTGAATTTGTTTGCTCTTGTTTCTCTAGTTCTTTTAATTGTGATGTTAAGGTGTTGATTTTAGATCTTTCCTGCTTTCTCTTGTGGGCATCTAGTGCTATAAATTTCCCTATACACACTGCTTTAAATGAGTCCCAGAGATTCTGGTATGTTGTGTCTTTGTTCTCATTGGTTTCAAAGAACATCTTTATTTCTGCCTTCATTTCATTATTTACCCAGTAGTAAGTCAGGAGCAGGTTGTTCAGTTTCTGTGCAGTTGTGCAATTTTGTGTGAGTTTCTTAATCCTGAGTTCTAATTTGATTGCACTGTGGTCTGAGAGACTGTTTGTTATGATTTCCATTTGTTTGCATTTGCTGAGGAGTGTTTTACTTCCAATAATGTGGTCAATTTTAGAATAAGTGCAATGAGGCACTGAGAAGAATGTATGTTCTGTTGATTTGGGCTAGAAAGTTCTGTAGATGTCTATTAGTTCTGCTTGTTCCAAAGCTGAGTTCAAGTCCAGAATATCCTTGTTAATTTTCTGTCTCGTTGATCTGTCTAATATTGACAGTGGAGTGTTAAAGTATTCCACTATTATTGTGTGGGAGTCTAAGTCTCTTTGTAGGTCTCTAAGAACTTGCTTTGTGAATCTGGATGCTCCTGTATTGGGTGCATCTATATTTAGGATAGTTAGCTCTTCTTGTTGCATTGATCCCTTTACCATTATGTGATGCCTTTCTTTGTCTCTTTTGATCTTTGTTGGTTTAAAGTCTGTCTTATCAGAGATTAGGATTGCAACTCCTGCTTTTGTTTTGCTTTCCATTTGCTTGGTAAATATTCCACCATCCCTTTATTTTGAGCCTATGTGTGTCTTCGTTTGTGAGATGGGTCTCCTGCATACAGCACACTGATGGGTCTTGACTCTTTATCCAATTTGCCAGTCTGTGTCTTTTAATTGGGGCATTTAGGCCATTTACATTTAAAGTTAATATCATTATGTGTGAATTTGACCCTGTCATTATGATGCTAGCTGGTTATTTTGCCCATTAGTTGATGCAGTTTCTTCATAGTGTCAATAGTCTTTATACTTTGGTATGATTTTGCAGTGGCTGGTACCGGTTGTTCCTTTCCAATGTTTAGTGCTTCCTTCAGGAGCTATTTTAAGGCAGACCTGGTGATGACAAAATCTCTCAATATTTGCTTGTCTGTAAAGGATTTTATTCTCCTTCACTTATGAAGGTTAGTTTGGCTGGATATGAAATTCTCATTTGAAATTCTTTTCTTTAAGAATGTTGAATATTAGCTCCCACTTTCTTCTGGCTTGTAGACTTTCTGCATTGAGATCCAATGGTAGTCTGATGGACTTTCCTTTGTGGGTAACCCAATCTTTCTCTCTGACTGCAGCTAACATTTTTTCCTTCATTTCAACCTTGGTGAATCTGACAATTATGTGTCTTAGGGTTGCTCTTCTTGAGAAGTATCTTTGTGGTGTTCTCTGTATTTCCTGAATTTGAATGTTGGCCTGCCTTACTAGGTTGGGAAATTCTCCTAGATAATATCCTGAAGAGTGTTTTCCAACTTGATTCCATTCTCCCTATCACTTTCAGGTACACCAATCAAACATAGATTTGGTCTTTTCACATAGTCCCATATTTCTTGGAGGCTTTGTTTGTTTCTTTTTATTCTTTTTTCTCTCATCTTGTCTTTTGCTTGATTTCATTGAGTTGCTCTTCAATATCTGCTATCCTTTCTTCTGCTTATCAATTCAGCTATTGATATTTGCATATGTTTCACGAAGTTTTTGTGCTGTGTTTTTCTAGTCCGTCAGGTCATTTATGTTCTTCTCTAAAAACGGGTTATTCTAGTTAGCAATTTGTCTAATCTTTTTTCACAGTTCTTAGCTTCCTTGTATTGGGTTAGAACATGCTCCTTTAGCTTGTAGGAGTTTGTTATTACCCACCTTCTGAAGGCTACTTCTGTCAATTCATTAAAGTCATTCTCCATCCAGTTTTGTTCCCTTGCTGGTGAAGAGCTTTGATCCTTTGGAGGAGAAGAGGCGTTCTGTTTTTTGGAATTTTCAGCCTTTTTGCGCTGGTTTTTCCCCATCTTTGTGGGTTTATATACCTTAGATCTTTGATATTGGTGGCTTTCTGATGGGGTCTCTGAGTGTTCTTCCTTTCTGTTACTTTTCCTTCTAACAGTCAGGCCTCTCTGCCCCAGTTCTGCTGGAGTTTGCTGGAGGTCCATTCAGACCCTGTTTGCCTGGGTATCACCAGAGGAGGCTGCAGAACAGCAAAGATTACCACCTGTTCTTTCCTCTGGAAGCTTCATCCCAGAGGGGCACCTGCCAGATGCCAGTCAGAACTCTCCTGTATGAGGTGTCTGTCAGCCCTTGCTGGGAGGTGTCTCCCAGTCAGGATTCGCGGGGGTCAGGGACCCTCTTGAGGAGGCAGTCTGACCCTTAACAGAGCTTGAACGCTGTACTGGGAGGTCCACTGCTCTTTTCACAGCTGTCAAGCAGGGACGTTTAAGTCTGCTGAAGCTGCACCCACAGCCACCCCTTCCCCCAGGTGCTGTGTCCCATGGAGATGGGGGTTTTATCTATAAGTGCCTGACTGGGGTTGCTGCCTTTTTTTCAGAGATGCTCTTCCCAGAGAGGAGAAATCTGGCTATCTGGCCACAGTGGCCTTGCTGAGTTTCAGTGGGCTCCACCAAGTTCGAACTTCCCAGTGGCTTTGTTTACACTACGAGGGGGAAAACCGCCTACTCAAGCCTCAACAATGGTGGATGCCCCTCCTCCCATCAAGCTCCAGTGTCCCAGGTCAATCTCAGACTGCTTCTGTGCTGGCAGTGAGAATTTCAAGCCAATGGATTTTAGTTTGCTGTGCTCTGTGGGGGTGCAACCTGCTGAGCAAGATTACTTGGCTCCCTCGCTTTAGCCCCCTTTCCAGGGGAGTTAATGGTTCTGTCTCACTTGTGTTCCAGGCACCACTGGGGTATGGAAAAAACAAACAAACAAACTCCTGCAGCTAGTTTCATGTCTGCTCAAATGGCCGCCTAGTTTTGTGCTTGAAACCCAGAGCCCTGGTGGGGTAGGCACAGGAGGGAATCTCCTGGACTGCAGGTTGCAAAGACCGTGGGAAAAGCGCAGTATCTGGGCCGGAGTGTGCATGGTTCCTCAGGCTCAGTCCCTCACTGCTTCCCTTGGGTAGGAGAGAAAATTCCCCAATCCCTTGCACTTCCTGGGTGAGGCGATGCCCCGCTCTGCTTCAGCTCACCCTATGTGGGCTGCACCCACTGTCCAACCAGTCCCAATGAGCTGAACCAGGTACCTCAGTTGGAAATGCAGAAATCACCTGCCTTCTGTGTTGATCTCGCTGGGAGCTGCAGACTGGAGCTGTTCCTATTTGACCATCTGGCTAGCAATCCTATATTCCATTTTCCTTTTTATATGAGGAACCTGACCAATTTATGTTGTTTAAACATTAAGACCTGGGTTGGATTAAACATTAGAGATTATTTTAAAGGATAATATCAGTGTTTACCTAGAAATTTAAACTTAAGTCGTGAAATTTTTATTTTTGCCCTTGATCCACTGGTATTAGGTCTATACAATGTTTCTATCCACTCCAGAAGACAAACAGATGTTTCTGTGAATCTGAAACTAACTCAGCACATGTAGCCTCACTTTCTAAGTGGTGTTTCGGCTGTGGAACACAAGATACAGATACCTGGAGATGAGAAATGTATCAGTAATCACTTATAGAAATAAATGCGTATTTTAGGCCAGTTGCAGTGGCTCATACCTGTAATCCCAGCACTTTGGGAGGCTGAGGCGGGCAGATTACCTGAGGTTGGGAGTTCGAGACCAGCCTGACCAACACGGAGAAACCCCGTTTCTACTAAAAATACAAAATTAGCCAGGTGTGGCAGCACGTGCCTGTAATCCCAGCTCTGGGGAGGCTGAGGCAGGAGAATTGCTTGAACCTGGGAGGTGGAGGTTGTGGTCAGCTGAGATCGCGCCATTGCACACCAGCCTGGGCAACAAGAGCAAAACTCTCAAAAACAAACAAACAAACAAACAAACAAACAAAAACAAACAAAAAAACAACAACAATTTGGACTCTGCTTAGCTAATAGAAATTGCCTACGTGTGAAACTTCATATTTCCTGTGTATGGGGAATGTTACGAGGTATGCTGGTGGGAACACAGGAGAGCACATAGAATGATTATCCCCCACTTGCAGAATTTCTTGTTTGGCTAGGGAGGGAACATACTTGTACAAAAGGTGTAAAAAGACATTGAAAGAGGTGAGCAAAGGCTCAAAGAGTAAGAGAAAGGAGACACTACAGAAAGATTCCATAAAGGAAGATTCAGGAAGAAGTGTGTCAGAAGTAGAGCAAGAGCAAAGGTTGGATTTGCTGGCTACTACTAATCCGTTTCTCAGGAGCATGTGCAGACTTGGGAGGTTATAATGTCTGGGTCTGTTAGAACCCTATTCTGTTGGCCAGAAGTCAATCACACAGCCCCACTTTTCTGCTAGGGTGGCTGGAAAATAGTTTACCTGTGTTCCTGGAAGGAAGGTATGGCCTTTTTGAGCATTTAACCAGTCTTTGCTACATGCCCACTGGAACTTTGAAGAAAAACTTCAGTTCCTCTCCCCCTCATTCATTTTTTAAACCTTCCCTTCTCCAAGTGAGACACTGTTAGTTCTATCAGCTATTACTCATACATTTTTGTTCCCAAACCCTCTACTATCATGGTCATCATAAAGCAAACATTCTTGATTTTTATCGTTCTTCTCAAAATGAAGTGCTCACTGTATGTGATTTTTTAAATGCTGGTAAAATGGGATTATTGTTTTCATTGATTTCATAACGGTAAGGTCAAAGAGAGGGCCAAGACTGGGGACTTTGCATTTAAAAAAAAAAAAGAAAAGAATTTGAAGAAGGAAAGGGGTCTCCAGGATGCCACTTCAGTACGGCAGCCATGGGAAGCACTAGTGGTAAGTGCTTTCCTACTTCTCAAAGAGGAAAAAAGACATTCACATTCACAAATCAATTCATTTCCATCAAAACTCCAAACTGAAGTCAAGGAGAACAAGTGCACTCAAATGATGTTACTTATATATTAGATTATGAATTTAAATAAAACGCCAAAGATTTCTGTATTAAAATCTTTTTATTGTGACATTAACTAGTCCACATGCCTTACATAGTGTCTAGGTCTTATTCTCAATAATTTGGCCAGTAGTCCAAATGATTACATGATATATAAGCAAATTAGCATTGCTCTAAGGAACTAAAATGTATCACCTGCTGCTAATATGGCACTGTTGTTGTGCCATTTCAGCATATCCCTGTGGCCCCCATTCCTGATGTTTTCATCTGTAGATCCCATGAAGAGACAAAAAATGAGTCTTTTTTCCTTTCCTTTTCTTTCAATAGTTGTGCTTTCAGTGTTCTCTCTTAAGAAATATTATAACCCTGAGGGAGTGGACTTTCTTATCAGAGAAGCAAACTGATTGAAAACGATTTAGTTTCCAAATTCCTGGAAGAAGGGAAAAAGCCTAAGTGTCCATCTCTCTATCTAGTCTACTAATGAGATTACCTATTTCAATATTTTTTTTTTTCTAAATTGAGTTTTTAATGTCAAAGTTTCAGGATCCACTGGTTTCCATAGTTTTAGTTTGTCCAGTTGTTTATGGTTAGACTCATTGTGAACAGGGACCATTATACTTCTCTTTTTCTATAAATGTGGCTGCTTTTGAGAGTGGAAGTTGTAGGAAACAGAATTCATTGTAATCTGAATTTAAATTTAGCTTCCTGTTGCAGCTCCTCCCCTCCCCACCCTCCCTCACGTTTCTCCCTGTCCCCAGACTGTCTTTCAGAGGCAGATGCTATGCCCATAAATGACATTTATTGATTTGAGTATTAGTGACTTTTCTTGACAGATTCACCCATAACAATATTTAAGTAATATTAAGAGTTTCCCACCAAGCACTCAGAATAAACTAAACAGTGAGTATCTAGGCAGAAAGCCATGTACTTTTAGAGCTCAGTATGTTTATAATATATATGAAGGCAAACATAGAGGCAACATAAATACCTATTCTACCTGGTCGTTATCTGCCAATTTATATTTTTTGGAGAAGAGTTTCTCACTAAATCACTGAGAGGCAGAGTAGGATATCTGAGGAAAATGGTGGTGGTGGTGGGGCGGGGGCAGGTTCGTTATCCAGAAAAAAGATTGGGAGCCAGGGAGGGTTTTCAAATTTGAATCCCTCAGCTCAGTCTTGGGGCATTTGTTTTGCCATCTGAATTATCCTGGAACCCAGAAGAAAACTGGTTGTGAAAACTACAGATTCAATTTTCTTCTTTGGCTGTTCCCATAATACCGTAATTATAAACCATGCTGTGTTAGGGTGTAACATTCTTTGGAGAGCATCCTAAAGTGCACTTTGATCAAATTTTGCCTTATGTAGCAACATTTAGAAACACAAGTCTTTGTGGGGTTTCTGGCTCTTCTTTTTACTGATGGACTGATAATCTTATAATAGCATTAGTTTTGCCACCAGTTACCAAAGATTTGTTATTATTGGTTTTTAAAGTTGGACAATCCTTAAATGTCTACAGCAACATAAGAAACAGACCCAGAAGGTGGTGGGTCAGACTAGTTTAGAAACCTCCAATCCTGGCTATTTGGTACCTCAGAATTCAACAAGGGATGTTGGAAATTTTTCAAAATAAAATTAATTTAAATGCAGTTTTGCAAAAGGTTATACTGTAGAACACATTGAAAAAGAGAAGGTTAGCTGAAAAGTCAAGCATGATAGAATTTGAAAATTACTAGGCTTTAGGGTATGAAAATATTTCCCATATGTTGAGACAGAATTTGTATTTTCTCTTTTCTCAATGGCATTTTATGAGACTATATACTCCTGCTCTTCTATATAAATAGAATAGAAACATCTCTATTTTTAAATTGTCATGGAAATAAGTAATGGCCTGTGAGCAAAACGACTTTTTTTTTTTTTTTTTGGATGGAGTTTTGCTCTTGTCGCCCAGGCTGGAGTACTATCTCGGCTCACTGCAACCTCAGCCTCCTGGGTTCAAGTGATTCTCCTGCCTCAGCCTCCTGAGTAGCTTGGATTACAGGTGTTCACCACCATGCCCAGCTAATTTTTGTAGTTTTAGTAGAGACGGAGTTTCACCATGTTGACCAGGCTGGTCACAAACTATAGGCTTTCACCCTTTGTGCTTTACTATTTTGGTTAATTTTGAGGGGCATAATCTGTGGGAACATTGTTATTATTTGCCATTACTTTTCATAGCAAAAACCGCAATTACTTTTGCACCAACCTAATATTTTCTTTGCTAATCTAGTGTGATTTAGGGACAGTGATAAATAAAGGTTGGAGAAGAAAGAAAAGGGCTGACTAGTAAATGCAGACAGAGTTGATGTACTTTCACAGTCCCATTGGCATGTTCCATGGGCCATTTCACTTTCAGATGGTTTGTCTGGCTGAATTTAAAGGCTAACCTCTGGAGCTTTGCCTTTCTTCTTGTGACCTGAGAACTTGCTGGCATGTACAAGTCAATTTTCTTAATAGCTTTTCTTGATTAGTCTATAGCTTCTCCAGTGAGTTGAAATGTCACATTTACTTATATTAAAATCTTATACTAGACATATTTGGGTGTCAAACCTCTTTTAATCATTTGTCTTTCTTGTCTAGAGATAGTGTTATAATATTTTCCTTGTTATAGGTTTCTAATACACTTTAAAATCTAGAATGACATAACTCCTATTGTATCTTTCTCTTTTGATCTTTTGAGAAAAAGAATTACCATGGAAAATAATACTTCTGTTTTTGTGTCATTGTTTAAAGTATTTACAACTCTTATTTTGTTGTGAATTTTTTCTTTTAATATATTCCTTAGTTTTATTTATATATTTAATTAGTTATGTTTGCATTTTTAAAAAGTGAGATAGGTGTATCTTTTAAAAAATAATCGTTGTCAGGTATGGTGTTAAGTTTGTAATAGCTATTAGCTATTACATTACTTTTAATGGCAAAAACCACAAATACTTTTGCAACAACCTAATATAATGAATTCAGTAGGCTTCCATTGTTTATCTACGTTGTGGAATATAGTGTAATTCTGAAATAACTTACTTCTTATACCATTTTTGTTTTGCTTTTTTGGTTTAGGTCGATTTTTCTAAAAGCCTTTTTCTTTTGTTTCTGCTGTATATTTGTTTTACTATGTTCTGTTTTTGATTTCTTTTTGGATCAGTTTCATCACTTCATATTTTCTTACATTATTGCCACTGCATTAGTCTATCATATTAATCAGAATAGTATTGTACATGCTATTCTTTTGCATATTTTTAATCTTGTTTCTATATTTGGTCACATCTACTTTGCCGAAATTTTCTTGTCTTACTCTTGCAGAGTTCTACTTATTTAATTGCCCCTTTTCTGCTTTTATTTTTATTAACTCATTTTTCCCAACCTTCCTTGGAGTTCTGATCTTTTTCTAGGTTATTAAATGAATATGTCATTCTGTTTTGATTTTTATTGATTCGTTCCTGTGACTTTTCTTCAGGTTATTTTGTTGACCTTTATTGAACTTCTCCAGTTTATTGAGTTGAATATTTTGTTATTTTATTTTATTCAATTTTTAAAATGATGAGAACCCTGAATGCCATGGGCTTTTCTTCCTTTTGAGTCCATCCTTTACCACACATCATTAGATTTTTATATAGATTTTTCAATTGTTCTTAACTTTAAAATTGTTTGCAATTGCAATTTGGATTTGTTCTTTAGCCTGTGCCATTTAGAAATGTTTTATTTTAAGGTTTGCCTTTGCGTTTTTATTTTTAAAGGTTATCTTCTGATATTAATTCCCTGGGTTATGTATATGTCTTTCACATACTTATACATACTTATGGTTTATATAATTTCTATGTTTTATAGCTTTCATCTGCCTCTGTCTAATATATGAATAATTTTTGATCAACTTTTTACAAAAGTAGTTTCTTTGTTTGAAGAATCCAAACTTTTAAATGTAACTGTTAGATGAACTTCATTAATTGAATTTACTCATATGCTTTATGGTCCTTTTAATTTTCCAGCTACTTTTTCTCTTCAAGAGACTTTTGTTAGACTTTAGTACTGTATTTCTATTAGTTTCTTCTTACAGTTTTAACTATGTGTGTGTGCGTGTATATACACACATTATATATATTGATGCACACACATTGTAGTATATAATGTCTTATGGGCTGCAACATTTCCTTAGAATCTATATTTTATTTGAAGCCAGCATATTTTTATTTTTTTTTTAAGTAAGAAGTTTTATTTCTTCCTGGAATCTTGCAGGATTTCTTTTTTTTTTTTTTTTCTGTTTACTTAGTAGTTTAAAAAGTGCCAGATATGTTAAGGTTTAGGTCTTTTACTGATGTATTTTTTTCCTGGAGCCATGTCACCCACTTTCCTGAGGTTAGGAAGTTTTCTTGGGATGTGTATTTGGTTATTGTTTCTGTTTTATTTCTCTGGACTCTCCTCTGGGAATGCTGATGAGCTATATGTTAGCTCCCTAGTCTTTCTTTTTCAATTCTTTCTTCTTCTCTGTCATACTTTTCTTTTCCTGTCTCCCTGTGAAGGCTTATAGAACTGTTAAATAATGCTTCAACCCACTGTCTTCAGTATCAATTAATTATTCTACTTTGCTTTTAGTTTCTATGTAATCATCCTTTAAAAAAAATTCTCTCTCCCTTTTCATTTTACCCATTGTCCACTGCCTTGTTTAACCTGCCTGGAATCCTCTTCATTTCATCCTGTTTTCTTTTCATAGAGGCCAATCTCTTGGTTCTTTATTAAGGATACCAAGTAGTCTTCTAAGTTTTTCTTTTGAATTCTGCAGTAAATATTTTTCAGAGGTTTGTTCTGAATTTTTAGAGCACTATTCTCTTTCCCCTGTTCTGTGTTATTTTTTTTGTGTGTGTGTGTATCTATATCTATATCTATATCTCTCCCAACTAAAATAACTAGAGAATCAAATATATATGTTTTATAATATATAATAAATATTATATATATTAAATATATAATATATAATAAATATATATATTAAATATATAATATATGTGTTTTATAATATATATATATTTTACACAATTTTAAGTAAAGCCACAAAGATACCCAAATTGAGGTTTTTTTGGTCCAGCTCTTTTTCTATTACAATGGTGGTGAAAACTTCAACATCCAGTTTACAGTTAAATGAACATTGTTGGGTTTAGTTGCCATTTCAATGACCATTTTCTGGTAATTTTTATTTAAAGTATCTCCTCTCAGTTAGCTTTTGATCTTTCAGCTCCTGCAGCCTGATTCTTTGATACCATAAGAAGTTATACATGGCATCTGTAATTCCCAACCTATCAGGATTGCTTCTCTGTGCTCTGTTCACCTTTTCTCCCCATTTCATCAACCAAAGGCTCTACTTCTGCAGACTAAGCCTTTTGGAACATGTGGCATTACGGGCCTCTCTCCCCTACTTTCTGGTCACTTTTTTTCTTAAAAATGCTGGAATGGTGGGAGAAAGAGCATTTGCCTCTAAGTAAAATTCCCCAAACCAAGAACTCTGGGTCCCTTTTATCCAGTAAAGAAAAGAAGGAGTGCTTGCTTTGGCAGCACATATACTAAAATTGGAACAATACAAACAACATTAGCATGGCCCCACACCAGGATTACATGCAAGTTCCTGAAGCGTTCCATATTTTTTTACATAACAGTAAAGGGTTCGAATCAACAAGAAGAGATAACTATCCTAAATATATATGTACCCCATGCAGGAGCACCCAGATTCATAAAGCAAGTTCTTAGAGATCTACAAAGAGACAGACTCCCACACAATAATAGTAGAAAACTTTAACACCTCACTGACAATATTAGACAGATCATTGAGACAGAAAATTAACAAAGATATTCACAACCTGAACTCAGCTCTGGATCAAGCAGACCTGATACATATCTATAGTATCTCCACTAAAAATTCTCCACTAAAAACAACAGAATATACATTCTTTCATTGCCATACAGCACTGACTCTAAAATTAATCACAACCAGAAGTAAAACATGCCTCAGCAAATGCAAAAGAACTGAAATCATAACAGTCTGTCAGATCACACCACAATCAAATTAGAACTCAAGATTAAGAAATCCAAACATAACCACATAATTACATGGCAATTGAACAACCTGCTCTTGAATGACTCTTGGGTAAATAATGAAATTAAGGTAGAAATCAAGAAGTTCTTTGAAACTAATGAGAATACAGAGACAACATACCAGAATCTCTGGGCTGTAGCTAAAGTGGTGTTAAGAAGGAAATTTAAGCTGGGCACAGTGGTTCATGCCTGTAATCCCAGCACTTTGGGAGGCCAAAGGGAGGGGATCATTTGAGGTCAGGAGTTCGAGGCCAGCCTGGCCAACATAGTTAAACCCTGTCTCTACTAAAAATACAAAAAGCAGCTGGGTGTGTGGCATGCATCTGTAGTCCCAGCCTCTTGGGAGCCTGAGGCAGGACAATCTCTTGAACCTGGGAGGCGGAGGTTGGAGTGAGCAAGATTGCGCCACTGCACTCCAGCCTGGGTGACAGAGTGAGACCCATTTAAAAAAATAATAATAATAATAAGTAGAAATTTATAGCACTAAATTCCCACATCAAAAAGCTGGAAACATTTCAAATTAACAATCTAACATCACAACTAAAGGAACTAGAGAATCAAGAGCAAACAAAATCCTAAGCTAGCAGAAGACAAGAATAACCAAGATCAGTGTTGAATTGAAGGAGATAGAGACACAAAAAATCCTTCAAAATGTCAACAAATCCAGGAGCTGTTGTTTTGAAAAAAAATAATAAATAGACTGCTAGCAAGACTAAAAAAGAATAAAAGAGAGAAGGATCAAATAAACACAATTAGGAATGATAAGGAGGATATCACCACTGACTCCACAGAAATTCAAATAACCGTCAGAGAATACTTTAAACACCTCCATGTACATATATTAGAAAACCTAGAAGAAATGGGTAAATTCCTGGACACATACATCTTCAAGACTGAACCAAGAAGAAATTGAATCCCTGAACATATCAATAACAAGTTCTGAAATTGAGACAGTAGTAAGTAACCTACTGACCAAAAAAAGCCCAGGACTAGAAGGATTCACAGCTGAATTCTACCAGAGGTACAAAGAAGAGCTAGTACTATTTCTGCTGAAACTATTCCAAAAAATTGAATAGGAAGGACTCCTCCCTAACTCATTCTATGAGGCCGGCATCATCCTGATACCAAAACCTGGCAGATATATAACAAAAAAAAGAAAACTTCAGGCCAATATTCTTGATGAACATTGATGCAAAAGTCCTCAATAAAATACTGACAAAACAAATCCAGCAGCACATCAAAAAGCTTATCAACTATGATCAAGTTGGCTTCATCTCTGGGATGCAAGGTTGTATCAACATATGCAAATCAATAAATGTTATTTATCATATAAAAAAACTAAAGACAAAACCACATGATTATCTCAATAGATGTAGAAAAGGCCTTTGATAAAGTTCAACATCCATTCATGTTAAAGACTCTCAATAAACTAGATATTGAATGAACATACCTCAAATACCTCAAAATAATAAGAGGTAATATAATACCTCTTATTATAAGAGGTATTATAATAAGAGGTATAATAAGAGGTATATGACAAACCCACAGCCAATATCATACTGAATGGGCACAAAACAAGGATGCGCTCTATCACCACTCCTATTCAACATAGTATTGGATGTTCTGGCCAGGACAATCAGGCAAGAGACAGAAATAAATAGGAAGAGAGGAAGTCCAATTATCTTTGTTTGCAGATGACATGATCCTATATCTAGAAAACCGATAGTTTCAGCCCAAAAGCTTCTTAATCAGATATGCAACTTCAGCAGTCAGGATACAAAATCAATGTGCAAAAATTGCTGGTATTCCTATACACCAACAACAGGTAAGCAGAGAGCCAAATCATGAATGAACTCTCATGCACAATTACTACAGAAATAATAAAATAGGAATACCGCTAACAAGGTAAGTGAAGGACCTCTTCAAGGAGAACTACAAACCAGTGCTCAAAGAAATCAGAGATAACACAAATGGAACAACATTTCATGCTCATGGATGGGAAGAATCAATATTGTGAAAATGGTCATACTGAATAAAGTAATTTATATATTCAATGCTATTCCCACGAAACTACCATTGACGTTCTTCACAGAATTAGAAGAAACTATTTTAAAATTCGTTTGCAACCAAAAAAGAGCCCAAATTGCCAAGACAAGCCTAAGCAAAAAGAACAAAGCTGGAGGCATCATGCTACCTGACTTCAAAATATACTACAAGGCTACAGTAGCCAAAACAGCATGGTATTGGCATAAGAACAGACACAGAGGGCCAGGCACAGTAGCTCATGCCTGTAATCTCAGCACTTTGTGAGGCCAAGGCAGGCAGATCACGAGGTCAGGAGCTTGAGACCAGCCTGACCAACATGGTGAAACCCCGTCTCTACTAAAAATACAAAAATTAGCCAGGCATGGTGGCATGCACCTGTAATCTCTGCTACTCAGGAGGCTGAGCCAGAAGAATTGCTTGAACCTGGGAAGCAGAGGTTGCAGAGCTGAGATCATGCCACTGCACTCCAGCCTGGGCAACAGAGTGAGACTCCATCTCACAAAAAAACAAGAAAGAAAGAAAAAAAAAAAGAACAGACACATAGACCAATGGAAGAGAATAGAGAACTCAGAAATAATACCACACACCTACAACATCTGATCCTTGACAAATCTGACAGAAACAAGCAATGAGAAAAAGGATTCCCTACTAAATTAAATGGTGCTGGGAGAATGGGCTAGTCATATGCAGAAAATTGAAATTTGACCCCTTCCTTACACCATATACAAAAATTAACTCAGGTTGAATTAAAGACTTAAATGTAAAACCTAAGACCATAAAAACCCTAGAAGAAAATCTAGGCATTACCATTCAGGATATAGGTACAGGCATAGATTTCATGATGAAAATGCCAAAAACAATTGCAACAACAGTAAAAATTGGCATATGGGATCTAATTAAACTAAAGAGCCCCTGCACAGAAAAAGAAAAAAAAAAAACTATCAGAGTGAACAGACAACCTACAGAATAGGAGAAAATTTTTGTAATCTGGCCGTCTGACAAAAGTCTAATATCCAGAGTCTACAAAGAACTTAAACAGATTTACAAGAAATAAACCAATGACCCAATTAAAAAGTGGGCAAAGGACATGAACAGACACTTGGCAAAAGAAAACATTCATGCAGCAAACAAGTGTCTGAAAAACAGCTCATCACATCATTAGAGAAATGCAAATCAAAACCACCATGAGATACTATCTCACACCAGTCAGGACGGCTGTGATTAAAAATCAGAAAACAACAGATACTGGTAAGGTTGTAGAGAAAAAGGAATGCTTTTACACTGTTGGAGTGTAAATTAGTTCAACCATTTTGGAAGACAGTGTGGCAATTCCTTGAAGACCTCGAGGCAGAAATACTATTTGACCCAGCAATCCCATTACTGGGTATACACCTAAAGGAATATAAATCATTCTATTATAAAGATACATGCATGTGTATGTTCACTGCAGCACTATTTACAAAAGTAAAGACATAGAATCAACTTAAATGCCCACCAATGATAGACTGGATAAAGAAAATGTGGTACATATACACCATGGAATACTATGCAGCCATTAAAAAGGTCAAGTTCATGTCCTTTGCAGCGACACGGTTGGAGTTGGAAGCCACTATCCTCAGCAAACTAATGCAGGAATGGAAAACCAAACACCACATGTTCTTACTTATAAGTGGGGACTGTATGATGAGAACACATGGACACATGGGGGAACACCACACACTGGGACCTGTGGGGGTGGAATGGTTTGTAGGGAGGGATGGTATCAGGAAGAATAGGTAATATGTAGTAGGCTTAATACCTAGGTGGTGAGATGATCTGTGCAGCAACCACCATGGCACATGTTTACCTATGTAACAAACCTGCACATCCTGCACATGTACCCTTGAACTTAAAAGTTGAAGGAAAAAACTAAAGAAGGGTATGTTCTTAGTTTTCTATGTCTACAAGCCAGTCAATTGGAAATGAAAGCTGGGTATGCCATTGAATAACTAAATTCCCTTTAGGATTTCAAAGTTAGAGCCTATCTTTCTCTTATAGATTATGGAATTCATTATCCGTTAGTTTTGGTTTTAAAGGCTGTCTTCAATGGCTTTAGTGATAAGTTGGTAACAGCAACATTACATGATGTTAGCCAGAAGCTGTTTTGAACCTGAAATTCCTATCAGAAGGTTGAAGAAAACCCAATTTTACTTTTATTTAGAGCTTATGTGCTAATCATTTAATTTTTAAATTAAATGATTTAATTTAAATCTGACTCTACTTGGAATGAAGACACAATCCTGTAGTTAATATCAAAGTATGAATTTTCAATTGTTTTCTTTCTTCCTTTTTTTTTTTTTGAGGTAAGAATGCCTCAAAAGAATAAGTGAAACAGAGACTTAAAAGTTCCATGGTGACTGTTGAAATATAACAGAAATTGCACTGTGTTTGAATTTACTGTGATATATTCCTAATGTCTTATATTTGGTATGTTTCTCTTGTTGTTACTGCTGACACAAACCAAAGAAACAAGAATTTCTTTTATGCCACTGATTTACAAAGGTCATATAGAAAATGAAGGGTCAGATAATGGATGCTAATCATCCTCATTGATGGATACGTTGACAGGAAAACATAATTGAATTGCATATATTAGTGGAAGATAACAAACCATTTAACAAATTGTTCTTAATAGAGAAAAAAGTGATAGGAGAGCTAAAATTGATGTGAAAAACACAGGAGGAAGTTAAGGGATTAGAGTGGGAGGGAAATTAGTGAGTACCTATTTGTGTGCATGATTGCATTTTTGAAATAATTAGTTGCCTAATTGTGTATCCAGATGTAGTAATTGTTGTTCCATAGTCATGATTTAAGTATTCTCTGTGTGTAATTTTCATTTGTATACAATTTTTTCAGAATCAAATTGCAGAGGAATATATTTGTTTGAAATTGCTCTAGGGATGTGTTTATAACCCATTTTGGAAAGAGTGGAAATATTTTTTTCTCTTCCAAATGGTTGTGAAGGTGGATAACTTCTCTGATCTTTTAGTAAACATTTTTATATTAGTTGGATGGTATGCAGTTAGTCATAAACAGGAGAGACTGAGGAAAAATAACATGCTTAATGCAAATAAATTTTCTGTACCTGATAAGTGAATTGGAATTTTTTCCTGTAATATTTTTAAAAATTTTTTTCTGGTAGATGCTTGTTGACTTAAAGTAAGATAAAAAAGAATTGTCAAACTATATATAAATCACAGCAAAATGATGATGAATTCATAGTTTTTGCTCAAGTAGAGGGATTATCTGGAATGAAAGTACAAAAAGAATTTGATAATTTAGAAGTACATTAATTTGAATGTACATTTGAACTAGCTAAAAATTCTACTCTACAGCTGACTGCACTGGCAGTTTATTAATCACATCCATAAACATGAGTCATCTACAATTGGAGTGGGCCTCACACTTGGAACATCTTGAAGATGTTTCTTCTTTGGCTGTGCTAAATTAAGCATGCATAGAAGTTATATTGTGTTAAAATTTCCACAATGAAATCTTATTGGCACTTCCTGTGTAAGTGGCTGGGAATAGAAATTCTCATTTATGAATAAAAACACTTTGCCTTTTTATTTGGAGGTGAACCTACTAACCTTTGATTATAGGATAATACCAGCAATTTTATTATAAAGTGTATTTCAGTAATTGGAACTGTGTTTTTATTATACAATTGGATAGAATGTATAATAAAATGAAATGAAAGAAATTTCATCAGAAGATTGAGTTAAAAAGGTTTTGGTGATGAAATTGAGATGATGTCCAGATTTATAGTATATTTGGTAACCATAACATACTTCTTGATATATTGATTTCCATATAAATGCTTATTTCTTCAAACACTTTAAATTTCATAGTATTTTCTCCCTTCTGTTATTAAGCAGTTCTATTCATAGTAGATCTTAGAAAATTATCCAGTGATTAATATTTCTCCATATTTGTAGCTTTCATTACTTTATATTTCTGTTTTTGCCTAGGCTCCTTGTTACAAGCCTGTTCTAATGTTACAAAACTTGGCAAACCTTACCCAAGAAGGGTAAAGTTTAGTATCTATGAATTTTGAAAATACTTGATGAGAGAAGTTGCTTTTAAATTATTTTGAATTTTATTAATACCAAAAATATTTGAAAAAGAGGAGCACGTACATTTTTCCAATATTCAAAGTTCATTCAATATACAAATAAACCTTTTTAAAAATTGTACTTTAAGTTCTGGGATACGTACGCAGAACGTGCAGGCTTGTTACATAGGTATACATGTGCCATGGTGGTTTGCTGCACCCATCAACCCATCATTTACATTAGGTATTTCTCCTAATGCCATCCCTCCCCTTGCCCCCCACCTCCCGACAATCCCTGGTGTGTGATGTTCCCCTCCCTGTGCCCATATGTTCTCACTTTTCAACTCCCACTTATGACTGAGAACATGTGGTGTTTGGTTTTCTGTTGCTGTGTTAGTTTGCTGAGGATGATGGTTTCCAGTTTCATACATGTCCCTGCAAAGGACATGAAATTCTTTTTTATGGTGGCGTAGTATTCCATGGTATATATGCCACATTTTCTTTATCCAGTCTAATACTGATGGGCATTTGGGATGGTTCCAAATCTTTGCAAGTTGTGAAAAGTGCTGCAATAAACATATGCGTGCATGTGTCTTTTGCAATAGCATGAGGGAAGGAGACTGGAAAACATTGACTCATTGTACAATTCAAATATGCCAACTTTGTCAAATTTTATTACAATTGGAAAGCACTTATGGTATTTATTAGAAAGAAAGTGTGTGTGCATGCGTATGTGTGTGAAAACATGGCTCTTTTAAGAAGCAGGCTTACCCAGTCATTTTTTTTGAATAATAGCTGCATTTGGGGTAAGAAAGTACCTCAAAACATTGTCTCTAATTGTACAGGAAAAACAAAACAAATAAAGGAGATGAAGACTAGGCTGCTGTCATTCTGTGCCATCTCTGACATCTATCGAAAGCCTAGAGGCCCAAGAATACTTCCTCTCCATGGTGCTATTGCAGTATCTTCAGGGTCCTGAGTCTGAATGTTCCTATTTTATGTGAGCATTGAACCCAGAAGAATGGGTCAGAGCCTCTCCTATGGTCTGAATGTTTGTGTCCCTCCAAAATTCATGTGTTTAAGTCCTCACCTCCAAGGTGATTGTACTAGGAGTTGAGGGCTCTAGGGGGTGTTTAGGTGATTCTCATGAATAGGACTGGTGCTCTTATAAAAGAGGCCCTAGGGATCTCAGTTAACTCTTCCACCATGTGACGACACCATGGGAAGGTGCCATCTATGAGGAAGCTGGCCCTTATTAGACATCAAATTTGCTAGTTCCTTGATCTTGGACTTCCCAGTCTCCAGAATTGTGAGAAATAAATTACTACTGTTTATAAGCCATTGTGTTTGTGGCATTTTGTTTATAGCAGCCCAGGTGGACTAAGACAGCCTTTTAATAGGCAAGGGGATCTAAAGAAATAGGCGAACCAAGCAAGTCAGTCTGCAGCTCAGAAAATGCAAGTCCCCATTCAGGCAGCTGCCTGATGACGTTAGCTGTAATCTCCTGTGCTTGTGCCTGACTTACTGCCTCAGTTTAGCTTAGTGGTTCTCAAATGGGGGCAACTTTGACCATAGGGACATTAGGCAACGTCTGGAGACATTGTCATAGCTAGAAGAAGGGTGCTACTGCCATCTAGTTGGTAGAAGCCAGGGTTGCTGCTAAACATCCTACAGTGCACAGGACAGCACCTACTCCCATCCCAGCAAAGAGTCATCTGTAGGAATATTTGATAAAAGCCATCTACATAAAAGCCCAACAGCTCACATCATAATTAAAGATGAAAGACTGCTTTTCCTATAAGATTGGGAACAAGGTAGTAATGTCTGTTCTCACATCTCTATTCAACATTTTACTGAAGGTCTTAGCAACAGTGCAAGAAGAATAATTAAAATGCATACAGTTTGCAGAGCAAGAAGTAAAGCAGATTTTATTCATGGATGACATAAATAGGTACTTAAATAACCATAAGGAATAGCTTCCAAAAAAGGGACTTAAACTAATAAATGAGTTTAGAAAGGTCTCAGTATCTCAGTCAATACAAATTTAATCATGTTTATAAATACAATGGACAATTAAAACTAAATATTTAAAAATTTCATTTATTATAATGCCAGAAAATAGAAAATACTTGGTAGTAAATTTAATGAAATATGTGCACAATTCTTACACTGAAAACTACAATTTACCAAGAGAAATTTAAGACTTAAATAAATGGAGAGATACACTTTGCTCATTGATCAGAAGACTCAATAACAATTTAGGATATTAATTTTCCCTGAACTAATCTATATGTTCAAATTTATCTTAATCTTCATCACGGTGGCTTTTATTTTATAAGAATTGACAAGCTTATTCTAAAATTTATATGGGAGAGTAAAGAAGGTAGAATAGTCAGAATAATCTTGAAAAAGTACAGCAATTCTACCTGACTCTACATTTCCTATAACAATACAGTTGTATTAAAGATTATGAGGTTTTGACATAAGGATACACAAATAAATGACGGAAATAAAAGAGTCCGGAAATAGACACACATTTATACAGTAAATTGATATTTTTCAAGACACCAAAGCAATTAAATAAAGGAATGGAGAGTCTTATTTACAAATGAAATTGGAATAAATTGATATCTATATTGGAAAAAATAAATTTTCATTCTCTAAATTCACACCTCAGACAAAAATTAATTCAAGATGGATTGGAGACCTAAAAGCAAAGGGTAAAACTCTGATACTTCAAGAACCGAACATGACAGGATTCAGATAATAATAACCCTCAAAATTGGTAAATTAGACTGCTCATCAAAAGACATAATTAAGTAAATGAGTAAGGAAGCAACTAACAGGAGAAAGATATTTGTAAAACATATCTGACAAAGGACTTTAATCAATATCACATAAAGCACATCTACATTAATAAGATAAAGACCAAAGAAAATAGCTCAATAAAAATGAGCAAAGCATTTCAAGGGACACTTTATAAAAGTAAATATACAAATGGCCAATGAACACAGTAAAGAGTGCTCCACATCTTTAGGCTTCAGAGAAATGCATTTACAACCACAAAGTGATACCACCACATACCCACTGGAATGGACAAAATTAAAAAGGTTGAAAACACCAAATACTGGTGAGGAGTTAGAACCACTGAATTCTTACACTTGTTGATAGGAAAATTAAATGTTGTAACTACTTTGAAAAAATGTTTTGCAGATAATAAAATGTTACTTTCACCTACACTTTGACCCAGCAATTCCACTTGTATTATTTACCCAGAAGCAAATTTTATGTTACACATAACAAATTGTATTATACATAAATACTTGCTGAAATATTCATAAACCCATATATTCATAAACCCACATATTAATCAAAAGGAGAATCAGTAAACAAATTTTGTCACAGTTATACAATGGAATATTACTCAGCAACAAAAATGAATGAACTACTGATACCTGCAACTAAATGAGTGACTCTCAAAGATGAAACGCTGAGTGAAGGAATCGAGACAAAAAAGGAATACATCTGGTATCTGGTATGATTCCATTTCTAGAAAGTTGTAGAACAAAACTAAGGTTAGAGAAAGGTGATTGCCTCTGAGATGGAAGACTGACCAGAAAGAGAGATGAAAGAACTTTCTAGGGAGATGGAAATGTTCTGTATCTTAAGGATGTGGGTTACATCTTTTTTTTTTTTTTTTTTTTTTTTTTTTTTTTTTTTGAGACGGAGTCTGGGTCTGTTGCCCAGGCTGGAGTGCAATGGCACCATTTCGGCTCACTGCAAGCTCCGTCTCCCAGGTTCAAGCGATTCTTCTCCCTCAGCCTCCCGGGTAGCTCGGACTACAGGCACCTGCTACTACGCTCGGCTAATTTTTTGTATTTTTAGTAGAGACGGGGTTTCACCGTGTTAGCCAGGATGGTCTTGATCTCCTGACCTCGTGATCCACCTCCCAAAGTGTTGGGATTACAGGCGTGAGCCACTGCGCCCGGCCAGGTTACATCTTTTTAAGTATTTTAAGTAAATTGGTAGTCAGTGTTCAGGAATCCTTCTAATCACTCTTCAACAGGGATGGCTTATGAAACAGTTCATCAGTTTTTTTTTTGTTTTTTTTTTTTTTTCTGATAAGGGGAGGCTGAGGCAGGAGAATTGCTTGAACCTGGGGGGCAGAGGTTTCAGTGAGCCGAGATCATGACACTTCACTCCAACCTGGGTGAAAGAGTGAAACGCCGTCTCAAAAAAAAAAAAAAAAAAAAGGAATTTACACTCTTGAAAATAAATATTTCATAAGGAAACTTTAGAGTTTTCCAATATATATGATCAAACAAGGACCTATTATCATTTTGGACCATGTCATAATAGAGGGGAGATAGTTCAAAATTAAGTCATATGTTCCAACAACACCATGATTATGGAAACTAGTCTCAGAATTGAGAGTAAAGCTTTTTTGTTTTTACTGGTATCAATAAATGGTATTACTCAATTCATTGACAGTACTAGTCTTTGCAATATCTTTTGTTGGGGAATGGGGAGAGGGCCTGTTCATCTAATTAAAAACACATCTACATTTTAGGAATAAAATATTTTACATATACTTTTTGTTATTAAATCTGCAAACTCTAGAATTGGAAGAAATAGCTTTCATAACTCTTCACAGCAAAAGTTATGAATGTTTGATAGAATTAATTTAAACATTCAGTAGAATTAGACTTGTTTGGAAGGACTGTAGGATCTTTGGCAAGAAGTGTGTTTTATGTCGTTTCAGATGTATACCATTTTCTCTTAAGGTTTACAAGTTAATCAATAAAGATTCTTGGCAGAGCTAAGTACTAAAGAACAATTTGTATTTAGCATACCAAATGGATCTAAGTCTTAAGTGTTATTTGATGTCTTGAAATGTTTGGCTTTCAACTTCGTTTAAATGAATAATGTGTATACAGTGAAGATAGGCGTTAGCCATGCCTAGACCCTCTGGATTCTCTCATAATCCTCAGTTATTGTAAACCAAATTTAGTAAATCCAAAAGGATACTTTGTTTTGCCTGCATGGTATTATTGGAAAACAGTAAAAATTTTATTCTTTAAATAATGTGTTTTTCTATTAAGAAAAATAATGTCTATCTTTATAGAGATAGTTATTTCAAAATATAGTTTTCAATATGCACTTGTGGGTATGAACATCAACAAACACGTGCACACACACAGAGTTTGACATCATATCTAAAATGTTGAACCCTACTTTTCTACTTAACAGGAATGTTTCCCTATGTAACGAAAAAGTCTGTATAATGTGTCTGTATTATGTGTATTATACGAATTATATATCCTGATTTACTTAACCATTCTTTTATTGTTAGTCATTTTCCCGTATTATATACAAATTATTAGGAACACCTGTGTGCATACATTTTTATTTATACTTTGGATTGTTTGCTTAGAATAGATTCCCAGAAGTGAAACTGCCAGGTCAAAGGCTTTTCTCAATTTATGTTTCAAAAAGAAATTCCCACTGTATTCTATTCAAGTATGCTTGTCTCACTGCCCACTTGCTAGCCTTACATGTTTTTTTTTTTTTTTTAATTTTGTTTTTTATAAATAGAATCTCATTGTGTTAGCTTGCATCTCTTGGATTACTAGTGAGTTTGAAATTTAAAAACCTGTCTTTTCAGGCCTTTGTCTTTTAGGGTTTTTAGGATTTTCTTAATGATCAGTATCCTCTTTTCTCTAAAAATGTTATATTTGTTCATTATATTATAATAGGTTTTTTTTTTGCATTTAGCTATTTAGCTTTTAATTATATATTTGATTTTTAATTTAGAAAAGTAAAATTTTCTTCAATGGAGATCTTTTTAAAATTGAATTCTTTGGCATTTTTATTATTTTGTTCGAAGAACCCTATGGGCAAGTGGAATCTTACACTTTTATTACCTGAATAGCAAATATCATTCATAGTTTGATATTTAATCTGTGGCATAGAGTTGACTTTTATTTTTGGAATATCCTTGCTTTAAAACTACAACTAAAGGAAGGCAGATGGTTAGCTTGTTTTCTCATTTCCTGAAAATGTCCAAGATTGGAACCAATATTATCAGTCTGTAATGGAGGTTGGTAATGTCAAGATGGTTTGTGTCCATGTCAAGATGTTGAATCAGTGTCCAGGTCATTGCTCATTAAAGATGTTGCTCTTTGGATAAACAGGAAACCCAGAAAAAAGATTCTAACAATTTTTGATGCTACCTCACATTCCTTCGAGACAGTGCAGAACATTTTGTTCTTTAGAAAATATTCAGGTCTCCTTAGTGTTATAGCACTTACTATTTGTCTATTTGTATTATTGGCTTGTGACCCTTTTTGGGGGAGTTACAAATACATTAGGGGAAATAATATTTTTAAAAATCATTATGCCTTTGCTTTATCTATGTCTATATACTCTCCTATTTATTATTTTTTTAATTTTTGAGACAGGGTCTCACTCCAATTGCCCAGGCTGCAGTGCAGTGGTGCAATCACCGCTCACTGCAGCCTCCATTTCCCCAGGTTCAGGTGATTCTCCCACCTCAGCCTCCTGAGTAGCTGGGACCACAGGTGTGCACCACCATGCACAGCTAACTTTTTGTATTTTTAGTAGAAATGGGGTTTCACTATGTTGCCCAGGCTGGTCTCAAACTCCTGAGCTCAAGCAATCCACCCACTTTGGCCTCCTAAAGTGCTTGGATTACAGGTGTGAGCCACCACTCCCAGCCTCCTCTTTGTTATTCTATATGTATTTTTTCATATTAATGTATAATTTTTTTCAAGTATGGGTTATTCCATATGACCAAACCACTAATTCTCTGCCCTTCTATAGTCATTTCTTATTAGATGTGTCAGTTCTTAATTTTACCAAACATTATTTTTTTGTTCCTTATACATTTTGTTTCCTTGAGATCTTCAGAATGTAAATCAATCTCCATTCTGTTATGATTTATAATCATTTACTTCTCAGATGATTCCTCCTTTAGTGCTTTGTGCTTTCTGTTATATTCCTATTACCTTTGATCTTTTATTGTTCGAATTTCACCTCTTCTCAACCCATCCCCACACTGGCAACTGTTACATGAATGGCTGGTCAGATGGAATCCACATATGTTCCATATGCATGTATAGATTTTACTCAAGCCACTAGTGGAGACACTATTCCTACTCACACATATGAGTACCAGCCTCTCTGTGATGCAGCACTCATATCTTGACATATCTAGAAAGTTTCATCCTCATCAATAAATTACTTCATCTTTCCCCAAAAAACTCAGGGAATTTCACATTAACCCACCCAATTTAACAATTTAGGAAAAATCCATTCAGTGACATGAGATAAAAGATGGGCTGTCAAAATTGCAGTGTCTCTAAGGTGATTCTTTTTGACCAGACTAGAAATACTAATCTGACACTATTTTAGTTGGGGTTTCCTGGTACATTTCCATGCCATAAAAATTTCTATGAAACGGAACAAATTGCACATTTAATTATAGTTCCAAAATTTACATTCTTGGATGAAACTTTTTCTCTTGTCCCACTCTTGCCATAATTGCTACATTGTCTACTGTTAATTTGCATTTTAACTGAGCTTTAAACATTTAACCAGAGGATGATCCAATCGGAGATTCTATAACCATCTCAGTAATTGGTAGGCAAGTTATTTTTTATTGCTATTTTAGCAGTTGGGAAGTCTCCTCTACAGGGGTGGGGAAAGAGTTGATAACCTTCAAAACAGACTCTTTACTTTGGGACTGTGATGAGAGAAACAGAACAGAAGTTAAGAATGGTGAAATTAGAAGAGACAGATGGTGAGAGATTATCATGATTTATAGGATCACCCAAATTGTCTAAAATTTACACCAGAACTTTTTACCAGTTAGGGCAAAATATCATGCTTATTTTGAACTCCTGTAGGTACATTTAAATCAGACATACTGGACTTTGCATTCTGTTATTTTTTTTGAGGGGGGTGATATTTAAGGAATTCTAGAAACAGCCTACTTTAGACTTAGTGTTTCCAGCAACTAACAAATTTAAATGTTATAAACATTTTTTCTAAAGCATTTTCCTTTAAACCACTCTGGGGAAAGACATGAATGTAAGATGACTGATTCTTAGATTATCTGCATTTAGAACAACCTTCTTTTAGCTGCAAAAACGTAGTGATGGTGTTCTCAATGTGAGACGGGGAAGATTTTAGTAGGCACAGCAGCTGTTAACTCAAATATAGTTATACATGTTCCTTCTGTGTTTTCTTGTAGGTGAATCAGCAGTTTAGTTTATTATGAAAAATAGCAATCTATAAGATGATTCTGAAAAATGAATTCTCAGAAATTTAAGGTACACACATGACATGATTTGGTGAATATGAAGTGCTGAAGTGAAATACTCATATCCCATTATGATCATTGATGTTCTTGTTGCAATTATGGTCATCATGTCAAGAATAGAATCAATTTGATGTGATTGAAAATAACAAAAATGCTTTATGTTTTTTAGAGAAAATATAAATGATTCATTGTAAATGAGAAACCTCAAACTGAAAGCACATAAAATACCAGCTATGAGTGTTGCATTTTGTAGTCTCTGACTACATGACAGTTGTCTATGAAATAAAATATCCAGTTACAAAAAATATTATTTATAGTTAAAAAACCTTTTTGTACACATATCACTAGTTAACTATTTTTAGCCCCATCTTTCCTATGTGCCCAGCAGTGAGCTAAAAGCTGTGCATTTAATGTATTCTTCATTTTATTTTTGTTTTGTTTTATTTTGTTATTTGTAGAGATGGAAAGATCAAACAAAAAGATGTCAAACTTTTCTGGGGGTGAAGAGGACATTTGCATTTCGAATTTAGAAACCTAAATTAGAGGTTTAGGAAGACTCATAAATGTATAGCAGAGGTTTGGTGGTCAAAGCTAGAAGCTGACCATCACAATGGGGCAAATAATCATTTAACCTCTTCCTCTAAGTATTTGATGTAAGATCATCAGTATATTTCATCTGTGACATTATCCAAGAAGAAGATGAACCTGAGGGAAACAATGCTTGCAGATTTGATGGGGAAAAATGCTTGCAGTAGTTAGTCTCAAAATAGCCCTAGGTGATGATAATCCTCGCACAAACACAGCACACTGTTAGAACAGACAAAAATCTGCGGAGGTTAAGAAAACCCCTGTTCCATTGGAATCTTTCAATCACTTCCAGAAATACGATTTAATTAAATCAATATTTTATTTAGCTCTAGGTACAATACTGATGCTAAAGAAGTTCTTGTTGAACCAACAAATGGATGCTCCTTTAAAATGCTGGTGGCATCATAAATGGCATGTTAGCATCAGATACCTCCCTCTAGGAGCTTACACATAAAAACAAATGTACACAAATAGCAATAATCAAATAAAATATTAGAGGATTGTATCAAAGGAGAGCTAGTGACAACTGTTGATTTAAAGATTCAGCCATTTCAAAGTTTTAGAAATTTTAGGGATATAAACTATAGAGTCCAGAGAAAGTATAAACAATATTTCTGCCAAGGATGGGAATTGTGAGGCACGACTGGATATTGCCATAAGGAAGAAGTAGCATTTGAGCTGGGTAGGATTTTTACATTCAGAAATGTAAATAGGCACGTGTAGAGAAAAGGAGGCAGAGGATTCTGGATGGAGGGAATTTATTAATTCTTCATTTTACTGATTTACTGATTACTTCTTATGTACAAGAAACTAAACTAAGTGCTAGGAACACAGGGTAAATAAGAATTTTAATTCTTTGAAGAGCCTCCCCGCAGTAGAGGAAACACATACTTGCAAGAGGCAATCTATGGTGCTCTAAGGCCTGAAGGGGGCGCCTCTCCTACACAGCAATAGGAGGGTGGAGTTTATTCTCATGGCACCTCAACCCAACTGACAGCTAAGGGAACTGCATTTACCAGCAGAAGGTGCATTTTGTATATTTGTATCCTGTTTTATTCACTGCTTTGTGCTGAAGTTATTCAGGCATTTCTCTTCCCTCTAGACCTTAAGTTCATGGAGGCCACAAGCTAGGTTTTACCATTTTTGTATCCCTCTGTGCTGTCTAGAGTAGTGCCTTGGACACACAGTAAGCATTAAAGACTTTTCGATTATAATTAAGTTTTGTTTTTACTGGGAAATAAAATATGTCTTATAGAAGGCATGGTTGTCCTATTCTTCCCTAATCTAGTCTTTCATAGTCTTTACAGTGTGTTGTGTGGCAGAGGCCAACAGTAGTTAATCCTGTGTTGAAGCCATACCTTTCACACTTGAAGTTATTTTTGAACAATGAAAACTTTGCGGAAAGTTCGCATCCCTTTGTGGCTAAGGTGTTTCCTATTAAGGGGGAAACAAAGAGAGAAACATTAACAAGCTACTCTTCTCATTTATTTCTTTTAAAGTTAATTGTTAAAAAGTCACCTTTTACCCCAATTTCACATTGAATTTAAATTCATTCCTACCTATCTGACACTAAGTCAATATTCTGAGATTGTTTCGGAGGCTTATTTTTCCTCAGCTGTAAACTGAATTACCTTTTAAACGATTTTTCTAGCTAACAGTAAATGGTCCATAAAACATATGAATAAAAATGAGGACAAACATTTCATGCTTAAATAGCTATAATGGTAGTCGGTGTAAAGGGCTGGAGTTTCAAAAATAGCCAGTGACGAATCTCTTAGCGGCCACATCGTATTATCTGTGGTTTTTGCAAAAGTGTCATTTGCAGCTATTCTGACACACATCTTACTCTAGTTGGTAATTTATGATGTTTTATTTTATGTAAACAAATGTCTATCTCTGGAGTACAAATATCTATGGAGATCAAATGTAAGAAAAAAGTGGCCATGACTTGGTTTCATTGTTGTCAAAAACGATCTTTAAGAATGTTGTTTTTCTTTAGACAATACTACTTAAGTATCTACAATGGCTTGTTGTATTTCATGGGAACGGTATTACTTTACAGCTTCTTCCAGGGTATGTATCAATCTCCTTTCTCACTAAGGAAACAGACAAATTCTGCTATTTCTTAAATAGTTTTTCTGTGGCACTTGTAAGAATTATCATGTTTCCCAGGTTGTTGTGACAGATTGAAGATAGCTATGCCTGAATTCATGGTGAAGGATATGAGAACGTGTAGTGTTAAATGGGCGTCCTGTTTGCCTGAAGTTGTCCAATCAAAATGTCTTCACTGATACCAGCTATTTTCTTAAAGCTCTGTATTTGCTCAGAAACACTGAAATGTTCCTGTCCCTTTTACTTGTGCACTATGAAACATTTTAGAATGCTTTTCAAATCTTGAAATCTGGTGATTGCATTTGAAACAGTTTTATAAACATGCAAACCCAGTCACGTGATCTGCTGGTTTTTCGTTGAAACTGCCACTCACATGCCAAGGTTTGTACAAATAGACCTGAAAGGAATTCTCAAGGTCATTTTATTGCAATCCATCTTTGATGAATTTGGGAACTTGTGGGCACCACATCACTCTATGGACTTGTAGCAGGGAGCTGAGGCTGGCAAGGTAGTATCTCTTTGTTTTCACTTTAGTAGTTTTATATTCATACATAGCTTTTCTTCTTAGGGTAGAAGTCTTCCTCTGCTAACCTTCTTTTGCTGTCTTGATTTTTCTGAAATTTCATTTTTTAAAAATTCTTCAACTCCCAAACAGATTTGTTATTTTTCTTCTCTGTAATTTTTTATTCATATCTTGTATTTTGATTAAGGTTATTTTCTAGTTGTAATGGAGAGCATTAGGCAGGTTATTTTTTTGTTTGTTCTTTTCTAAATAATCAGGACTTTATACAAAGTTACACACTCAAGAAGCAACAGCAGAATCCTTATTCTATATATTTTTCAGCAGAGTGCCTTAGCAGACATTATGTCCTCTCTAAAGTCTGCACACCAATGTCTATGACATTCTAGACAGCTACTGTTTAATACACCTTTGTACTTCAGGTCCCCTTTGTGGCGGTGCATGTTTGCCAAGAGTCCCAAATCTGTTAACGACTGTTGTACTTGCTATTATATTATATCATATAATTATTATGTAGAGTGATGTAACATGTAAGTGAAGAGAAGTGTTTATATGAAAACTAAATAGAATGCTAGTAAATATGCTAAAAAAAATTACTGTAGAATTAGGTGTAGGTGAGCCAATCATAAAAGATTGGGAGGAAATGTGAATGATTCTTAACTCAGATTGCTGCTCGAGAGCCTTAACTTCTCAATTACAAAGAAATACTGTAAGTCATAGATGATGCATAATGGATGTTTTTGATGTAAGACAGCCTAGAAATCTAAGAGATTCAAACTCAAAGCAAAGGCCTTGGCTCTACATCAAAAGAGTAGCCAACTATGTGCATTTAAATGTTTACATTTATAAAGAATGCTTGAGGTATTATTTCTGAAGATTCTTGACTCTAATATATTCATTTAACAAACTGGCCAACTACCTATCCTCATTATGTCAGATAAGAGGGCTTCTAACATGAGAATAAGTCACAAGCCTCTAGCTGTTCTCTATTTTAAAGTGGGGATGAAAGGTGAACAAACTGTTACAGATTCTCACTATTTGAGTATCTAATAGTGGAAAAGGATCATCAGGTAAATCTGTCTGGTCTGGACCCAGAAGAAACAGCTCTTTCATCAGTGGGTCTCTGTAGGTGCAAAAACAATGACAGTGATGGGACAATGTTCTGTTGCCTTAGTTGTCCTGGAGAAATATCATCGGGGGCTTTTTTTCTGTGATGCAGCTCATGGCAGAGTACACCACTGTCATCCTAAACTTTTAGCTAAAAGCAGGCAACACCCTTCTTTTTCATACACTGCATTTGTATCTGAATTAGGACTTTAGTGTTACAGTTAAGACTTACAGGCATTGACTACTTTGGGAAGAAGTCTGGTGACCAAAGAATGTGTTCCTAAAAAGTGCAACTTCCTGGGAGTTTCCACACCTAGGTAGGAGATTGTCTCAGGGACTTTTTACCCAGAAGATAACTCTATTATTGGTAGACATAATAATAGCAGAAATATAGGCTACCTTATTTTAATGATTATGCATTTTTAACATTAATTTTTAATTTCCTTGAGATCAGGTAAAACATTACTAGCTCTTTATACTACCAGGCATAGTTACCTAAAACAAGGTGAGTGCTAAATAGATGTAGAAATAATGATCAGGTTCCCAAAGTGTACTATCTAGTTATTTTGCATGACAATTTTAACAGAAATTTGTCTCCTATGACAAATTGCAGTTTCACCATATTAATTAGTTGGATCTTGTCTCATCTTTCCATTCACTGTGCTTCCTAGAGTGGATGATTCTGTGTATTTTAATGTTGAGACGTGACCACACTGTATTCATTCAGCTGGTTTCTCAGAACTGGCTGAATATGGGACAGTTTTTTTTTTTTTTCCCCCAGTAGTGAGCTTGACTCAGTGTGTAGAAAATAACACTCAGTCCTCATGTTCCTTTCTCTTTTCTGCAGATGGTAGTTCTTGAGCCTCCCTCAAATATAACAGCAGCCCACAGGTGAATTTATCAAAGAATGTGGCCACCTTGGGAGACCTCGCACATTTTACAGGCCCTGCTGTGATATAGAGCAATCAACTCAATTTTTTAATGTGTTCTTTCTATATTGTAACTCCCATGAGGTAAAGTGTTAAGCTGCATTAAGTCTCCTAAGAAGAAATTTGAGTTCATGATGTGTATGTAACTTCACAGTAATTGTAATTAGTATAATCTGCTTCTTGAATTTGCTAACATATTTGGGAAAAATGTTACCATTTTTTCTTTTAAAATACTTAATGCCCAAAACTTTGCAGTAGAGCATTTAGTACCTCTCACAAAATTTCTAAGTGGTTTTGATTGTGTGCAGAATTACATCAAATGATCAGGAGCAGACAGTTCATGAAACTAAGAACATAATTTAAAACATTTATAACAAAAAAAGTATATTTTGAGTTTCAAAGTATGAGTGAAACCTGAAATTGAGTTTTTTGTAGTCAACTATCTCCTATATATTAACCAAAATTTATGAAAAAATATCTATGACAAAATAAGACAAAAGATGGGCAAGACTTCTAATAGAAGAGGGAGATAATGCATTAGGAAGCATGTATCTGTGTAGATATTAATGAACCTTGGGGTATAAGATGGAGATCATATTAGAAAACATGGTAATATAGTACATACTGCTCATAATTATAGTCAGAAATTTTACCACCTCTCTCAGTAATTGGTAGAATAAGTAGACAGAAAATCAGTAAAGATATAGAGACTTGAAAAACAATGAAATAACTGCATCCACATTTTAGAACATTCCACCCAACAACAGCAGAATATACATTCTTTTCAAATATGCATGAAACATTTACCAATATAAAGTATATTTTAGGCCATAAAATATATCTCATGACATTTAAAAGGATTTCAGAATATGTACTCAAACCACAGTGGAATTAAGTTATAAATCAGTAGCAGAAAGATGCCTAGAAAGTCCTCAGATATCTGGACACTAAATATCATACTTCCAAATAACTCATATGTAGTGGCTTGAACTGCAGCCTCCAAAAGCATATGCCTATCTCTTAACCCTTGGAACCTGTGAATGTGAATTTCATTGGGAAACTGATCTTTGAAGATGTAATTAAGTTGAGGATCTCCAAATGGAATAATCCTGGATTATCCAGCTGGGCCCCAAATCCAACAAAATGTGTCTTTACAAAAGAAAGAAGACAAGAGGACGTAGACACAGAGAACATAGTAATAAGAAATTTTATTTGTTTTATTTGAAATCAAATTTTTAATGATGATGGACTCCATGTGGTTTCTAAGCTACAGCTTCTCATTATTTCTATGAAAGGCACTTAGAGGAAAAAGAATGTTTTCACTGTCACTGAAACCTTGGAATCTTCATATTAGACCAAATTAAACAAGTTACCATAGGACTTCCAACCTACAATATGCTGATGTACTCTTCAATCTTCATTGATCAAATGTAGCATATTCCAGATTTTTTTTTTTTTTACTATATAATCGTTTTTTCCCCTGAATAGTCTTGCCTGACAAATAGAGCTCATTTTGAGGAATATATATATATATATATATATAGGTTTATTTCTCTCTTGTTCTTTAAAGATTAATTGCTATATCACATGAATTTCAATTCATTTAGATTCTGTACACTGGGAATGGTAATGATTTACTTGTTTCATATGTTGAGTAATGTTGTTTAAAACAATGTTATTGTAATTGAAATAGAGTCTCTCTCTCTTTTTTTTTTTTCCTTTTTTCCTGTTGGCCAGCCTGGAGTGCAGTGGTATAATCACGGCTCACTGTAGACTCAACCTCCCAGGCTCAAGTGATCCTCCCACCTCAGCCTCCTGGGTAGCTGGGACTACAGGCGTGCACCCACAGGACTGGCTAATTTTGTATGTTTTGTAGAGACAGGGTTTTGCTGTTGCCCAGGCTGGTCTCAAATTCCTGGGCTCAAGCCTTCTGCCTGCCTCGGCCTCCCAAAGTGTTGGGATTACAAGATTGAGCCACCATGCTCGGCCTCTTCTTTTCTTATTCTTAATTTTTCTATTATTTTTCATTTCTTTTGCTTAATTTTTAAAAAAGGTTTGGTCATGTTGAAACTATCCTGAATGATATCTATTATCTATTGAAATAAACTCTTGTTCCTTTCATAAATTTCTTATCATTTAGAATAATTCTTGGTAAAGATTTCATAGATTTCAGCCATCATAGTTGGTATACTACAGAAATGACAGTGGGGAGAGGCAGGAATAAAGTTAGTGTGGATATAGAATCAGTACATTTAGTGACTTTTTAGGAATGGTGAATAAAGGATTATTGTAATTTCTGTTTTGGTTTCCTTGGAGGTTATGATACATTTACTTTACTGAAGATACACTTTAAGATACACTTACTTTACTGATACCTTACTGAAATAGGGAAACCGGAAGGAAGAGCAAATTTCCACAGGAAAGACAAGAAGTTTGATTTTGGATTTGTGTGGTTTTGAGGTACTTTCTTGTATGTTTGGAGAAAGTGTCTAATAGACAGGGAAGTCTGCTACTGAAACAAAGTAGAGTGAGAGGGAGGGGTAGACTTAGCTCCCCCGATCTTGTATGTATCTCTTTTTCAATATTTATTTCTAAATTAGGTTGACAATGCTGCCTATCAACTTAAGCAGGTGCCTGAAATGATTGAAACGTCCTTGTCAACAGGCAGAGTGTATTTCACATGTTAAGTTCAGTAATGACCACAATGTCCTCTGCTACATTGACCTCCAAAGCCTTAGAGATTTGTGGCCTAAGAATTACACCAGATAGATTTTTATCTCAGATAGCCCTTATTTTAGATAATAAACATATTTTTAATTAGTAAGTTAATAATTAACATTTATAGAGCCCTAATGTGAGCCTGGCCGTGCTATATATTATTTATGTTTACCAACTTGCATAGCTCTCACAACGATGCTATTTACTGATGAAGAGTTAAGGAACTTCTCAAGGCCCATGATGCATCCTGTTTTCAGGCATCAGGTGCTAAGGGTTTGTTCCAGCAGCCTCTGACATCTGGTTATATGAAGCTGAGTCCACGAGGTATAGCTCTCCCTGCCTCAGATTATATCTATAGCTTTGGCTTGTACTTCTTCCTGGTTTGTTTCTTACTCTCTCATTTTATTTAAGCTACCATTAGTGACTTAGTAATGTTTTCAGATAATTTCTATTCTGCAAAAGTTAAATTTAATTATATTCATTAATAGTTCATCCTATTAAAGAATTGAGACTTCCAGGAAGATGGAATATACGTAGCTTTCCCTATTCCTCCTGCTAAATACAATTAAAAATTTTGGGTGTGTGTGTGTGTGTGTATAGAGAGAGAGAGAGAGAGAGAGAGAGAGAGGAATACTCTGAAATATGGAGAGAAGGCAGAAGGCAGATTGACTTGGGGCCTTGGGGCCAAAAGAAAAACATTAATTGCTGTGTCACATGAGTTTCAATCAATTTAGATTCCTTACTCTAGGAATGATAATGACTTACTTGTTTCATATGTTGAGTAATGCTGTTTAAAACAATGTTATTTGTATTGAAATAGAGTATCTCTCCTTTTTACTTTTCCTTGAGACAGGGCCTTGTTCTGTTGCCCAGCCTAGAGTGCCCTGGGTTTTCTTTTTTCCTCATATATACCAGACTTGGAGTTTAAGAAATCAACATGGGCTGGGCGTGGTGGCTCACACCTGTAATCCCAGCACTTTGGGAGGCCGAGGTGGGCAGATCATTAGGTCAGGAGTTCGAGAATAGCCTGACCAACATAGTGAAACCCCGTCTCTACTAAAAACACAAAAAATTAGCCAGACATGGTGGTGGGCATCTGTAATCCCAGCTACTCGGAAGGCTGAGGCAGGAGAACCATGTGAACCTGGGAGGTGGAGGTTGCAGTGAGCCGAGATCATGTCATTACACTCCAGCCCAGGTGATAGTGTGAGACTCTGTCTCAAGGAAAAAAAAAAAAAAAGAAATCAACAACACAAAAATACCAATGCATTACACGGTAAACAAAAACATTCTTAACAAAAGCATGCTTTCTGTAACTAAAGGACCAGAGAGGGTCAACCTAACAAGGCAAAACTTTTAGACAATAGCCACCATATTCCAGGTAAATAACAGAGAAGGCATTGTGGACCCAGTCACATCTATACCTGCAAAAACCATGTCAGGAGTTTAGGATTTTACCTTTTTGAGATTCTAATGAAGTACCCCAATGTCCACACTGGGATAGTGTCAGAAAAGGGCAAGGAGGGAACCAGGAGTTTTATCATCACTGAGCTCCATTTCTATTCTCAGTGTCAGTCGAGACCACATGGGAATTCTGGACTTCCAAAGCCATCTGGAAGTAATCGGGTGCTCTTTCTTCTCCTGACTGGGCTGGTGTCAGTGGAGACCTAGAGAATATTCAGGACCTTCACCACTGCCCTGTGATACCAAGGTCACCCTACCCTCCTTGCGTGTCAGTGGAGACCACGTTGGGAGTTGGAACTCCTAGAATTCTCACATTCACCCAGCAGTAATAAGGAACCTCTTCCTAAGATGCTGAATGGGGAATCTGGGTTTTTGCATCCATGTAGTAATAATGAGGCAGCATCACCTGCCCCTTTACCTGCCAGAGAAGTGTCAGAGAAAGCCAATTAAAACAGAAGATTTAAATAAGACATGGTTTCTTAACATAATTTAAAAATGAACGGGTTTTAATAAATTATTCTTAAACCAAGAACTAGATCTCAAAATGAAAGAAAATTGCAATTAATAGACACCAATACTAAGATGACAGAGATGTCAGAGTTATTTGACAACAGTTTTAAAATGGACATGATAAAAACGCTTCAATGAGTAAATCTGAACACCTTTAGAATGAATGAAAAAATAGAGAACCTGAACAAGGAAAGAGAAGCTTTCAACAAAGAAATGAAAGAGAAAAAGATGAGCCACATGGAGTTTTAGAAATGAAAAATACAATAACTAAAAGAAAAAGCTTAGTGGATGGGCAGAATACAGGAGATAAAAAATAATAAATAAAATGGAAGATAGAAATTACCTAGCCTCAACAACAGAAAAAAATGGGAAAAACAAAACAAAACAAGAGCCTCATGGGCCCATGTAATTATAACAAAAGATCTAGCATTCATGTCATCAGAGTACAGAAAGAAATGAGAAAGAGGGATGGGCTGAAAGAGTACTTGAAGAAGTAATGGTCCCAAACTTCCCAAATTTGGTAAAACACATAAACCTGAGTGAACCATAAACAGGATACACCCAAATAAATTCATGACAAGACATTTCATAATTAAACTTTCAAAAACGAAAGACACAAAGAAAATCTTGAAAGCAGCCAGAGAAAAATTATTCCTTACATATATAAGAAAATCAATGAAATGGCAGTAGGTTTCTCATCAGAAACCACGGAGACCAGAAGGAAGTGACCCACATTTTTTTTTTATGCGCTGAAAGATAAGAATTGTGAATCTTGAATCCTGTACTCAGTGAAAACACTCTCTTCAGGAATGAAGAGGAAATCAAGACATACTTAGATAAAAACAGGTTATCACCAGCAGATCTACTCTAAAAGAATGGTAAAGGAAGTTAGCTAAGCAGAAAGGAAGTAACATATAAAGGAACCCTGGAACATCAGGGAGGACAAAAGAACATGGTAAGCAAAAATATGTATAAATATCATAGACTTTCCTTCTCCTGAGTTTTCTAAATTATGTTTGATGGTTGAAAAAAAATTATAACACTTTCTGATGTGGTTCTAAGTGTATGTAGAGAAAATATTGAAGGCAATTATAAATGTGGAGTGTTAAAGGGATGTTCAAAGAGGTAAGGTTTCTATACTTCACTTTAAGTGATAAAATGACAAAACCAATTGACTTTGATATGTTATACAAATATGATGTAATAGCTAGAGCAACTACTAAAAAAGCTGTACAAACAAAAAGTAAAATGGTAGAGTTAAGCCCTAGCATACCAATTATTGCACTAGCTGTAAATAGTTCAAATACACCAATTAAAAAACAGATTGTTACCTTTTTTGTGATAAGAACACATAAAATCTATTCTCTTGGCAAATTTCAGTATATGATGTAATATTATGAACTACAGCCCTCATGCCAGTACATTACATCTCTAGAATTATTTATCCTATATAACTGCATTATGCTATGGTACATAGGATTGTTTCCTTGATTTCTTGTTTGGATAGATCATTATTGGCGTAAAGAAATACAAATGCTGGTATGTTGGTTTTGTATTCTGCAACCTTACTGAATTCATTTATTAATTCTAACAGATTTTTGTGGAATTTTGTATCATGTAATCTGCAACTAGGAATAATCTTACTTCTTTTCTGATATAGATGTATTTTTATATCTGTTTCCTCTCTAGATGCTCTTGCTAGAACTTTCAGTATTATGTTGAATAGAAGTGGCAAGAGTGAGGATCCTTGTCTTGTACTGGCTCTCAGAGGAAAAGCCACTTTTCCCCATTAGATGTGCTAATTTTCTTTTGTTTGACTGTAGTAATCATTTTGTTATGTATATGTATATAAAACATTGTTTTATATACCTTAAATGTTTACAATTAAAAAATTAAAATAAGGACACATGATATAAAGGAGAAAAACAAACAAAAGAAATTTAAAGCAAAACAAAAAACAAAAATTGGCATTATGGAATAAAAAATATGACCTAACTATCCCCTGTCTACAAGCAACTCAATTCAGATATAATGATATAGGCAAGTTTGAAATAAAAAAGAAAAATGTATATCATATAAATATTAATCACAGAAAAGCATAAATAGTTATACTACTATCTGATAAGGTAGACATCATAGCAAAAAAAAATTACTAGTGACAAAGAGGTACATTATAAAATGGTGTTAAAAGAAAAACTTTAGACAAATTAAATTTAACAAGTTTAATCGAGCTAAGAATGATTCGCAAATTAAACAACCCCCAGAACCAGAGTAGATTAAGAGCAACTCCAGCACTGCTGTGTGGTCAGAATTTATGGAAAGAAAAAAGAAAGTGATGTACAGAAAATAGAAATGGGATACTGAAACACCTGGATTGATTACAGCTGGGTGTTTGTCTTATTTGAACAAGGTTTGAACAGTTGGCTGTCTGTGGATGCTAAAGTATGGCTACTGTGATTGGCTGAGACTCTGCTACTTATAATAGTAGGTTGCTGTCTATTTACACACCCTGTTAGGTTACAGTTCGCTGTATACATATAAACCACCAGGCCTAACTTAAAATGTGTAAGGAGTCAGCTTTAGGCAAGTTTAATTTAGCCAAGGTAAAAGAGTCACTTCACCAAGAAAACATAGCATCTTAAATGCATATGCAGACAACAACAGAGCTGAAAATATGCAGGCAAAACCTGATGGAACTGAAAGGAGAAACAGACAAATCTATAATTACGGTTGAAGACTCTAGCCCTTCTTTCTCAACAATTGATAGAACAACTAGGCTATTAGTCCTCCAGGATATAGAAAAACTCAACACCATCAACCAACTGGATCTAATCAACACTTAGAGAACATTCCTTCCGATAACAGCAAAATACACATTTTTTCCCCAAGTGTCTATAGAATTTATAACAATACAGACCATTAGGCCATGTAAAGAACCTCAACCAATTTCAAAACAATTAAATGACACAGAGTGTTTGTTCTCTGACCACAATGGAATCAAACTAGAAATCAATTAAGAGGAAGATAATACAAAAATCTGTAAACATTTAGAAACTGAACAACAACAGACTTCTGAAAATCCATGGATTAAAGAGAAAATCTCAAGGGAAATAAAAAAAGTTAAGCTTAACAAAAGTACAAATGCACTATAAAATTTGTGGGACCCAACTAAAGCCATGCCAAGAGAAAATGTATAGTACCAAATACCTACATTAGAAAAGAGAAAAAAGTTCAATCAATAACCTAAACTTTTACCTCAAGAACCTAGAAAAAAGGTAAAGTTAAACCCAAAGCACACAGAAGAAAGAAAAGAATTGGTTTTGTAGGCTGATAGGGGAAAAATAATGTATACAACCTTGCTTCTGTTAAAAAAAAATATGAGTTCAAAAAACACATTGTGGCCTTCAAAATGCCAATACCATGTTAAATTATCAGAAATTAAAATTAATAAATTGAGTTGATGGTTACTGTAATGATTAAGATAATCGTTACTTATGGTGACCTTTTTTTCCAATCACAACCAAACATATCTCTGGAAATGAGTCACTAAGGATGGCGCAGCATCTTTCTCTTTTGATTAATCAAAATTATATTAAATATATTCTATTTTATATTAAAGAACAATTTAGTCATAAATTTAAGCTGGTGTTAGAGGATAGCTAAGTTGCTTCTCATATTCATTTCCTTATTTATGTAATGAAAAGCAGAAAAATATTTTTACCAGTGTTTCTCAACCTTGGCTGGAAATCAGAATCACTTAGCGAGCTTAAAAATATACTGATGCCTGTGGGTCCCATCCAGGGAGATTCTGAATTGTTCTATGGCAAAAATTCTCAAAATACAGTATTAACCTTGCAGCAGCAGCAGCACTTGGAAACTTGTTAGAAATGCAAATTCATAAGCCCCATCCCTGATCTAGCAATCTCTTGTTTTAACAACAACTTCAAGTGATTCTGAAGCAGCAGGTCTCAAGCTTTAATGTGCATGTACATCTCCCAGGGAATCTTAGGAAAACGCAGATTTTAATTTGTGGTCTGGATATTATACACTCTCACAGATGCTAATCCTGCTGGTAGCAAAAATATAATTTGAATTACAAGAGTCTCAAATGGGAATGCAGCCAACGTGAAAACAACTAGTCTAGATAGCTCTATGGGACACTGCCAATAGCCCATGCAATCTGAACTCTCTCTGCTTGGTTTTCTGTACCTGAGGTTGTAGAATCACTGAAGAGCACATACTTCTTGTTCTCTTTAAAGTGATGATCTGGTTGGACATGGTGGCTCATGCCTGCAATCCTAGCACTTTGGGAGGCTGAGGCAGGCAGATCACTTGAGGTCAGGAGTTCATCACCAGCCTGGCCAACATGGTGAAAACCTATCTCTACTGAAAATACTAAAATTAGCTGAGCGTGGCAGCACGTGCCAGTAATCCCAGCTGCTCGGGAGGCTAAGGCAGGAGAATCACTTCAACCCAAGAGATGGAGGCTGCAGTGAGCCAACATTGCACAACTGCACTCTGCACTCCAGCCTGGGTGACAGAGCAAGACTCTGTCTCAAAACAACAAGGAAACAACAAAATAAAACCTAAAGTGATGATCACTGACTAAGTGGCTCCTTGGTTGCCCAAGAATCCCAGTTGTGATGGTTTTATCCCTTATTGTCTAGAACTAACGTTGAACACCCTGCTTTTTAACTTCATCTTGTTTTTTTCTACCCCCATCATCAATATTTGCCTGATTCACCATCTTTCAAGATTCTCTTCATTCTCAGCTAAACATTGGCTGATGTGGGATGCACAAATTCTAGTGTATCAAAAGAGAATCAGCTTCCTCCCTTTTAAAGTAACATGGATCCTTCTGTGTATGGAATTGGTGGGTTCTTGGTCTCTCTGACTTCAAGAACAAAGCCCCAAACCCTGGTGGTGAGCGTTACAGTTCCTAAAAGCAGCGCCTCTGGAGTTGCTTGCTCTTCCCTGCTGCTTCGCGGTCTCACTGGTTTCAGGACTCATACTGCAGACCTTTATGGTGAATGTTACAGCTCTTAAAGGCAGTGTGGACCCAAAAAATAAGCAGCAGCAAGATTTATTGCAAAGAGCAAAAAAACAAAACTTCCACCCTGCAGAAAATAACTTGAGCAAGTGGCCACTGGTTGACTCAGGCAGCCTGCCTTTAGTCCCTTATCTGGCCCCTCCCACATACTGCTGATTGGTCCATTTTACAGAGAGCTGATTGGTCCATTTTACAGAAAGCTAATTGGTCTGTTTTACAGAGAGCTGATTGGACCATTTTGACAAGGTGCTGATTGGTGCATTTACAATCCCTGAGCTAGACACAGAGTGCTGATTGGTGCATTTACAATCCTCTAGCTAGACATAAAAGTTCTCCAAGTCCCTACTAGGTTAGCTAGACACAGAGCACTGATTGGTGCGTTTACAAACCTTGAGTTAGACACAGGGTGCTGATTGGTGTATTTACAATCCCTTTGCTAGACATAAAGGTTCTCCAAGTGCCCACTAGAGTCAGGAGCCCAGCTGGCTTCACCTAGTGGATCCCTCAGCGGGGCTGCAGGCAGAGCTGCCTGCCAGTCACATGCCGTGGGCTCGCACTTCTCAGCCCTTGGGCGGTTGGTGGGACCCGGCGTCTGTCGGTGAGGCTTGGGCCTCGGGGGAGCCCACCGCGGGCGGGGTGCGGGGGTGTGTGGGGGGTGCGGGGGGGGGTGCGGGGGGGTGCGGGAGGTGCGGGGTGCGGGGGGGGGTGCGGGGTGCGGGGGGGTGCGGGGTGCGGGGGAGGTGCAGGGTACGGGGGGGGGGTGCGGGAGGGTGCGGGGTGCGGGGGGGGTTCGGACATGGCGGTCTGCCCCGCGGGGAGACTGCTGAGGCCCGGTGAGAATTCGAGCCTGGTGCATGTGGGCCGGCAGTGCTAGGGAACCCGGCACAACTTCCGCAGCTGCTGGCCCGGGTACTAGGCTCCTCACTGCCCTGGGCCGGCGCCGGCCACCGCTCCCAGTGCGGGGCCGCCGAGCCCCCACCCGCGCCCGCGGGACTGTCAGCGCCTCGCCGCGCGCAGCCCCGGTTCCCGCTCGCGCCTCTCCCTCCACACCTCCGGGCAAGCAGAGGGAGCCGGCTCTGGCCTTGGCCAGCCGGGAGAGGGGCTCCCATAGTACCGTGGCGGGCTGAAGGGCTCCTCAAGCACCGCCAGAGTGGACGCTGAGGCCGAGGGGGCGCGGAGAGCCAGGGCTGCTAGCACATTGTCACCTCTCCCTTTTACTGTCTCCTGATGCCCTGAGACCAGTGTCTTGAGAGCATCACATCTTGTTTCATGCATTCTGACTGGGCATGCTCATCTGTTCCAATGTGCCTGAGAAACACTCATGTACTGATCACGCCCTGGCCAGGCCAGATCTCTCTCTGGCGTGTCACCGAGTGGACATCTTTCCTGTGATTTCTCAAAGTCACCTGAAATTCGGTTTGCCCAGACTAGAACTCATCTTCCCCACCGTGTCTGCTTCTCCTCCTGCATTCTCTGTTTCAGTGATAAATAACTTGGGGAGCATTTTTGATTCTCCTTCCCCCTTTTCCATCCCAAATGGGACTTATCATTAGGATCTGTGGATTCTATCACGCTTGATTCCACCTACTTTTCACCACTTTGCCTCTACTTCTCTGGTGCAGGTCTTCATCATCTCTTGCTTAAATTGCTGCTACAGTGTCCTGACTAATTTCCCTGCCTTTAGTCTGTCTGTCAATTTCTAGTCCACTTTCCATGTGGCAATGAGAGTGTTTATTCTTGCCACTTCTTATATCTAAAACTCTTTAGTAGCTCTCCATTGCTCTCAGAATTGAGACTCCTTATTATGGCTTAAAAATCATTAATTGTCTGGTGCTTGCTCACCTTCCAAGGATCTTCTTTTCACCTTAAACTGGATGCATTTTCCATATGTACTTTCCATATCCCCTTTCTCTGTAGATTCTAAGCCTTTGAAGAGGTGATGCCTCTGCTTGGAGTGTCTTTCCATTCTCCCATTAGCCTAGTTTTTATTCTTTTTTCATTTGCTAAGATATTACCTCTGAACAGATGCCTTCCTTGACCCTGCCTCTCTCAAAGGTGAGTTTCATACCCTCTTATCCTTGGTATTAAAATTATCACACTGAACTTCAGTTCCCTCTTGTTTATCTTCCTCAATAGCCTTAAGAAGGGATCATCTTCTTCACTTCTGCCCTTAGCATCAAGCCCAATGTCTCTATTATAGTCTGTGCTAAATAGTTATTAATAAACAAAATACCCAGTTAGTGTAAGGAAAGCAACCTGCCATGGTAAATCAGTGTGAGAGAGGTTTTGAGGCAGTCATGTAACTGTTAGAAATACACAAATCACATCACAGTAGTGACTTCTCTGTTTATCACAGTGCTCAGTTTCTTATTCCAGGATATTTAGAAAAAGTATACCTAAAAGAAGTGGAGAAGTCATTAGGTTGAATGACGTATTTTCTTCTGCTGAGGTGTTATAATGTAATTTTTAAAGGGCCTTGGTTAGCAATTAAATTCTTTATATCCTTGCAGCAGTTCTTTTTTTCTAGGTTTCATTTCCTTTCAGAACCAGATGAGGATTTTTGTGTAACTGATACAATTCCATGTTCTAAGTCCTCACCTTCTCTCTGTTTCAATTTCTGGGTTGTATGTGGTAGATTGCCCAGTCTATACCTAATCAGCACTAGGTCAGAGAAGAATAAATTGCCTTCATGTTGTGGAGCTGGCAGCCTTCTCTGGTGAGTGATAAACGCATGCCATTCTAAAAGATCTGCAGACCTGTGTGAACTCTTCTTCCAGGGAGCTGTAATTACTAACTTTGATGGAAATGCCAGTTTTAAAAGATTGCAGTTCATCTCCTACATGCATATTTACCTAGGGAAATTTTGTAACATCAAGCGAAGTTTACTAAATGAGCAGCAAATGAATAAGTGTACGGGTTGATGACAAACAGTCCAGTCCAGCATCTCCAGGGCCTTTGCCAATGTTTCTCTGGAATTTTGGACCCTCAAGGCCATCTGAGTTTTACCATGTTCTCCTGATTTCTGTTGTATGGGGTCATCCTCTTTAGCATTTTGCAGACCATAATTTTAATGCTGTCTCCCAGGTGGAGGGTTAATGATCCCTTTATAGACCACATTCTAGCACAAATTAATGTCACTGTTTCTCCTGTAGGAGGAGCCTGGCACACTGAATACCAGTGGAGTCTCGCTCTCTAGGCTTATCTTGGGAGCTAGGTATGCTTATTCTTGTTTCTGTCCCTTTCCTTATGCACTGCCACAAAGGAATTGCTCTAGAATCCATTTCTTCTTCCTCATCTCCTCCGTTTCTTTAAATCTTATTTTGTAAAGTTCAAGTTTCATTTCCTGCAATCAGGGAATACATCGTGATCTCTAGGTGCTTTGTCATTCTCAATACTGTGTGCCATTCTTTCGAATTATTTCATGTTCCTTTGGAGCAGAGGTTGTATCTTTTACTTTATATGGAAAAGTATGGCTTCGTGCAGCTTATAACTCAGACTGAGGCCATTTAAATGCTGTGTTTCATTTGAAATGACACATGGAACTGTTGTTACCAGATTTCTCACTGTCTTATCTGAAAACCAGATTAGCGCAGGGAAGGCTTGGAGCTTTTCAAACCTTCTCATATTTTCTCTGGCTTTCAGAATTACTATATAGGGCCTTTTCTTTGGTGGGGATTATACCTCACTGGCTCTCATGTAACCAATTTTCCTCTCACTCATTATGGGACTGTGAAAGAAAGAATTACAGGGTGGAATTATAGGATTAATGTTAAAAGGAATTAATTAGCTTCTTTGTTCCTTTAATTTCCAGTTACAAGAAAAGAATTAGATCAATTACATTTCTATGAGCTTGATCTCACTTATACCATCAGCACCTAGTACCAGTACCTGGTATGTGAAAACAGCTTTCAATAAATACATATGTAATAGATTTATCATACTAGGAAAGATGGCTATAAAAAAAAATAGTAACCTCTTACTAAAATGAAGAGAACATCAACATCCTCTTTGCTAGATGGCCTCTTTCTACATTTTGTATTCTCTTGAGTATTCTGGAATCAGTAAAAATGGTGTTTTCAAATAATCTTATCAGAAATTCAACTGCATCTTTGCTTGGTAATCTGAAGTTTTTGGAAAGAACATATTTCAATAATAAAGAATGACATAGAAATTTTTACATGGTAAATATTAAAATAAAATATGACATTTTAAATTTAAGTCCAGAGTTACTGTTTCAGAGCTGAATACAGACATCTGAATGATATGCAGAGATTTCATTGAGAAAATCTCTACTTTTCATTCCTATTGGCTTTACTATGTCATGGAGAGCTCAAAATATCATCACTGAGTTAGTTTTCTAGCTGACTTCCTCCTGGTGGTGTTTTACATGTTAGTGACATTGATTTCTGGACTTTTATTTTTCCCATAGGTCTTACCTCATTTATTGGAAATGGAATTGATTAAAACAGCAAAATAAAACAATAGAGATAAAGATGAAAAATGTGGTATAATTTTTAAAAATTACCATACTAGATATATAGTCATAATTATGAAAAATTATTCTCATCTGAATGATGAAAACTGCTCAGCTTTTATGCTTTAGAAGATATCATTACTAGTACCTAATTTATTGGATTTGAACATTCAAGAGCAAAGAGATGATACACCAATGAGTTCCCTTGTCTCCTACTTTCTAGTTTATGTAATTGTAATTGAGTATCCTAGATTATCGGTTGCTTTTTGGGGGTATGTTTTGTGATGATAATGATAAAAAGAAGCAGTTCAGTCATGACATTTGCAGTTATCTTTCTTGCAGTAACCTTCTAGAAATGACTCTTCATCTTTCTATCTCTAAATTGGCTTATATTTTCCCTGTCTTGGTTAATGGTGTACTCTTTCTTCCAATTGTGAAAGTAGAAAGTCAGCTTACTCTTTTTTCTTCTGTCTCCCTCTGAACCACTGACTCATGGCAATTTCCCTTTAGCATGTGTTCCGTATCTGGACCTTCATGTTCAGTCTCATTGTCTCTCCCCTGGTTCAAGTTCTCAGATAATAACCTTTTGCCTTCAGTCTTCCCAAGCCTTTAGTCTTCCCCATTTCAATTCATCCCCTGTACTATCATAAGACAATTATTGATTTTGCTCTTTTCGTTTCCCCTTCCAGCTTTATTAAGATATAAATGACAAAAATTCTATATATTGATGGTATAAATGTGATGTTGTGATACATGTATACATTGTGAAATGATTAAATCAAGCAAATCAATATATTCATCATCTTACATATGTATAACTTTTTGGTGGTAAGAACATTTGAGGTCTACTCTTTTAGCAGTTTTTAAGTGTCCAATACATTTTATTAATTGCCGTCACCATGGTGTACAATAGATCCCTAGTTCTGGAGATTTTGCTATTTTCTTGCTCAAAAATTGTTAGTAGCTATTACCTACAAAAATATAACCAAATTTGACTTTTAAGAATGTTTACAGCAGTATTGTTTATAATGGCAAAACATTAGTATCAACACAGATATCCGACTATAGGAAAACAGTTAGATAAAATGTAATTAAATCCTTATGATAAAATGTGACCATTAAAGTTGCTGTTTTTGAAGAATTTTTAATGTGTGACAATGTGGAATGTAGCAGAGCCTAATACCATATAAATTCAAAATACAAGAAACATTTATGTTGTTGTTTTTTGTTTTCATGAGACAGAGTCTTGCTCTGTTGCCTAGGATGGAGTGCAGTGGTGTGATTTCGGCTCACTGCAAGCTCTGCCTCCCAGGTTCAAGAGATTCTCCTGCCTCAGCCTCCCAAGTAGCTGGGACTACAGACATGTGCCACCACGCCCAGCTAATTTTTTTTTTTTTTTTTTTTTTTTTTTTTTTTTTTAGTAGAGATGGGTTTCCCATGGTGGCCAGGCTGGCTCGAACTCCTGACTTCAGGTGATCCGCCCGCCTTGGCCTCCCAAAGTGTTGGAATTACAGGCATGAGCCACTGTGCCCGGCCAAGAAATATTTATGTATATATAAATGTTAGCAGTGGTTATTTCTGAGTGACTCAATAACAGGAGATTTTTCTTTTTGCCTACACTTTTCAATTTTTCTACAATGCATTGTTTTAATAATCAGAAAAATTTGCTCTAATGATTGGGATATGTAAGAGAGCTTATAAGTTAGTTTAGTTTAGTTGTTCTTAATATATTTTTGGATCATGGGCATCTTTGAGGACCTGACAAATGACATGAAATTTCTCTCAGAAAAATGAACATCTGCCCATAAACACAAAATGTGCAATAGAACTTCAGCAGGATTTTGGGCCTCAGATCAAGAGCTTTTTGATAGTAAGCACAATGCTCCCATTTAAGAGATGATGGAGGATCTGCCTGTTTTCCTACAGGAAGCTGGGAGCAGAGGCAAAACTAGCTCTTAGTACTTTAAGCTTTTGCCTTGAAACTAGGCTGTCCAGTAGACTTGAGATCACTTTGCAATGCCCTTCATTATGTGCTACTGAGGTACGTTCTGTAATTTGCTAAGCCTGTGAGTTACCCGTCCACACCTGAAGAGGTTCCACCCTATGGTGGTTACTACTGTTACTCTTTGTAGTAGTGCCAAAGCTTTTCCTTTCTGTAAAGATAAGCTTTTACTGGAGAGACCTAGGGGAGTGGCTTCTAAGTCAGTGGTGGGTCCTAGAAGTAAGCAAATATAATGTGTTTCTCACATTACTGAATTTTGTATCTATTACTTTCTTAAACATTTCCTCTCAGATTTGATGATTTGGTGTAAAGAGGCATGATAAAGACTTTTTTTATCTTGAGAATGTTTGTTTTCTTCCATTATCTGGCAGTTTTCCTTATATGACCTTGACTATGATGGTAACCGGAATGAGGCATCTGTCTGCTCTAGAATTTTTCATTGTGCTTGGTGCTGTAGCAGTTCTCTACCTTGTGCCTGCACAGCCTTCATGATTAGGGTTTGGAAAGGTCTCCTTTCCTCTGGTTTTAGGTGATTTTGTTATTTCATAGCCTTAAGTTAGCTAGTAAGTGAGGGAAAAGTCCCACTACCAACACCCTAGAGCCAGCCTTTGACTGGGAATGAATGTGGAAGAGTGCCCTTTCTTTGTCAGAAAGTCCTACAGGGCCTTGATGAATCTTGCCACAGACAGCAGATTTTACAAATAAAGGAGAAGTGTTTTCTTTGGTGCAATAAAGATGGCAAACACAGATCTAGAAACAGCTGTCTGATATTTTTTTGCAAGTTGTCAAGCCCTCTACAATCTAATCTCTGTGGAGGGCCCTGTATCAAAACAGAGGATTGAATCCCTCGATTGAGCAGAGGAATTGTGGGAAAGGTAAGGAAATGAACTTTTTTGATGCCTCCAAGTACCAGCACTGGCGAAGGTGCTTTCACAGATGTAATGTTTAATCCTAGGAGAACCCTGTGAAGTAGGTGGTGGTGTTCTTATTTTTATAGGTGAGGAAATGGAAGCCCAAAGCATATTTTGTTCAAGTATACCGTTAGAGACAAAACTGAGTATGTCTGCTTCCAGTCAAGCTCTGTCTCATCTATAACAAATAGGTTGTATGACAGCACATGGTTTTGAAGTGCTCTAATTACCTTTTATATGTATGTGTTTCAAATATTTTTATTTATATACTATGATCTCATTAATAAAATTAGAAAATACAGAAAGATATAAGCACACACACAACCCTCACATGAAACAGTTCTACTCCAACCACAGTCGCTTGTAGACCCTGATAGATAATAACTGGCCCTGATGAAGATTTCCTCTCCTGTCTCTTCTCTTTGCTTATATGCTGTTGTATTTTTTCCAATCCTTTCCCCCCAACTATATTTCCAATGTAATGGAAACACACAGACAGTTTTAAATCCTTATTATATATATATTTGCGATAACTTTTTGCATAGCGCTTCATTCTGCGCACAGTCTAGTGCTCTCCCACTGTCATCTTCATAAGATCTGCCTGTTGAGAGGAAAGCACAAAGAGCGCCATAGTTCCTGAGCAACCTGGGCAGAAACACATGGGTTTGGGATAATACATGTGTACTTTTCTTCACTCCTCTACATCTGCTTAAGATGAAAATGATTGGGACATTATCATTTGGTCCGTAGCACAGGAGAACATAGTTAAGTCATTTGGCTGAGCCTGGAATGCCAGAGAAAATGTGTCTACTGACATTCTATTTCCACCTCGCTGATAGCCCTAAGAAAACAGAAAAATGGGTATAACTCAGATGTGTTCCCTTGCTCTCTTAGGAATAAACTCTTAAAGCTTATTGACTAGATTGTATATCCACCTAGATTTGGGCCAGAGTGAAGACTAATGCCTACGGTATGTACACCCATGTTTGGGTGCTGTCAGAGCTCAGGAAACAGAAGCCTGGAGATTGCCTCGTCTCCTGCCCCTTCCAGATTATTGGCAATCTTCCTCTCAGGCACACTCTGCTCAAGAGTGAAGCAGCAGCAGCCTGGAGAAGCTGCCAATGATAATAGGATGCCAAGAAAGAAAAGTGAGCAAATTAGAAAGATGCCCACCAGCACTTATCTATTTGGAACCCAATCTTTTCTTTCTCTACAAAACTTTTAGATTGCCAGACTCTTGAACTTCAAGGTTTCCTTCTTTATAAAAATTCTATTAAAAAAGTACTGTCATTCCACTATGTATGTCTCTCTAGAGCCTGCTTTCATGGGGCTTTCCAATATCCTGCTGTGGGGAAGCAAACTGTTTGCACTTCTTGCAGGAGATTTCTCTAATCAGTTTCCCTCTCTCTCTTTCTCCCTCGCATTTACTGATGATAAGATTGTGTTCAGGGTAGAAATTTGGCCTCCTGTTTGAGTGACAACAGCAGACCCAGCCCTTGTAAATGTCTGCCCCTTCTTCCTGCTGCATCTGGCTTCCTGCCTTCTGCCAGGTCTCAGCAAGCCCTGTGAGGCAAAGCACCTTCTTCCTTTTACCGTGGACAGCTGCTTCTCCCAAGCTGTCTGCCATCTCAGGAGGGACCAACAGTCTTTGCAGTTTTGTAGCTTCTGTCCTGTTCTTGTGAACAGGTAATGTTCACTAATGTAAATGGAGCTTTATGTCTTTATTGACTTTGTAGTGAATACAATTGTCAGAGAGGCTGCTTCAAAGACGCACCTTGCTCTCCTCTGCCCTGCCTCAGGGCTCAGCTTGGGAGGAGGTGCACATCTCAGAGCAAGTACAGCATTTTTTTGGAGGAGCAGGGTGTTAATGGCAGGTGACACTTGGCCCCTTGTGTGTGCCTGAGCTGTTTTGCCACGTACAGAGTGAGAGTGGAGCAGAAAAGGTTTTTTTCTAGTCTAGGGTCCCACCAGCTAAGGCCTTGTGATTGAGCCATCTATAATCCCAAGGTGGACCTTGAGGCAGCCATGAATCATTCTCTGCTCTGCCACTGTGTCAGGTAAGGCTTGGAATTAAGGTTCCAAGAGAGGTAAAAGGTAAAACCAAGAGTGCATCAAATGGCCTGACCACAAATTTCCCTCCCCATTGTGCTCTTGTGGGTGGGATCTCCCAGCCAAATGACCTTCCCTATCTTAGGGACCAGGCCCAGTATCTGTTTATCCCTGACGAGTGGATTTTGCTTCCCTGACAGCCTGTAGAATTATTCAGACAAGCCAGTCACATCCTCTTGTGGGGACCAGGGCCACCTCACCCTTTTGTTACTTCAAAACCAGCCTCACACAGGCCCTGCCTGTCGCCTTTCCTGAGTGTGCCCCTGTGTGGCCTGTGAGGGGTGCATTGTCCTCCCCTGGGCGGTGAGTAGATATGACTAGTGAACTGCTATTAATCTCCTCTGTTTAGGTTGAATGTCATGTGGTTGGCCATCCCCATATCTCTAGGGTGGGAGGGAATTCCTCCCTTACCAATGGGGTAAAGAAGAGGCCATCAAGACACACTGCATTCAGCTTTTCTACCTTCCTAGCATGTGTAACTGTATTTCCACTTTTCAACCACTTGCGCTCTCTCGTAACACACTGCAAAGAGAAGAAAACATGCCTGTAATTTTCATCATGATGTCCTTGGTGTCCAGCACAGTGTTCCTTGGCACTTGATAAATATCTGTTGGACAAATGAATGAGTGAATTCCAAGGGTCCTTTCTGAGTAAAGATTCCACTGAATAGTTTCTCCTCTTACTTGCAAAATGTTGTCACTCCGTAATCAGGGATGGAATGAGGGCGGTGAGCAGGGTGTGCACTTCCCCTCTAACTTCTCCAGGTTTTTCCAACCTCGAGGTGTCCCAAGCAAGCCAAAGAGAATAATGGATCCTTAAGATGTATCCCACATCCCCAGTTCAGTGCCATCTCAGTGTTAGATTGATGCACTTTTCTTGAGATAAACATTGACAGATGTCACTGAATTTGGCAACCAACTGTACTTCACATCTTCTGAGACATTCTAGTTCATTTACCCAGTAAATGTGAAAGGACTTCAGTGCCTCCCTCTTTTTTTCTCTGGGCTGTCTTCTCCAATTCTGATTTGTTCACAGAGATGGCTGTTACCAGCAACAATGAGAGCGTGGGGCCTAGGGAGGCAGGGAGCTTTCATTCTAGTGTTTTTGTGATTGCTTTGGCTATAGCTAGGCCAAGGTACCATCCTATTCTGTTTGTATTGCAGTCAAATTAATCAACAGGCATATTTTTCTCAGCCATGAAGGTGGAATTGTGTCAGGAAAAATTTGGCCTACATGAGATTTAGGAAACTATCTTTTATTTCCCTTTATTTTCATGAAAATTTGAGCTTTAGGAGAATGTGAGCATTTTTCAGATCATTGGGTCTTATAGTTTCAGGCTTCATATTTTGTGCATTCCCACTTCTAAAGCTTTGTTTTCATATATTTGCCCATTCCTCCAATCTAAGTCTCGCCATTTAAAAAGTTAAGTTCACATCTGGTTTGTGGGGAATTGTTCCCTCAATTTACCTTCTTGTTTACTTTTCAGAAATCCTTAATTTTATTTTTAGTTTATTATTTTTTCACATGTAGTATCGCTGGTATTAATTTTAATCATTTTTGCTTCTCAAAGCCAAGCACTTTGAGGAATTTTCTTTTCTTTTCAGGGTGCCTTGTACAGTGCTCTGCTCATAATAGGTGTTTATTTTTTTCATAATAGGTTTTCATTGCTTGATTTTTTGATAGCAGGAACCAGGTAGGTATGCCTCTCTAAGGGTGAGTATTGTTCATAGGAGACAAAATAACAAAACTGGTGTCAGTTTGTTTGAGGTTACATTAAATGGGTTCACAAGGCCTCCTGAGCTCTGTGTATTGAAGTAACAGAAACATGAAGAATTTTATTGCAAGAGCAATTAGGCAACTTCCCAGATGTTGCTAAACTCTGCTTTAACTGTTGTGTAGAGCTAGTGTTAACTGTATCTCCCACTGCTACTGGAGACAATGATTCTAGAGATGTTACTAATTGTCACTTGCTCTTTGCCTAGATTTCTCTTCTGCTCCTTGTGGCATCACCCAGCAGCTAGACGGACAATGGATTAGAATTTACATGGAGGCTGTGGTCACTGTTGTCTCAGGTGATAAGGAACAAAGAAAAAGAGGTGCATTATTTTAAAATGTCTTAGTTTCCAACCAGACAATGGAATTTAAGGGAGATTCCCTGCTGGTTACCCTAAGACATCTGCTTTAGAGCCCTTAGCAGAACTCTCTCTGTGGGATGATTGGTCCTAAGCCTCATTAACAGAGGCTTTGTGGCTCCATTGGAGGTTGGTGTAGCACAGGTGGGCGTTAGCACAGAGGTTTATAGGACCAAACCCACTTCAGCAAGGAGCGCTAATTGGCTCCCCAGGGAAGTCCCATGAGAAGCTGTCAATCGTGAAGACTGAGTTTTTGTTTATAATACGTAGTGATTTCTCCTCTGCTGCTCTTTTTCCTCCACTATCCAAACTGCCTCTCCTTCTTGCACAAACAGATGGTGGTTCCCAAAGTACAGATAATTAGAAAGTTGAGGCACACCTTTCTTTGATTCCAAGTGCATTTTTCTCCACTCTCTATTCTCCTTAACCCTTCCCCTATTTTACCTTAGTGTGAAACAATACCCTGTCATATGGGAGGAACTCTCGCTGAGGTTGTGCTGACAAAGCTAGAAAGTTGTGTTGAAAAATAAATGTCCATCATCAGTGCATTTTATGAAGTGATTTCTAGTTTCCGTAATGTGACTTCAATTATGCTGAAAATGGAGATCTTAGTCTCATCACACACTTTTGTTAAATCATTGTATTTTAAGGTTAAGTCACAGGGCAGGAAACTCCTTCTCTGTCTGCAGGATATTGGGTGTAAAATAAAGAGAGACTTTCTCTGTCCTGGGAATGTTCTGCTAAGAAGACAGTGATGATAATAGTTACCATTGAATAAGCACTGACATGTGAGGAACTACCAGGATCCCTGCTATACAGGAAGAAGCCCAGGCTTGGAAGTACACTTGTCCAAGGTCCCAGAACAAATGTAAGTGTCAGGATTTGAACTTAGGTTTGCCTGATTCCAAAAGTCTCTGTTCTTAAAGGTTGTGTTTTGCTGACGTTTTGATTTATGTTTGCCCAAGGTCTTTTGGTTCAACTTACCAAAATAGTTTAAATTAGTTATCAGACCAGGCATTCTTTCCAGTGCTTGAGGGATGGGAGCAACTCAGGTGTCATTGACTAGCCATTCTACAATGGTGTTATTTCATGAGGTCAATTTCTGGGCCATAAATCAGTCACAGTTATTGCCAAATCCAGGTGATAGTAGGCTTTGTGGGTGATGAGGGTAGATTAGAAGGACTTTAGCTTGTTTATAATCTCCCCTGTAATTTCTTACACTGAGGTAGAAGGTTGGTGAAGAGACTAGAAAGACTTGGGGGTAAGTTCCCAAGTATTACACAGACTGAACTTTGGTTCTGTCAACTGCCTGGTAATGGGACGTGATTAGTGCCAAGAGGTCATGAGGGGATTTCACTTCCTCTGGTCAATATGATGTAGGATACAGGGTTGGGGGGAGTTCAGGGAAATAACAAACTGTAGAAACATCATTTTTATCTGTTTCATGCACACTTGTGGCCCAGGAAATTGGTAATTTCTTTGTTCTGATCATACTTAATTGAAGAGACTTTTTTTTTGACCAGTACTTACAGGAGAATTTAAGCCCGATCAATGCAAATTGATTTTTTAAAAAATCATTAAAATTTAAACCTTGGGCATTATCTTTAGGTTGTAAGTGCTAAACTCAGCCCACCTCCTTCTTTCATTATGAGCAAAAGTAATCAGAGGCCATCAGTGCTAATTAATTCAGATAAGTTAAAAACATACATATTCTTATTTTAAATGAAAGAAATTTTAGTGTTGTGATCGTTTTTATATTATTTTAATTTAAAGTTAAATGGAATAGAAAGGCACCAATTTAATTACATGTTGAAACGCCTCTAAAGCCTTCTCAGAAGTATTTCCTTTAGTTGTAGATTATAAAAAGAGATGTAGGGGGAAGATACAAGGGAGAAGGAGAACCCGTTCAGATTGTTTTGGGGTCTGATTTGGAGTAGGAAAATTGATTCTGAAAATCTAAGTTTGGAAGATTAACTAAAGCAACTCTTCTCACACATAACCTGGTCAGTGATTACCATCCAAACATTCACAGTTGTTTCTAATTTGATCAATAAATGGTGTGGAAAAATGCACATATAATCTAAACCATATTTTAGCTGTAATTTTTGTCTTCTCCTATTGTATCCTATGTTCAATAAAATAAATATCTCTAGCAAGGAATTCAATATAATAATGTTTCCAGTCTTCCTTCATTTTTATGTCTTCCCATAGGGTAGACAAAATTCCAGTAAACAATAAAATGATCAAAATATGAGGCAAATAAGGAGAATGAGAGACAGTCTCTATAAACAGGATGGCCATCCTCTGACTCACAGGCTGTCTTGTAAGGTTGGCAATGACTTTGAAATTTTATCAAGTCTATCTCTTTTCCTTTTGGCAAGACTATTCTTATGCCTTTCCTAGTGGATGTTAATCTATCCTGTTTTTTAATGAACCTTCTAGTACAGAAGACACATGGTCCCTTAGGAACTCATTGTGAAGTTAGAGGGTTTTCAGAGAAGGATTCTGTTGTTTATTTTTATTGTTCATCTTCTCCACAGGGATGATCAACTTTATATAAACAGTGCTGCATCCATGTAAAGTCATTTTGCATGGCACTTGAGCAGATTGACAGATATTTAGAGAACATGACCACCTTAGGGAACAATTAGTTCAGTCCCTTCATTGTGACTGGTTTGTCTTCTCTCTTCCAAATTGATATCACAAAGTTTTTTAAATTATAAATTCATGTTGTGTTGTTGACTTATATTCACTTTAGACCTTCATATTTTTTGCCTACTCTTTGCATTGCTAGTATTCCCCTGCTCTGTGCTAAAATATGCTGGTTCTGTCAGTCAATATCCAAAATATGTGATTTTTAAAAAAATAAAAAGTGTGACAGGGTCTATGATGTGTAAGACGTAGGATTAGCCTGGATATGACTCAGCATCCTAGGCTCCAACCATGGTTCTGTCACAGCTACTGGTATGACTTTGGGTAGGTAATTTTCTGAGCTCAGAGGCCTCTGAATCTCAGTTTATCACTATCAGATATGTGGCCAGATTTAGAGGAGCTTTTTTCAATGGGTTTTCCATGAGATGTTAACAGATATAACATGAAAAAGGGTCCCATTTAAAAATAGGTGGTGGTGGTTGGGAGGGGATGGGGAGGCAAAGATTAAATGAACCTAAACAGATTTCTTTGCTGAAGCATGTGAGTCTTTCACATGTTTTGGCTTAAAAAAAGAAAATACATTGTAAATCTTCAGATCTTTAACAGGCTTTTCCTGAAAGTATCCAACTATAGTTCCTTTTTTTTTCTATTTTTAATGCTTTAATGCCACTAACTCTTGACCAGGCTCATCTGCAAAGCAGAAGTAGCCACTCTTTCCTTGGTGCCCATCCCAGAAATACAGTAAAACACCCAGGAGAGCATCCAGGGCTCCTGACTATGGATGAGTTTATGCGTTCCACACGTACCTTTCTGCATCGTGAACTCTTTGAGGGCAGGAGCCTTTCCTTATTAGCCTTGTGTAAAGAGGGTCTAGTCCTGTGCTTATACCTGGAAGAAGTGTTGAATGAGTCAAACTGTCCATAAGTGGAAGGCACTGCCTTGAAAGTTTTGAGCTTCTTGTCACAGAAAATATAGAGTGAATTTTTTAAATGAGTGAAAATTGTAGTCAAGATGATATCTATGATCAGGAATCTGTGAGTTTCCTAAGGTTATAAAGCTAACATAAGAACAAAATTACTCATAGATAACCACAGGTAGGTTAAAGAAGAGCAGAGTACAGCTTTGCAGGTGGTTCTTATTGGCTTCTTTCCTTGGTCTGGATAAATTTGCCTATTACCTTGATTCTGTCTGATAATGTGAAATTAATAATTGGAGAAGTTTGTCCAGATTACCAATATATGAGGAATGGACAGAATGCCATGAAATTTTCTTCATCATTCACCTTGTACAATGTCACTGTGTACTAATGAATTCAATTCATTAAATTTATGATGAGTTTGTTTTCCTACTTTGCTGTTCCATTACCTGTTGTATTCCTTATAAGCTTCTGGAAAGCATAAAATATGTCTTATATGCATTTATTTCTCCATTGATACCTAGTGTTTTGTGATTATAGGAAGAACTCAATAAATATTTGTTGAAAAATAAAAAGATGACTATAGTGGCTCAGACATTTTTTCGAATTTAGCATCTGAAGATAGAGAGAGTAAATATGATGAGCTTATATGTAGCAGAAGTTAAAGTTTTGAAAGTAGGGGGGAAAAAACCCTATCATTACTTCCGAAGAATAGCCATTGTTAAGACTTCAGATTATTTCTCTCTAGACATATTTTCTGCAAAGAGAATTTTTATGTATAGTTGTAATCATATTGTATATATAATTTTGTGTCCTGATTTTTTTCATTTGAAACTGTGTTATACAAAGTATTTATAATAATTATATTTGCTCTTTTGTATATAGGAAATATTTTTACAATAAAATCTTTAAAATCATAACAGTCTTAAGTAATATGGTTTTCACAAACAGAATTTTTAATTGTTCCTACATGGTTTCCTTAAACATTTGTTATTTTATTATTACGTTTCTTACGAGGTTTTGCCTTCATTATTTATTTATTGATATTCAAGAGCTGGAGTAAACATTTTTAGACATGAATATTTTTATGTTTTTCCTTTTGAATATTTTCAAAGCATCAAACACTTATTGGCAAAGTGCTTTTCAAAAGTATGTGCCAATATTTGCTATTTCAGACAATGTATGAACATTCCAAATTCATTGCAAGTTCACCAGCAAAGAACATTTTTTTTTTTTACTTTTTAAAATATTGATTGATTTTAATGGGAAAATGCTTTATTATTTTGTTTAATTTCTGAGGGTATTTTTTGCCCTTGTTACTGAGGTCAAATCTTTTCTCATACTTGTCATTTTTGTTCTTTTGTGAATTGTCCATTGATGTCTTTCCATTTATTTTTCTTATTGAATTGTATGAATGCTTCATTCCATAAAACATGCTATTTCCTGCAGGGGCTCTGTATTCACACACCACTGCATTGCTGATGCCCAAGGTTAGTATATGAAACAGGGTAAAATCACCATCAGCAGGCAGCTGAAGCAGGTTGTTCTGTGGACTGTTTTGCAATGCAATAATCAGGAGGGAGCTGAGTTACTAAACAGTCCCCTCTTTCTGTTATTTCAGTATTGCAAAAGCAAGGCCTGGTGAGTGAGGTATGTGTGGCAGGCTTCATTCTTCCCTTTGTCTCGACTATTATTAGATAGGTCCAGAAATTGCTGCTGCGTTGGGGCTGTGGGCACATTTGGTTTATGTTGTTTTCTGAGATATTAAGTGTCGCAATGACTCGCTATGGTTTGCTCTTCACTTGAGCAAATTGCCAACAGCTTGTTTGTGACTCCTTAAGAATAATGAGAATCAACCTCATTTTAGGAGAGGTGACAGATTGTGTCTGTACTTGGCATCCTTCTGCAGACATCCTTCTGCAGCTGGGATTGCTTGAGACACTTCACAGAGTTGAGGATTCATATTGACAGAGAAATGTCCGTTTTGTCTGAGGAGCTGGTGAATCTGTCAGCATCTGCTGGCACAAGTGCTTTCTCTAACTTGACTTCACCCCTCAAATCCCTGGGATGTGACAAAAGTCAATATAAGATCTCTGCAGTCTATTTCAGTCCTCTGTCATTTTATCAGATAACTAAATGCTAAATGTCTTCGGATACATCATAAGCTAAGGGCTCCTTTGAAAACAGGACAGACACTTTGCAAACTACATCAAAGCATGCAGATAATTTTTTTTTTTAATTCTTTCTTTTTGTCTTGCGTGAAATACTTGAAAATACTTCAGGTATTACTGGTGTGACAAAAATTGTCCTACAGCAAAGAAAATAAGAGCTCTTTTACCTTAATAGCAAAAGTTTTGTGTAGAACAGTTAGGAATATGTAGAAATGATTTGAGGATAGAAGAGGTTTTTCCAAATATGATTTTGTTGTGTTTTATTAATTTCTTTCTTTCTTAGACTCTATAATGCCTTCTTACTACATGCAGAAGTAAATCTTAATTCTTTTTGGCCATCTTTTCTGTGTGAATTTTATTTTTTTAAAAAATAGCTTTATGGAGATATTCTTGACATATACAAATTGTATATATTTGAAGTGTACAACTTGATGTTTTATTCTATGTATTTATTGTGAAATGATTACATTCCAGCTAATTAACATATCTATCACTTCTACATAGTTACCGTGTGGGTGTGTGTGTATATGTGTGTGTAGATGTATGTGTGTAAAATTCAATATGAATTTTGGATTATATAATATTGTTAAATACTTTAAAAATCAACTTTCTTATTTCTACCTCAGTATGTTTGCACATACATTCTTCCCAAGAAGCAAACCCATTCTTGTATTTCAGTGGGTGCTTTACTTCTATTGACATTTGCCTCCTCAATTTTCTTCTTCAGTTCTGTCTCCTCCACATTATGTCAGCTCACATATTCAAAACATATTGCCTTACAGATCCTCTTGGGTATGTCTATGTATTATTTCCCTAAGGTAAAACTAATTTTACATTCTTTATGTTTTCCAGTGTGTTGACTAGAAATTTTTGTGTGCACTGTGTATCTAACAAATGCAGTTGTTTGATTCTCTTTCATTCTAAAACATTCATGAGATTCAAATTGTGATCATATTACCAGGTAATTGAAGGACACATGAGTTTAGGGTTATTGATTTCATATTTTAAACAAAATCACAAATTAAGCATTTATAAAATAAAATAGATTGTGATTATATTTTTTGTTTGTCCCTTAATCTTTAAGCTGTTTCACAAAATTTTCTTTTAAAGATATTTTCAAATCTCTGATAAGGCCATGCTTAAAAATACTTAAACCCATTATAAAGTAGTGGTACTGATGGTGATGTTTGAAGAAATATCTTTGAGAGTGGGAATTATGTGATTTTGGAACTCTACATGTAGACCAAGTTCTGGCAACAGTTTGGAATAGAGAGGACAACTTTGGCCAGCTGGAGCAACAGCAAAATCTGATGGTGATAACTCTCAAGAGAGTCCATGTAAGGCTTAGTAAAGATGCATGGAGGAACTATGCATCTGATTTTTATTCACTAAAATTAAATTCTGAGATTCCCAATGCAATACTGAAATTGTGAGCTCGCTCTTTGACAATAAATGTGTCCAGGGAGGTGATGAGCTTGTTAAACATCAAGATTATAATTCAAATGACACCATCAAGTTGAAGAAATGTAAAAATACATACAGACGCAATGTTTGAGGAATAATTTGCCAGCGTTACATTGGAAAATATGTTGCATAGTGTTTTCTTAAGCTTAGTGTTTTCCTTTGTTGTTGTTGTTGTTTTGGAGATAGGGTCTCACTATATTTGCCAGGCTGGTCTCAAACTCCTGGGGCTAAGTGATCTTCCCGCCTTGGATTAAAGGTGTGAGCCACTGCACCTGGCCATGCTTACTTTTGAGTAGTTGTTGACAATGATGATGTTGATAAAGAACAATTAAGTATGAATTTGAGTTATTTACTTCTTATAACAATATACTATGTTATAATTATGTTGATTTATAAATGAGAAAATTGAGGCTCATAGAGAAGATGTGAGTTGCCCTAGGTTATATAACTAGTAAGCTACAGTTACGATTTGAACACACTTCTCACTGAGTCCAAAGACCAATATTTTGAGATACTGAAAAGTTTTTTAGGATATAGAAAACGAGTCATGAATAGTTACTATGACATATAAAAGAGGGATTCCTTGTGTATTCTGAGAAGTTCCAGTGAGTTAGTGTTGGTCAAGTCACCTCTTGGTGTAATGTTAACATTTCTAGTTAAACCCTGAACTCTGCAGCCATCAAGAGATTATACCCCAAGAACAAAGGGATCATAGCAATGTCTGTCCTTTGACAAACATCAGTGTCTTCACTTTGACAATGGTACTCATCTTTTGCGCCTCATCCCTATCTTTTTCTAATCTCGGCTGAATTGGTTGAACAATGATCGTCATTTTCATCCCTTGATATGAAGAGATGACCACTAAACTCAAAGAAAGGAGAAAGTGTGAATATGACACTTCTGAGCCGGGGAAGCAAAGTGTAAACTGAGGCAGCAGTATTCTTCTTTAGGAAGTATTTAAGCCATGATGCTACTTTTCAGTATATTTGCTATGAGAATGAGGTACTTGCTAATGAACACTCTCATTGTATATTAATACCTGTACTAATTGAGTGTTTATTATATGCCAGGTACAGCACTTAGGGCTAACTGCATGCTTTCTCATTTTATTTTTTACAATGACCTTATGATGTATATACCATTAATATTCTCATGCCATAGATTAGCAACCTGAGGCATAGAAAGGGTAAATCACTTTCTAAGATTACACATTTTATTACTGCCTTAATCAAATGATGTGTAAGTATCATGATGACATAGTCTATGCTATTAACAAGTCTCTTCTGCTTTTTGCACTTTAAGCATTCTACATGATTTTTACACATGATTTTGCTCATGGTTTACCTAGATGATTTTGAAACTCAATCAAGTTATGGCTACCGGATTATATGAAGGGACACCATAAAAACCCTGTGTATTAATTGCAGTTGGTTTCGCTTTAGCAGAAGACACATTGGATTGGGCGTCAGGGCAAATGAGTTCTGGCCAAAGATACGCTCTTGGAACCACTTCTTTCAGCTGTTAAGTGGAATGAATAATGCTTCACTTGCTTAAAGGCAGGGGCTGGATAAGATAGCATCTTTGACTGAATATCCACAGAACAACGTGTTTCTCATTGTGTTCTTTAGGGGCCAGGGTTACTGGCATATATCCCAGTGAGCATGAATTGAGCATCTTAAAAGGTGTCATGAAAGCATGAAGGAAAGAAATTTCTTGTCTCTTGGTATAATGTTAACATCTCTGATTGAACCCTAGACTCTGCAGCCAACAAAGGACTACAGCCCAAGAACAAAGGGATCGTAGGTAGTCTCCCACACAGCAATGCCTCTCCTTTGAGAAACATGAGTGTCTTCACTTTGACAGTGCTACATTATCTTTTGGTTATCATTCCTAGCTAAAACTAATTTTAGAAGGGCGTAGAAAGAAGAGGTATATCTAAGATACTCTCTTCTAAGTACCAAGGATGATTGATGATTCTTTTCAGGAACAAGAAGCTTTCTTAAAAGTATGATATGTTGATGGCTTTGTTGAGTTAGCAATTTATCACACCACATAGTTCTGTGGATAATTTATCATTGAATCAGGTTCCCTTTACTTTGTCCCAATATTACAGGTTAATCTGGGGCATGTAGTTTCTGAAATATTGACAAACTCATTTTGAATTATTATTTTATAAACTGTGAAGACATTTAGCTCCTTTTGATTTCATACCCTTGACTTTAGTACTCATTCTGGGCATGAGAAGTATGTGGTATTGTGTGAGCATCTGTAAAGATTGTAAATAATTTTAATTAAGATGGCTGTGCTTTTTCTCCTCACAATGTATTCTTTTGCTAGGCTGGTAATAATTGTGTTTTTGCTAAAAACACCTCATGGAATTTCTTTTCTTTTCCCATAAAATAACTGTTTACTGTAAAATTGAGATAGACTCTCAAGTCTGGAACACCTTCCAATTCATCAAAAAGGGACAACCTAATATTCCAAAGCAGACTCAGTCCTTTTAACATGCATGCATTTGAGGACCAGTCAAGAGAAGTGGCCTGTTCTGTAGGAAAACATTTCTTGGCACATTATTATTTTAAGTGCTTACAGGAGACCACAGAGGGAGAGAAAAGAGACAGCAACAACTTCTAGCATGCCTGGGGGATGACTTGCTCTTTCATATTTGTGGAACCCTGTGTCAAGAGAGAAAACATCTAAAAATAAAAATGCATTTACTCAGATCCTCTAGGGCAAGGTGCAAAGAGCCTATGCTGTAGGAGCTCAGATTAAAAATTAAATGGCTGAAACCTGCAGAGCAACTGCCATCAGCAGAACCGTGGGCTCCTTCTGGTTAACTCTGTGCCACTCAGTTAGTTTCCATAAATTGGCTTTGGGTACTGATGTTCTTTGGTCTTTTTATGTGCTGTTCATAACTAATAGTGACCATTGCTGGTAAATTGTTTCTTCGGTCCTGTGCTTATTGGCCTTTCAAAGCACTGACCTCATCCACCAATATATAGAGTCACCAGATGGGATCTGGTTTGTTCAACATTCTAGTCAGGTTCCAAGTGGTAGGAATCAAAATTCCACTTTAGTTTATGTATATTATTCCTATAGCTCTTCCCTTGAGATATGGCATGGGATGGAAAATGGAGCCTACGTGTGGTATAAGCACTACTTAAAATTTATCAATAGAGAGGGATCCATGAGGAGGAGGAAGCAAGCCAAAAAGATTTGGCAGGCTAATTTTCTTCTGGTTGGTTCCTGCTCTCTTGGCTTTTACTCCAATTCCCCACTCTTTCCATAGGAGTAAAAATCTTAAAACTTGAATTAAAGTTGAATTTTAATTCCTGAATGGTGTAGCATCCTTCATGTCTATACATCTCATTATCAGCCCAAAACCCTGCCATTGCCACTACCATATTTTCAAATGTCTTTCAACTCTCCAAAACCTACTGACCCTAGTTTATCATGCATTTGAAAGGCTCCCCACTTTTTGTAGAACTTCAGGTATTTTAAAACATATTTAGAAAGACTCTAAATAAACTGGAGTGAGTCTATAGCTAATGTTTGACCAAAAAAAAAGTAAAAAAGTGTGCTGCAAAATTTTGAATATTGACTGTGCCAATTGGAGTGGCATTTTTAAAAAGAAACTATTTCATCCATAAATGATAAATATATATTTCTTTGTTTAAAAAGTACATTAATGCAAAATTCTTCACCCCTATGTATTTTTAGCTTACATGTCCATCTAACCTTTATACAGTCATGCATCACTTAGTGACAGGCATACATTCTGAGAAATGCATCATTAGGTGATTTTGTCATTGTGCAAACATTGTAGACTGTACTTAGATAAACGTGGATGGTATAGCTTAGTATACACCTAGGTTATATGGTGTATCCTACTGCTCCTAGACTACAAACCTGTACAGCTTGCTACTGTACTGAATTCTGTGGGCAATTGTAACACAATGGCAAGTATTTTTGTTTCTAAGCATATGTGAATACAGAAAAAGTACAGTAAAAATACAAAAGAGGAAAAAAGTGACCTCTGTATAGGACACTTACCATGAATGAAGCTTGCAGGAGTAGAAGCTGCTCTGAGTGAGTGGTAAAGGAATATAAAGGCCCAGAACATTACTGTACACTACCATAGACTTTGTAAACAGTGTACTCTTAGGGTGCACTAAATTTATAAAAATATCTTTTTTACCATTCGACCCAGCAATCCTATTACTGGGTATATACCCAAAGGAATATAAATCATTCTATTATATCATAAAGACACATGTAGTCATATGTTCATGTTGCACTATTCATAATAGTAAAGATACGGAATCAACCTAAATGCCCATCAATAGTAGTGGATTGGATAAATAGAATGTGGTACATATACACCATGGAATACTATGCAGCCATACAAAATAATGAAATCATGTCCTCTGCAGGAATATACATGGAGTTGGAAGCCATTATCCTTAGCAAACTAATGCAGAAACAGAAAACCAAATACTGCATGTTTTCACTTACAAGTGGGAGCTAAATGATGAGAACACATGGACACATAAAGGAGAACAACAAACACTGGGGCCTACTAGAAGATGGGCAGTGGGAAGAGGGAGAGGATCAGGAAAAATAACTAACAGGTACCAGGCTTAATGCCTGGTGATGAAATAATCTGTACACCAAACCCCCATGACATGAGTCTACTTATATAACAAACCCGCACATGCACCCCTGAACTTAAAAGTTAAGAAAATTTCTTTCTTCAATAAAAAATTAACAACTAATTTTTATTTTTAAAAATTTTGACTCTTTTGTAATAACACTACTTAAAACATAAAGCATTGTATAACTGTGCAAAAAATATTTCCTTTCTCTATATCCTTATTATGTAAGCTTCTTATTAAAAAATTTCTAGTTACCTCTTATTTTTTGAACTTTTTTCTTAATAACTAAGATACAAATACACATATTAGTCTAGGGCTACGTAGAGTCCGTATCAACAATATCACTGTCTTTCACCTTCATACTCTGTCTTAATGAAGATTTTCAGGGGCAATAACATGCATAGAGCGGCCATCGTCTCTGATGACAATGCCTTCTTATGGAATACTTCTTGATGGGCCTACCTGAGGCTGTTTTACAGTCAACTATATTTTTTAATAAGTAGAAGGACCACACTCTAAAATAATGATAAAAAGTATAGTAAACACATAAGTTAGTAACCATTGTTATCATTATCATGTATTATGTACTATACATAATTGTGTGTGCTCTAATTTATAGGAGTGACAGCACAGTAGGTTTTTTTACACCAACATTGCTATAAACATATGAGTGATGCTTTCCATTATGACATTATGATGGCTATGGTCCATTAGTAACTAGGCTATAGGAATTTTTCAGTTTTATTATAATCTAATGGGACCACTGTAGTATGTGGTCCATTGTTGACCTAAATGTCATTATATGGCACAGGATTATATTTGAAAATAATCAAAGTTATCAGATAGAGAAGGCTTAGAGATGCAGAATCACTTCTTTATAAGTTTTTGCTTCTTTGAGATGAATGCATCTCCGACTCTTACTAGCTTAGAGATGCCTCCTAGCTGCCTCTAGAGATGTATATCATCTTTGATCAGGGACTGGGGACCTAAAACAGGAGCAATAGCATAGCATGCTTTTATGTACAATGAATTTTCAAATATTAAAAAATTACCTTCAATATTGTTATATTATCTGCATAGTATTAGGAAAAATGAGTAATAACTTATAAGTGAAAAAATACCTATGCTGCAAAAAACTCTTTCAATGTTGACTCCAGTTTCAGCAGAATAAATTTGTCTGATGATAGCCCCAGTGTCTACAGAAAATATACACTTTCTATTATTGGGGTTAGAGTGTATTTAGAAGCACTGTGAGAAACCTTGACATTTTGGCAGAAAAGGATTTTTAACAATAAAATTGAAGAAAAGGTCATATTAGTAGGAAATTTTGGTAGTCCTTTTAAATGTCTTCCACATTATATGGCATCATAAATGCTTTTAATATCAGATTGAATTATGGCTGTAATTTTTAGCCTTAGTAGTCTGAACATCATTTCAGACCTAGCTTAATATCTTGGAGTGTTATGTGTGGTTTCTGCTTTATTTAAAATAGAGGAGTGGCAAGGGTGATTGAATACATTTTATTTCTGCTTTCTCATCCCATTTTCTATTGCAAATGATTTTTTTTCAGAATTAGGTATACCTACTTGTATCTTTGCAAAATGCATTTTCAGAAAATAGGTTTGGAATATTCATTTAAATCCTATTTCTTGTGACCCAATGTAAACTCTGTGCTGTTAAATCTAAAGTGTGTGAGTTCTTACAGTTGAGCAGTAATTTTAGTGACATTTTAATGTCATGTCCTCTCCTTAGCAGCCTGTTTGCATATTGCATGCAGGCTACACGTCAGGATTTTTTAAAATATGAGGTGTGTTGGCAAATGATTTTGACACAACTTGTCCTCTTGGACCAGCTGTATTTTATAAACATTTTAATGCTTTACTCTTGAATGATCCATTTCACTAAGAGTCAGAAAACTGAGTTTCTGTCATGCCATGGTGACATGATGCTGACCTTGCTGAGCTAGTTACTTATTCCTTTTACCTAAATGGTTAATAGAACACACCTAGCCCTGTGTGGGCATGAGAGGGAAATGGGCCCAGAAGTTGCAGAGGTTGCATTCACAAGCCATTAAGCTGTGGTCAGTTTCTCCCGAAAGCATTGTACCTCCCTTAGACAACTTCCTCTTTAGGGAGTTGCAATATCTAGAAACTTCAGAGGAAGAGGTCCAGCTGCAGGGATAGGGTTAAAAGTTTTTTTCAGAGGAGCCACTTTGCATGGCAGTGGGCCATTTCCTGCTATCACTCAGGCCCAGCCTACCCATAAGTTACAGTCTTTGGCAAGAAACAGAAGGAAACAGTGGTGGCTCTTGGAGCCACATGCTCTGTTTTTGATGGTGCTCTTTGCGCAGTGAATGCCAGCTGCTCCTCAATCAGGTATGCTGCTGTTGTTATGAGAGTGATTAGGAACAAAAGGGATAATGCAGATGTGTCAGGCTATGGGAAGTGCAAATGCATATTCTGGGGGCACTGAATGTAGAGAGATTTAGAAGTTTCCTGTTGGAAAGCAGGCTATTGAAGCAGGCAGGCAAAATGATTTTGACACCAATACCAATCAAAGGCAAGAAGTGGAAGCTTGGAAATATACTTCTTTGGGAATAAGAAATTAATAAGACAAACATACTTTTTAAAAAGAAAGATAAGAAAGGTCATGAAATAATTGTGAAAGTCCAGCCTGTCCTGTTTCCTCTGCTACCACCTGAGTCTGTTACCATGGTCTCACTCTTGCATGAACGCAGTCATCTCCTACCTAAGCCCCTTATGTTCATCTTGCTCCTTGGAGGCTGGCCTCCACATCCTTGAAAATACAAGTCTGATTTTGCCTCTCCTCTGCCCAAACCTGCCTACAGCTTCCTAACCCATGAGGAGTGAGATCAAGTGTCTTGCCATGACTGACATGGCATTCCTGGGCCTGGTGCTGCCCTTCTCTGTCCTTATCTTGCACCACTCTTACTGTCACTCGCTCCCTCCAGGTCCCTCTGTTTCCTTGCTGCTCTTATATGCCTTCCCTCCTCAGGGCCTTTCCACCTTCATTTCTGATTAGAATGTTCTTCCCCCAGATATTCATATTACACATTTTCTCACTTCATTCTCATCTGTTCAAACAGCACTTAAAAGAGAGATCTGTGGCCATGCTATCTAAAATAGCACACTCACATGCACCCATGAGTTTCTCTTCACTTACCCTATCTTCACAGCACGTAGCACCACCTCTCATATTCTATCAAGTTGAACCATATGAAATTGCCTTTGGGTGGATCAAGAACAGCTGAATATTGGCCATTTCATTTGGTTCAAACTAAAATGTATTTATTTTATTATTTGTATTTCTTCTACCCTATGATTGAAACCCTGTGGGTCAAAGGTTTTGTTTTGTTTTTGGCAACATCTCCAATGTCTAAAGCACAGCAGGAACTTAGACAAGTTGTATTGAATTAATGGAAAGGAAGAAGAAAAGTCATACAACTTGTTGACAGTAAGCAGTGAACACTTATATGAAAAATTGTCTCTCTCCCTTTCTCTGTCTCTGTCTTGAGTGTGTGTGAGAGAAAGGAGAGAGGAAGCACTACAGGACTCTAGAAAAAGGTGATGGGATGGGCTTCAGAGGGAGTCCAGAAAATTAAAGGATTTATTTGGATCCATGTAAAGTTCAGTGTAATGTTTCTAGTTGTAGCTAGGGGCTGTGTATGCACCTATAATTATTATATATTTTTTCCATGTGGTTTTCTGAAACTGGGACCAAGTGGGGTCAAACAAGCTTTGGATAATATAATTGCAAACAGAAAAAGTTTCATAATTGGTAAATTACAAGGATTCATCTTGCCAATTGTGCTGTAAGTTGATTTTTACTAGAGAAAATAAGTTACTTTTTACTAACCGTTCTAGAAACATGGCTAATAACCTTATTATCATCCCTGCTACAATGCTTAGAAATACTAGATAAAATAAGTAAACTCTTCCATGCATGTCTAATCTTGAAAGGAAGTAAAATCATCACTATGGGTCAGAAGTGGAAAGGTTGAATTGAAAACCCCAGGGATAAACATTTGAATTGATGCTGCGGCTGCCTTTGGGAGAGTAGTATTAGTCTCACTAACCAAGGGCTTGAGATATGAAATGGAAAATTGAGGTTCTATGGGTTAGAAAAGAGATCTTCAGCACAAAGTTGTGACCTTGGAATGGAAAGGACTGAAAAAAAATTAATCATCAGCACAGAAGAGACAAGGAAGCTGTGTCTTAGAAAAAGAATGTCTCCTTCAAAGACACATCTCTATGGATTTGTACCTCATTTAGGTTTGGGAATTGAATTTGTACTACTTGTGTAGTATGGAAAAATTACAACTTGAAAAATTAACTACAGAGAGCCCAAATTACTGATCCTTCTAAAGCACCTGGCAGAATGTGTTGCAAATTTCTTAGGAGAAAGATACCATTCAACCGCGTTTAACATCATTCCCCTATAGATAAATATCTTCTAAAGACTAACTCTCAACCTCAAACTATAAAACATAAGAACAAAATCCCCCATGAGTGAGAATTAGCAAACACAAAGAGCAGAATTAGAATAAAACCTAAAAATGATGGAACTATCACATAGACTATGAAGAAAGAATATTGAAAATGATAGAGACATAAATGAATTATAAATATAAGAAAAAATGAGGTTTGAAAAAAAGAACAGACACTATAAAAGTGAAAACTAAAGTAATTGAAATTAATAATTTATCATAGGTTTAACAAATTAGATATAGCTGGAGAGAAAATTAGTGGACTGTAATGTAATTGGAATAAATCAACCAGAAGGCACTGGAAAGAAAATGATAGAAGATAAGAAAAAGAAGAGACATGTTGGAGAGCCTAAGATTCAATACATGTTTCATAGGCCTTCTAGAAAGAGAGCACAGGAAGAATTGGGAAGAGGCAATATCTGATTATAATGCAATTAAATTAATAATTTAAATTAAAAGACAACAAAAAGAATCCCACATGGATTTGAAATTAAATAAACACACTTATAAACAACTCATGAGTCAAGCAAAAAAATAATGAAAATTAGAAAATATTTAAAACTGAATGTTAATTAAATTAATACATTAAATATTGTATGAGAAGCAACAAAAGTTATAGTTAGAAAGTTATAGCTTTAAATGCCTATATCAGAAAAGGAAAAAAGATATAAATTAAAAAAATTAACTTCTAATTTTTGTGGCTACATATAGTAGATGTATATATTTATGGGGTACATGATGTATATATTTATGGGGTACATATTTTGATACAGGCATGAATGTATAATCACATCAGGGTAAATGGGGTGTCTTACCACCTCAAGCATTTATTTTCTACATTACAAACAATCCAGTTATACTCTTTTAGTTGTTTAAAACTGTACAGTTAAATTATTTTTGACTATAGTCACTCTGTTGGGCTAGCAAATCCTAGGTCTTACTCATTCTTTCTATTTTTTTGTACCTCATTAACCATCCCCACTTCCTTCTTCCTCCACTACACTTACCAGCCTGTGGTAACCATCCTTTTACCATCTATCTCCATGAGTTCAATTGTTTTAATTGAAATTAGCTCCCACACATAAGTGAAAACATGCAAAATTTGTCTTTCTGTGCCTGGCTTATTTAACTTAATACAATGACCTCTAGTTCCGTCCACACTGTTGTAAATAACAGAATCCCATTCTTTTTAATGGTTTAATAGTACTCCATTGTGTATATGTATCCCATTTTCTTTATCCATTCATCCGCTAATGGATTGCTACCAATTCCTGGCTATTTTGACTAGTGCTACAATAAACATGGGAGTACAGATATCTCTTCGATATATTGATTTCCTTTCTTTTGGTTATATACCTAGGAGTGGGATTGCTGGATCATACAGTAGCGCTATTTTTACCAACTGTGTACAAGAGTTCCGTTTTCTTCACATCCTCACCAGCATTTGTTGTTACCTCTCTTTTGGATAAAAGCCATTTTAATGAGAGTGAGATAATGTGTCACTGTAGTTTTGATTTACATTTATCAATCAATGATATTGAGCACCTTTTCATATATGTTTTCCATTTGTATGTCTTCTTTTGAAAATTTTTTACTCAACTCTTTTACACATTTTAAAATTAGATTATTAGATTTTTTTAATATAGTTGTTTGTGTTCCTTATATATTCTGGTTATTAATCCCTTATCAGATGGGTAGTTTGCAAATATTTTCTCCCATTCTGTGGATTTTCTCTTTGTTTTGTTGACTGTTTCCTTTACTGTGCAGAAGCTTTTTAACTTGATGTGATCCCATTTGTCCACTTTTATTTTGGTTCCCTGTGCTTGTGTAGCATTACTCAAGAAATTTTTGCCCAGTCTAGTGTCCTGGAGAGTTTTCCCCAAAGTTTTATTTTTGTAGTTTCATAGTTTGAGGTCTTAGATTTAAGTCTTTAATCCATTTTGGTTTTGGATACGGTGAGAGATAGGGATCCAGTTTCACTCTTTTGCATATGCATATCTAGTTTTCCCAGCATTATTTATAGAAGAAATCATCCTTTCCCTAATGTATGTTCTTGGCATTGTTGTTGAAAATAAGTTCCCTGTAGAGGTATGGATTTATTTCTGGGTTCTGTATTCTATTCCACTAGTCTATGTGTCCACCTTTAATGCCAATACCATGCTGTTTTTGTTATTATAGCTCTGTAGTATAATTTGGAAGTCAGCTAATGTGATTCCTTGAGTTTTGTTCCTTTTGCTTAGGTTAGATTTGGCTATTCAGGGTGTTTTGTGGTTCTATATACATTTTAGGATTTTTTTTTTCTATTTCTGTGAAGAATGTCATTGATATTTTGATAGGGAGTGCATTGTATCTGTAGATTGGTTTGGGTAGTATGGACATTTTAACAATATTGATTCTTCCAGTACATGAACATGGGATATCTTTCCATCTTTTTGTGTCCTTCAATTTCTTGCATCAGCGTTTTATAGTTTTCATTGTAAAAATCTTTCACTTTTTTGGTTAATTTCTAGGTATTTTATTTAGTTTGTAGCTATCATAAATGGTACTGCTTTCTTGATTTCTTTTTCAGATTGTTCACTCTTGGCATTTATAAATGCTACTAATTTTTGTATATTGATTTTGTATCCTGTACATTTACTGGATTTGCCTACCAGTTCTAATATTTTTTTTGACAGTCTTCAGGTTTTCCCCAATATAAGATCATATCATCTGCAAACAAGGGTAATTTGACTCCTTTCTTTCTAATTTGGAAACAACGTGTTTTTTTTTCTCTTGTCTTACTGATCTAGCTAGGACTTTCAGTACCATGCTGAGTAACAGTGGTGAAAATGGGCATCCTTATCATGTTCCTGGTCTTAGAGAAAAGGCTTTCAGTGTTTCATCCTTTAGTGTGATACTAGGTAAACGTCTTTTGTATATGGCTTTATTGTGTTGAGGTATGTTCCTTCTATACATAGTTTTTTGAGGGTTTTTTACCATGAAGGGATGTGAAATTTTATTAAATGTTTTTTCAGCATCAATTGAAATGGTATTTGTTCTTCATTCTGTTGATATGATCTATCACATTGATTGATTGGCATATGTTGAACCATCCTTGCTTCCCTGGTATAAACCCCACTTGGTCATGATGAATTATCTTTTTAATGTGTTGTTGAATTTGGTTTGTTAATATTTTGTTAAGGATTTTTGCATCAATATTCATCAGTGATGTTGGTCTGTAGTTTTCTTTTCTTGATGTGATGTCTTGATGTGTCTTGGTATCAGGGTAATACTGGCCTCATAGAATGTGTTTGGAAGTGTTGTCTCCTCCTCTATTTTTCAGAATAGAAACATTGTTATTAGCTCTTGTTTAAATGTTTGGTAGAATTAAGCACTGAAGCCATCAGGTCCCCAGTTTTTCTTTACTGAGAGACTTTTTATTGTAGTTTCAATCTTGTTACTTATTATTGGTCTGTTCAGGTTTTGGATTTCTTCCTGAGTCAGCCTTTGTAGGTTGTATATGTCTAGGAATTTGTTTATTTCTTCTAGATTTTTAATTTACTGGGATTTAGTTGCTCACAGTAGCCACTAATGATCCTTCAAATTTCTACAGTATCATTTGTAATGTCTCCCTTTTCATCTCTATTTTATTTATTTGTGTCTTCTCTCTTTTTTCTTAATTAGTCTGGCTAAAGGTTAATCTATTTTGTCTTTTCAAAAAACAAACTTTTTTTGTGTAGATCTTTTGTATTTTCTTTGTTTCAATTTCATTTATTTCTGCTCTGAACTTTATTATTTTTTCTTCTACTAGTTTTGGGTTTGGTTAGCTCTTGCTTTCCTAGTTCTTTAAGATACATCATTGGATTTTTTATTTGAAGTTTTAATTCTTTTTTGATGTAGGCACTTAAAACTATAAGCTTCCCTTTTAGTACTACTTTTGCTGTGTCCCATAGGTTTTGGTATGTTGTGTTACTACTATTGTTTGTTTCAAGAAATTTTACAATTTCCCTCTTATTTTCTTCATGACCCACTGATCATTCAGAAGCATATTGTTTAATTTCCATGTGTTTGTATAGTTTCCAAAATTCCTCGTTTTGATTTCTAGTTTTCTTCCATTGTGATTGGAGAGGATAGTTGAAATTATTTGTACATTTTAAAACTTGTTTTGTGACCTAACGTGTGGTCTGTCCTTGAGAATGATCCATGTGCTGAGGAAAAGAATGTGCATTCTGCAGCCATTAGATGAAATGTCCTGTAAATATCTATTGGGTTCATTTGATCTATAGTGCACATTAAGTCTGATGTTTCTTTGCTGATTTTCTATCTGAGAGATCTGTCCTATGATGCAAGTGAGGTGTTGAAGTTCCCAGCTGTTTTTTTCTTGGGGTCTGTTTCTTTATTTCTAATAATATTTGCTTTTTATATCTGGGTGCTCCAGTATTGGGTACATATCTATTTATAATTGTTATACCCTCTTCCTGAATTGATCCCTTTATCATTATATTCTTTGCCTCTTCTTACAGTTTTTGTTTTGAAGTCTATTTTGTCTGATATAAGTAGAGCTACTCCTGCTCTTTTTGTTTCCATTGGTATGGAATATCTTTTTCCACCCTTTTAGTTTCAGTCTGTGTGTTTTTATAGGTGAAGTGTGTTTGTTATAGGCAATGCATGTTTGAAGGATATTAGCATCAGATATACTATTCTAGGGTGAAAGTTTTTTCTTTATGACCTTTAAATATGTCATGTCATTCTCTCCTGGTCTTTAAGGTTTCACTGAAAAGTCTGCTGCTAGACATATTGGAGCTCCATTGTGTTATTTGTTTCCTTTCTCTTGCTGCTTTTAGTATTCTTTCTTTCTCCATAACTTTCGGGAGTTTGATTAGTAAACACCTTGAGTTAGTCTTCTTTGGGTTAAATCTGCTTGATGTTCTATAATCTTCTTGTACTTGGATATTGATACCCTTCTCTAGGTTTGGGAAGATTTTTGTTATGATCCCTTTGAATAAATTTTCTACCTCTGTCTCTTTCTCTACCTCCTCTTTAAGGCCAATAACTCTAAGATCTGCCCTTTTGAGGCTATTTTCTAGATCTTGTAGTCATGCTTTATTCTTTTTTCTTTTGTCTTCTCTGTGTGTGCATTTGCAAATAGCCTTCTAGCTCACTAATTTTTTCTTCTGCTTGATCAATTCTGCTATTAAGAGACTCCAGCTGGGCACGGTAGCTCACACCTGTAATCCCAGCACTTTGAGAGGCCAAAGCGGGCAGATCACCTGAGGTCAGGAGTTCGAGACCAACCTGGCCAACGTGGTGAAACCACGTCTCTACTAAAAATACAAAAATTAGCCAAGTGTGGTTGCATGTGCCTGTAATCCCAGCTACTTGGGAGGCTGAGGCAGGAGAATCGCTTGAACCCTAGAGGCAGAGGTTGCGGTGAGCCGAGATCACACCACTGCACTTCAGCCTGGGTGACAGAGTAAGACTGCATCTGAAAAAAAAAAAAAAAAGGGAGAGAGAGACGCTGATGCATTCTACAGTATATCAACTGCATGTTTCAACTCCAGAATTTCTGTTTGATTCTTGTTAGTTACTTCAATCTTTTTATGAAATTTATCTGATATTATTCTGAATTCCTTCTTTGTACTATCTTGAATTTCTTTGGGTTGCCTCAAAACAGCTATTTGGAATTCTCTGTTTGAAAGGTCACATATCCCTCTTTCCCCAGGTTTGGTTTCTCATGCCTTAATTAGATTGTTTGGTGAGGTCATGTTTTCCTGGATAGTCTTAATGCTTGTTGGTGTTTGTCAGTGTCTGGACATTGAAGAGTTAGGTATTGTAATTTTCACAGTCTGGGATTGTTTATATCCATTCTACTTGGGAAGACTTTTCAGGTATTCCAAAGTACTTGGGTATTATGATCTAAGCCATATCTCCATCAGGGGGTACCACAAACCTAGTAATGCTGTGGTTCTTGCAGAATCATAGAGGTACTGCCTTGCTAGTCTTGCATAAGATCCAGAAGAATCATCTGGATTACCAAGGAGAGATTATTGTTCTTTTCCCTTACTTTCTCCCACAGAATCTCTCTCTACGTTGAGTTAACCACCTAGGGCTAGGGGTGGAGTGACACAAGCATACCTGTTGCACTAAAACTACATTGGGTCAGACCTGAAGCCAGCATAGCACTGGGTCTTGTCCAAGGCCTGCTGTAACCACTATCTGGCAAGGCCCTAGATACCTGGCCATACTTAAGGTACTGTTCACTTAAGGCCCGAGGGCTCTTCAGTCAGCTTGTGGTGAATGCAGCCAGGCCTGGGACTCACGCTTCAGTGCAGCAGACTTCCTTCTGGCTCAGGGCAGGTCCAGAAATGCCATTAAAGAGTCAAGCCTTGGAACTGGGGACACCAAGAGACTGCTTGTTGCCCTACCCCACCATAGCTGAGCTGGTACCTGATTTTTGATGCTTCTGAAGGTGCGATTTTTGCATAGATAGTTGTTACATTGTTCCTATGGGCTTGGGGAACAATCAGTGGGGCCTTCTATTCCACCGTCTTGCTTCCAAAGAAGTAAATATTATTAATAATAAGATCAGCATCCAATTCAAGAACTTGAATTGAGAGGAGGCAAAGCAAACATAAAGTATAATAAAAGAAAAATGTGTGTATTAATAATATATAAAACAAAATCGAAAGCTCTGAAAAGACTAATCCAAACAACCCCATCAAAAAGTGGGCAAAAGGATATGAACAGATACTACTCTAAAGAAGACATTCATACCGCCAACAGACATATGAAAAAATGCTCATCATCACTTGCCGTTAGAGAAATGCAAATCAAAACCACAATGAGATACCATCTCACACCAGTTAGAATGGCAATCATTAAAAAATCAGGAAACAACAGGTGCTGGAGAGGATGTGGAGAAATAGAACACTTTTACACTGTTGGTGGGACTGTAAACTAGTTCAACCATTGTGGAAAACAGTGTGGCAATTCCTCAAGGATCTAGAACTAGAAATACCATTTGACCCAGCCATCCCATTACTGGGGATATACCCAAAGGATTATAAGTCATGCTGCTACAAAGACACATGCACGTGTATGTTTATTGTGGCACTATTCACAATAGCAAAGACTTGGAATCAACCCACATGTCCATCAGTGACAGACTGGATTAAGAAAATGTGGCACATATACACCATGGAATACTATGCAGCCATAAAAAAGGATGAGTTCGTGTCCTTTGTAGGGACATGGATGAAGCTGGAAACCATCATTCTCAGCAAACTATCGCAAAAACAGAAAACCAAATACCGCATGTTCTCACTCATAGGTGGGAATTGAACAATGAGAGCACTTGGACACAGGAAGGGGAACATCACACACCAGGTCCTATTGTGGGGGCAGGGGGGGAGGAATAGCATTAGGAGATATACCTAATGTAAATGACGAGTTAATGGGTGCAGCACACCAACATGGCACATGTATACATATGTAACAAACCTGCACGTTTTGCACATGTACCCTAGAACTTAAAGTATAATTAAAAAAAAAAAAAAGAAAGAAAAGACTAATAAATAGACTAACATGGCATGTTTGATCAAGGAAACCACTGGAAATGTTACAGCTACTAGTATATTGGAAACAATCCCTGTACATCTGAAAGAAGAGAAGAATGACTTTGGGTTCTGTTTACATTTAATTGGTTGTTCTAGTCAGCATTATAGATAAAGGAAATAAATAAAAGGCAGAAAGAAAGAATAAAGAGAAACATAATGGTTACTAGAAAAGAGACTTTATTGAAAAACTATTAGAAAATAATACAAAAGTTCAGGATAATTGCTAGATATGAAATAAACCACCTTTGTGTACCCCAGCAAAAAACAATTAGAAAATTCAATTTAAAAGCAGATACCGTGAATACAACAAAAATTAGAAACATGTAGTAATAAACCTAACAAAAGATTTTTAGAAATCTTTACAAATTATAAAATTTTAAGACACAAGGATGATGATAAATAGAAAGATATACTATACTTAAAGCAGTATGACAATATCAGAAAGATTTCAATTCTTTATTAATTTATAAATTCTAATAAGAGCTCACACAAGGGTGTTTTTATTGGTTGTTTTGAGGAACCTGACAATCTGATCAATCTGAATCCAAAATGTATACAAAGAGCTAAGCGTCAGTCATAACCAACACAATTTTGAAGTAGTTGGGAAGATTAGCCCTACCACATGTCAAGAGCTACTGTAAAGGTATTGTGATTAAGACATTGGGATATTGGAGCAGCAATAAATAAACATACCAAGTTCAGAAATAGACTCATGTATGCTTAAGGATGTATTACAAATCAGTGTGGTAAGGATACAATAAATGATGCTAGGAGATATAATTATTCACATGGGGAAATAATAAGATCCCCTTCTCACAACATACAATAATTAAATCCCATGTGGAATGTAGGTGTAAAGGTGAAAAGAAGAGTAAAGATTTTATATTTTTTAGAAGAAAATATATGAAATATCTTTGTGGCCATTGGGCAGGGAAGGATTTCTTAAGACTAAAACCCATGTATGCCTAGTGTTCCATTACTGGAATGCTAAGCATATGAGAGTTATTTATTATCCTACTGCTCAAGATCATCACCAAGGCCTGATTGCAAAACTTCCAAAAAATATTGCAAACTCAGGCATAAAGGGGTTAAAAGACAAACTATAAAGAAAAATAATAATAGGTTGAATATATTAAAACAAACATTTTTGTATAGCAAATTACACCAACATTTTTAAAAAGCTTCAGACTAGGAGATATTTATAGTATATACAACCAACAAAAATTAGTATGCATTTTGTATGAAGGAGTCTTACAAATAAATACTAAAAAATTCAATCCAATGGAAAAATAGGTGAAAGATATAAACAAACAATTGACAAAAGAAATAAAAATGGACAAATATTTGCCTTAACTCACTAATAATCAGGTAAATGCAAATTTAAAAAATGAAAATTTTATTTCATACCCACCAGTTTTAAAAATTAAAGTGTGAAAGTGCCAAATTTGGGAATTACTTAGAAGAATAAATTGGTAAAACCAATTGGGAAAGTAGTTTGACTTTACTGGGTAAAGTTAAACATTTGCATATCTTGAAGGTGGAATTCCACTTCTAGGCGTACATCTAGAAACATGATTAGATGTGTTTGCCAGGGGACATGCACAAAGATGTTTATTCTAGCATTATTTTGAAATAGCATGAAACTCAAAAATAAAATTCTGTGTTTCTATAAACAGAAGAAAGTACAAATAAAAAGTGGGATATTTGTGCAGTGGACTACAGCATAGTAGATGAAATGTATAAATTCCATGAGATACATTAATGAGTAATGTTAATAAATTTAATAAACAACATAATAAACAACATAATATAAATTTAAGCAAAAACAAAAACAACTTGCAGAAGGATTAATATTATACAATACCATTTGTAGGAAGTTTTAGAACATTCAAAACAATATTGTACGTTTTTAAAGAATACATTCATAGGCAGTAAAATAATTAAAAGAGAGTGGAAATCCTAAGCACCAATTGTAGGATTTTTCTGTGAAGGGAGGTAGGGAAGGAGGCAAATGGGCTCAGAGAGGGAAGGACACACTGGGCTTTCAAATCTAACTGAATTGTTTGTTTTTTTCCCAACATTTTATTTGATAATAATTAAAGATTCATAGGAAGTTGCAAAAATTGTACAGATATGTCCTATGTACCCTTCACCCGGTTTCCCCAATGATTACACTTTTCATTACTCTAGTTATTATAGTCATGAATTTGACATTGATCTCATGTGTTTGTGTAGCTCTGTCATTTTGTTACATGTGTAGATGTGTGTAATCACCACTTCAATCAAGATTCAGAAGAGCCCCAATCACTACAAAGATCTCCCTTGTGCTATGCTTTTATAGTCACCGCCACACCCCTTTGCCACCATACCTAATCCCTGGTAACCACCTAATATGATTTTCATCTCTATAAAATATTGTCTTTTTGAAACTGTTATATAAATTAAACCATATAGTGTGACTTTTTGAAATTGGTTTTTTTTTCTACCCTGCATACTGTCTTTGATCCTTGAGATCCTCCAAGCTGTTTTGTGAATCTGTAATCCATTCCTTTTTGTTGCTGAGTAGTATTCCATGATATGGATGTAGCAGTTCTTAAACTATTCACCTTTTGTGGGGCATTTTAGTCTTTTCAATTTTTGGCTACTACAAACAACTGCATATAAGTGTTGCTGCAATCATAATTCTTTTTGTCTCGGATAAATGCTTCAGAGTGAATTATGAGGTCATATGGTAAATGCATAGTTTTTACAGAAAATTAAAACTATTTTCCAGAGCTGCTGTACCATTTTATGGTACAGCCATATGTCGTTGTTCACTTCATGACATGTGAGAGATCCAATTATTTCCATCTTTGTAAGCATTTGGTATTGTCACTGTTTTTTTATTTTAGCAGTTCAAAGAGGTGTGTAGTGATGTCTTATCATCGTCTTAATTTGCATGTCTCTGATGGATAATGTACTAGCTTTCTACTGACGCTGTGACAAATAACTGTAAACTTAGTGGCTTAAAACAACGTAAACTTACTATTTTACAGTTCTGTAGGTCAGAATTCTAACACAGTTTTCACCAGACTGAAATCAAAGTGTTGGCATTCCTTTCTGCAGGTTGTAAGGGAGAATTCATTTCCTTGTCTTGTCTAACTCCTAGGCTATACTCATATTCCTTGGCTCATGGCTCCCCTTCCTCTGTCTTCAAATCCAGCATTTGTGGGTTCAGTCCTCACATCACATCATTCTTCCCTCTTCTGCCTGGGTCTTCCACTTTTCAGAACCCCTGTGATTAAAGTAGCCCCACCAAATAATCTGAAATAATGGCTGTATTTTAAGGTCAGCTAATTGGCAATCTTAATTCCATCTGCAACCACAGCCCCCTTTGCCATGCCAGAATAACTGGTTCTGAGGATTAGGTGTAGACTTTTTTAGGGAGCCATTGTTCTGCATATCATAGGTAGATATGTTGAGCATCTTTTCATGTGCTTATTTGCCATCCATATGTCTTCTTCCATGAAATGACTATGTCTTTTGGCCATTTTCACATTGAATTGTTTATTTTTTAGTATTGAGTTTTGAGGGTTTAAATTTTTGTTGTTGTAGATATAAGTCCTCTGTATAATATTTGGTTTACAAATATTTGTTCTCAGTCCATAGCTTATCTTTTCAATCCCTTAGCAGGGCCATTCACAAAACAAAAGTTTTTCATTTTGATGAAGTCAAATTTACTGATTTTTAAAAGTAAATTATGCTTTTGTTGTCATTCTTTATGAAAACTCATCACCAAGCACTAAGTCCTAAAATTTTTCTCCTATCTTCTAGAAGTTTTATAGTTTTACATTTAATTCTACGACCCATTTCGAGTAATTTTTGTATAAATAGTGAGGTGTACGTTGAGGTTTATTTTATCTATTTTATTTGTCTGTGCATATCTGTATGCATTGCTCCAGCACCACTTGCCGAAAAGACTATCCTTTCTCCACAGAACTGCTTTTCCACTGATGTCAAAAATAAATTGGCTGTATTTGTGTGGGGATGAATTGTTTCATTTCTTAACAAAAAGAGGAAATATAATAAACTACTAAAGTCTAATAAGGTTAAGGGCATAGTCATGTGTTTTTTTAAAATATTTTTCTGTTATAGTGAAATATTTTAAAATCAATAACATAATAAGGAGGAATTTGTACCCTCAAACTCTGAAAATATTAGGAAAGTTGGCAATGCTATAGTGAGATGGGAATCACAGTGGATTGGAGACTAATAGCTGTATGATATTGATAAAGTTACTGGCCTCTCTGGGCTTCAGTTTTATTTTATTGTTTTTGTGAACTGAGAGGGCTGAACTAAATGGCCCCTGGAGTCTTTTGACATTTGTATGCTCAAATAGTATGTGATGACTCCTCATTGTTGAGTTTAGAGTAAGAGATGAGGAGTGGGATCTAGGCTGTCATTCTAGTTTACAGCCTAAAGATGAGAGACTGTTTATATTTCCAGGTGGAGGCTCCCTAATTAACTACAGGTTCATAGTGGTTGAGGGCAAGCCCTCTTTTTCAAACTACTTTGGGAGGTTTTATTATACCTATAAAAATCATTATGCTATAGAAGATATCATTGTAGTTTCTTATAAATACCTCACACACTTCTTCTGGATTTCATAATGGGGTCACTGTATGATACTTCTTGGGATCTGATTTACAGTTTATAAACAAGTCTGAAATATAAATAAGAAAATACAATGTATAAGAGTCCTAGGGGTTTAGTCAGCAGAATTCCAAATAGGAGTTTAACCCTCTAAGGAGCATTTACAGTCTTCTTAGAAATAAACACATTGTAAATTGATTATGAGAAAATATTTATCATACACATTTTAATTAATAACTTAGCTGTTATATTTTAATTAGAAAAAAGTTTCTAATTTTCTTTATGGCTTTGACTTTAAGCCTGTTGTCTAGAACACAGTTTATATTTTCTGGTTTCATCATGACAAAAGGCCTTTTGAGAAGGGCTAGAGCAAGAAATTAGCAACAGGATATCGATTTTGTCTTCTTTGTTTACTTCTTCTGGCTAGTAGCAGAATTATTTTCTATCAGAAATTTTGGCATCAATAAAATAATAAAGGATTACAAATTTCATCATATGCCAACAAATTTGATAACTTACATGAAATGTACAAATTTCTGGAAAGACAGAAATTACCAAAAATGACCCAATAAGAAATAAAAATTCCAAATAGACCTACAACAAGTAAACAGATTGAATTACTAATTTTAAAACTTCCCACAAAGTCAGTCCCAGGCCCAAATGGATTTACTCGTGCATTCTAACAAAAGTTTAAATAAGAATTACTACAAATCCTTCACAGGTTCCTTCCAGAAACAGAGAAATTGGAATTTTCATTCATTGTTGGTGGTAATATAAAATGATGCAGTCTCTTTGGAAAGCTGTTTGGCAGTTTCTGAAAACATTAATTCTAGAGCCGCATATGACCCAGCAGTTTTTGTACTCTCTAGTATATATTCAAGAGAAATACCATATACCTGCAAGAAAACTTTTACCTGAATGATCATAGTAGCATTCTTCATAATAGCAGAAAATAGAAACAACCCAAATGCCTATCAACAAGTGAAGTGATAATCAAAATATTATATATCCATCCAGTGAGGTATTATTGAGAAATAAAAAGAAATAAAGTACTGATACATGCTAAAACATGGATGAACCTTGAGAATATTATGCTTAGTGAAGGAAGCAAGTCACAAAACACTACTTCTTGTATGACTTAATTTGTATGAAGTATCCAGAATAGACAAATCTATGAAAGTTGATTAGTGTCTTCCGATAGCTGGGAAGTTTGGGACAAGAGGGAGTGATTGTTAATGGACTTGTGGTTGAAATGTTATTGAATTGATTGTGTTGATGGTTGCATAACTTTGAATATTGTAGAAATGACTGAATTGTACACTTCAAATGGTATGTGAATTATATCTCAAGAAAACTTTTATAAAAGTAATATGAATATGTATGTTGAGCTAGCATGGTATGTAGAAGTTATGCAGGGGAGTGGTTAAGATGATCAACTTGGGCCAGGGTGCCTAAGGTCATTCTCACCATAACAGTTGTGGGATCTCACAGCTTTCTTAGTTTCTCTGTGTCTCAGTTTCCTCACCTGTAAGCATAATAATAGTGTCTTTATCATGCTGTTGTCATTAATATTAAATGAGCTAATATTTGAAAAGCATTTAGAACAATATGTGGCACAACATAAACTCTATATAAGTGTTTGAGAAATAAATACATATAGGAAGACTACAATATTTGTTTCTTGGAAAATTACTTTTTATTTCAAGAGTTTGGTTTTCCTATTCTATTATGTTAAAATTTCCCTTTGTTAAAAAAAAAGGAAATGTTAGTTACAGTAGATGGCAGTTATTTTGTAATGTCTTTAATTTGCTAAAGGAACAGTTGGCACTTCTATATTGATCTCAAAGTAATTTTTAAAATATATTTTGAAATTGTACTTTTCCATGAAATCTTAAATTAGAGAACCACCGTTCTAGAACTATGTCTTTGTTCAGTGGCCTTTGGAACCATATGGCTCAAAAAATTAATAACCATTAAAGTTTTAACATTAGAAGAGTATTACAGATACTCAGCTGCCTAGAAACATACTTATCATATAGGAGATGTTAATGAATGTGCATTGGAATGAATGACAAGAATGAATCATAAGTGCATGTCTTGCTCAGTGTGTGTGTGTGTGTGTGTGTGTGAGAGACAACGTCCTCTTTCTACTGGTCTCCTAAAGTCTATATAGTTACATCTGATATGCTTGAGTCTGCATGTTTCTGCTAACCTTATTCCCGAATGAAATTTCACTTTGAGGTATTTATGTGGATTCTAATCTTTCAGCTGAGTTTTAGAAATCCTATCCTCCAAGTATTAAGGGATAATTGGGATTATTTAATATGCCTCCCCAATTTTTCTGTCAGGTTTTCTATTAGTAGTATGGCTGCTGCTGTGTTTGCATGTGCTTACTATTTTGATTTCCAGTTTCTATTACATTTTTATGTTTCTTCCTAGTTTCTGCAGACTATTTAAATAATTTTATTTGGTCTGTCTCACCCTCTGTGTTGGCACTTTTAATTTCTTTAAGAGAAACTTGAAAATATTTTAGCTCCATAGAGCACGTTTCAGTTTACCTTTTGTATTCCATAGCCTGGATGTAAGGCTTCTTTATGTTTTGTGAACAGTTAGAACCACACTGACTGCTATGAAAATGCTTAGTAATAATTATGCTTCCTGGATCCTTGTGAAATAACCTGCTTAACTCAATTTAGTACACAAGTTCTTGAGAAACATCTATAGCCTTTTTCATTGCAGTGTAGGACAGTAGCTCAGTGCATAGGCTCTGAGGCACTATCACATCTTTCTTGATGTCTCAAAAACATACCATTGATTTTGTTTCCCAAGTCTAGATTTACTAACATGTGAGACTGATACTGCAATGCCAGGAGAATTATTACTGATCATAATCCAAGAAGAACTGACTAGAGAATTAAAGCATTTAAAGTTGCAAGAAAGTAGGATTATTCCTTGACTCGAAAGGCTTAGTATAACCTACTTGCATCCCTGTAAGCATCTAAATTATTGTCTTAAGAGAACAGAACCATAATGATAACCACAGTATGGCTTAATATCTGCTGCTGTTTTAAAGCACTTCCCACAGTATTTCATTGTGTCTTAATGTTACTAAACTTTATATTGCAATTGCTTAGGACTGCTTTAATTGAAGCAATTTAAATTTACATATCCTACTGAGCCACTTTGTGTGTGAAGCACTAAAATGTGATAGTGGTTCTTTTTTATAGATGACAAACTTACAAACAGTTGGTTATAGATCCTGTCTGTGGAAAAAAAGCCTTGAACAAGGCTAATGAGAATGATTAGAGGGAATTTATTAAACAATTGACTAAGGCAGTCCCCCTCCCTCTATACTATGTCAGCTCATAGTGGGATGTCTCCAACATTTATTGTCTGTTTAACTCATTTTTGGCATACAACTATTATGCAACTGTTTCAAATATTAATAGCTCCTCTCCACAGCTAAACTGTGATCTTGGTTTTATACCAGCCCTAATAGTGCCAAGGACAGAGCTGACAACATCTTAGGAGCTCAAGACAAAGAATTTGAGGTCATTGTCCTGAGAAGTCATGTTTAGTTACATAGCAGGGAATAGTTATATAGTATTACAACTATCTTATTTGAATAATTTACTGTGACTCTTTGAATGTGTATTTTTTTCATACAATTTTCAATTACTTTGTCTCTTTGACATGTTCCCATGTATCGTTCAAGGCATGGATTTTTATTGGACATACTGGTTGGAAGTGATGATAATCCAACTTAAATGGATGCTATCATTGAAAATTCTAGGGTTAGGTCTGGATCCAAGGCTTCAAAAATATCATTAAGACCATTGTTTCCATTGCAAAGCTCAGTTTTTCTCTGTATCAACTTCATTCAAGCAGACTCTACTCCTGCAACCCTGTCACCAACATAAATAATTTGCCACAAAGTTTATATCTTATTGTTTCAGCAACCTCAATAGAACAATAGCTTCTCTATTCGTTTTAATAAAAGTCTCAGGACTGCATCTCACTAGACTGATGCAGGTCATATGACACCAGTTGAACTAATCACTATAGCTAGGAGAGTGTCGTGCACCAAGACTGCCTGTAATGAGAGATGAGAAGTGTGGATTCACCAAGGAAGATCATGGTGTCATTATCAGAAAAAGGAAGAATGAATCTGTTCTCTCCACCCCACAAAAATACATAGTTTTAATTTCTTTCTACTTTATGAAGTATTCCCAATCATATTTCTTTTTCTTTTATGTGTGAACATACATTTTCTTTCCTCTGTAACAAACTTAGACCTTTAACATCCCCCAGGTCATCACTGCATTCTCCATGTAAACAGGAATAATGAGAGATCAGTGAAAAAAGCAAACTTTAACCCCTGTTCCTGCCACAACTAAGGGTTTCAAATGACATCTTTCAGAGTTTATACCAAAGCCTACCTACTTCTGATGGATGATGTTTAACTTTCCATTGCATTCTAAGCTCCACTTCACTTTAGACTGCCAAATGATTTTAGAAAACTCCTCAATGAAGATTGTGTAAGCGTAGTAGTGGTTGAGACCTTTACTTATGTCATCATACTCATTCAGTCTAACATTTTTCTCTATCATTGACTCCAAGTTCTCTTTAGCCAAACATCATTATGTCAAATATCATGGAATACTTTTGTAATATTGAAAGAAGGCCCAGCTTCTGCTTTCCTAAAAGTGTTACATCAACCTCAATTAAATTCAGTAGTCCACAGATGTTTCTGCCTAAACAAGAATGGGTTACATTGGTGGGGAAAGTCCCTCTTCTAGTGACAGAGAAAGAATCTAGAATAATTCACTCGCTCGGGATATGGGTGGTTTGCAAGGAATGAAAAATACAAACTAGAATAAGTTTCCACTTTGCAAAGGACATCACATTTACCCGCTTTTTTTCTAGGTAGCTGTGTTCAAGAACGGGGACTTGTTTTTTCTTTAGAACCTCTAGTCTAGTAATTTCATTGAATGATTTCTTCAAAAACTCCACTATTTCAAAATAATTAAAAACTCATTTGAAAAGCAATAAAGCCCTCCAGATGTTTTTTTTAAGAATTTCTAGATTCACATTTTAGTTTCTCACTTTAAAATCATTGTTTTTTAAAATTAAATTTGAGCCTTTCATAATTTATTGCTCATTGAAAACAAAATCAACAATAAGCATAAAATCCCAGTTGTAATCCAGCACAGCCTCCCAGATACTTGTTGCCCGATTTTGATGTGTCCTTTATTTTGAAGAGCTTGGGTGTTATGTGGTCAGCACTATCCAAACAATTAACGTAATTGAGTGAAAATGCCCCTTCAGCAGAAATAGTTTCTTCTGCAAGGAGGCTAAACTGCCATTATAATGAAGAAGAGTTATGTAAGACTATTTTTTATCCAAACTGATTGGGCTGAATTCCAGATTTCTCTAATGAAACCTTGCTGAATAACTGCTATGCTTGCAGCTGTGGAAGTATTCAAAATCAAGTGCTGATTCTTGCCAATTGATCTACTACTTTGAAACTACAGTTCTAAAAGCTAAACTCAAGTGATTGTTCAAAGAAATTGATTGTACAGGAATTTACTTTTGATGATAGTAAGTGGGCCAGAATCTAGGACGTGAGCATGTCAGTTATTATGACTGTTGTTGAAGGAGATCTGTCTGATAGCATGAATTTTTCCATTGGCGTTTGGCAAATAATGCCATCCTTCAGAACTCAGGAGACCATTTACAAATTAAGGATGATGACACTTGTATCTTCCTAGCTTCTCTGAAATATTATAACTTTAGTTCAAGATCTAAATATTTTTCTTTTATTCTTTAGCGTAAAATAACGTTATTTTAGCAATCTTTAAGAACATTGCGATCAAGCATCTTAGGCTAATCTCAGGATAAAACATTGCGACTGACAAAAACAATGCTTTATAAGAAAAGTAGATATGTTAACCTTGTAAGAGGAATGACTAGATCTTGTGGTTGTCATTTTTAAATGCAAATAATACATCATAAGCTGAAAACATAATACTGGCTAAAGATTGCTCTTAAAAGAGGACCAAAGTTCTGAAGTGAATATATTGAAGTGCCAGGATGTTTATTTTTTATGAATGGTGAGCCATGCATACTTCTACTACTAAATTATAGTCTTACAGTGTCTCAGAATTTTTAGCTTTCCAATTTTTGGCTTCTTATTATATGCAGATAAAGGAGAATATTGATATTTAAAAATCTAGATGTATCAGCAGACTTACATTGAAATTCTTTTAAATTGATCCCTAAGTATTCTTAGTTCTCAGTTGTTACCTTATATATTGCTGCATAACAAATGCCCTGAAATTTAATGGCTTAAAACCATAGCCATGCTCACTGTTTCTCATGATTCTTTAATCTGACGTGGGCCCAGCTGGGTAGTTTTGTGGCTGGCAGTCACTCGCGGCTGTATTTAGCAGGCAGGTTTGCCGTGAGCTGGAGCTAGGCTCAGTTGGGATGCTGGGATGACTTCTCACTCTCTGTGTAGTTTCTGGGCCTCTCTCTCTTTTCACATAGTGTTTCCATGTGGCTTTTTTTTTTTTTTTTTTTTTTTTTTTTTTTTTTGTAGCTTAGCTTCTTACACAGCAGCTCAGGGTACCCAAAAGTACGAAAGTACAATTTTCCAGGCCTTCTTAATCCTTAGACCCAGAATTGGCACAGCGCGCTTTTGCAGCATTCTATTGGTTAAAGCAAGTCACAGGGCCAACCCAGATTCAAGGGGAGAGGAGGATACAAGGATGTGAATGCTGGGAAGCACAGCTCGTTGGGGGGCACCCAAGTAATCATCTTCTGCATGATCATTTGTTGATTCATTCAAATGACATGCAATATTTCTCTGTTGATTATGAGAAATATTAGTTACCCAAATACTCTTTTGTGTCATGGATAGATGGATTTAGTTAGACCTAGTTCCTATTAGTAGGGCTTTGCATAGCCTTTGTTAATCTCTGCAAAATGTCTTCTATCAATTACAGTAAGGCAGACATGATCTTGATTTGTAGAGGTGACAGTTTATGAGGAGAGGCAGATATGATCAAATAACTAAACAAATATATGTGTTAATGTATGTGTGTTCATAGTTATAAACTATGTTACAAATGGTAGAGGGAAAGTATAGGTGCCACGAAAGTACATGAATATTAGGAAAGGGAAGTCAGGATAATATTCCCTGAGGAAGAGATGTGTGTTTGAATTATTTAAAGGGCAAGGAGAGTAGAGTAGAATAGTAAAATGATGGGCAATGGGAGAGATGCATTCCAGGAGATGACCTTGAGGTGGGAGAAAACATGACATTGAGGGGAGAAAGGTGTTTGAGGAAGTGAATGTAGACAATGTGATTATAATGCTGAAAGTTAGGGCAAAAGTGATGTAACGTGCGACTGCAATGAAAAAATGGGAGCCAGAGCATGTAGGGACTTATTGGCTATGATAAGAATTTGTAAGAGCAATAGAATACCACTGAAATATTTAATAGATCAGCTGAAGATCATGGCAAATAACAAGACTGACAATTTGTAAAAATAAATCTAGCTTCTGTGTGGAGAACCAATTTAAGAGGCCAAGAGTGAATGTGCAAAGACTAATTAGGAGGTTTTCACAAAAGTAAAACCCTTGTTTCCTTTCCTTTTCCTTTTCTTTCCTTCCTTCCTTCCTTCCTTCCTTCCTTCCTTCCTTCCTTCCTTCCTTCCTTCCTTCCTTCTTTCCTTCCTTCTTTCCTTCCTTCCCTCCCTCCCTCCCTCCTTCCTTCCCTCCCTTCCTCCCTTTCCCTCCCTTTCCTCACTCCCTCCCTTGCTTCCCAGATAGTACCTGGGAAAATACCCAGGTGCTGGAATTTTGTCATATCCTGAGATAGTGTGACACCAGTTGAATAGGGGTGATGCTATAACATAGCATGATGTGGTATCTTGGGCCAGGAAAGTCTAAGTTAACTTCACTGAGTTTCTTATGATCCCTAGAGTGGCTTGGGAAAACCTTGCTCTTTCCCTCTCCCCTCCAGATTAAAAATGGCCACAAATTCTTTCTACCTCCCATAAAGGGACAGAGTCTAATTCCTCTCCCCTTGACTGTGGGCTGGCCTGGTGGCTTAACTGACTAATAGAATGCAGCCTAAGTGAGCATCTGTGACTTCCAAGGCTAGATAACAATAAGTTCTGTAGCTTTCACTTAGATTTCTTAGACTGCTCCCCCCAAAGAAAGACAGCTGTCACATAACAAGTCTGACCATGCTGCTGGAGAGCCTACCTGGGGAGGTGCTGAGACTACCTGTAGAGGCGAGGGAGGAGCTCAGTTAAGCCCTGTCTTCCATCCATCTCACCAAGATGACTGGCATGTGAATGAAGCCATCTTGGATTTCCAAAGCAGTTCAGCCACATTGAAACACCACCAAGTGATCCAAAGGGAAGCAGAATCACACAACTCAGTTCTTAAAAATATGACCCACGGGGCGTGGACATTATAAAAACAATTATTGTTGTGGTCATTAAGTTTTGGATGGTTTTCTTCCCCACAATAGATAAGCAGGTTATAGCTCTTCATGTGCTCTTAGAGGGCTGTGATAGACAGAGTTGTCTAACTTCAACCTCAAGAAGTCTTTTGGTCAGAGAAGAATTCACAAGCTGACTCCCCAGGGAACACTTGGGAACAATGCTATTGATTATATTTTGTAATTATACAATATCTACCTTAAAATGACCTCAGGGGGGCCTCTTTTTTTAAGTTGGAACAGGAAAACTCAATTCATTTGCTCATCAGCAGTGGGCATTAGCATGGACAAATATTGACAGAGAAGCAAACAATACTACCATGATTGGTATCATTGGAGTTGTACAACACTGCAGCCTTGCTAGCCACCCACTTACTCTCTAAGTCTTAGACACTACCCAGGAAAAAGGGGATGGTGAGGAACCTTCATTTCACTGGGGATATCCTCATATGGCAGAAGAACCTGTGATTTGTCTGAAGACTGTCATCTTGAACTAAGTTGGTTATTTGCCAGTAGGAAAAAATGGAGTTTGAGGTAAGAATTAAGGATAGTAATAGAAAAATGAAACAGTTATTTTTTAGCACAATTGAGTTTAGAGCTTGTGAGATCAATATCTACCATATTAATTAAATACATGAAATACAGCCAGTAAGCCAATTAGAAAATCCCCATTATCTGAGTGGCTCATCTTTTCCTGTGTCCATTTATTCTTTTACAGTGGGAATGGTTTTTCGGTTGTGATCAGAACTCTTGTGTCTGCTCCAGTATGTACTCATGCTAGGAGGATAAATTAGTCATCAGGCCATTCAGTCATCAGAAGGTCTGAACAAACGCAACAGGAGAAGCTCTGTCATGTGGGTCATCATGAGCCTGATGAACCACTTCTGCCTTACAATAGAGAATAGCTCTTTGATGTTTAGAATTCCTGTGCTGTCCCATGCCCTCATTCAGTATTGTTCTCTTCCATACATGCTAAATAAATTATAGCAGATTCTGGCTTCCTGGTTACCATTTATTTCCTTCTAATGTGACCATTCCACAAGTAATGACAAACTTAATCGATAGATATGTTTACACTGTTAGGTATACTCAAAGCTTGTTTATAATATGGTGTCTTCCAAGGATCTCCTCAGAGATCAGATTTCATTTATTATATGTTGATTTTCCTAATTTAAGTCAGAGTCCTGAGTACCTCACTGTTGCCTCCATGTACTGTCTAAGGGTCACTCTATTCCCACCCTGTCCTGCAAGACGTTCAGTGCAGTGCCAACCACACTTAACAAGAAAGATCCAAGTAAATAAGAAAGGGGGAGCATTTACATATTTTTGCTTAGGAAATGAAAAGAAGGAAAACTTTTAACATCTCATTATAAATATCTACCACCAAGTAATTGAATTATAGCTTATATTGTGCAATTTACAATTCATGTCTTTAAAAGAGCTCACAGTTACCTCTATTTGTAAGTTTTGACAGGAAAAACCTGTTCATTTCTTCATCAAACATTTATTAATTCCGAATAGTACCAAGTTCCATGGTAAATGCTTATTAACAGTCCTGTGAAAGGAATGTTAAAAATACATAAACCACAAGGCACACAATAAGCATATTAAATGTTTACTGTTATTAGTCATCAGAGAGATATAAATTTAAACCTCATTGAGATACCACTATACATTTATGAGAATGGCTAAAATGAAAAAGACTAACTATACCATGTATTAGCAAAGATAGATATGTAGCAATTATAACTCTGGAAATGGAAATGGCACAACCAACTTGGAAAACTTTCAGTATCCCTTAAAGAGTTGAATGTACATCTACCCAGTGATCTAGAAATTCTATTCCTAAATTATATTAGTTATCTGGACAACAAATTACCACGTTAATGGCTTATAACAAGAATAAACACGTATCATTTCAATTTCTGGGGAATCAGTAATTCAGGTGAGGGTTTAGCTAGGTGGTTTGGACTCAAGAGTCTCTCATGAGATTTCAAGTAATATGTTGGCCAGGTCTGCAGTTCCCTGAAAGCTTGACTGGGGCTGGAGGCTCTGCTTCCAATTCAAGTTACTCATATGACTAACAAATTGAGGATGACAGTTGGCCAGAGACCTCAATTCCTTGCCATGTGGTTCCCATATATTGCTGCTTGAGTGTCCTCCTGGAAGCTGGCGTGCCCTGGAGTGAATGATTCAATAGAGAGCAAGGTGGCAGCTTTTATGACCTCACTTCAAAAGTCATACTCCATAGTTTTGTGAAATATCCTATTAATTTCATAAATTAGCCCTATTGAGTGTATGATATATGTATGTGTGTGGGGAGAAGGGTGCAGCTATGCAAGAGCATTGAGATAAGGAAGCAACGACTAGTGCATGCTGTTTTTGGAGTCTGGCTATCACATAGGTATTTACCCCAGGGAAATGGAATGAAAGTCCTTCAAAACCTTGTACAAGAATGTTCATAGCAGCTTTATTTATGATAACCAAACTGGGAAACAGCCCGGATGTTCACAGGAGTCTGGATAAACAAACTGTAGTATATTCACACATTGGAAATATCTCAGTGATAAAAAAGAACTAATGAATGCAAAAATATTAATACATTTCAAAAATATTCTGAATGAAAGAAGAAAAAGATCATACATACCATATTATTCGACTTATATGCAATCCTAGAATAGGCAGAACTCTAGGTGATACAAATCCTATGTGTCGTTGCTTCTCACAGGGATGGTAGGCAGATTGGGAGTGGGTAAAAGGAAACTTTTGGGGTAATGGAAATATTCCTTCAAATTTATCAAAATCAACTCAACAGTACACTTATGTTCTGAAGATTATATGTAAATTATACCTTAATAAAAAATGCAAGGCATAATCCAAGGAACATGAAAGACAAATAAGCCATGTGTTATAATTGATAAGAGAGAAATTAATACAGAGGGAAAAATATTAAAGGGAGAAACTTAGGTACATATATTTTTCAAATAAGAAAACACATGGTAATTGTAGTTTTTTTTTTTTTTTTTTTTTAAAGATGGAGTCTTGCTCTGTCGCCCAGGCTGGGGTGCAGTGGCCGGGTCTCAGCTCACTGCAAGCTCCCGCTCCCAGGTTCACGCCATTCTCCTGCCTCAGTCTCCTGAGTAGTTGGGGCTACAGGCGCCCGCCACCTCTCCCGGCTAGTTTTTTTGTATTTTTTAGTAGAGACAGGGTTTCACCGTGTTAGCCAGGATGGTCTCGATCTCCTGACCTCATGATCCGCGCGTCTCGGCCTCCCAAAGTGCTGGGATTACAGGCTTGAACCACCGCGCCTGGCCAATTGTAGATATTTTTAATGATATCTTTTATATTTATAATCTCCACTTCTGGAATAATTGTTGATTTATTTTATTTTGATGTACCTTCCAGTCTTTTTTCATGCATTTAAAAAATAAATAAGAATGTTTGGTATTTGAGATTTTGTAAATTGTGTTTGTGTGTGTAAATGTGTGTGTGTATGTGTGGTTGCCATTACAGTATAAACAGTCCTCCAAATTATTAAAGACTATTTTGAAGCATCATTTTCAGTTGTTATATTCCATTTTAAGACTACTGATAGTTTATGTTAACTGTTCTGTTACTGATGGACCTTTAGGTTCTTTCTCATTATTTAAATAATGCAGTGGAGTTGTTCATAAAGAGTGATCTTTAGTGTTGAGGATTATTTCCTTGGGCTAGGGTTTCCAGAATGTTCTAGATCAAAGAATATGTTTCACATTTCCATGTTGCTTTCTACAGGGTTTAAATTATTATACACATTTACCAATAGTCTATTAAAGGACTTATTTCACTATGCTTTGGTTAGGTAAGTAACCCAGGTAAGTGAAGTAGGTATTTCACTATGCTTTGATAAGCATAGTGAACACTTTGTTTATGTGTTTATTAACCACTGTAATTGAGAAAAATGGTTGAATTGAGCCTTAAAGAATGAACAGTATTTTAAATGTCAATTGGATTTGAAAAGGCAAAGATGAGGAAGGTTATTTCTGCAATGTTCATGGCATGGCAAACAAAGTCATTCCATGTCAAACTCATGGAATTGTAAGTCATTTAGTATAAAAGCTGACAGCAGTTGTTCTCAATCTTGGCTGCACAATAGGATCACCTGAGGGAGAATGTAAAAATCTCCAATATCTCGGCCTTACTAGACCAATAAAATCAGGATAGTTGGGTGAAGAACTCAGGCATCAGTAGTTTTTGAAAGTCCCCAGGTGATTACAATCTGTAAGCAAAATGTAAAACCAGTGGTATAGTAGCCATCAATTCTTCCACTTTTTTTTCAAGATTTTTAGTTTCTTTGCGCTGGGTACGTAATTCCTCCTTTAGCTCTGAGAAATTTGATGGACTGAAGCCTTCTTCTCTCATCTCGTCAAAGTCATTCTCCGTCCAGCTTTGATCCGTTGCTGGCGATGAGCTGCGCTCCTTTGCCGGGGGAGATGCGCTCTTATTTTTTGAATTTCCAGCTTTTCTGCCCTGCTTTTTCCCCATCTTTGTGGTTTTATCTGCCTCTGGTCTTTGATGTTGGTGATGTACTGATGGGGTTTTGGTGTAGGTGTCCTTCCTGTTTGATAGTTTTCCTTCTAACAGTCAGGACCCTCAGCTGTAGGTCTGTTGGAGATTGCTCTACAGCCATTTGATCTTTGACAAACCTGAGAGAAACAAGAAATGGGGAAAGGATTCCCTATTTAATAAATGGTGCTGGGAAAATTGGCTAGCCATAAGTAGAAAGCTGAAACTGGATCCTTTCCTTACTCCTTATACGAAAATTAATTCAAGATGGATTAGAGACTTAAATGTTAGACCTAATACCATAAAAATCCTAGAGGAAAACCTAGGTAGTACCATTCAGGACATAGGCATGGGCAAAGATTTCATGTCCAAAACACCAAAAGCAACGGCAGCAAAAGCCAAAATTGACAAATGGGATCTCATTAAACTAAAGAGCTTCTGCACAGCAAAAGACACTACCATCAGAGTGAACAGGCAACCTACAGAATGGGAGAAAATTTTTGCAATCTACTCATCTGACAAAGGGCTAATATCCAGAACCTACAAAGAACTCAAACAAATTTACAAGAAAAAAACAAACAACCCCATCAAAAAGTGGGCAAAGGACATGAACAGACATTTCTCAAAAGAAGACATTCATACAGCCAACAGACACATGAAAAAATGCTCATCATCACTGGCCATCAGAGAAATGCAAATCAAAACCACAATGAGATACCATCTCACACCAGTTAGAATGGCAATCATTAAAAAGTCAGGAAACAACAGGTGCTGGAGAGGATGTGGAGAAATAGGAACACTTTTACACTGTTGGTGGGATTGTAAACTAGTTCAACCATTATGGAAAACAGTATGGCGATTCCTCAAGGATCTAGAACTAGATGTACCATATGACCCAGCCATCCCATTACTGGGTATATACCCAAAGGATTATAAATTATGCTGCTATAAAGACACATGCACACGTATGTTTATTGCAGCACTATTCACAATAGCAAAGACTTGGAATCAACCCAAATGTCCATCAGTGACAGATTGGATTAAGAAAATGTGGCACATATACACCATGGAACACTATGCAGCCATAAAAAAGGATGAGTTTGAGTCCTTTGTAGGGACTTGGATGCAGCTGGAATCCATCATTCTTAGCAAACTATCACAAGAACAGAAAACCAAACACCGCATGTTCTCACTCATAGGTGGGAACTGAACAATGAGATCACTCGGACTCAGGAAGGGGAACATCACACACAGGGGCCTATCATGGGGAGGGGGGAGGGGGGAGGGATTGCATTGGGAGTTATACCTGATGTAAATGACGAGTTGATGGGTGCAGCACAGCAACATGGCACAAGTATACATATGTAACAAACCTGCACGTTATGCACATGTACCCTACAACTTAAAGTATAATAATAATAAATAAATTAAAAAAAAAAAAAAAAAAACCAGTGGTATAGAGTGATGTGAAATGGAATAAGTTGCCATTAGAGATGAAACAGAAGAGATGAAGACCATATGTAGCAAGACAGAATGCTCTAGGACAAATTGTATATTCTGGGCAAATTAGCAAATGCTGTTAGGTTAGTGTCCCTTTCTTATCATCTTGGAGTCCTTTACCTTTTCATGCACTCATACAGTGGGCATTATTCCCAACCAACAACTAGCACTTGATCTTGTCGACCGGCTGCAAGCAAACCACCCCCACAGCTACCCACAAGCCTGGAGACCTGGGAGCTTTTGCTCCACACCCCCAGGGCATAGGCCTGAAGCAATGATTGCTGATGATATGATATAAGTAATTCAGCTTCTTCTCTCCTAATCAAGACAATTCTGACATGTGATCTATACTAATGCATTCAAGTAGCTGATATGCAAACTTTTCCTTGTTTTCTAAGACAAGATGAGCTTGTGCCAGAACATAAATCTGTATGCTGCGTCCTTCAGAAAGAAATGGTTCTGTGAAAGAAAGGTCAGCTGAAGTAAATAGTGGATTTAGTGACTTAGCTGCAAGCACCTTATTTCATCATGGACCAGTGACACAGATCAAGGATCTGCAAACCACACTTTGAGTAGTGCTGCCTTTCACTGTCTCCAGCATGCTCTGTGGCAGTAAACCAAACTTACCCTGTGTGGACGTGCCTTTACCTTGCACTCTTGCCTGGCCTCATTTCTTTCCCTCTTTCACATCTTGCTCCTTGTTTTTCTCTGGGAACTCTTAGTTATAAATTACCTTCACATGATTCATTGTGTGAACATCTGCTTCCAGGGAGCCCAATTAAGACAGGCAATAAGGAATGCATAGGAGGGTAAAACCTGTGCTTTAGGAACATAATTCCAACAGTTCCTAGGAATGATGTACAAAAATGAATAAATGTAGGTAGGAAGTGAGATTGAAGACTATCACAATATCCTTTCAACCAGGAGACTCAGGAGTTCTCCACCTCCATTACTCATATTTTAAAAGATCCTTTTCTTGCCATATCTAAGGTCCCGGCCTTATTTTAGATGCCCATTAGTTTTGAGGTTTAGAACCACTGGTTTGCATTTCAAAATGTAACTCAAGAACCATGCCGATATTTCAGTGGAGATGGTAGCTTCCTCAGAATTTGTAAACTGAAGTTCCCTTTGTGAGATATGTGTTATTTACTGTAGACTTTATAGCTCATAGACTGATTCTAAATTATATTTGTAAGGAAACTTAGGTGTATCCCATGTATCTGACCTGGAGCAAGTATTGAAAACTCTCTGGCCCTCAGTTTTCTCACTTCTTGAATGAGGAAAATGAATTACATTATTCCTAAGGTCTCTTTCAGTTCTAAAATGTTATGTTCAACAATAGCTACTAGATTATGTCAGTGAAACAAAATAAAACAGAAAATAATGTTATATTTTCAGATATAATAATCAGATTATTTTCTGTTTTATTTTGTCACTTCTCAAAACAAATGGACAAAAATCATACATTTATTGTAAAAACAATTCTCTAGGAAGCTAACCTTTGTCTGGTTTTCATGATGGTATGTTTACTGCTTTTAACTTTGCTTTGGAAATGGGTAGCCATCTAATTAGGTTGATAAGGTCAGCAGGCAGAAACTTTGGAAAGAGATTGGATAATATTTGTGAGTGTGTATATTTGCCTAGACATGCTTTTCGTCAAGTTTGTTGTACTTTAATGATTAGCTAGAAATAATAAGCCTGCTGTATATGCTATTTTATTAATGCTCTGTCATGTATGGGTTTTTCTAAGGTAATTTGAAAATACAGAGAAAATATAATTATTTGAGGGTGCTTTTAGAAGAGGTGGATATGTTTATAAAATTAAATAGTAATTGAATAACACAATACTTCTCAAGACAGAATTCACCAGTATACATGGTTCATAGAGAGGGTTTGTGGAACTGAATGAGTTTTATTTTCCCCAATTTTCAAGGAACATGTAAATTCATTATGGCGTGATCTTGTGGATCAAGAAAGATGATTTTAACATATGTAAATCATTTCTGCTCATCAGTTTGTCACATCTTGTCCCCAAACAACCCTAAAATAGTTCAATATTTTTTAGACTCTTTTGTTGCTCAACTTTAGGAAGAAATGTGGACTTCACAGTCATATCACACAGACTTTCCATTTGAAATGATTCTCAATTCCATTCCCTTCTGGGCTCTTATGCTTTTGAATCCTCATACAAACATGGGGAATTATGACATCTATGTGGCATTTTAAAAATTTATTTTTTTTCCCTTAAGTGAGGTATAATACACAGGTAGGAAAGTATATAGATCTTAAGTATACAACCCAATGAATTTTTACGTATGTATACACTAGTATAACTACCACTTGAACCAAGATATAAAGCAAGATTAAAAAAATCTCTTCTCATCCCTTCCTAGTTAATTTTCCGTCATTTAGAAGTTACTACCATTTTGACTTCAAGCACGATAACTTGATTTTGCCTGTCCTTGTTCTTTGTAGAAATGGAATGATACCTTATGTTTGCTTTCTTTGCTCAATACTGTGTGAGATTCATGTGTATTCTTGCCTATGGTATAATAAATAATCATTAGCTTCATTAACTGTGATGTAATAGTCTATGGAGATTTCATTTTACTCTTGATAGATCTTTGTTCTATTTTCATTTTTCATTTATGAATGTCTGCTGTGATTTTTGATGAATACATCTACTCACTAATTTTTTAGTTGACATAACTAGAGTTAACATGACTGGTTTGTAAGGCAGACATAATTCACCTTTAGGAAATGCTGCCAAAGGATTTTACAAAGTGGTAGTACAAACTCTTATTTCCACCAGTGATGTATGAGAGCCCTAGTTCCTCTGCATTTGTGCCAATATGTGATATTGTCAGTGTTTTTGATTTTAATCATTCTGGTGAATGTGTGGTAGTTTCTCACTGTGGTTTTAAATTTTATTTCCCTAATTAATAATAATATTCTATGCCTTTTCATATGCGTACTGGCCTTCTGGGAACATGTTATATGAAATACTATTCAAATCTTTTAGCTGTTTTCCTTTAATTGTCTTTTTTGTTATTGATTTGTTCTTTATGTATTCTGATAAATATGTAAAAAATCAAATTAACAAGTATCTGTTTCCAGTCTGTGTCCTGTGAGATTTTTTGTTAATAATTTATTTTGATGAACAGAAGTTATTAATTTTAAGGAAGTCTAATTTATCACTATTTTCTGCTATTGTTCATGCTTTTTTGCATTGTGTTTTACTATGTGATTTGAAAATCCGGTCACCCCATAATGCATTCAAATTGACAGATGCTAGGTTTGCTTCTTTCCCCATTAAAAAAATTGTGGCAACATTCACATACATAAAATTTACCATCTTGGCCATTTTTAAGTATACAGTTTAGTGTTATTAAAAATATTCATAATGTTGTAAAGCCATAATCGTTGCCCATCTCCAGAACTCTTTTTATTTTATAAAACCAAAACTCTATATTCATTAAATAACAATTCCCCATTCCTCCTTGTCCCTGTTGCCTGGCAACCCCATGCCAATTTTCTGTCCCTATGATTTTGACTACTGTAAGTATGTAATGTAAGAGGAATTATACAATATTTGTCTTCTGTGTACTTGGTATAATGTCCTCAACATTCATCCATGCTGTAGAATATGTCAGAATTCCCTTCCTTTTTAAGGCTGAATAATATTCCATTGTATGTATATAACATACTGTGACTTAAATTCTGACTTACCATGTTTTTCTATCCTGAAAAATGTCCCATGTGCATTGAGAAGAATGTGTATGATGTTATTGTTGGGTAGTGTTCTGTATCTGTCTATTAGATCAAATTGGTTATGGTGTTGTCTTTCATTTCCTTACTTATTTTTTGTCTGATTGTTCTATCCGTTAATGAAAGCAGGGTATTAAAGTATCCAACTATTATTATAGAACTATTTTTCTCCTCAGTTCTGTCAGTTTTTTCTTCATATTCTTATTGTCCTATTAGGTGCATACATGTTTAAAATGGTTATATTTCTTGATGTACTGAAACTGTTACTAATATGTAATATGTCTTTCTTTGTCTCTTGCAATTTCTTTGATTTAAAGTCTATTCTGTCTTATGTTAGCATAGCCACTCCTGTTCTCTTTTGGTTACTGTTTACATGGAATATTTTTCCATCATTTTATTTTTAATCTATCTATGTGTTTGGATCTATATTGTTGGATTCTGTTTTTTAATCTATTCTGCCAATTTGTCATCTGATGGGAAAATTTAATCCATTTACATTTAAAGTAATTAGAAATAAGGAGGGCCTTAACTTCTTTCATTTTGCTATTTGTTTTCTATATATCTTATAACTTTTTTTGTTTTTCATTTTCTGTGTTACTACTGTCCTTCTTTGTGTTGAGTTAATTTTTTTTGTAGTGAAACATTTAAATTGCTTTCTCATTTTCTTTTGTGCATATTCTTATAGCTCTTTTCTTTGTGGTTACTATGGGCAGTACATTTAATATCCTAATTATAATACTAATTTAAATTTATATCTGCTTAACTTCAGTAACATAAAAGCTCTATTTCTTTATAGCTCTATCTTCACTCCTTTTATTAGTTAATGTCACAAAGTTGTATCTGTACACATTGTATACCCCCAAACGTAAACTAATAATTCTTTAAATGTATTAGTCTCTTAAATTATGTAGAAACAAAATGGATTTATAAAACCAAGCTACAATAATACTAATTTTTAGACTAATTGTGTTTTTAAAAAATGTAATTGTCTCTTAAATAATGTAGAATATAAAAAAGCAGAATTACAAACTGTTGTTATAATAATACTAGCATTTATAATTGCTCCTATGTTTACCTTTATTGATATGTTCATTTCTTAATATGGCTTCAAGTTATTGTCTAGTGTTCTTTGTTTTTTTTTTTTTTAAATTTTTTTATTATTATTATACTTTAAGTTGTAGGGTACATGTGCATAACGTGCAGGTTTGTTACATATGTATACTTGTGCCATGTTGCTGTGCTGCACCCATCAACTCGTCATTTACATCAGGTATAACTCCCAATGTAATCCCTCCCCCCTCCCCCCTCCCCATGATAGGCCCCTGTGTGTGATGTTCCCCTTCCTGAGTCCAAGTGATCTCATTGTTCAGTTCCCACCTATGAGTGAGAACATGCGGTGTTTGGTTTTCTGTTCTTGTGATAGTTTGCTAAGAATGATGGTTTCCAGCTGCATCCATGTCCCTACAAAGGACACAAACTCATCCTTTTTGATGGCTGCATAGTATTCCATGGTGTATATGTGCCACATTTTCTTAATCCAATCTGTCACTGATGGACATTTGGGTTGATTCCAAGTCTTTGCTATTGTGAATAGTGCTGCAATAAACATACGTGTGCATGTGTCTTTATAGCAGCATAATTTATAATCCTTTGGGTATATACCCAGTAATGGGATGGCTGGGTCATATGGTACATCTAGTTCTAGATCCTTGAGGAATCGCCATACTGTTTTCCATAATGGTTGAACTAGTTTACAATCCCACCAACAGTGTAAAAGTGTTCCTATTTCTCCACATCCTCTCCAGCACCTGTCGTTTCCTGACTTTTTAATGATCGCCATTGTAACTGGTGTGAGATGGTATCTCATTGTGGTTTTGATTTGCATTTCTCTGATGGCCAGTGATGATGAGCATTTTTTCATGTGTCTGTTGGCTGTATGAATGTCTTCTTTTGAGAAATGTCTGTTCATATCCTTTGCCCACTTTTTGATGGGGTTGTTTGTTTTTTTCTTGTAAATTTGTTTGAGTTCTTTGTAGGTTCTGAATATTAGCCCTTTGTCAGATGAGTAGATTGCAAAAATTTTCTCCCATTCTGTAGGTTGCCTGTTCACTCTGATGGTAGTTTCTTTTGCTGTGCAGAAGCTCTTTAGTTTAATGAGATCCCATTTGTCAATTTTGGCTTTTGCTGCCGTTGCTTTTGGTGTTTTAGACATGAAGTCTTTGCCCATGCCTATGTCCTGAATGGTACTACCTAGGTTTTCCTCTAGGATTTTTATGGTATTAGGTCTAACATTTAAGTCTCTAATCCATCTTGAATTAATTTTCGTATAAGGAGTAAGGAAAGGATCCAGTTTCAGCTTTCTACTTATGGCTAGCCAATTTTCCCAGCACCATTTATTAAATAGGGAATCCTTTCCCCATTTCTTGTTTCTCTCAGGTTTGTCAAAGATCAGATGGCTGTAGATGTGTGGTATTATTTCTGAGGACTCTGTTCTGTTCCATTGGTCTATATCTCTGTTTTGGTACCAGTACCATGCTGTTTTGGTTACTGTAGCCTTGTAGTATAGTTTGAAGTCAGGTAGCGTGATGCCTCCAGCTTTGTTCTTTTGACTTAGGATTGTCTTGGAGATGCGGGCTCTTTTTTGGTTCCATATGAACTTTAAAGTAGTTTTCTCCAATTCTGTGAAGAAACTCATTGGTAGCTTGATGGGGATGGCATTGAATCTATAAATTACCTTGGGCAGTATGGCCATTTTCACGATACTGATTCTTCCTATCCATGAGCATGGTATGTTCTTCCATTTGTTTGTGTCCTCTTTTATTTCACTGAGCAGTGGTTTGTAGTTCTCCTTGAAGAGGTCCTTTACATCCCTTGTAAGTTGGATTCCTAGGTATTTTATTCTCTTTGAAGCAATTGTGAATGGAAGTTCATTCATGATTTGGCTCTCTGTTTGTCTGTTACTGTTGTATAAGAATGCTTGTGATTTTTGCACAGTAATTTTGTATCCTGAGACTTTGCTGAAGTTGCTTATCAGCTTAAGGAGATTTTGGGCTGAGACAATGGGGTTTTCTAAATATACAATCATGTCATCTGCAAACAGGGACAGTTTGACTTCTTCTTTTCCTAACTGAATACCCTTGATTTCTTTCTCTTGCCTGATTGCCCTAGCCAGAACTTCCAACACTATGTTGAATAGGAGTGGTGAGAGAGGGCATCCCTGTCTTGTGCCAGTTTTCAAAGGGAATTTTTCCAGTTTTTGCCCATTCAGTATGATATTGGCTGTGGGTTTGTCATAAATAGCTCTTATTATTTTGAGGTACGTTCCATCAATACCGAATTTATTGAGCGTTTTTAGCATGAAGGGCTGTTGAATTTTGTCAAAAGCCTTTTCTGCATCTATTGAGATAATCATGTGGTTCTTGTCTTTGGTTCTGTTTATATGCTGGATTATGTTTATTGATTTGCGAATGTTGAACCAGCCTTGCATCCCAGGGATGAAGCCCACTTGATCATGGTGGATAAGCTTTTTGATGTGTTGCTGAATCCGGTTTGCCAGTATTTTATTGAGGATTTTTGCATCGATGTTCATCAGGGATATTGGTCTAAAATTCTCTTTTTTTGTTGTGTCTCTGCCAGGCTTTGGTATCAGGATGATGTTGGCCTCATAAAATGAGTTAGGGAGGATTCCCTCTTTTTCTGTTGATTGGAATAGTTTCAGAAGGAATGGTACCAACTCCTCCTTGTACCTCTGGTAGAATTCAGCTGTGAATCCATCTGGTCCTGGACTTTTTTTGGTTGGTAGGCTATTAATTATTGCCTCAATTTCAGAGCCTGCTATTGGTCTATTTAGGGATTCAACTTCTTCCTGGTTTAGTCTTGGAAGAGTGTAAGTGTCCAGGAAATTATCCATTTCTTCTAGATTTTCCAGTTTATTTGCGTAGAGGTGTTTATAGTATTCTCTGATGGTAGTTTGTATTTCTGTGGGGTCGGTGGTGATATCCCCTTTATCATTTTTAATTGCGTCGATTTGATTCTTCTCTCTTTTCTTCTTTATTAGTCTTGCTAGTGGTCTGTCAATTTTGTTGATCTTTTCAAAAAACCAACTCCTGGATTCATTGATTTTTTGGAGAGTTTTTTGTGTCTCTATCTCCTTCAGTTCTGCTCTGATCTTAGTTATTTCTAGCCTTCTGCTAGCTTTCGAATGTGTTTGCTCTTGCTTCTCTAGTTCTTTTAATTGCGATGTTAGAGTGTCAATTTTAGATCTTTCCTGCTTTCTCTTGTGGGCATTTAGTGCTATAAATTTCCCTCTACACACTGCTTTAAATGTGTCCCAGAGATTCTGGTATGTTGTATCTTTGTTCTCATTGGTTTCAAAGAACATCTTTATTTCTGCCTTCATTTCGTTATGTACCCAGTAGTCATTCAGGAGCAGGTTGTTCAGTTTCCATGTAGTTGAACGGTTTTGATTGAGTTTCTTAGTCCTGAGTTCTAGTTTGATTGCACTGTGGTCTGAGAGACAGTTTGTTATAATTTCTGTTCTTGTACATTTGCTGAGGAGTGCTTTACTTCCAATTACGTGGTCGATTTTGGAGTAAGTACGATGTGGTGCTGAGAAGAATGTATATTCTGTTGATTTGGGGTGGAGAGTTCTATAGATGTCTATTAGGTCTGCTTGCTGCAGAGATGAGTTCAATTCCTGGATATCCTTGTTAACTTTCTGTCTCGTTGATCTGTCTAATGTTGACAGTGGAGTGTTGAAGTCTCCCATTATTATTGTATGGGAGTCTAAGTCTCTTTGTAAGTCTCTAAGGACTTGCTTTCTGAATCTGGGTGCTCCTGTATTGGGTGCATATATATTTAGGATAGTTAGCTCTTCCTGTTGAATTGATCCCTTTACCATTATGTAATGGCCTTCTTTGTCTCTTTTGATCTTTGATGGTTTAAAGTCTGTTTTATCAGAGACTAGTATTGCAACCCCCGCTTTTTTTTGTTCTCCATTTGCTTGGTAAATCTTCCTCCATCCCTTTATTTTGAGCCTATGTATGTCTCTGCGTGTGAGATGGGTCTCCTGAATACAGCAGACTGATGGGTTTTGACTCTTTATCCAATTTGCCAGTCTGTGTCTTTTAATTGGAGCATTTAGCCCATTTACATTTAAGGTTAAGATTGTTATGTGTGAACTTGATCCTGCCATTATGATATTAACTGGTTATTTTGCTCATTAGTTGATGCAGTTTCTTCCTAGCCTCGATGGTCTTTACATTTTGGCATGTTTTTGCAATGGCTGGTACCGGTTTTTCCTTTCCATGTTTAGTGCTTCCTTCAGGGTCTCTTGTAAGGCAGGCCTAGTGGTGACAAAATCTCTAAGCATTTGCTTATCTGTAAAGGATTTTATTTCTCCTTCACTGATGAAACTTAGTTTGGCTGGATATGAAATTCTGGGTTTAAAATTCTTTTCTTTAAGAATGTTGAATATTGGCCCCCACTCTCTTCTGGCTTGGAGAGTTTCTGCCGAGAGATCTGCTGTTAGTCTGATGGGCTTCCCTTTGTGGGTAACCCGACCTTTCTCTCTGGCTGCCCTTAAGATTTTTTCCTTCATTTCAACTTTGGTGAATCTGGCAATTATGTGTCTTGGAGTTGCTCTTCTCGAGGAGTATCTTTGTGGCGATCTCTGTATTTCCTGGATTTGAATGTTGGCCTGCCCTACTAGGTAGGGGAAGTTCTCCTGGATGATATCCTGAAGAGTGTTTTCGAACTTGGTTCCATTTTCCCCCTCACTTTCAGGCACCCCAATCAGACGTAGATTTGGTCTTTTTACATAATCCCATACTTCTTGCAGGCTTTGTTCATTTCTTTTTCTTCTTTTTTCTTTTGGTTTGTCTTCTCGCTTCATTTCATTCATTTGATCCTCAATCGCAGATACTCTTTCTTCCAGTTGATCGAGTCGGTTACTGAAGCTTGTGCATTTGTCACGTATTTCTCGTGTCATGGTTTTCATCTCTTTCATTTCGTTTATGACCTTCTCTGCATTAATTACTCTAGCCATCAATTCTTCCACTTTTTTTTCAAGATTTTTAGTTTCTTTGCGCTGGGTACGTAATTCCTCCTTTAGCTCTGAGAAATTTGATGGACTGAAGCCTTCTTCTCTCATCTCGTCAAAGTCATTCTCCGTCCAGCTTTGATCCGTTGCTGGCGATGAGCTGCGCTCCTTTGCCGGGGGAGATGCGCTCTTATTTTTTGAATTTCCAGCTTTTCTGCCCTGCTTTTTCCCCATCTTTGTGGTTTTATCTGCCTCTGGTCTTTGATGATGGTGATGTACTGATGGGGTTTTGGTGTAGGTGTCCTTCATGTTTGATAGTTTTCCTTCTAACAGTCAGGACCCTCAGCTGTAGGTCTGTTAGAGATTGCTTGAGGTCCACTCCAGACCCTGTTTGCCTGGGTATCAGCAGCAGAGGCTGCAGAAGATAGAATATTTCTGAACAGCGAGTGTACCTGTCTGATTCTTGCTTTGGAAGCTTCCTCTCAGGGGTGTACTCCACCCTGTGAGGTGTGGGGTGTCAGACTGCCCCTAGTGGGGGATGTCTCCCAGTTAGGCTACTCAGGGGTCAGGGACCCACTTGAGCAGGGAGTCTGTCCCTTCTCAGATCTCAACCTCCGTGTTGGGAGATCCACTGCTCTCTTCAAAGCTGTCAGACAGAGTCGTTTGCGTCTGCAGAGGTTTCGGCTGTGTTTGTTATTGCCCTGTCCCCAGAGGTGGAGTCTACAGAGACAGGCAGGTTTCCTCGAGCTGCTGTGAGCTCCACCCAGTTCGAGCTTCCCAGCTGCTTTGTTTACCTACTTAAGCCTCAGCAATGGTGGGCGCCCCTCCCCCAGCCTCGCTGCTGCTTTGCCGGTATATCACAGACTGCTGTGCTAGCAATGAGGGAGGCTCCGTGGGTGTGGGACCCTCCCGGCCAGGTGTGGGATATGATCTCCTGGTGTGCCTATTTGCTTAAAGCGCAGTATTGGGGTGGGAGTTACCCGATTTTCCAGGTGTTGTGTGTCTCAGTTCCCCTGGCTAGGAAAAGGGATTCCCTTCCCCCTTGCGCTTCCCAGGTGAGGCAATGCCTCGCCCTGCTTCAGCTCTCGCTGGTCGGGCTGCAGCAGCTGACCAGCACCGATCGTCCGGCACTCCCCAGTGAGATGAACCCAGTACCTCAGTTGAAAATGCAGAGATCACCGGTCTTCTGTGTCGCTCGTGCTGGGAGTTGGAGCCTGGAGCTGTTCCTATTCAGCCATCTTGCTCCGCCCCCCGATTGCAACTGTCTGTCTAGTGTTGTTTGATTTCAACCTTCAGGACTTCCTTAAGCACCTCTACAGGGAAGGTACTGGTTACAGACTTCCTCTCCTTTGATTTATTTGAGTATGTTTTAATTTCTCTCTCACTTTTGAAGAACAGTTTGGCTAGATGTAGGATTCTTGGATGTCACATGTTTTTCTTTTAGTACTTTGAATATATTGGCCCACTACCTTCTGGCCTCTAAAGTTTCTGATAAAAATATGCAGATAATCTTATTGAAGAATACCTTGTATGTATGAATTGCTTCTCTTTTGCCAAATCTAAGATTCGGCATCAGACAGTTAAATAGTTACATCAGACAGATTTTGCCACTAGAATTGTTGTCTAGTTTGGAAGACAGAGTCCTAGTACTTCTGACTCTGACATCTTCCTAGAATCCTCTCCCCTTAAGCTTGTTTTTAAAGATGATAACTAGTTGTGTTATAATAGAAAATATATTGGATTTTAGCTATGAAGATCTAGGTGTCCTATCTTTTCCAATGACTAAATATCTAAGATTCTAAGATTCTCTCTTTGAGTTTTGAAAGTTTGATTATAATGTGTCTTGGTGTCAGTCTCTTTTGTTCATCTTCCTTGAAATTTGTTGAGTTTTGTGAATGTGAATGTTTATATTCATGACTTTCATCAAATTGGGAAAGTTTTCAGCCATTATTTCATCTAATTTTCTTTCTACTTCTTTATCTCTTTTTCTGAGATTTCTACAATGTATGTTGGTGTGCTTAATGGTGTCCCATAGGTCCTTTAGGCTTTGTTCATTTTTCTTTAATCTTTTTTCTTTCTGTTCCTCAGACTTGATAATTTCTGTTGTCCTAGTGTCGAGTCTTCTGATTCTTTCTTCTGCCTGCTCAAATTTGCCTTTGAATTCCTCTAGCAAACCTTTCATTTCAATTATCCTTCTTTTCAGCTCCAGAATCCCTTTTCCGGTTTTCTTTTTATGTTTTCTATCTCTTTCCAAAATGATATTTCTATTTTGTTCATATGTTATTTTCTTGACTGTCTTCACATCTCCCCTTAGTTTTTTGAGCATCTTTAAGACTGTTGTTTTAAAGTCTTTGTTGTCTTGTAGAGTTGCCATTGGGTCTTTCTAGGAATAGTTTCTGTTAATTTATTTTTTTCCTTTGAATTTACCATACTTTCCTGTTTCTTTGTGATTTTTTTCTTGGGAACTCAACATTTTAATCTAATAATTTGGTAAGTGTAGGAATAAGATTATCCTTCTCCAGGATTTGCTTTTTTTTGTTATTTTATTATTATATTTGTAGACTGTCTGTGTGCCAAGGATCAATCTGAATTATAAACTTGAATTCTTCTCACGTCTTTCCTGAGGCTGAGCCTCTCCCTAGATATCCATGGCCATTTTCCAATTTTCCCCAGATATGCAGTTGCTTTTGAATGTTCTAGTCTTCAATGTTTAGCTCCCGAAAGAAGAAAAATATAAAAATGAAGAGGGGGTTAAAACAAAGGATTCAGCTCTTTAAATCCCCTGGTAGTCACTTCAGCTGCAGTGGGAGGGACCTCAACAATGGGAAGAGGTGAAACAACGATGGTCACCTACCTCTTTGACTTCATGTCTGTGATCAGAGGCAGCAATCAGTGATCAGAGCATGGATCCCAAATATTTGGAGGACAGGGTGATTTTTGCTCACCCAGTCTCCTGCAAGCTGTGGGCAAGCTGTCCCAAGAACACATGAATAGCTGCCTGCCATGAGCTGGGATTGGAGATGGGTAGCTGCTACTGTGCTAAGAGCTGAAATTAACTGCAATTTTTTGTCGAAGAATTCTCCTGGAAGTTCCAAGCCTTCAATAGACTCCAGAGTTCCAAAGCAGTTACATCAGACAGATTTTGCCAGTGCAATTGCTGTCTAGTTTGGAAGACAGAGTCCTAGTACTGCTGACTCTGCCATCTTCCCAGAATCCTCTCCCCTTAAGCTTGTTTTTAAAGATGATAACTAGTTGTATTATAATAGAAAATATATTGGATTTTAGGTATGAAGATCTAGGTGTCCTATCTTTTCTGATGACTAAATATGTACTTTGAGCAGTGTAATTAATATTTTAAGTCTTCTTCATCATTTGTAATATAGTTTATTAGTCAGAACTCTTTTGGTTGCAAGTGGCAGAAAACTAATTAAGCCACCTCAAGCAAGAGAGGGTTATCTGGAAGGTGGTTAGGTCCTAGAATCAGAGGAAGAGCTGCCAAAACCATGTTAGCATATGGGACCTTAGGGGTCCAATCACACTTTGATCTCTGCTTTTCTCTCTGTATTATCTTCATTTCCATTGGCTGCATATAGGCTTTATGAGGCAAGAAAATATGGCAGTTGGCAGTGCCAGCCTTATGACACCTTAACTGAGCATCTCAAAAGGAAGAGAAAGCATCTTTTATTTTCCTTCACTTCAGTATATAATAATCCTAGTGAAGGATTCTGGGTAGTCCTAAGTCATCTGTCAACCCACATGAACAAGAGGGAGATAGAAACTATTATTATTAATCACAGGTTGAAATAAAGAGGGAAGCAATTTACCCAAAGAAGTAGGTATGTCACTACCAAAAGAAGGGAAATAAAGTGCTGGGCAGATACAAATAATAGATATCTATTACAAAGGAAATAAAAATGCTTGACTCACATGAGCTGGTTGTTGAAAGTGTCTGGCTCTCAGAACTGGGGCTCTATAGAGGATCATTGCAGGCCTAAGCAAAATAGAAATCCAAGATGAAATTCCAGACTCTTACTTGTAAGTCACTTTCATGGGTTTTTAAGGTCAAAGGTGGATCCCTGTATTACATCCATCAGAATAAAGCTCTATCTGATTTTCTCTTACTGGTTCCAAGGAGATGCTCCTGATGGTAAAATATGGGGCCCAGAATCTCGCAAATTATCACCCTTAAAAGATATTGTGTTAGTAATTCATGTTTCATTCCCTTTCCTTCCTAAGCTTCTCCAACATGAGTTTAAAATTCTTATGGCTACAATAGCATTTAGATAATTGATAATTGTGACAGATAAACAACATGGTTGCTTTTGAATAATTGCCACTTCAAGTATTAACTCTGTAGCAGTAAGAGCTTCTTAGGGAACTCTGTATTCAGTTCTTACTTCTATCTTATTTATCTTGGGATATGTGATTCTCAAACTTTAACATGTGTACAAACCATCTGTATGGCTGGTTAAGATATAGATTGCTGGGCCAAATCTCTCAGAGTTTATGATACCATAGGTCTGGGATAGGGCCCCAACATTTAGCAGGTTCCTAATGATGCTGCTGTTGCTTGTCCAGGGATCACACTTTACGAACTAGATAAAAGATACATCCCTAAACATACTAACATGAATAAGTCCTTTATACATCATATTTTGTCTCATTAGGAAAACTTTCAATTAAAAGCAACTATATTTTCTTTGGAAAATAAATAACCTTTATTATAGAAATGAAAATATTTGCTCTTCAATTAACTTTTGCAATTCTGATTTGCTTGAGGGTTGGGGTAAAAGATAGATTCATGTATCAGATTAATTTCTTGGAGGTCATGCATCTTGTAGAAGGGAAAAAATTCTCATAAGTAACATTTTTTAACACTCAAGGATAGTTTTTTTATCCCATTGCAAGTAGCCTTAACCTCTGCTCTACAGTTTTTTAATCTGTTCAGCCTAATCAGATTTTGTGGTTGGTTTGTTTATTTTTCTTTTATTTATGTGTTCTTGTTGTGTATATACCAGATATCAAATGTCTTTAAACAGTATTTCCAATTGGGATTAGAAAGGTATAATTCCAAATTCTGTCAGTTCCAGATTTGGTCACCAAATGAGTCATAGAAATCGCTGCAAAGGAGTGAATCATACTGCCTCTTTCTATCAGTCATGGCCAAAGAATTTCAGTTAGCCTACCTCATAAATTAAAATCTGGGAGCAAGAATTTTTTTGGTAGCAATGTTGCATCAGTATTGACATATAAGAGATGATTCTGAGAGTAGCATGGGAGAGAGGAAGAATACAGATTCTGCAATAATAACTGTATCAGGTGATATTTTTCTTCAACTGTTACATTTCAGATGATGGAAATTTAAGTACTGAATGGCCTCAAGGACTTCTGGGGCACAGAGATTCCACTTTAGAAGCTTTCTTTCTTCCTTGAACACTTTAGGTTTAAATGTCTCCTTTTAGGACAAACTCCTATTTGGAGTATGGTATTTTCTCTATTTTAATTAAGTATTAAGAATCAATAAGGGCTTCTGTCCTCTGTTCAGTTTCTGAAGGACCATGCACCATGGTTAAAATACTTGTCCACAATATATCATGATAGTGTGATTTGCCTGCTAAAATCACTATTTCATACTTTGCAGTTTCTACTTCTGCTCTAACAAGTAATCTTTAATTTTTCTTCAAGTATTAAGATAAAAATATTATTACATTGTTATCTAGTAGTTATACTAAATTCATTTTTATTAAGTTCCTTAACAGTTCCTGCGTTCACCACGTTACTCCTAGATAACAAACATGGGACATCTTCATTTAAATCAAGTTTAAAAAATATTCTATAAGTTATGTAAACACACAAAATAGAAAGTATTGAAAATAACACAAGAGAAAGATTGTCAAAGTAGCCTGTCTCCTTTCTATGAATTTGAGAGAGAAAATAGAAAAGTGGACTAGGTCATGAGCAGAATTGGGTTTGTGTGTATTTGAGGACACCGTTGACATTTCCTTGCCATTGCTGCCCCAACCCTAACATTTCCACACCCCTATTTGCCAACAACGATAACCAAAGCAATAGGAAAATAGCCCTGCTTTGCTTCTGTCTGTCAGATATCTCACTGGAGCACATGAAACTGGTGGACTCTAATATGTATTTGAAACCGTTATCACAAAGTAGTCTGATAATTGTAGGTTTTGCCTTTCCAGACTCCATAATACAGGTGAGCTCTCTGGAAGAAGGGAGAGATTAATGTTGAGGACCAATTCATCATATATACTAGACAAAAGATGGAAGACATGGATAAGGAAATCTGTAGAGAAGAGAAACACCTGAGAACAGGAATATTCAAAGGACAATTGGGGAGGCTAAGAATGAATGGTAATAGGGTCAAGGGAAGAACCAGGAAAGTGTGGTATTACGGCAACCAAGGAAGAACAAAAGTTTAGGAAGAAGGAAGTGCATAATAATGGGAAAATGCTGTACTGCAGCAGTTATCAATTTTTGTAGTATGACATCTTTTCAGTAACAAAAATTCTGTGTACCCTGAGTATTAGGCAAGACTTTGTTACAGAAAATCAACTTGAAGTCATTTATGCAGCAAATGAATTTATTGACACATACAACTTTAAGTCCAGTGGGGACAGATCTAGCATTAACTGCTTAAGTGGTGCAATTGGGCTAAACCTTTTTCCCTCCCTCTTTGGCTTTGTTTGCTTGTCTGCCCTCGGTATTGGCTTCATTGTCAGGCAGGCTTTTTCCATGAAACTAGGAAAAAATGGACTCTGGAAACCAGACCTACATTTTGCATACAACTTCTGCTCCCAAAAGAAGAGACCCTTTGTCTCTTTTAGTATCCTCAGGTCAAATCTTAGGGAAGAGATTGATTGGCCTGGCTTAGGTCAGGTGCCTTTCACTACACCAGTCACTTGCAGGCTGTAAGCATAGAATGCTCCTATTGGCTAAATCTGGGTTACATGCCCATCCTGCTGGTGGAGGGAATCTGGTCAGTCATACCCAAAACATGGAAAGGATTTTTCCATGTGAATCATAGAAAGTTGTGATTTTTGTAGTATAAAAAGAAAAAATAGAAAAGGGATGCTAAGCAGGCAGATTTACCAGTCTGTGACAGTTCTACATAAGAGTAATTATATATTTTAGAATGTGTTGAGAAAAAAAAATATATATATATATAATGACAAAGAGCTACTATGAATTTAGTGACACTTAAAATAAATTTCTAAAATTCATGATAACAGCTGCTATGTACATTTAAAAATTACATATATATGTAATGATATCTTCCTTTTGCAAGTAGTGCTTGGGGAACTTCTAGATTTATGAGCCTCTTTCAGAGCCAGTCACTCTGAAGCCTCCAAAACACAAACAGATTTCTTGCCTTGAAATTAAATTAATCACGGATTCCAAAAGTAGCCTATGCACAATTTCAGGTGCTCTTACATAAAGACTTGCTCAGGAAATATTTTAAGAAGTTTTCATTCAGTATATAAAGTACCAGTAAATACGGTACCATCAGATGGGTGATGTTGCTGCCACCCAAATAGCTAATTTAAAAACCAGAATAAACCATGAAAATGAGTGTGGGGGTAGGGAAGCACACACAGTTTCACAAGTAACATGTTCTTTTAATTATTTTCTAGTTCTATCTTTTCTGTTTTTCATTTTTAATATGCATATTATGCATAGAAAACAAATATGGAAATATTAAATGAGAAAATATATATATATAAATGTTATTCATATAATATAGGTTAAAAATATACAAATAAAACATGTAATAAACACATAATATATAAATAAACATATATAATCTCTATGTATTCCCCACCCCACCCCCCCAAGATTCTTAAAGCAAGTAGCTTTCCCTTGAGGACAGCTTAGAGGCCTGTGCCATATGAAATGGGCTCTGGACCGGTCCCCAGTGCCCTGTGAAGGGTTGCTGTGTACATTAGCTCCCCTATCTGCAAAATGGATGTTGCTTGACACGTCTTCCTTCTGCCTCGTGGGAACTGGTCAAAGTCCACACAAACTCCTTCAACCTCCAGGGACAGAAATGGCATCTACGAGCTAATGTGAGGGTCCCTGGGTACAGAGAAATGCATTAGGAGCTGTGTTTCCGGAATGACGGTTTCGTTCTCGGTCTACTGAGCGTCACTGAGCTCGGAGGACATCTCTGTCATTTCAGGAGAGTGAGAGGGCTCAATGATTCCAGGGCCCAGGTGGAAAGAAAGCGGCTGAGGGGCTTGGCCGGCTCTGGTCGCGCCCCTCAGTCCGCCCCAGTCCCATGCAGGCTCAGTGCCAGGCTCTCCGCCCCCGCCAGCTGTGGCTGTGTCACTTCTCAGCTTGGGCCATTTGCAGTGGCCTGGCCTCCCATAATAGAGCATCCACCATTATGATGGAAATGCAGCTGTTAGAAATAGAAGCACCAAAGTGAAACTGTTCTTGTTCCCTGAGGCCACCTTGTAATCTTCCCTGACGTTCTAGCCTACCAGAACTACCTGTGCTGTAATCTTCTAATATTTCTGGAAAAAAAAAAATAAGGAAACCCTATAAAAATAATACCGTGCCATGAGTATTTACATAAACAATGAGGTTTGAAATAGGTTTTAAAACAGTTAATTAACATGGTTTCTTAGACATCAAAGAGCTTGCAGGTTAAAAAAAAATTGGGGGGTGTGTATCCTTTTTTACTTCAGAGATATTTTTATTTCCTTGTTGGGAAAGCCTTTACTATATTTGGCTAAATAAGCAAGAATTGGTCTGGAATAATTTAATTCGCTTCCTGGTGGAATGCAACTTTATTTTCCCTGTTTTAAGGATTGAATGCATTTATGTATTGATTACTTGGCTGTTTCAAAAGTTAAATTTGATGTGTGTCTTAGCATGTGGTGTTAAAAGTTGTTTTTTTTTTTTTTTAAACAAATGAAACATCTCTTTTTTGAGGTCAATCAAAAAATCAAAAGTTTGAGGATTTATATATTATTTTTTCAATTCTCAGTTTATCTTTGCCAACATTTATGGATTTTTTAAAAACCTGGATAATTACTAAAAATTGTCACAATTAGCAGTTTTACTAAAACTTTGCTTTTATTTTGAGTTAATATATTAGATTGAGTACATCTGTTAAGTAGTTAAGGAAACTGGCAGTATAATTTTTTTCCCAATTTAGAATCTACATTGACATTTGTAGATTCTAAGTTAGTATGGATCTCAAAATTTGTGCTTGCAGTTCACATTGAGGGAAAGAAGACTGAGCTACTGTGCATTTTATTTTGTTTTCAATGTATTTTGCCTTATAGCTGCAGAAATAGAAATGTAATTACTTAAAAATAAGTAATTTACTTACTTAGCAAGGTTTCTGATGGTAGCTTTTATTAAATTCTCAAGTAAGATAATTATTGCAGGGAATTTCCCAACTTAAAGCAAACACTTCATTAGGTTCAAGATAATTAAAAAACACAACCAGTTTATACTTGCCTTCATGATCTTTCTGTCTCCCTCCCTCCCTCTCCCTCGTTTTCTCCCCCTCCCCCTTTCTCCCTCTTTTCCGCTCCTCCCACCCTTTTCCCTCCAGCTCTTTCTCATCTCTCTGACAGCGTAAGTGAAATAACCTCTTAAACTTATCTCAGAAGATGAATACTATGCCCAAACTAGGAAAAAAATCCCACACGAGAATGATGTTGCAAAAATTGTCATAAGATAATGATGACATTTTACCATCCTGTGACATTATCATTATTGATTCTTCCTCTATTTTATTTAATGCCACAACAATAGTCCCTTTGCTGGATTGAAATGTTGCTAAAATTCTATTGTGTTTGTTTTTTAGATGAATGGCAAAATTGTCAAAAGTGTCAACAGGAAGCTTTTCTGAAATCCCCTTTGTTATCCAGAGAGAAAAGAATGACATAGCAATGTTTTTAATGTTTCAACAACATAATTATCTTTGTCTCTGGAAAATGGGAAGCTATGTATCATTAGGAATTTCCTGATGAATTTCCTAAAGTGCAAGGGTTCTAGTGCTATACAGAGAGCAACTCAGGCATGAGGTCATTAACCCTAACAAAAAAAAAAAAGAAAAAGAAAAAAAAGAAAAAATACTTTCCTTGGGGACAAGCAGGATTTCTAAGGGCTTGCTGGCAGTGTTATTTGACTGTACATAGAGGTTTTCAGCACAGGTTTCTCTTCCAGGTCAGTGAAAATAAGAGTCCAGCCAGCCTGGCTTTAAATCAGTCGATGGAAAGGCAAAGATCTCAGAAATCTGGTTTTAATTTATCAGCTTCGAGTTGCTTTTTCCTTCACCTTTTCATGCTTGTCATTGGCTGCCTAACCCAAGTGAGGCAGGTTTCCTGTAGATCCCATCTGTCTTGCTGGTACCTCCTGCACTTGCTGGCATCCCTTGCCCTTGTTGGCAACTTCTGCATGCTGGATAGTGTCCCGTCAGGTCTAGGATAGCGGTTCTCAAAGGGTAGCCTGGTGAGAATGGCGTGAACCCGGGAGGCGGAGCTTGCAGTGAGCAGAGATCGCGCCACCGCACTCCAACCTGGGCGACAGAGCGAGACTCCCTCTCAAAAAAATAAAGGGTAGCCTGGTGCTATTGCTAGTCCACGGACGGACTGCACTTTGATGTATTGATGTTTGATGCTACAATGACTATATTTTTACTTTATTATACTGACCATTGTTGCTGCTTATAAGAATACAATGGGAGACAGGATTCTGAGGCTGGGTGCTGGGGGAAGCCATTTAAAATCCGGCAGCACTGGCGGGAAAGCACACTTAGTGCTGCCAGGTTGGAGCTTGGTGCCTTTTTCTGCCTTTTCCATGATACCTCTAAGGGGGAGCCATTGTCCTGCTGTTCTCTTTGGCTTTCTTTTTAAGGGGCTGTGCACCTATAGATTTGCTGTAGCTAAAACAAGACCGTAACTACACAGTTCAACCCTACATACACCCTGTGATATCTCCGGACTCTTCTCTACTTCTCTCTTCCCTGCTCACTTGGCCCCAGCTGTGCTTCAGATTCACCAAGGTACTTCCAGACACTTACAGGCTTCACTCCTGCCCCTCCTTTAGGCTGTTACTCAAATGTTGTCTTTGCAAAGAATCTCTTCCTGGGCATGCTATCTAAAATTGCAATCCCTACTGCCAATACACTCTTTATTTTTGTCTTTGCACGTATCACCATCTAACAGAATATATTTTACTCACTAATCACTTATTTTACTTATATTATATTTACTTACTAACTTAGTATTTGTCCTTCCTCTGTGGAATATAAGGCAAATGAATACAGAGGTTTTTCTTTTTGTTCACTGCTGTATTTTGAATGCATGGAACAATGCCTGTCACTTAGTAGGTGCTTAATAAGTTTTTGAAAGAACAAATGAATGGTTAGAAGCCCCATACATTTATTTCTTAATCTGGTTTATACCCACAGCAGCAGAAATGCTATAATGACTTGCCCCATTTAAGTTTGGGTCAAAATTCAGTATGCTGACTTATTTATGAAGTCATTTGGAATGAGTAAGAGTCCTAGGTCTATGTCGATCACACTGAAATAAGAGCAGACCATTGATGGATTCAATACTAAATGTGATTGTTCTATAACTTTCTGGACACTTCATGTAACAGCTCTATCTAAATCTCAGAATCTCATTTATACCTCATCACTGAATATTTTTAGACTATTAAAGTAGTTTATTGGGGAGAGAATGTTTACTATCTCTCAATCACTTCTTATACATGATCTATTTTCTTATAAAAACCATGTAAAGATACATTATTATTCCTATTTGAACTGAAATTCTGAACATCGTTTTAATTACTCAAGGTTTCACAAGTTATGAGAGAAGATTATGATCTTTTCAAGTTATGCTGTAAAATAAGGACTTCTGTTAGAAAACAACAAATAAAAAAATTAGACTACCCCCCATGTTATCCATCCTCTGTTAGCTGAATATTCATCTTAAAATAGGGCCCTGCCATGCCATTCTCCTGCTAAGAGTCTGCATTGGTTTCCTACTGGATCAAATCCAAGCTAAAACTGGCACTCAAAGCCTCATATAGTCTCATTTCCCCTTAACCATCTTAGGTTATTTCCCTCAGCTCCCTGTAAAAAATCCTCTGCTCTAGTCAAGAAGTTTCTCTTCTTCTTTTCTTCCTTTCTCCTTATCAGCCACCCCTCCTGTGTTAGGCACCCGTTTACTAGTCTGCCCTTCTTCAGGGACTTCCTGTTTCTTCTCTGATGTTCCTTTCAGGCATGAATGTCATTCCCTTTTTTTCCTGCTTATCCATACACCTTATGGACCTATCTGTAAGATCCACCTGTAAATTACACACTTTGTTTTTCATGTCCCTAACCTATAACAAATAATCTCTCTCATTTTTCTTTTCTTAATTACTTTTGAACTTATCAAGTGTACTACACTATTAATCCTTAGCTAATTATAGACTGTAGTGTTCTATAATTGTTTCCAGTGTAAGCCTTGTTCTCTAAACAAGATTGTAAGTGCTTAAAGAGATTTATGTCTTATACTTTCCCGCCTATACTTTCTAGAGTAGAGATTGTTTTATTAAGAGATGCCCTACAAATACTTGACTTTTCATCCTGTATAGGTATGAGTCCTGCTATTAATAGAAACTATGACATCATTTTAGGATAGAGAGTAAAATGTGGTTTATCCAGGAGCAGATCCTTCCAATCTGATATTAGTTTTGTGCATTTTATGAGCACACATATTTTCAGAAAGTCACTGGAAGATTTTGCTTCCACTATAGTTGAAATCTGAACACCAGACTTCCACATTGTGAAACGTTCGTATGAACACTTTTGAGAACTTTAGGTGAAAGGTGTAGTGTAAGTACAAAGTATGCACCTTCAAAAAGCAAAATGAAAATGCAAATATTTAGAAATTTCAAAACAAAGCATGGGAAATTTTGGGTATATTGCAAGACCAAATAATTCATCATTCCATTTCTAGAGCACTAGAAAAGGTTGGGAAATCTGTTCTTTGAAGCCTTAGAGTATATATATTTTTCTCTTTAGCCCTGTCTGTTTCCTTGAGGAGATGCCTGTAGCAGTAAAGGTAATCTGGAAGGCTTTGAACTTTTGAGACAGTGTTAAGCATTTTTTACCATCAGATTAAAGGTGGCAAAAGCTAGGGATGATCTGCAGGTGACTTCAAATCAGGGGGTTACACTGCAAATCCGTCTTTTAGATGAGATAAGTCGAAGTGCCAGTGAATGTGTTTTGGTGGAAAGAAAAGAAGCTGAGAGGGTCAGGATGCAGAAGTTAGCATTTTTTCAAGAAATGCTGGGATGGAATTTCTGTGTGGAACTGTACCATGTCTGGCGATACCTCACTTAATGACATTAATTGAATACTGTGCAGTTTGTCCAATTTTCAAAATGAAGTACATTTATTATTCTTCCCTGTCAGGCGTACTTATTGCCTTTTCTTTCTTCTTCTTCTTTTCCTTTTTTTTTTTTTTTCTTGAGACAGGGTCTCACTTTGTTGCCCAGGCTGGAGTGGAGTCAGTGGCGTGATCTCGGCTCACTGCAACCCCCACCTCCCAGGTTTGAGCAACTCTCCTGTCTCAGCCTCCCGATTACTATAGGCACACGCCACCATGCTTGGCTAATCTTTTTTTGTTTGTTTGTTTGTTTTTTAGTAGAGATAGGGTTTCACCATTTTGGTCAGCTTGGTCTCAAACTCATGACCTCAGGTGATCCACCTGCCTTGGCCTCCCAAAGTGCTGGAATTACAGGCGTGAGCCACCGTGCCGGGCCCTATTGCCTTTTCAGGAAAGTTTTGGGAGTGTTCTGAAGTTTGTGGAGGGTCCACGTTATCTTTAGAAGCTTTCTCTTTAGTGTCCCTTTGAATACTGGCTTCAGCTTAGTGGATAATAGGTGGGTCAGGCTGGGTGCATTTTTATACTTTGTGGTATCAGAATTTGAAAACAAGATCTGCTTCAAGGGGAGGAGCAGGTCCCACTGGTAGAGACAAAAGGATGTTTTGCCAGTTTGCTAGCTGAGTGCAATGTACTGAAAGAGGAGTGCTAAGTGCTAAGTTGCACATCTAAGCCAGCTGTCACTGGGGAAGGTCCTGCAAAGGCTCACAGGTGGCACCCCATGGGCTGGCCTGAGAGTGGTCAGTTTTTGTTGCTCCAGGCCGTGGGGCAAGAAGTTGGGCTCAAGTACGCCTGGTAGCTGACAGGGGACCCAGCCTCTGAGCTGGGGATCACAGTTGCAGACTTAAAGGAGCTCTCAGGCGGAAACCTGGGATACAAGGAAGGTAGGGGAGTACGATAAGGACCAGCTGTTGAAGACGGAACACAGGTGGCTACAAAAATAATAATAATCTCCACAGATGATAATAATAAAGATAGCTAACACTTATTGATGCTTACTATATGTCAGAAAATGTCCCAGGTCCTTCACACATTTTAACTCTATCAATCCTTAAAGGCTGGTACTGCTGTCATCCCCACTAGCAGGGGATGTAAACTGAGTCACAGTAAGGTGGAATAGCATTGCAGAACTACACATCTAATTAGTGGTAGAATAGACATCTTAATCCAGGAATTCCAGTTTAAAAAGTCTGTGTGCTCGTCCTCCAAGCTATCCCACCTTCAAGTACTAAAAAGTGACACAAAATAAATTGAGTCTTTACAGTCTATTGGAAAGGGCAAAAGCTTTGAGCTAGAGAGATAAAGATTTGGATCTCACCTCTACCACTTATTTCTGACATTTTGGGAAAATCATTTGATTATCTTAGATTTGCTATATCATATGTAGAATGGGGGAATGCCACCCACCCCACTGATTTTGAAGAATGAAGTGAAATAATAGATATAAGCTAATTAGACTGCATCTGGCAAGAAGCTGCCACTCAGTAAATATCTGCTTTCTTTCACTCTCTAAATGCCCATTCACATAGAGCTCTTTCAGTTACTTCTGATTGGAAATAGGTTTATTCTGGGGCACAAGTCTGGGCTAAGCTTGAGATAATCAGGGAGGCCACAGGTTTCAACACCTGTGGAAAGAAGAATAAATAGATAGAAAAATAGATAGATGACAGACAGAGAGATAGAGATAGAGAAAGAAAGAAGATAGATAGATAGATAGATAGATAGATAGATAGATAGATAGATAGATAGATAGACAGACAGACAGACAGATAAAAGATGCCACAGGTTGTAGTGAGAGGTGAGACAGCACCTGGCTATTTCCTGCCTGCTTACCCTTAAACAATGTGGTGCTTTCTTCTTTTACAGAAAAATGTGCTGGCAAGTGCTTTCGTGTACAATTAATTCAATCAATGAAACTTTGCATCTTAAAGATGTAAACTAATGCTCACTTCAGGAATAATAATTGGCAAATTTTAAAATTATGCATTTTATAAACATGTTAATCTTTTGCTTTTAAGATTTTGTGCTTTCATTAACTTTGTTAGTACTCAGGAGAACTAACTGAAATGATTCTAAGCTTGAATTTCTATAATTATGCTTGAATTTCAAAGCCCACCTTGCATAGGATAATGGCTAGGGCATAAATATTACATCCTATCTCTAGTCAAGGCATGGATACCTGTACCATCTTTCATATGAGAAGCATCAACACAATTTTGACTATAGAATTTCATGATCATTCTTTCCACCTACAGCTTTTTTGGATCTTTAGCTGCAAATTACATTTAAAGCTATTACTCTATATACTTTTTCTGTACTTAAAAACATATTTCATGCAAATAGCCCGTGTTCACTGTAGAAAAAATAGATTACATTAGACACAGAAATTAAAGGAGAAAAACCACCCACAATTCCAGTACTAAATAGTAGCAAATTTTGAGGTATATCCTTCCAGACTATTTTCTATAGATGTTGAGGCATAGTACAGAAATGGGATCATACTCTACATACAGTTTTGTAATCTGTGCTCCTCACTCAGCTATTTATTACAATAAACACCTTTATATTCATATACATTATCATCTGTAATAACCTCATTCCATTGCATTTTTGTAGCAATACTAATTTAGATAATCTGCTATTGTTAAGTATTTAATTTATCACTAGGCCGGGTGTGGTGGCTCACGCCTGTAATCCCTGCACTTTGGGAGGCAGAGGCGGGTAGATCACCTGAGGTCAGGAGTTTGAGACCAGCCTGACCAACATGATGAAATCTGTCTCTACTAAAAACACAAAAAATTAGTAGAGCGTCGTGGTGGGTGCCTGTAATCCCAGCTACTCAGGAAGCTGAGGCAGGAAAATCACTTGAACCGAGGAGGCAGAGGTTGCAGTGAGCTGAGATTGCGCCACTGCACTCCAGCCTGGGCAGCAAGAGTGAAACTCCGTCTCGAAAAAAAAAAAATTAGTCACATTGTTTTTATTATTATGAACAAGGCTTTGACTGTTATCTTTGCATATCCATGTATCCTCTTTTCATACTGACTCAAAGGGCATGCGTATTTATCAGACTTTTGATGTATTTGCCAAATACATGTCTAGAAACAGTGTGCTGACTATACTCCGTCTGGCAGTAAATGAGCGCCTAAAAACTGGATTTCTTTTTCTTTTCATGTACCATCTGATAGACAAAATAGGGCATCTCCTTATTTTATTTTTTATTCATTTGTTTTCTTGCATGGTTGATTTTTCCATATCATTAATTTAAAATTTGTAATTTATCCTTTTCTGTAAATTCATGGTTCTTTTGTCTCTCTCTACTGGGACATATTTATTTTCCTTACTGATTTTTAAGAGTTCTCCATGTTGTACCTCTTTAACTATAAAATATGTAATATGTAATATTTCCCCAGGTTGTATTGTATATTAAATTTTTTTGATATATAGAGGGTTTTATTTTAAAGTTGATTAAATCACAGGCTGGACATGCTGACTCACACCTGTAATCCCAGTACTTTGGGAGGCCAAGGCAGGCAGATTACTTGAGCCCAGAAATTTGTGACTAGCCTGGGATCCATTAGGAAACCCTATCTCTACAAAATTTTTTTTAAAAAAATTAGCCCAGTGGCCTGCACCTGTAGTCCCAGCTACTAGGGAGGCTACAAGGGGAGGATCACTTGAGCCCAGGAAGCAGAGGTTGCGGTGAGCTGTTTGATGGCACCACTGCACTCCAGTCTAGGTGACAGAGCCAAACCCTGTCTCAAAAACAAATACATAGGTAAATAAATAAAATTAATTAAATCATTTTATTCATAGTTTATGCACTTAGAAAAACATCTGGCATGTATAGTGCTCAGAAAGACCTTCCTCACCCTTAGAGAAGTAAAATGTTCACATATATTTTCTTTGAGTATTTCCGTAGCTTCCTTTTTCACATTTAAAGTTTGAATTCCTCTGGACTTTATTCTGGCGTAATATAAGTCTTAGGCTTATATTCCCAAATGATTATCAAGTTGTCCCAGTATAATTGATTAACCTGTGTTCCACATGCTGATAAAAAATGTTACCTCTGTCTAACATCAAATTCTTATGTATAGTTGTATCTCTTTGGTGTTTCTGTTCAACTCTGTTGGATTCTATTCTAGTCTGGTGCCAGGATCAATTATTATAATTATTATAGAAATTACTCCTTTGTTGACATTGTCTTTCAGAAATGTTCTGGATATACTTACATTTATTTATATGAGGTCTTAAAATACACAAGCAATGGGAGACAAGGGGGAATTGCAATTGGGGGTAAATAAAGCAAGTTTGGAAAAATGTTGATATTGTTGTAGCTGTGTGATGGGAATGTGGGACTCATGATCCTGTTTACTCTGCCAGTGTGTACGTGTGAAAGTGACGATAACAAAACTTTATATAAATAATTAGGTAAATAATTCAGATCAGAACTGCATGTAATTGGCATTGTACATGCTTTCCTCTTTAGAAACATGTTTTTTTTTTTAAATGTCTCCTTTTATGTACTTCAATGAAGTTTTGTAGTTCATTTCTTCATATAGTCCCCCTACCTTTCTAAACAAACAAGCATACAAAACCTAAGAAAGCATATTCATGCCTAGTTTTTAAGTTGTGTGTGTGTGTGTGTGTGTGTAGCAATTATATTTCAAATTGTTGGTATATAGGAAAACATTGATTTGTAAACAACCAAGTTACTTAAAAAAAAAACTCTTTTTTTTTTTTTTTTGCTTTCTTTTTGGGAGGTCTTTCAAGTAGAGAATTCTGTGGTCTTCCCATAGTGATAGACTTGCCTCATCATTTTCAATATTTATGATTCTCCTTTACGGGATTCATTAGCACTTTAAACACATTGGCAACTGAGGGTGGTGGTAGTGGGTGTTTTTCTGCTGCTCCCAGCTTTAATGAGAATGTCTTCCATCTTTGATCACTAAGCAAGACATTGGCTCTTTGAGGAAGATATGACTTTTGGTCCCATTTTATTAAATCTTAAAAATCAGGATTCAGTGTTAAGTTTTTTCACATGCATTTTAGATATTCTTAAAAATGATTATGTGTTTTTCTTTTCCCTTGGTCTATTACTTTAATGAGTTATGTTAATAGATTTCTTACTATTAAACTCGTCTCACATTCCAGAGTGTGTAAACTCATGAATAATATAGATCCTGTGTATTGTCTTACAGAAATTCCCTAAATTGATGGCATTGCTCCATGAGTTTTCTATTGTTTCTTGCTTCAAAGTGAATTTGGGAACAAGGAGAGTGAAATAAATGGACCGAAATTTCTATCTTGTACTGGAAGTCTGGCATACTGGCATTGACTGTCATCTATAGTACAGTCAAATGTACTGACTGAAATTCAGATATGGTTAAACAACGTGGCTTTTATTTCTTATAGCAAATTTTCTAGCTCTAGTTTCTAGCTGTAGAGCCATGTTCCCATTGATGAGGTGGGGAAAAACACCCAAACTTTAATTCATTTTGGAATTAGAATAGTTTCTTTGGGGTCAGTGTTAAAATAATTGAAAGTTTAGTTATATATCAGAACTGTTTTTCTCCTCTTCAGTGACTTCTGGTGTCTTCCCTAAAATATAAAATAACTTCTGGGTGCAGGAGAAAACATACATATCCTGGATTTATACTTACTAGCCATGTAATCTTGTGCTGATTATTTCACCTTTTTCTACCTTGATTTCTTCATTTGCAAATTCGATATTAAAATAACTATTTCACAGAATTGTGTGGGAATTGAATTAGTTAATATATTTTAAGTGATTAGAACATTTCCTGGCACATAGCAAATGTCCCATAAGTGTTTGTAATTATAATAATAAAATTGTGATTGTTCTCATAGTGTTAAGAGTGAAGTGGACTTTGGTTCATGTGCCATTTTCCAGTTGCGTGCTCTTGGGATGATTTGGTGCCTGTCTCTTCTGCCTCCACTTTGAAGTATCTGAAGCTGGTTTAATGCTCTTATTCTGTTCTCTTGGCATAAGCAAAGAATAGGAATTACATCTGTTTTTGCCAACTAGGTTGGCAGCCAACTCTTGCTGGGAATATGGGATCTCTTTTCTAGTAATATTTACGAATGAGATAATCTGTAACAATATCTTGGTATGGTATGATATGTTGTGACATTATCTTCATCTTAGCAGAGTTTGGATGAGTTAGAAATTGAAAGACCCTTTTAATACTAAGTTTCTTTCATTCAGCTACTTCTGTTTCAGACATTAAATTTGGTTTTACTTTTTCATTTATATGCTTTCGCTTATATTACTTCTTAGTGAATTAAAGATATTTTTAAAGAGAAAATTCTAGCTTCTCAAGCATCATTGTCCTTTTGAAAAATTGAACTAATAAGTGCTGAGATGATTAAAGGGTAGCCAGATCCTTAGAAAAGAAATTGCCATTTTCCATTTTCATTAAGAAATTCATCTGTTAGCACAATAATATTTATGAGATTTTGCTGTTGTGCAATCCCTCATTCATCCCTTATCGCCATTATGAATGAAGAGAGAGCAAAATCTAATTCCAGGTGCCAGATGGGTGCCACACAAATGGCAATGATTCAGCACGGGCTCCAGTTAGAGATACCAAGCTCTGAACAGCTATTTGGATAATCAGAAGATCTTGCTGAAATGAGATGAATTTTCTTCCGTGTGTCAGGTCTTCCACTTGTTCTTTCTCTATATTCAGAGCCTTTCAATTTGCTATGAAGCTTGGTATCTGCTTGGTCCTAGCAGTTCAGAGAGGGTGTTACAATTAAAATCTTACTGGAAAAGTGATGGGTTCATTTTGAGGCTCATTGAATGAGTCCTTGAAGAAGGAAGCATCAGAATGAAAAGGATTTCAAATCTCTGGGTGTAAGGTTTGAAACGTTCATTTGACCTCACTGATGATTGTGGAAAATCTTAGGCCTGGACACAGAAACTGAAGATTAAATCTTATACTATAATTGAGTGTCTCTAAAATTAGGAGAGGCTCATTTTGTGGCAGTGTAACAGCAGACTAACAATCCTGGGAAGAGTGCATTTTTAATGAAACATTTTTGCAGGGTTAGTAAAATCCGAATCTCCTAAAAAAAACCCAATACTTGCTTATTCTAAGATGAGAAGGATAAGACATAATTCAAGGCTCTTCACTATACCACCAATAGGTTTTACAATAAATTTTGAGTTCCTCTATCCTACATTTTGAAGGATTAATTCTAACTGTAATTTACCTTGATTCTTGGAGCTCACTGAGGCTCTTGGTGTTAAACACATGTCAGGGGACAAAGTAATATAAAGCTCACATTTAAGGGGTGCCTTCTTAGAGTTAGGTACAGTGCTTATATATGCTGACATGTAAGTTCATCATTTAGTTTACACAATAGTAGCCTTGCAATGTGAGTTTCAATATCTACATTTATCTTGATCCTGAAATTGACATGCAAAAGGGTCAAGTAGTTTCTCATGGCCCTAAAATTAGAAAATGGCCAAAACAGAATTTGACTCCAAATTCTTTGGAATGTGGAATATGACTGATTCCAAAACTTAAAATTCCACTGCTTAGTTTTGTCTCTTCATCTCTCCAAACCAGCATCTCTTATGTAAATTACCTTTGTTTAGGAGATATCTTAGAGTTCTTGTTTTATAATGGGGTGAGAAAAAAAATATCTCCTTAAGAACGAAAGCAGTTAAAACAAGGTACTACGCTGAAGGAGCTGTTTATTTTACCTACCATATATACTCTGACTATGAAAGAAAAAGAGCATATTGAAAATGATTCTCTATTGGCAGAAAAATATTATAATTTATGCTCTACTAGATCTTGGTTTTGTTGCTTGTTATTTTTAATGTCTATATAAATTGATAAAACAGTAAAACTCTGAAAAGAAATAAAAAAACCAAATTCTTTGCCCCAATTTTTTTTCTGCTATTTTATTTTTAATGTCAAAAAGCCAACTGCTCTTTATCATTGGTTAGAAATTTGCTCCAAACTAAGGGGCATGGACAGTTTTCAATTTGTGGGTGTTAATGACTCCACCACAGTGGGCTCATTCCCTTGCAAGGATGCTAATGGGCTGTTGCTTCCTAAGAGACAGAGGACTGAGAGGTTTTGGTTTCTACTCGTCTTTGGTTTCCTGGCTGTGTTATTTTCCTTGTTTATGTTTCTTTTAATTAACATTAAGTTCTTCATTTTATGCCTTGCTTTTCTTCTGTTTGTGCAGTCTTCAGGCAATGACTCCTTGGGTAGCACTTGTTAATTAGGGAGAAATGATAGCTTAAGGGTACTTCCTGACTTACTTGGTGCTAGGATAAAAGTTGTTCTACTGAAGCCCCATTAGAATAACTTTTATGTACCTACCTCAAGTAAGATCTGCATGATGCTCTACCAATTCCTCTTTTGTCTCTTTTATCTTTACTTTAACTCTGGTTTGTTTTATCTAAATTCTCATTGTGTCCCAAATAATCTAAACCAAGAGTATTATTAGGTCTTAAAATAATTCACTTTTTTTTTCTTAAGGAGGCTATTCACAGTAGATTTCATGGGAAAATAAAAATTAGAATTCATTGCTGATTGATTAAATAGAAGCAACTAAAGAACCAAGGGGTATGTTGATTTTAAAAAGGAACTTCTGAAGGTATCTGACTCATAATTACTCAGAGATAATAATTTTGGTTCTATAGCTCAGATTGAGAAAGCTACACATAATAGAATGCAGGATCTATAGCATGGATTCTCTTTTCCAATTTCTCACTATTTCTCACTCTTACCTTTCCTTTTCTCTTTCAGCTACCTATTCCTGTCTGTCTGTCTGTCTGTCTGTCTATCTATCTATCTATCTATCTATCTATCTATCTATCTATCCATCCATCTATCTATCTATCTATCATCTGTCTATCTTATTTTTGCTAGAGAGGCAGAATGGTTCATGTTTTAGAACCGAGTTGGTCTCATGATATAAAGTACAGACTATGATTTGTAATTAATGATTTGTAGACCGTAGTCTCTGCATACATTCTACAACCCTCAGTGAAATGCCATTTCTAATACTTCTCAAATTTACAAGTATTCAAACAGCAGATTTTACTTTAATATGGAACAGAAAAACATGATAAAGAATAAAAGGCTCAATGCCTTGATGAACTCCACTTTTCTTTGTAGATAGTAAGCAGCTTGCACCAGAGATTTTACGGGGATCATCTTGCTATCATTTTATTTTCCTCATGGTGACTCAGGGAATTTTATCCTGAGGCTCTCAATGGATCTGTTATAGTCAAGCTGATGATGACACATCTCAGAGGCTCGTTCCACATTGGGCCTCAGGCCAGCAAACTACGAACCATGCTGTCCTATGATTCACAGGACAAAACTGCTCTAGATACGTCCCACTACCCAGGCAGGAAGGGCACCATAATGAGGCAGTGGGAGGGTGTATGGCTAGGAAAGTTGCTAAAAGGAAGCATTTGTTGTAACTTTCTTCTCTGCCGTGGGAGGCTAACACCAAAGCAAAGTATTATCAAGCAACAAACCCTACATTTATGAGATATTAATGAGAATGTCCGTGGACTTTTAATTAGGGTGGAGAGTTGTGTTTTAGAGAGCTGAAATTATTTTAGGTTGGGGGAAAGGCCATAAAGCATGGAATCCTTGGAGGAAAGTAATTAATTTATAGCTCAATGACTGAGCTGTGCCATTTTGAAATACTGGTTAAGGTGAGCATTGAAAGAGTGGGTACTCTGGCATTTCCATACCCTTGGGAGTGAAGAATTAGGCTATTTGGGGAGCCAAATGATATGCTTTTATTTCCAAAAAATGTCATTTGTACTGAAATTGAAAGTGGTTTGTGTTCTCTTATGTAAATGTGACCACCTGCGTATTATTCATTCAATGGTCATTTACAGCATACTTTATAGGTGTGGAATTCTACAGACGCCTTTTCTGCAGGGACAAAGTTCTGACTAGACACACAAAGGAGATGAAAGGAACCGTCAATGTCTACCTTCATCTTTCTTTTCCTCTACATGGGGGAAAACATCAGTATATGAAATGGCATTTGAATAACTTAAAGAGAAGTGTTCACAAGAGCAGAATAACTTGGAACAGGCTTTGAAGCCATTAGGTGTATGAATCACTTGCTGCCTCCTCTGGGGTCCCACACCAGCTATTCTGAGATTCTGTCAGAGTAGTTAGTGTATTGTGTTATTTGTCTCTGTCCCCCACTAGACTTGGAGTTCCATGTGGAGACAGATTTTTATCATATTTATCTCTGCATCCCTGGACCCTAGAGCACAGTTCATTGCATACCAGAAGTGTCCAGTAAATGTCTGGTGAATAAATTAGTAAAAGAGTTTGCTGTTATCATTTTGGAGGAAGAGAAGGGAATAGAATGATGGTTTTATATGGGCATAAACTACAAAGGAAATGATTTGATTCTTTTCAGTCTGGAGACAAAATGTGCTTTTCTTCTCATAATTCTCTTTCAATTCAGGAGAGATCAGTATACATTTACTAAGTATATTTTATGTTGTGATTATATATATATAAACATGAAATGTTTTCTAACCTCAAGGAACTTAGAGTCCAGGGCAAGGTTGTCAGTGACGTACAATTAAACAGATCATTTTGATGTAATTTGACAAATATACTGTGGGAGGCATTCAGGAGGCATTATGGAGGGAGTAAAAAGGGATATTAAGTCAGGCTGGCAGTGGGAATGGTGCTGGGATATTGGGAGAATCAGGAAACTCTTCCAGGGGGAGATAACACCTAAGTTGAGTCTTGAAGCAGAAATAGGCAGCTATCCCCTACAGCATAAATTGATAGATTTTAAGGTGGACTTGAAGTAGGCAGTGTTGGTGACAAGAATAACATTAGAAAGTGCCTGAATTTGTGTAGATAAAACTCTGGAAGACTGTAGTAGTGGTAGACCCCTCTCAGTGTATGAGATATGTATGTGGGGGGTTAAAGTATACACATGGCAGCAAAAACAATAAAAATTAGTGGATTATCAAGAAACATAATCTAGAACAGAGGCTCCCAAGTGCCAATCAAAGTGGTGGTGTTCTTCATCCTTCATGATTATTATCTGGGGTATTGGCCAAAAGTAGATTCCTGAGTACCTCTCCTCAAAGTTCTGATTCATTGGAGGAGAGTTAGCCATCTGCATTTTATGGCATTCCCTAGCTAATTTTAATATGCAGTCACATTTGGGAAATGCTGATAAAAATAATAGCAATGGTATCACCCATATTTTAGATATGGACAAAATAAGAAGACCCCATGAAATAGCAAGAAGTTGAGCAGTTGGTTGGAGAACCAGCAGAAGACAGAGGAAGAGGGAGTTTCTAGAAGCAAAAACAATGTGATTATAGAGAGCTCTAGTCAGATAATTTGTGAAGGGTTTATTAGGTTTTGTGATATGGAGATCTAGGATCTTTGGAGAAAGTAGTTTAAGTGTGGAAGGAGTAAAACTTGCTTGCATTGGGTTGAGGGGTAAACGGTGGGAATAAGGAGGTAAAGAAAGTTAATAGACATTTTTTCAAATAACTTGATTTTGAAGAGAAAGAGAATGATATCTGGAAGAGGGAGAACATAGGGTTATAAGGATGATTTGCTTTTTACAAGAGGAAAGACTCAAGAGAGTATTTAGATCTTGAGGGGAGAGAGCCAGTTAGAATTAGAACAGATAGGGGAGGAAAGACAGGCATAGGTAGAAGACAGGACTTCTCATAGGAGGAGAAACACCTCACTCATCCTCTCAGACAGGGGGAAAGGAGGTAAGGGAGAGTAAGCTGGGTGAAGAAGGAAGCTGAGGTATAATTTTTGATGGGATATTCAGAGAGACATTAAGAGGCTCAAATAGTTGAAAGGGAACAAAGCTTGTTGAAACTAAATCTAGGTAAAGAGCCCTATTGTTAACTTATTATTTTAAAAATATTTTTCTTGAAAATTGTGACAGCTTTTTCTACCTACATTGCATTTATTTTCTACCTTATAATAATATGAACCTATTTTGTAGATTGAGCTCCTGTTGATCCTATAAAACCCAAATCTCTTGCTTGCTGATTCAGTTGTTCATTTGCATTTGTCTCATGTTCCATGCATTTTGCATTCCCAGAAACTAGCACAGGCAGGGAGGCCTCAACAACTGATTGATTTCCTAGGTGAAGTGGAGCCTGAAGATTTCCTTTTATAGACACCATTACGAGATCTGAAAGAAAGAGGTAAGTTAATTGACACCCAAATGGAGGACGAAGATAGCAGAGTCAGGGAGAGAGAACTTAATTTTAGCCATCTATTTTCCAACGGGGCTTTTCTCTGGTCTATAGATTCCCAAAAACAAAGTCTAACACTGGGTATGAAATAGCAAACTTGAGCACTCAAACACAAACAAATGAGAAAGCAGTCTATAACAATTCCACGAACAAAAACTAGCACTTTTGTATATAGTCTGAAGTAAGAAGAGACGAGTAACTTGTTTTGCATTCTCTCAAATACTTTCTTTTAATCCGACTTTTAAGTATTTTTTCTAAGTGTTGAAAATTTGAGAAGCCAAGAAACACAGAAACGAGACAGAACTACCAATAATACTGTACCTAAATAGAACTACTAATATTTTGCTAAATTTTAAAGTCTTTTCTCTGTGCATAACTTTTTATAGGATAATACTACACATACAACTTTAATCCTACCTTTTTCACTTAATATTATAACGTAAGCCTTTTCTCATGTAATTGAAATATCTTGCAAAATATGTGATTTTAATTACATAGTACATCATGAAGTTTCTCATATTTTATTTAGCAATTCCTTTACTATTTGACATCTAAATTGTTTCCAGATTTTCATTATTTTAAGTGGTACTGCTAGAAGGCTTCTGCATACAAAGCACTTTCCATATTTCAAGTTACTTCCTGAATTATGATATAAAAGTGTATAATACCATTAAAGCTTTTGGTATGTATTATCAAATTCCTATCCAAAGACTTATGTCATTTGGAAAGTTGATCAGTAATATATGAAATGCATATCTAATTATATACACACTATTTTCAAGTATTTTGTTTTTAAGAAGTAAAATAATTTTTAAGCAAGACAAACAAATATTGAGATTTTAATTTTCATTTCATTCATAGTGAGATTGAATATATCCCACATTTTGATATAATTTTATTTCCACTTTTGCAAAATTTCTACTTATTAATTAAAATGTTCATTTTTATAAATTGATACCTCGAATTTTTAATATATTTTGTAAGTGGTACAATGTTATGTTACATATTAATACTATGGCAAAGGCAAAATAATGATAATGAATTCTTTCAAACTTAAATATATATATTTTTTTTTTTTCCTTTTTTTCTTTTTGAGATGGAGTCTCACTCTGCCACCCAGCCTGGAGTGCAATGGTGCGATCTCACCTCACTGCAACCTCTGCCTCCTGGGCTCAAGTGATTCTCCTACCTCAGCTTCTTGAGTAGCTGGATTACAGGTGCCTGCCACCATGCCCAGCTAATTTTAGTATTTTTTTTTTTTTAATGGAGACAGGGTTTCACCATGTTGGCCAGGTTGGTCTCAAACTCCTGACCTCAGGTGAACTACCTGCCTTGGCCTCCCAAAGTGCTGGGATGACAGGCATGAGCCACCGTGCCTGGTAGAAGTTATATTTTTTAATCATACAACTTGCAGTGTGGAAGAGACTTTACAATGTACCTTATTCAACCCTATATTATTAGTTCGTTTTCATACTGCTATAAAGAACTGCTCTAGACTGGGTAATTTATAAAGATAAGAGGTTTAATTGGCTCACAGTTCTGCATGGCTGGGGAAGTCTCAGGAAACTTACAATTATGTTGAAACGCAAAGGGGAAGCAAGGCACCACCTTCTTCACAAGGAGGCAGGATGGAGAATGAACACAGAAGGAACTACCAAATACTTATAAAACCATCAGATCTTGTGAGAACTCACTCACTATCATGAGATCAGTATGGGGAAAACAGCCTCCATGATTCCATTACCTCCATTTGGTTTCTGCGTTGTCACCTGGGGATTATAGGGATTACAATTCAATATGAGATTTTGGGTAGGGACACAGCCAAACCACATCAAAAACCCAGTTGAAGGAGCAAAGATTAAACCCATACAACAATTATTGAAAAAAATGTTAGCTAGTAGACAAGTTTGTGGTACAAAATACTTTTTGTTATTTGACTTCAGAGTCAGTAGAAATCTATGTGACTTGGAGCAGCAGGGCGAGTTGTTATTAGAAAGAAGGGCTTTTGCTGGACTTTGAATAGAAAGAGTTCTGTAAAATGAAAGAAACAACCATTAAAGGGCGTGAATCTAAAGCTAAGAGGTAGAAATGGACGTGTCTCAGGTGCTGCAGAGATGAGAACAGCCTGACGAGGGTAGAGGGCTGGTGTTGGGAGATAGGGTGTGAGCTAAGGCCAAATTAAGCATGCAAATCACAGATCACTTGACTGTTCTAGTTGAAACACATCACTCTGGAGTTCCTACTGAGCATAAGCTACAATCTGATTATACAAGGCCATCCTTGTGGTTACAGGTAGATTGCACTGACTTTGGCACATTCCAAGATGTTAAACTCTGCTGGGAAGACTACAAGATACATCTGGGTTGACAGATGAAACTAGTTTTAGGAAAATCCACGCACATGGCAATATCATCAGCTGGACACAGGACTGGGCATGGAATACAGGGTCCTCTCATTATTGTGTTGTCCCAGGCAGTCCTATGACCTTAGGCAGACTGCTTATGTTCCCTACACTTCAATTACCCTATTTGTATCCTACGCTCTTTCTACATCTCAGATTCTATAGCCTCTAGCAGGAGCTCAGATAAAGCATAGCTTCAGATAAAGAGCACCCTAGAGAAAATGTAAATAGCAGGAAATATCTATTGTCATCTTTAGATCTGGAATAAGAAGTCCTTTCTTTTGGCCGGGCGCGGTGGCTCAAGCCTGTAATCCCAGCACTTTGGGAGGCCGAGACGGGCGGATCACGAGGTCAGGAGATCGAGACCATCCTGGCTAACACGGTGAAACCCCGTCTCTACTAAAAAAATACAAAAAACTAGCCAGGCGAGGTGACGGGCGCCTGTAGTCCCAGCTACTCGGGAGGCTGAGGCAGGAGAATGGCGTAAACCCGGGAGGCGGAGCTTGCAGTGAGCTGAGATCCGGCCACTGTACTCCAGCCCCGGCGACAAAAAAAAAAAAAAAAAAAAAAAAAAAAAAAAAAAAGAAGTCCTTTCTTTTAATTCACACTTTTAGAAGGTATGAGGAGATATCTGGAACTTTCTTCCCTTGTTTCTGCCACCAATGTAGCAGAGGGCCAACTGAAGCAGATGTTCACATTATCTATCTTACGTGTATAGAGGGCAAATTAGTGGACATTTAAGAGCCCAAGGCAATAATTCAAACATTCCCATGAAAAAAATCTGTTTTTCCATCCTTGTATGTTTCTTTCTTTTTTTTAAAAAAAACTTTTAAAGTATTAATTATTGCATTGCCTCCTCCTAATTTCTTTCCTGCAGATACTTTGGTGAGTAAACCTTGATAAATTAAGCCTGTTTTTATTGTATTCCTTGGGAGTTGTCTTTGATTGTGATCAAACTTCTCTTCTTATATATGCCACATACATTCATTCTTCATTTAGATTAGAATCTAATCAAGGGAAAAAACTGCCAAGTTTGGTTTCATTTTGATGTCTACTTTATGCAGCCCTAGAAAAATCTACCTTTTGATGAGTTGGAGACAACAGTAAGTTCGAGACAGAGCTAATACATTACACCTTGATCACTCATAGGCAACTGCACCCAAACAATTCTTTCCCTTCGCATCAAGAAAGTTTGTTGTTTATCTGAGGGCTTAGTACTGTGCCTGACACATATAAGGTGCTCAATAAACTTTTTAAAAGCAATGCATCTGAGTGACTTTATAATTCAGCAGTTACTACATGAACTGACTTACTGTGTAGAAGAAAAAAAATGTTAGTTCAAAAAGAGGGGAATAAAGAATTCTTCTTAAATATATAAAACATGTCCTGTTCAGTAGCTTCTCTAATATTTGTGGATGATTGGAACCCCTTTTCATTCTTATATTTAAAGGTGTCATTATGTATGGGGACATTTGCTGTTTCAATACATAAATTTATATTTGCAGGGAACTTAAAGTCCCCAGAATTTTTTCTGAGATACTGTCTGATTAATCCCCGTAACAATGCTGTGAGGTGGGTTGTGGAGATACAAGGAAAAAAAGGGAAAGGATTTTCCTAATACCAAACAGTTTGTGTATATGACGTAGCAATGAAAGTAGAACTTATTTCATCTGATGACCAGTTCAAGACATTTTCTGCTATATAAATCTTTAATCTCTAGGATAGAACCTGTCTTAATTCCCTTTGCGTGGACACAGCAAAATGTATACAGGTGCTCCATCTCTAATTCCATCCCTGAATATTCCAGCACTATCTGTCTTATCTACCTCCTCTCTTCATTTTTATTTCTAAAGTGTTCTCCCTGCAGGAGCCGACTCTCCCTTCTTTCTAATTAACTTTATATGGAAACTCTTATCGTAATGAAATTGCACGTGTGAGTATTCTCTCGCCTGACTTTCTTTTTAGTGCACCTGGAGGAAGAAAGCTTTTCTGCAGTCTCACCACATTATCTTTGCTGAGAGAGAAACTTGTAGGAACTAAGATAAATGCCTTCCTGAGAGTCAACCTTTTCATCAAACATTTTTTAGTTTAGGCACAGCTTTGATTTTTGCAGAGGTTACCAGTTGTTCATAATTAAGATGCACTGGTTCATGCTATTGGCAGCAAAGCACTATGGAAGAGTAGACAAAAACGTGGACTTTTGAGGCAGACCAGTCAGGTGTGAATCCTGGTTCTGCCATTTCCTGGGCAATTTCCTTCATTCGTTGGTGCTGATTTCCTCTTTTGTGCCATGGGATAACATGTTGACAATGTCTACGTCACAGGATTATTGGAAAGTTTAAGGATAAATTATAGATTTTTTTTTAAGGATAAATGAGGTGGCAGAACATGCAATCCTCTTCATAGACTGCAGAGCGCATCTACCATTTCCTCTCCATCTCCACTCTCCTCCCTGCCCTACCTTGAGGGGCTTTGTACCCTGGAAGGCTGACCAGTGAGATGTACATCTTCCTCCTTTGCCCTCCTGCTTGCTTGCATTTGGCTAGTGGGGAGTCCTAGCAGGAGACAGATGGAGAAAGGAAAATGAGACTGCGTACATTTTCTTATCTCCTTCCTTTTAGGGAGACCTGAGGCTAGCTGTGTCCCAGAGAGCAACTTCCATTTTAAAGGCAGCCCACTCTGTGTGATGCTTTTTCTTAGGTATGGGCAACCCATCCCTCTTAGGGTGAAAACTTTGCTATTGCTAGTTCCAAGTACTGTGCCATCCTTTGTGGATTCCTCTACCCTACCAACATCTCCTTAAAGAGTCTCTTTGTTGAACCTGCTGTAAATGATCCTAATATAAGTATGCTGTCTGTTTATTCCTGGACCTTTAACTGATAGGTCATTCATACTGGTTAGTATAAAATAGATCTGCCCACATATGTATTATCTGAGAGAGGTTAGCATTTATAGGAGAAAAAATAAGAATGGGCTGGTGTTGCTTGCTATTTGATACTAACAGAAAAAGAAGGTAGTGATGATGGATGATGATAAATATATAATGACGATGATGAGATCCAAATACCTCCTATGAGCCAAGCATTCTCCTAGACAATCCTTTTTACTTCATTTATTTTGAAAACACATATGTGTATTATTGTCTTTCTTTTGCAGAACTGGAGAAAGTTCAGATAAATCAAATAATGTACCTAAAAGCTACATAGAATGCCAGTGGAAAGCTGAAATTCCAATCTATACCTATCTGGTTCCAAAGTCTATACTCTTTTAGTGAGGCTAGGTGCCTCCTAGCTATACAGGGTGAGAAGAGCCACTCCATCAGCAGTCAGTTTTCAACTGAATCTCTTTACCTATTGAAATTTCTGTAAGTTCCAAATTCCCACAGGAAAGTATCTGCTAATGATGGTCTTTAAATGATTTCAAGGCAAATTTTTAAAAAACCTGGTTAATTCAGTAAAACTTATCAGGTCAAATCCATTATTTGTCTGATTTGACTGATGTGTTACCACTGAGTCACTAGCCTAGTAGGACAACTATTCCTTAGTTGTCCCTAAGGCTACTCATTAAATACTGGATGAATAAATACATATTTTGAATAAATTTTTCTCTGATAATATGTAAGCTTCCCACAGCTGTTATCTAATTTTTTTCCCTAGTTATGTAATATTTTAAGTTTGTATTATTTCTGTTCAATTCCTAAATTAAATGAGTAACATAATTCCACATTTTCTGGGACCTATAGGATGCTAATTTGTAAAGGTGATTCAGTTCCTGGAGGTGTACTAGCTGAGAACTTTCCATTTGTGGATCAGCTCCTCCCTTCAAATCCTACTCCTTTAGAAAAAATCCATACACACTCAGAGAAACAGTATTTATCTTAGCAACTCACATTTGATTGTGCATTTTTCTTTAATCTTCAGGCAAGCATTTCTATCAACCTTGGAAGTAGGCTTTGTCGGTTGTTTGCCTTTGAGTCCCCAAGTTGCATCTAGAGATATTCTTAGTCGCAGTGAACTTTATTTCTCTGTTTCTACCTCTGCTTTGCTGTTATGGGACCTCTAACCTCCCGCAAAGTGTCTTCGTTTTATTTTGAGAAGACTTGAGAGGGTGACTCACATATATTCCAAACAAGTATTTTCAGCCTTTAAAAAGGCTGTGTCCCTGCAGGCTTCTCTGTTTTCATTTTGTATGTTTTTTAAAAAATGATACATAGTTACTTTATTTTTCATCTTTTAAATGTATAATTCATACTACTTTGTACTTTAATATTTTTCAATCATTTTAGCAAAACCAGCTCCTTCAGACCTTCACCACTGTTACTCTTTTCCTAAAGTCTCTGATTCATGTTTTTTGAGAAGCTTAGAACAAACCCAAATGATAGAACTACATGCCACTGTTAACATCAGCCTACACCTACAACATTAGCCTAAACCTGCAATATCAGAGTTTTTGTGGTTTGACCAGGCCTTTTATCCTCTTTGCCTTACAGTAAGTTCTTTCCCTGAAAGCACTTCAGCCCACATGCAAATATACCCTGTAAATATGTAGGTTGTGTCCTGATGTAAAAGAATATCATAAATGAACACAATACGTACAGCTACTTGATTTGTTCTATCTTCAAAACTGAAAATGGAGAATCTCCATTGTAGTGTCTAGGAGAAAGCAAAGATTTGTTAGATAATGAGGATATCAATGTCATTCAAGTGGCAATTACTCTGGAATATTCCTTGAAATAACAGTTACTACTTAACAGTTATTGCTTATACTTTTTGTTCTCATCTTCTCAAGTATTCCTTACAACCACTTAGAACTAAAGGGGTAGAGAACTCACTAAATTTACTGAAGAGTTATTGGATTGGCTTTAAGGTACTATTGATTATTGTCAGTGAAACAAGAGGCAATGATGCAGTTGCTCAGAGGGCTCTTTTCTTCACATGTAGGTAAGATTCCTCCAGCAGTGGATCACCTTAGTGATCCCTTAGTGAAAAATTGTTGAGTCCCTAGCTGTCCCAATAAGAATCAACATATACACAATTCAGTTTGCATCGTCATTTTATACATGTAATTTTAGGTTATGGCTACCATATCGGTTTTTATTTTTTTATTATTTTTTATTTTTTTCAGCCACTAAAACTGTAGAGTTGAATATTTAATGGAAAACAGATGGTGCTTGAAATCTCTAACTTACATTTAACAAAAACTGTTTTGGAAATGTTGCTTGTGTATATGTTTTTATTGTTTTAAACACAGCACCGTTTTAGCCTGTTCCGATGAATTATTTAAGAATTACTGTCCCAGTCTAAGAGGGCATTTCAAAGTGCATGTGTTAATCATATACTTGATTAAACATTTCCTTCCTTTTCAGCATTCCAGTTGGCTTTTGAGTGGATACTTGCAGTGAGAGCATTGACACTGGAAACACTAGTTCCCATTTTAATTACTTAAAACACCACGATGAAAAGAAATACCTGTGATTTGCTTTCTCGGAGCAAAAGTGTAAGTAACTTTTGTTTTCATTTGTTTTCTAAACATGTGTACATATAACATTTTAGTTTTGGTTTTGGATTTTAATACTGTGCTATCATGATTAGGCTTGTGGGAAACCTTTAGTTAACTTACAGTTCTCTGACTGTACACAGCTTATTAACAAACGAAGACTTGTTTGTCTATGTGGCCTGGTTAGCATTTGATGAAAATTCTTTCAACTAGTTTATATCTTACCATTCATTCATATAAGTCTACTAGCCTGATATTGAACACTCTAATTTTTGAGTGCATGCAGAAAATATATGATTAAAAATCAACACATAGGGAATTTATATCTTGAATATGAAACCTTCTGGGCATGTCCAAAATCATAAATTAAACTTATGTCATTAGGTACTTCAACCAGTAACATTCTGAAAGTTCTTCCCTTCCATGAGCTTTCAACCCTGGCATATATATCTAATTACTTCTTTTAATCTTTTTTTTTTTTTTTTTTTTTTTTTTTTTAAATATTTTAAGGTGAACTTCCTCAGGGCTCTACTGAAGGTTAAACCTTATTTCCAATTACGTAGTGTTCTTAAGATACCACAGTCATGATACTTTTAAAATTTATATTAGCTCGTGGCAAAAAACAAATAGAGCAACTCAAAGAAAGCAACACAAGGCAAGGATGAAAGCGATTGTTAATTTCCATCAAGCAAGTGCTTAGAACACATCCCTTTGTTCATTTACCCATGGGGGTAGGCATCCAAACAGATGTAGTTGTGACGTAGGAATATTCATTTGAAGACATCAGGAAAACCACAAATGCAAACACATTTCTCTAGTATGAGAACACTTTGTGTTATAACCAGTGATTCTATTGTGATGGCCCAAGGTCATCTTTCATCCTTTCTATGGAGTTACCATCCAGCTTTTAAGGGTGAGGCATGAGTATGTGCAGATGTATAGTATGCCTAACTGTGTTTGTTAAAAAATGAGGATTTGCTGAGACATATGCCAATCCTTTGACTGAATACTATGTTTAATAACTAACCAAGTAAATTCAACAAACTCTGAGGGATTGTTCAAATTTATGTGTTTTACTGGTTGGTATTTGGTTGTATGTATTATTGCATAAAAGAAGGGGCCTGGCTTTGAGCTTGGAAGTCCTTTTATCATCATACAGTCACTCACTGTAATAGGAGGTGATCTGCATACAAACTACCAAACTGCAAACACATCTTACTCTTACGGAGTTTTCTTATTATCAATTAAATATGAAATTAAATTATTCATATAATGTTTTCTTTTATTGAATTTCAGAGACATGTGATCTGAAAAAGATGTGTAAAGGCAAAAGGGAGAATATTTTGAATAATTACAAATGTGTCATTAAACATTTCCCTATTATTGGAGGAAAACATTCTAAAAGCAAATGATTAACTGAGCCGTGACTTTAAGGAACTGAGACTACTTAATGATGCTAGGACATTTCCTATTTGTATTTGTTTAATGCAAAAAATTTTATCTTGGTGGAAACGGTCAAGTGTTCCAGATTAAGAGAACCTGAGTTGGCCTACGTTTGTTGAAGGTAAACAGTAGAACTCTCATTTCATTGCTTTGTAGCTTCACTGGCATAAAGAAAATGCTTCCACTTAATTAAATGATCCTAAGCAGAAGTTAATGTTTATCAGAAAAAAGAGCCAGACTTATTGCCTAGTTAGAAGTTGTCACTTTAGGGCTATAAAATTTTATTTTGCTCTGGTCTGAGCATGTCACCCTCCAATGCTTAACGTTTTTGCCATAATATAATCCAAAATTGTAGACTTAGAGGTAGATGTTTCCTGCTTTTGATGAAGAAAGTTTAAAGAATTAGTTCTCTTTAGAATCTGAGGATGTTTATCTTTGGTTTCAAAGAAAATGTTAGAAATGTAAAACAGTCTCTGTTCCTCCCTACATGCCTCTCTGTAGGTCTTGCATCTTTCATTGTGAAAATTTAAGGCATACAAAAGAGGTAGAAAAAAGATCATCCTTAAACGATCACCTTATTTAGTGAATTCCTCTCATGAGAGGGGTTCCAGTGTATCTTGGAAGACCATTTAGTCACTTTTCAACTCAAACAAATCAGGCATAAGATGGGTGGTTAAACTACGTGAGAGTTCTGTTTCCTACCAGTTATGAATTTCTATGATTCTATGCCATGTTGTGCTCATTCATAAGTTGAATTGAAGACCAGTTCCCAAATAAATAGAAAATCAAGGCATCCGGGCAAAGAGAGTATATTAATCAGCTTGGGCTACAATATACCATAGACTACCAGGTAGCCTAAACAGAAATGTATTTTATCACAATTCTGCAGGCTGGGAAGTTCAAGATCAAAATGCCATCCAATTTTGTTCCTGGTAAGCGCTCTCTTCCTGGTTTACTCATGGCTTGCAGAAAGCTACTTTTTTCCTGGGTCCTCAAATGGCAGAGAGAGAAAGCAAGCTCTTTGCTGCTGCTTCTTTTAAGGTCACTAATCCCATCATCATGGCCCCACCTTCATGAATTCATCTAATCCTAATTACCTCCCAAAGACCCCACCTCCAAAAACAATCACAGTGGGGGTTAGGGCTTCAACATGTGTATTTCAGGGGGACACAAACATTTGGTCCATAAGAGAGTTTGAATTTTTTTTTTTTTTGAGATAGAGTCTCGCTCTGTCACCCAGGCTGCAGTGCAGTGGTGAGATCTCAGCTCACTGCAAGCTCCGCCTCCCAGGTTCACGCCATTCTCCTGCCTCAGCCTCCTGAGTACCTGGGACTACAGGCGCCCACCACCATTCCCAGATAATTTTTTTTTTGTATTTTTAGTAGAGACGGGGTTTTACTATATTAGCCAGGATGGTCTTGATCTCCTGACCTCGTGATCCACCCGCCTCGGCCTCCCAAAGTGTTGGGATTATAGGCATGAGCCACTGCACTAGAGTGAAATGCCGGGATCTCTGCTCATTGCAACCTCTGCCTCCCAAGGTCAAGCGATTCTCCCATCTCAGCCTCCTGAGTAGCCGGGATTAGAGGCATATGCCACCACAACTAGCTAATTTTGTCTTTTTAGTAGAGACAGGGTTTCACCATGTTGGTCCGGCTGGTCTCAAACTCCTGACCTCAGGTGAATTGGATATTCTTAAGGCATGATTGATTTTTATAAGTCACTGTCTTGTTTAAGCCCAAAGGGTAGTGACCAGTATACTAGAATCTGTATGTTCTCCCAATTTGATAACACTAAAAATGATCTGGACAACATCTTTCTCTTCATTTCTTATTTTCTAAATTTTATGTTAGGGACATTCTTACCAATGATTTTTGAAGTCTGATAATCTCTTCCTAGACCTAGGAGCTAATTTTAATTTTACTGTAAATGATTTTCCCCTTTCTTCACTATTCTTAGTTTGCTTATTTTATATTGTTCTTTCTTAACATCAAATCTAATGACACAAGTCTCTGAAGTATCTTATCCTATCAATGGATTGACCATCTAACTTTTCAGATGTTTATAAATTTCAGAACTATCTGAGTTACCCTTCTTCCCTCTGCTAATGTCTGCTTTCTTACTGGCTTTTAGCTAATCAGGGGAGGGAAGGAAAGGTACAGACAAGAGAACAGGGTATAAAAAATTTTTGTTGTAATTATATATTTTAAAATCAGGAGGTAAACGAAAATTTTTAGCATTTTTTTTTCTTTATAATATCTCTGTTATTCTCCAAACTCATGAAGTTTTATAAATCTTCTCATCTGGAGAATAAACTAGATAAATTTTAATTCTTATTCATTAATAAATTTTCTTGTGTATTAAATTCTAAACTTTCTTGTAGCCTTTTGCATTACATTCCCACTTTTCTAGTACACTGAATCATTTTCTTCCTACCAGTTTGAAGATATTCAAGATGTCATCTACTCACTTGGATTTGTTAATTTTCTTGATGAAATTGCCCTTTATTTGACTTAGGATTCTTATGGATGTTCTACATTTGGATAAATTTGTCACTCACCAGATGTCTTTAATTGATGTTAACTGTTCTTTTTTGATAGAATTGTTGTTCAGCGTTAATTCAAAACTGGAAGCAACTCCTTAGTGTTTGGAAGACATAGGGTATCTGTCACATTCTTTCCATAATGAATTTAAAGCCCACCTAAATAGGCTGTCAGTTTTGAGTCCAGGGGCTAGGAGCCCATCTGGTGAAATTTTTCACAGTAGGCTCCCTAGAATTGCTTATTTTCATGGAAGACTTTAAAAATATTGTACAAACTTTATAAACTAAAGTGATTTTATTCTTAAGAAAAGATATGTATTTTTTTCCATCTGTACCTTTACATTTCTGAGTTTTTAGAAGCAGTCACTCACCTAATGACCCAGGGTGAGTTATTTATGCCATTTTATCTGCATTTCAGTGTCCGCCTGGAGTGGGCAGCTGAAAAATAAATTTGGAAAAGATGATACATTTTGTTATGGCATTTCAGAGCTATATGCATTCATTTTTCCTCACAATTACCCCACAAGATAGAGTATTTTTTTTCTTGTATGGTTAACGTAAAAATAACAAATTCCTTTCTAGATGGGCCTCATTTCTCTACGATACTCAACCGCACCTAAGCTATGAGATTGACAAAGCTGTTGCAGCTTAGAATCCTAACAAAGTTAAGGATGTAGAAACTGATTTTTTCACTGGTATTCACTCAGTGGGGTCCAAAGAAGGTCAGAGGAGATGAGGTAAAAATCCTTTGTAAAGCACAAAATACAAAACAAAACCAAGCTCCTGCTTGTGTCTTTATTCACAACAAATTTATATGAGAAGTTGTAGTTTTAGAGATTTCACTCCTTTGATGCTTATATAGCTGCCTTCCCACCTGTTCTCTTTCTTTGCAAAGTTCTACAAGTATTTACTGAATGGCTACTGTGTGTTAGCCTCTGAGTATCCAGTGTAAGATACATGTTCTGTCTCATAGAGCATAACTGATAACTAAATTTATAATTTTTATAATTTGCTGAAATTATTTCACTACTGTCTCCCTAACCCTGATCACCTAAATCTATCCCATTTTAATCTTTAATTCTTTGGAGGAAGACTGAAGTTCTGTATCTCTCTGAAGTCTCTATGTACTTGCATTTCATCACATTGTGGGCACCCTGTTTAGTAGGGATATTTTGAGCTGTGAATAATGTGCCATAATTGACAATTATGCTCATTGTTGCAGAAACATAGATTATTTCAGAGTGGGTAAAAAGAATTTTTCTCAGATAATCAACAGTAGTATAAGAATAGCCAAGAGCATAAATAAATGTGAGAATGACAGGAAAGGTCTGAAAGAATAGGGACTGATCAGCAACCATTTGCTTTAAATCAATCACATGTCACATGACTGTTTTAGTGGCCAAAGCCAATCATTAAATTGTCATCTTGGAAAAAGCTCCACTGTTGTCTATATTGTGATGTGTTTGCTATTTCATTTTTGGACAATTTCAAGTTGAAGTTGAATTACAAATGATTATGTCCAGGAAATAATTGCATATATTGTACTTACCAGCGTAAACACCACAGATAAAAAAAAATGGAGAGAAATCTTGTTGCATTGACAATGAATATTAAAAAATTATTCTTACAGACAAAAAATATCTGTATAACAAAGTGAAATTTGAAAGAAAAGCATAATTGATGGAGTTTTATGTCAGTAGTATTTGCTCTAGAAAAATATTTATAATGGCTGCTTATTTTTAACTGAAGGTAATTCTCTGTTTTAAAATTTTGTTTAGCTTTTTTTCACTATTGAAATGGCAAGTGTTTTGAAAGCTAAAAATCTGACTTCAAATAAAATTATTGATGTGTTTACATTGTTTCCCATGGTCAGCACTTTCAAGGGCAGAACTGGAATTGTCCCTGAATTATAGTTCTGGCTTTGCATCTGTGCATCTATGTCTTGGTAGAAGTAGGAGTAAGAAAACTATAAGTAATTAGATTTATTATCAAACACTTCCAATATCTAGCATAATTTTTTTCAAAGGTAAAATGAGAAAAACAGCATTGAAATCACATTACAAAATAAAGCAAACAAAAAATCCAAACCAAGCCATCAAGCAAAAATCATTTTTAAAATGCTCTATAATAATTGTGATCTATACTTCTACACCAAATCCTTTAAGTCTTAAAACTTTCCTAAATGGAATTAATCCATCAATAAGCAGGTAACAACTTTACTTTTATTGTTGAAAAATGTCAGTCTTGTCAGTTCACAAGTTTCCCTAACTTGTGCAAATTAAAAGCCCCCAAGAATGGTTCGTTGGTATATAGTTAGAGCCACCCTGACCCTGCTTTCTAGTTCTTTCTATTACCCAGGATATGCCATATGCCACACACATGGGGGTAGGGATACAGCCCCACTTATAGCACAAGAACTGGGAATAAGACATTTAACTTATAACTCTTTTATGGTCATATTCCCCTCCCACTGCCATTCTTCCTACTCTGGTAGTCTGGACTTCTGTTTTGGCAATATTGCTTCTGTAGTAAGGATTTGACTGTACTTGCAGCCCTCAACATCCTGAATTTAATCCAATCTACAATATTTGTTAAGCCCTCCCAACTATTTGACCAAACTAGGACAGTTACATCCCATGGAACTGTATACCAAATGGTACCTCAGCAGTTCAGAGAGTTAACACACCACCAGTTCACTTCCAGGTTGGGCTTTAAGATTTGCAGAGAATCTTGCTTATGAAATAATATTGGCTAAATGTATTAAAATTACTAAAAACCAATGATAACACCACAGTAACACAACAAAAACAATCCTTTCTATAAATTAACTTAAAACAAGAAACAACACGCTTTAAATGTCATCATCTCTGCTTATTGTATGCCCTTAAATATATTATTAAATGTCCAACTTTTATTTTTCTAGAAGAGATCATTACATAGCATTGATTTGCTAGCAGGGTTCTATTTGAACATACCAAAAGAGACCTAGATTTTGCGCAGAAACAATAGTCCCAAAATAAACAAGGGATTGGAGGAAAAGATGAGAGATGTCCAGCATGTCTGCATATAAGGGCTGAAAAAGTCAAAGATTCTGGTTTTTTTTTTTTTCTTTGCAAATGCTCATGCAGGGATTCAGAACATGCATTCCTTACCAAAAGAAAAGGAAATAATTGGCAAGTAGTCAAAGAAGACCATATCCTTGAGTGGATAGTATTGTTATCTATTCGGAAAGCATTTACATGTTTTGATTTCCTGAAACAATGCTGAAAACTGTCCTAATGCAGGAAGGGAGAATTGAAAACAACAACCATAAAATGCAATTAGATGTTGGTAAAAGTGACTCAGAATAGATGTAAGTTAAAACTTTCTAACACTATGTTCAATAGGAGTGGTGAGAGAGGGCATCCCTGTCTTGTGCCAGTTTTCAAAGGGAATGCTTCCAGTTTTTGCCCATTCAGTATGATACTGGCTGTGGGTTTGTCATAAATAGCTCTTATTATTTTGAGATACATTTCATCAATACCAAATTTATTGAGAGTTTTTAGCATGAAGGGCTGTTGAATTTTGTCAAAGGCCTTTTCTGCATCTATTGAGATAATCATGTGGTTTTTGTCTTTGGTTCTGTTTATATGCTGGATTACGTTTATTGATTTGCGTATGTTGAACCAGCCTTGCATCCCAGGGATGAAGCCCACTTGATCATGGTGGATAAGCTTTTTGATGTGCTGTTGGATTCGGTTTGCTACTATTTTATTGAGGATTTCTGCATCGATGTTCATCAGGGATATTGGTCTAAAATTCTCTTTTTTTGTTGTGTCTGTGCCAGGCTTTGGTATCAGGATGATGTTGGCCTCATACAATGAGTTAGGGAGGATTCCCTCTTTTTCTATTGATTGGAATAGTTTCAGAAGGAATGGTACCAGCTCATCATCACTGGCCATCAGAGAAATGCAAATCAAAACCACAATGAGATACCATCTCACACCAGTTAGAATGGCAATCATTAAAAAGTCAGGAAACAACAGATGCTGGAGAGGATGTGGAGAAATAGGAAGACTTTTACACTGTTGGTGGGATTGTAAACTAGTTCAACCATTGTGGAAAACAGTTTGGCGATTCCTCAAGGATCTAGAACTAGAAATACCTTTTGACCCAGTCATCCCATTACTGGGTATATACCCAAAGGATTATAAGTCATGCTGCTATAAAGACACATGCACATGTATGTTTACTGCGGCACTATTCACAATAGCAAAGACTTGGAATCAACCCAAATGTCCATTAGTGACAGACTGGATTAAGAAAATGTGGCACACATATACCATGGAATACTATGCAGCCATCAAAAAGGATGAGTTCGTGTCCTTTGTAGGGACATGGATGCAGCTGGAAACCATCATTCTCGGGAAACTATCACAAGAACAGAAAACCAAACACCGCATGTTCTCACTCATAGGTGGGAACTGAACAATGAGATCACTTGAACTTGGGAAAGGGAACATCACACACTGGGGCCTATTATGGTGGGGGGGAGGGATTGCATTGGGACTTATACCTGATGTAAATGATGAGTTGATGGGTGTTGACGAGTTGATGGGTGCAGCACACCAATGTGGCACAAGTATACATATGTAACAAACCTGCACGTTGTGTACATGTACCCTAGAACTTAAAGTATAAAAAACAAACAAACAAACAAACAAAAAAAAACTTTCTGACAGGGTTTTCTAGCATTAGTACAGTATTTTTTGAGGAAATTATAAAATGGTCTTATATCAAGATCTTTTAACAATCTGATGAAGTATTTATGGTTCTTTAAATTTGTATTGTTAATATCATACTCTGAATTATAAAAAATTTAAAATGTTTATAATCTTTAACTTCTCACTATTATATTTATAAATGTGTATATAATTTGTGCATATGTAGATATTCATGAGGAATATTAACGTATATGTTAATTGGCACCTGCTCATTTAAAACTAAAGTTGTATACTTTCATTACAGTAATACACATCATTCATTAAATTATCTTGTGGGTTAGTTTTACAAATTCTTACTGTTACATGACTTTGGGTGAATGACCTCACTGGTTTCTGTATCACCCATGTGTAACATGAGGGGAGTAGATTAAATAAATGAAAAGATTTATTTCAACTCCAAGGCTATGACAATGTATTTCCAAGATTGTGTACTTCTTAGAACAGGCTCAATAATAATTTTTCACATTATGAACCTTGCAGTCAAAGAATAGGTTCTTCTTAACCTAACAAATGACTATCCTTTCCACTCAAAGTATAAACAGGATCCTGATTCATAAATTGAGTTCATCAAATCTCTGCCAAGTATGCAAAATCACTGCCTCTGTTTGTTGGACATTTATTGCCTCTAAGAACTGATGGAATCGAAAATAACCTCATTTTACTGGGACCTCAGATAATTAATTATTTAAATTTTTTGCTGCTTTAAACATTAATTTTCTTACTTTACCCATACATGTTGCTGATAGAAGCTGTAACATTTTGAATGGTTGTGCTTTGAAGAAATCTGAATCCTTTTGCTTTATATTCCAATGACAGCCGCTTTGACCAGCAACCAGCTCTCTTCTGATAACTACCATTTTGACCCCCGCAGTTCACCTGTGGTCGCACCAAGCCTGTCTGTTTTTCCATTAACAGAGACCTCTGAACTGTTGTACCAAATGTGGACAGTGTTATTTCTTCCTCACTTTCCTGAATTATAACCAGTTCCAGGCGGTAACATACAACCAAACTTTACTGAGTCCTGGACATAATGGGAAAAAAAAATCTTAGTGTAGAAAGAAAACCATAGGACTGAATATAAAAAGTAATCATTTCTGGCATTAAAGGACAAACCCAGTCCTTTCTGCTTAGTTACTGACCTACCCCTTGTTACTTTACTTATCTTCCCACAGTGAAATGCCTTTCTTCTTATATCCTACATGGTTTGCAGGCCCTTTACTCCAGGAAACCCAGGGGAGACCCCTCATTCCAAGTTCAAGTAAACATAATAATTTACAAAGATACAACTCTGCCCACAACAAAAACTCCTTTTACAGCATTATGCAAAGGCATTTAGACTGGAATGTCTATGTTCCAGACATGGATCTTAACCAGTCCTTTGTCAAACTAAAGGAGCAATCTTTCCTCAAAGCTGGAATGACACCTTTTCCTTTAAAATAACACTTCGTGTCCCACAGTCCCAGATGTTTTCATTAAGACTTTAGAAAATACTGGGATCAGCTGTTAGCCAAGAGTACCCCCATTCCAATAAAAATATTTAAAGACATGGAAAAATCAATAAATTCAAACAATCATCATTCTCACTAAACCCTTATCATTTTTATGACTCACAGTAAATAATCTCAAGTTCTTTATTTTGGTAAATTAAGAAATTCCAGAGTAAACTATCTAGCTTCTGATTTAAGCTCAGAGATGCAGAGAGCTTCAGAGAGTGTCTTTCTCATTCTTACTGTAAGGAAAAAGCTATACAAACTACCTATTCATTAATTTAAAAAAAAATGCACCAGCAAATTTAGGTTGCAGGGCAATCAAACAACTCAAAATCTGGAAAGAGACAGGCACCTGCAAGGAGAAAGAGGATGGCATCATTTGTTTTTCCTTGGGCAGACACCACCAGATGTCATATAAACCAGCAAGATGATTCAGTTGAACATTTTAATGAATTACTAAAGGCTGAGTATGGGCTAGCATGAAAATGTGACACATTGGAGGTGGCAGATATAGGGGGTACATCCTATAGCGGGTTTTTCCTCCACAAAACCCACCAGGCACTCACAGGAAAGACTGGGGAAAACAGCAGCCACTTTCAAAACCACAACCATTTCCCAGTGGAATGAAAGAGTTAAATGGCAAAGAGAATGGCAAAAAATCGTTGTCTTAGGGAACTGGAGGAAACTGATTGGTGATGGTGGCAGTAGGAAGAATGATCATGGTGAGGGGAAGAAAAAAAAGTAATGCTCTATCCCCAGGAGTAGGGTACAGAATATATGCTAGGATTAGCACAACAATTGGAGAACGTTGCAGGAGCACTTGTGAAGGCCACATTGCTGATACAGAGGTACATATTGCCTACCTGAGTCTTAATCAGAACATCAAGGAATGCCCTTCCTCCCTGGCCTGCTACCAACAGCCTAACAAGTGTTGAGTAAAAATAATATGGGAATATGGCTGAATATGGAAGAAATTCAAGGGACACATTCTCTTTAGGGCACAGCATTAAGGAAAGACCCAAAGCTAAAGGGGGAGCAAATATTAAGAAAAAAACAACTGGCAAAGTCATTTCACAATCTACTCCTCTTTAAGCCTCCAGAAATATCTATCTCAGTATCTGCTATCCTACACAAGATATCCAGCTTTCAGCAAAATATTATGAGTATATGAAAAGGCAAGAGAAAGCACTCCAAAGAGATAATACACACAAACATGTGATATATGGGACACATATAAAAATTATCAGACAAGGAATTTAAAGTAACTATGATTAATATTTTAAAGGCTCTAATGGAAAAGGTTGACTACATGTGAGATCAGATAGGTAATTTCAGAGGAGATATGGAAACTAAGAAAAATCAAATGGAAATGCCAGAAATTAAAAACATAGTCAAAGAGATAAAAAATGTCTTTGGGCTTTTTAGTAGACTTAAGACAGCTAAGGAAAGAATTACTGGACTTGAAAATAAGTCAGTGGAAATTACCCAAACAGAAAAAAAGAGTGGAAATAAAAGAGAGAAAGAAAGAACATAACAGAGCATCAAAGAACTCTGATACAATATTAAATGGCATGACATATCCATAATTGAAATGACAGAAGGAGAGGAAAGAGAAAAAGAGGCAGAAGAAATGTTTGAAGAAAAAATTGCTGAAAAAATTTCCAAAATTGATGATGGACACAAAATCACAGATTCAAAATCTCCAACTATAACAAGCAAGATACATACCAAAATAAACACACATGTGCAGAGGCATATATATTGAAACTGCTAAAAATCAAAAACATAGAGAAAACCTTAAAGACAACCAGAGGAAGGGAATGATAAATTACCTAAAGACAAATAAGGATAAGAATTACAGCAAATTTCTCTTCAGAAACGTTGCGAGCAAGAAGAAAAAGGAATGACATCTTTAAAGTATTGAATGAAAACAAATCCAGTAACCCATAATTCTATACCCAATAATAATACAGTTAAAACAGGAAGTTAAATTTTTCTGACTGAACTTTTTAGTTCCTATTCTCTGTGATGTCCCCAAAGTAATATGCACTTATACCCTCATTTTATTTTGTCTTTCCTTTTCAAATCTGAGAGGGTAAACCTGTTTCTTCTATTCAAGACCAACACCTCTATTGCCTCAGAGGACTTAGTCAATTGCCTCCTCCCCCTATAGGCTCAATTGCAGTTTAGCTCATCTCCCTTCTATCTCTCCTTTTTACCTTGGTCTATGAACTAGACCATCTAGTCCATTCTGTCACTCCTGTCCATGTATATCTCTTTTGACAATTCTAGTATTTATCCTTTTCTTCCTAGTAGTTATTGTTATTTCCTTCTCAGGCTGCATGCTCCTTAATCAGTGCTGTTCCCCAAGATTCAGTCATTGGCCCATGTAATATTTTAAGGTATGAAGACACCTTAAAGATTGTAAGATGTCCCCTTTCCTGTCTTAACTGTCTTCTATTTGATTATCTTTCAATTTCCATATTCAGCTCACATTTCTAGTTTTAATCATAGGACTCTAACCAAGTGCTTACTGAACATTCACAACATCTACACATTTCCCAAACTAGATCCACCCACTATTCTTCCTCATCTTTAAACATACTGCTACATATTCTAAATATTTTCTATTATATTTACTGCCCCAGCTATCCAGTTGCCTAAGACAGAGCCCTGGGAACCTTCCTCAGCTCCAAACTCATCATCCCTCCCAACATCTAAACAAGCAACAGGTGTTATTGCATGTTATCTATGGGGTACATATTTCTGAGTCCTTCTCATCCCAGGTTGACTTCCCTTTCCACCAATGCCCTGGGGATCACCTTATTTTTTCTTCCCAAGATGGGTCTCATTAAAATATATCAAAGTAGTGAGAAGTAGTAAAATTGTATATTTTATGTGGAAACTGCTGACTGTTGCCCCATTATCTGTTTCTGTGGCAACTCTATTTTTTCCTATTATGGTGTACTAAGTGTTTTGAATCTATCTTTTCACAGCTGCTTTTGATTAGAGTTTAAGATAGCCTTTAAATACTAAATTCATAATAAGGTGGGTCCTGATTGTGTGTGTGTGTGTGTGTGTGTGTGTGTGTGTGTGTAATTTCTATTACAGCTATCATCCATAATTCATTATTTGTGAGGAATAATTATAGCAAAGGCTGATTAGATGAAATGTTAGATTATTTATTATACCAGATGTCTGATGGAATCAAAGTCTATTATGTGTGTTAATGTGACTAATAAGAATAACAACAATTATTTAGGATTGCAAAATGCTTTTAAGTTTTCATATACCATTACAACATTTTCTTTTTTTTTTTTCCTTTATAAAAACTCGCAGGTAGGAAAGGCAGTTATATTTATCCTCATTTTATGAGCCTTAGATTAAGTGAGTTAGCCAAGATTGCACAACTAGTAATGGTGAATCCTAGATGTACTTTAGTTCCTCTAATTCCAAATTCCTTACTTTGATCACTAAACCCTGGAGCCACACAAATGTAACTATAGGCATGACTTACACACTAATGTATCTGTTACACCATGTGCCTACTGGAGAGAAACTGTAACATATTTATAGTCAAGTATCTATATTTATAGCTATCCTCACAGTTGGATAACAATGTTATATTATAAACTCTAGATATTTTTGCACTCTATAATATGACAGAAAGTGGATTTTTTGTTTAGGAAGACATTTTAATTATGAATGGAGGCTTGTTGGGTATCCCTATTATCCTTTGTTAAATCACAAGGAAGGTAAACTTTTTTGCATAATAAAGTATTAGGATTTTTAAACTTGTCCCCTGACTGCTGAAGAGATAAATTTTGGGGAGAGGCAGTGCTTTGGAGGACTCTGGTAAGTGAATAGATACAAGTAAGTTCTGCAGAGATAGAGCCATGGACAGGGCTTAGGAAGAGGGACTACCAGTTGTCCATGTAGCAAAGGTGGTCTAGTTAAAGTCTCTTTAGAATGAATGAGTTCTAGTAACCAGTTTTAAGGATTTGTCTGGTTTTTTTTTTTTCCCTCAACCCTTTCTTTAAACTTTTTCTAATCACAACAGCATTGTGACAATTTTGCCTCAAGATGGGAAGAGAAAGGCTGTGTTCCTCCTAGAGACAAAACAGGGAAGAAAGATAGCGGGGGCAGAGTGAAAAAAATGATGGCTGTTGAACTGGAACAACTGTGCAGAGGAAGCTGTGACAAATAATTAGGCTTGGTGAAGCACCTGTCCCTTTGGAGGAATTTCCCAGAAATACTGGGAGGGGCTCTAAATGTCCCATCGTTATGTGGGGAGATGGTTTTGTTTTTTGTATTGCCCACAGAAGTCTGAATACATTCAAATATTTTGTGTGTGTGTGTGTGTGTGTGTGTGTGTGTGTGTACTGAAGTACTTGGCATAAGGTTATGCTATTTCAAATTAACTTATAAAATAATTTGGTTGATACAATATTCTGTGATCAAAATTTATTGAGAGATTTACCAAATGCCAACGTGTGTGTGTATGTGTATGTGTGTGTATATATATATGTGTGTGTGTGTATATATAGTGTGTATATATATACACACACCTATATATACACACACATGCATATATATATTTTCATAATTAAATGAGTGAATATATATATACATGCATATATATATATGACACTAATAGTTTATGTAACTATTCTATGATACTATTATTATTCCTGTTTTTTGGATAAACAAACTAAAGTACACAAAGGAGCCGATGCTTATGTCTACAATACCTAAAACATACATATTTGAAATAAGAGAATATTAGGAAAAAGTCCCCAAATTTTATGTAGGTTTTAATAAAATTGAAAAGTCAAATCATTTTAAAACCTTAAAGTTAGTATATGGAAATATTTTGCTCAAGAGTGAATTTTAGACCTCCTGTCTGGATGTGAGTATGGAACACATTATTCAGTTTCTTTTTTATAACTTTAAATAGCTTGTAAGAAGGCACCTATGCAAATAACTATTTCTCCAAGATAAGTGGCCATGCAGGCCTTATGATCTTTTGAACACTTCTTCCCAAATACTTCATTTCTAATTAGAGGATGGTCATTCAGATTTCACTGGATTTAAATCCACAGTGGGATAGGTTTTAATCCTTTCTGGAAAAAGTATTTATAAAGCATATGCGAGTTTCAGAATAGTAAGAGTTTTTATTCAGTCTCCCCTTGGATGTGTTCACCCTTCCTTCTACCTCAGATCAATGCATTTCTCTAAGTTTTATACTTTGTTTAAATTGAGCTTTCATTGTTTCTATGACCAATTTTCAATTTGTCTCTACCTTGCACTTCAGTAGAACTAAGATGAATTCTGAAAACTCACAACAGCCTTCATCAATGTTCTCTTTCTGTAAAGAGTATCTCTGTACATATTCAGAACAACATAATTTTAGGAATCAACTGTATCTACCTAGAATTATGGTTTATTGTCTCTCTCTCTCCAAAAACAATTGCAATTCTCTCATATAGTTTATTGCATTGCATTTACAAAGGAGCCACAAAGTTTGATTTGTGTATACTATTTTTGGTTAACTATGTAGCTATCTGGTTGATGTGCACATCAACAAATGACAATGTGGTCATTCCATCTTTGGTACATGGAGTATTATTTGATAAAAATTCCACTATATTTTAACTTCTGAAGGTAAGGTGATTTTGAAGTATCTAAAAGATAGTTTCTTTATTTCAACAATCATAACTCTGTGCTGCCAGATACATATTTTTATCCCAAACTTGAAAATATTTCAATGGTTAGATTATTATACTTTCCATCTGACAGATTTTATGGTTTTCTATTTTCACTTAACCTTTCCCAGCTTTTTCTCCTCTTTAAAAGTAAACTATTAGAAGTTTCATCATTTCCATTATCAATACTAGAAATTAAAGTCAGAGATATATGTATTCTCAGAATTGTCTCAACAGTTTATTGTAATTTAATAAGATGTTCTCTTCTGTTGTTTCATCTATTATGTCATTACATACCATCTATGTCATTATCGTGTTTCTCTTTATGATTTTTCTGGAGCACCATAATTCTCTAATCAAGTGCTCTTTATTTTGTTTTTCAGAGGCCTCATTATGATAATACTATATAAAACATTTGTATGACGCTTTTCAATTTACAAAGTCCTCTTCAAAAACATTACCTTATTTGCAACTCACAACAACCTTGTACATTAGGCTGTGTTATTATTATTATTGTTATTATTTGTAGATAAGAAAACACTTTTATCAGGTAATGGAGAAGGCATTTAAATGGAAGATTTTCAAATCCTTACCTGAAATCTGTTCACTCTCTTTTTAGTTTGTTCCCTTTTACTCTGTATCCTTGGAATTATGTAGATCAGCAGTCAAAGGCTAGCCTCTCAGTTACGAGCCATCACTTTACCAAGCTGAGCCTTATCTGACTCATCCCAAATAATACAAGTGATAATGACCACATCATAGGATTGTTATGAAAACTAAATGAGTGGAAGCACGTTAAAGTGTCTAACATAGTACCATTTTATCCATCCACATACCATATGGTAGCATAATATTCTAGGTTGGCTATTCCTTACTGCTATGTAAATTTTCTTTCTTCTGAAATTAAAATAATTATAATATTCATTCCAAATTAGACTATGAAAAGATCATGGTCAGTATAATTTATGAGGTAAAAATGGCATCAGAAAAGAAAGAAAAATGCAGAGGATAGAGTAAAAACTGTGAGCAATTTTCTGGGAACTGTTGTGAAATTGAGTTTCTTAGGCTTTTCATGTGGATAATGCAAACTAAATATAATTTGCAGGTTCACAAAAAATAAAGTGATATAAAATTATGCTAAAATCAAGAAGAATGGAAATTAATGGATTAAAAAATTATGGTTATTGCATTCTCTCAATTTTTTTAGGATCTGTCTCTGCAGTAATAAAGCAGAACAGAGGGATAAGTGGGATTCCAAAACAGTTTATTTAGACTTGGAATGCTTGCATGCTTATATCTCACTCAACATGAATATGTCTTAACTAATGGGGAGTTAATGAAAACTTTATATTATTATTAACTGATTGTGGATTAATAAATGAATTAAAAATAGAGTTAGAAAATTGCCTCATTTCGTCATCTCTTGACTTTATTCAACCTTTCTCTTTGTCCATTCTACAGTAAGGATGAATTCTATCTCATAGATAGATTCAGAAACTAACCCCAGCAAAAAAATTGTTGTGTTCTTTGTGAGGGAAGAGGTTAGATTAGGATTAATTAAATATTTCAGATGAAAAAAACCTGAGCAAATTCATTTAAGATATTTTGAAAACTCCAAAACAGTATATAAATATATGAAAGTTTAAATAAGAATAAACACTGGAGGTACATCTTTTGTGTTGTAAAAAATGTAGTTGATCATTTTCTTTAATGTTTCCTTAGTTTTGTGTTTTGCTTAGTGAGGCTTTTCTATTGCAAGATTATGAATAATTTTGCCCATGTTTTTGAACAGTCTTATGGTTTTTCTCTTTTCCCCTAACCTTGACAAACTTCCTTTCAAGTGTACTAGATGCTTCAGGGATAGCTATTTGAAAGTTCTTGAAGATTAATAATCCTCCATGATGATCTGTCTTATCTATATTCTGATAGGTTTTCTTATATAAGAGAAAAAGAAGGCGTAATCCTAGAGTTAAAAAATACAATGGACAAAATGAAAAAGGTAGTAATAACAAGCACAACAACAAGAGCTCTAGTGGTATACTGAGAAACAACTGCATTCTCTCATTCCTTTTTCTTCTTTTCAATCATTATGTTGCATGAGGTACAGCCATATTAGTAAATATGTACTAACACATACCTAGATATACATAATCAGCCCTCATATTCATGATTTCTGCTCTTTGGATTCAGTCAATTGCAATGTAAAATACTTTTTTAATCATCTGTAGTAAGCATGTAGAGACTTTCCTTGTCATTATTTCCTAAAAAATACAGTATAACTATTTACATAGTATTTACTCTGTATTAGATAATATAAGTAATCGTGATGTGGTTTAAAGTACACAAGAGGATGTGTGTATGTTATATGCAAATACCATGCCATTTTATATCAGGGACATGAGCATCCATGGTATTCACTGGAAGTTCTGAAACCAATCTCCCCTGGATACCAAGGGACAACTATATACATATATGTGGCTATGCAGCCTGCCTACTCAGAAGAGGTTTCACAGAAGAAGGAACAGCATGCAGAGATTCATAATGTCTTGTGAGGGAGAGTAGAGCCTACAGAAGAATGGTTAGTTAGAAAATAACCAATAAGTTATTTCCAGTGAGGAATTAGAAAGCAGGGATTATGGAACTGGAAAAACTGAGGCATTAAAGTCTTCCTCCTGAAATTACTATGCCAAGTGGAAAATCTGTTCTAAACCCCTATCCAAGAAAACATTCTTCTTCAAAAGATTTTACTTTTAACTTTGAGAAATCTTAATTAGCTCTTTTGGATTTTAGCTGTTCTTTCACTACGTCCACACTTTACTTATCAGTATCAATAAATCTTGTTATAGCCAGAGTGGTTTGCAACCTAAAGTAGAAAATATCTATATCTCAGGGCTTTGTACCTGATTGTACAGGCAGCAGTCCCAGGTTAAGAGTACCCCTTAATGCCGCAATGGCCACAGTAGTTTTGGACAGAGGAATCATGCCAGTAGGCCTGCCCAGAGTGTCTGGACAGATTTATTGTTGAAGACCATTCATAGACAAAGCCATTCTGTAAAGATTGGAATAAGTATTTACTTCTTTAGATGTGCAGATATTAATACATATCCTCAAACATCAGATATTATCAGGGAAACATGATGTCACCAAATGGACAGAATAAAGTGCCAGTGATTGACCCTAAAGAGATGGAGATGTGTGAACTTCCTGACAGAGAATTTAAAATAATTGTTTAAGAATGCTCAGTGAATGTTGAGAAAAGACAGATAAACAACTTTTTTAAAAAGGAGAGCATTAAGTGACCCACAGTTAGAAACAGAAAAATTGAAATAATAATTTTTAAAATTAAACAGAAATCCTAGAGCTAAAGTACACAATGAACAAAATGAAAAATGAAATAGTATCAACAGCAGATTTGATCAAGCAGAAGAAAGAATCTGTAAACTTAAACACAGGGTTATTTGAAAATATGCAGTTTAAGGAGAGAAAAGAATGGAAAGGAATGAAGAAAGCATATGAGATTTATGTGACAGCATCAAAAAAGCAAATGTTTGAGTCATTGGTGTCAAGAAGAAGAAAAAATCAAAGGAGTAGAAAGTTTGTTTAAAGAAATTAAAGCAGAAAACTTTCCAAATCTGGAGAAAGAAATAAGTATTCAGGTCAGGAAGGTCAAAGATTTCCAATAAGATTCAGTGAAAATAAGACTATTCAATACATATTACAATAAAATTCTCAAAAATCAAAGACAAAGAGGGGGTCCTGAATGCAACAAGAGAAAAGAAGCATATAACACATAACGACATTTTAATATGTCTATCAACAAACTTCTCAGCAGAAACCTTACAGATCAGGAGGGACTGGGTGATATATTAAAAGTGCTGAAGGAAAAAAATGCCAGCTAAGAATACTATACACAGAAAAGTTGTCTTTTAGAAATAAATACTTTCCCAGAAAATCAAAAGCTGAAGTTTATCATCATTGCCAGACCTGTGTTAAAAGAAATGCTTAATAGAGTTCTTCAAGCTGAAATAAAAGAATGCTAATAACACAAAAACACGTGTTAATGCTAGTAACACAAAAACATCTGTAAGTATAAAACTTGTTGGTAAAAGTACATAGTCAAATTTAGAATACTCTAATATTGTAATGGTGGTGTTTAAATCACTTGTATCTTTAGAAGAAAGGTTAAAAGACTAAACTAGTAAAAATAATAACTACAATAATTTATTACAGGACATGCAGTATAATAAGATGTAAATTGTGACACCAAAATTCAAAATGTGTTTGGGAGAATGAGGTAAAAGATTAGATTTTTAAAAATTTTATTTTGCAATCCATGTTGTTATCAGCTTAAAATAACCTGTTAAAAGTATAAAGTGTCTTTTATAAGCCTCATGATAACTACAACTGAAAAATGATTTGTTAAAAGTATAAAGTGTTTTTTTTTTTTTTGGAAGGCTGAGGCGGGTGGATCACAAGGTCAGGAGATCGAGACCATCCTAGCTAACATGATGAAACCTCATCTCTACTAAAAATACAAAAAAATTAGCCAGGCATGGTGGCGGGCGCCTGTAGTCCCAGCTACTTGGAAGACTGAGGCAGGAGAATGGTGTGAACTCGGGAGATGGAGCTTGCAGTGAGCCGAGATCGTGCCACTGCACTCCAGCCTGGGTGACAGAGTGAGACTCAGTCTCAAATAAATAAATAAGCAAATAAATAAATAAAAAGTGTTTTTTATAAGTCTCATGGTAACTACAAAGAAGACCCTATTATGGGTACACACAACACGAAATGCAAGGAATACACTACTAGAGAAAATCAACCACAAAGAAGGATGGTAAGAGAGGAATAAAGAAAGAAAGGGTCTACAAAACAACTAGAAAACAACGAACAAAACAGCAGTAGTAAGTTCTTACCCATAAATAAACCATGAATGTAAATGGATTAAAGTCTGCAATCAAAAGACAGAAAGATAGATTTAAAAAAGAAAGACCCAATCATATTCTGCCCTCAAGGGACCCACTTCACCTGTAAGTACACACATAGATTGAAAGTTAAATATTATTATGTTATAATGCTATTATGTTACAATTATAATGTAATTATATATAATTATAAAAACATCATTTTATATATAGTATATATTAATGTTGTTATACAGATATGAAATTGAAGAGCACACAAATGAATAGAAGGATATTTCATGTTCTGGATTGAAATAATTAATACTGTTAAAATTACCATAATACTCCAAATGATCTACAGTTTCAGTGCAGTCCCTTCCAAAATATTAATGACATCCTGCACAGAAATAAAGAAATTTTAAAATACATATTAGAATTATAAAAAACCTGAATAGCCAAAGTAATCTCGAGCAGAAACCACAAAGCTGGAGGCATTGCACTACCTCTACAAAGCTAATACTCTAAATACTCTACAAAGCTAAATTAGCTTAAGCAGCGTGATATCAGCATAAAAACAAACAGACCAATGGAACAGAATACAGAGCCCAGAAATAAATTCACACATTTGCAGCCAACTGAGTTTTGTCAAAAGTGCCAAGAACATACAATGGTGAAAGGGCAGTCCATGTTTATTGCAGCACTATTTTTATGATAGTCAAGATATGGAATCACCTCAATCATCCATGCAACAACATGGATGAACTAGGAGAACCTCATGTTAAGTGAAATAAGCCAGGCACAAAAAGAAAAACACTGTATGATCACACTCATATAGAATCTAAAATCATTGATTTCATAGAAACAAATAAGAAATTGGTAGAGAGGCTAGACAGATTGGGGCAGGGGGCTTGGACAAATGGTCAAAGGATACAAAATTTTAGATAGGAGGAATAAATTCAAGAGATTTATTTCTGAGCATGGTGACTATAGTTAATGGCAATATATTGTATTCTTAAGAAATGCTAGGAAAGTGGGTATTAAATGCTCCCCTGCAAAGTGATAACTGTGTAAGTTGATGCATATGTTAATTAGCTAGATTTAACTATTCCACAATGTAGAACACTTCAAAACATCATTTTGTATTTGATAAATGCATACTTAATTGACAGAATGTCAATTAAGAAACAAAATGAAACCAGCTTATGTCCTCCTACAATGATTTAGGAATCCCAGCATAATTAATAGAGCCAAAATTTCCATCACATTTTCCTTGACTGCCAGTTCCATGTTGGCTATCTCATTCTGTGAGCATGTTTTCATTTTTCTTTACCGTTTAGTATTTTAACTCAATGATCAGCATATTTACTTATAAGTAGTGACACAGATATTCAGCCACATATATATTTTTCAAACTGGTATCCTCTTGTTTCTGCACCATTTATTGAAGAATCCATCTTTTTTGTGGAAGTGTAAGTTTTTGATTGCTTAAACAGACTGGAAGGAGAAAAGGAAAATAATTAACTTACAGATTTCACTAGGTTTTGGGATTTTGCGACATAAGTAGTATTCCACTCAGAGTTCTGGAAAATTCTGTTTTTAATCCAGGTTTACTTGTTGACCAGTGCCTCTGAATAGTTTTACTGTGAGTTGTAAATAAAGGATTTCTTTTGAATACTCTGCATCCTTGGTTTTCCTCTTTACTTGATATTTAAAATTATTATTGATAATTTAGTCACAATTTTATCATTAATATCCCAATCTATTGTTTGATTTGTCACCATATTGAGAGTTTGAGAAGAATTTATTTTTATTACATTAATTTCCTTAAAAACAAAGAGTTATAAAAGAGAGGATTAATAGGAAAAATGAAGAATAAATAGCTATTAAGAGGCTAAGTGGTATTAAAGACAGCTCTGTGGCATTTTGAGGTTAATATATTTAAATGATACATTCATTTCTAGAAAAGAATCCCCAACGGATAGATCATTCTTTATCAGATGGTTAATGCTAGAATGCTTTCCTCTCCACTATCATCATCTCCTTTGTGCTGGGCACAGATATCCAGAAAGTCAATGGGGATGTCCTGGGGCTAATGGGCCAGGATTCTTCTTTTCATCTGTATTCAAAGTCAATGTTTTCTTTCCAAATCTTGCCCCCCCCCGCCCTTTTTTTTTTTTTGAGATGGAGTCTCACTCTGTGGCCCAGGCTGGAGTGCAGTGGCCGGATCTTGGCTCACTGTAAGCTCCGCCTCCCGGGTTTACGCCATTCTCCTGCCTCAGCCTCCCGGGTAGCTGGGACTACAGGCGCCCGCCACCTCACCTGGCTAGTTTTTTTGTATTTTTTTTTTTCTTTTAGTAGAGACGGGGTTTCACCGTGTTAGCCAGGATTGTCTCGATCTCCTGACCTCGTGGTCCGCCCGTCTCGGCCTCCCAAATCTTGCCCCTTTCTTGCTTCACTCAAGGCTTGGCATGGTAGGGGAGGTTGAGAATGGTGAGAAATAGTGCCTCCTTATATGAAAGATTGGAGGAAGTAAGTTTATAGACTTGACAGTGCTAGTTAAGGGCACAGCCCATAAAGAAGTCTCAATATGGTTAACTAGTCTCCAGAGCAGTGCTGCAACTGAGCCTTGTGCATCCCTGAGATGATGAGCACAAGTATTATAATCATCGGAAGAAAAAATATGTGGTATAATTTGGGATCAGCCAGTTATTTGTCAGTCTACCTTTGCTGTCTGTAGGATCAGACCCACATGTGCCTCTGCATTTTGGTAAATGTGAAACCACATTTCCTATTAGAAAGAGGAAACACTGCTGGAAAAAGCTGCTCTGGAAACCAAGTTGCTCAGAGGAAGTGAATGGTGTGTAGCTAAACCTACCCAGTGAAAAACATACGTAGAAATGGACTCAATAACTTTCTCAAGAGATGAAAATATCGAGTAATTAATAGGCAAGAAAATAGGGATAGAAATGGAAAAAGTGGAGAGAGAATAACAATGGGAAAGGGAAAGAGGAAACGCATTTATGTGTTATAGTAATTGACCAAAGCAGTTTATGAAATAACGTAACTAGCTCACGAGTTAGTCCAGGCTTTCAATTAAAAAGAGATGCATAAGCCTGTGTATCTCTTTTTCTTTCCCTCAAAATGACCTTGAGTTTTAGTTTGGTACGGTTTTGGTACAGCTGTTATTTGATAATAACACATTGTGCTTTTCAATTAACTTAGATTGTTTAAAAAACAGATAACCGAAAACCATCTGTTTGTGTTTCTGTGTAATTTGTTCTCAGGACAGGGACTAGGAATGAAAGATTTTAAATTCTGCTAATGAAACCTCTCATTAGAGTTCTACAAACTAAGTCTGTGGTACCAGGTAAAAGGGGTGCCAAGTGTTAGGCTTTCTGGGATAAGAGAAAATTAATTTCTTTCTTTGCCATTTGTGGTTGGGTAGCATCTTTTTTTTCTTCCTGGCAGCGAGTGTCATAATTTAATATGCATTAACATAATTAGGAACGATTGCTTAAAATACATATTCTTGAAGTTTATCCCAAGAGACTTTTGATTCAGTATCTCTGGTAAGGGCTTCAGTATCTCTGGAATTGCCACAGTTAACAAGCTCCCCAGGTCATTCTGATATAGATGGTCTGAAGGCCACACTGTGACTACTGCTGCCTTTTAGAATTGGGAGGTAAGTTTGGATTTTGTAGATCAAATATTACTACCAAGAGTAAAAGAAATACACAAAACCCCCAAACAACTCAAATGATATAACAACAAAGCAAATGGCTGAAAGCAAAGCAAAACCCAACAAAAGGTTTTAAATAGGTCCTTAGAGATACAATGTAATTTGTCTCAGCTGTGGAGACCTAAAGAGGCCAACTCTTAGTTGACATGGAAGAATAGGGACAACATTGCCAAAAAAGAAAAATGGTTAATTTCAGTTGTGGACACCAAACCCTGGGCTCTGCTGGAAAGCATTAACAATTTTACCCACTATACTAATCTTCCATATATGGGACATGCTGGATAAATCTATTTTGCTAACGTCTCTTTTACAATAATGTACTTAATTTTGTTGGGTATGTGTTCTAATTTCTGTTTTCTAATTCAAGGTTCTAACTTTTAAAAAGACCCCCAACCCCCACTGTTTTCCCTTGAGCTTATTAAAGGGCATAATATCATTTTCCTCTTGTTAAGAGTAAAGATTGGAAGAATTTAATTGTCAGAAAATGGTAGTAGGTCGATGCTTTCGGGAGTGGGTGCAGCAGTCTGGTGAATAAGCATCTTTCTTGAAGACAAGGGTTCTGACCCTAAAGATGTATGTGATTTCTAGAAAAATCATTTTACCTCATTGCATTTCAGTTTTCTCCTCTGTAAAACAGAGATAGGGGAAAGTGAATGATTTCTGTGGTCCTCTCTAATGCTAAATAGAATGAGAATGTCCGAAGCCTTTGTTATCTCAGTAAACTTCACCACAATTCTTCATCTATAACAACAAAATGTTGTCATTAGAAACAAATTAAAAAGCTTGCAAGTGACATGAATTCTGGCACTATAAATGAGTGTAGTGCAGTATAGTGAAGGTGAGGGGAAAATATACATGTTTCAATCATAGGGCTACAAGTTTGCACAGATCTGAAAAATTATCGTTGGATCCAGAATATGGAATCCAGAATATGGCTGTTGTTCATACCTCTTGCCATTAGGTGGGGCAGTTGAAGAGTAGGAAGATAGCGTTTTCAAGTGAAATGTTATTTCACTTGAGTATGTTGTTTCATACTCAACAACATCTGAAAATAAGTGGTAAAATATACTTTCCTTTTATAGAGTCCAAACTCTCAGTGGCCAGATTATTAGTTTCTTTATTAATTCTGGATGATGAGGAAGAAGGGGAACATGGGTGAGTTAATGTGATGCAATATTGCAGATTGTATTATTAATGTAAATTCCCATTTGGAACTCAAAAGCCAAAACGGTTCTGAAGTCAACTTGTGCAGTCTACTTTCTGAGAAGAACAATTAAATAGTATAAGGTAGAGACAACAAAATACCAGGTTTATGGAACACTAGAAAGTGGAAAGGAGCCATAAGAATTATCGCAGCCCTATTCTTAGTGTCTATTGATTTCCTTTAGCATCTGGGGTATTTAACTATTTCCTTCTCCTTCTACTTTCTTTTAGGAAATTCCATGTTAATTAATTTTTCTGACATGTTAGTGGATAATTCATTAAGAAAATCTTTTGTGCCCAGCACATCATGATGAAGTCTGATGGCTAATGTTACCTGGTCTCTGCTTTGAAGTGTTTTTATTGACTTACAGATTTAAGATGGTTTCCTAGAATTAAAAAAATACATAGAAAAACTTCAAATCAGTCTTTTATAAGGTAGTGACTTTAAATTTTCATTTGTCAATTTTCACATTTAGGACAAAGAGTAAGAGATGTGGAGAGGAAGACAGGAATACTAGGGAAAAGGTGAGAGAAGTATTTCTGGTTACTTCTGTTGTATATTCTTAAAAGTAAGAGTCCATAGAGCCATAATAGTGAAAGTACTGAGGAAACAGCAGATTTAGAAATTTACATTTCATACATTTCATATCAAAGGGATTTTCTGTGAGACAAACCAATGAGATTTGATAGATTAGAAATGAACGACTAATAAGGAAAGCAACTGAATAAATACTTGAATGAATAAATGATATGTGTTTCTCCCACTCTGGTCCAGTTATTTCTTTTTTTCCACTTTAAAAAAAATGTTAGTGTTTTTGTGTGAGATAGTTAAAAGTTCCTGCAATCCACAGAGCTCTATATTTCACTAATTCTGGATTCCCAGCAAGTTTGCATGGCTTTTCAGAGGACTATAAAATAGGGCAAAGACTCAATTCAATATAGAATTGACCCATGAAAACCATGGAAGTTAGTGTTACCAACCCCTGTGCAGCTGAAAATCTGTGTGTAATGTTTGTCCCAAAAGTTAACTACTAATAGCCTACTGTTGACCGAAGTCAATTAACACATAATTTTTATATGTAGTATATACTGTATTCTTACAATAAAGTAAGCTAAAGAAAAGAAAATGTTATTAAGAAAATCATAAGGAAGTGAAAATACATATTTACCATTCATTAAGTGGAAATGGATCATCATAAAGGCCTTCATCCTCTTCATCTTCACATTGAGCAGGCTGAAGTGGAGGAAGAAGAGGTTAGGTTGGTCTTGCTGTCTGAGGGGTGGCAGAGGCAGAAGATTCTGCATATAAGTGGGCCCGTGGAGTTCAAGCCCATGTTGTTTAAGGGTCAACTGTAAATCTTTTACTTTTCAAATGATGCTCATTTACACAAATGAATTTGGAAGCAGACAGGATTTATATGCAGCTATAATTTTAAGTGGCAGCCAGCATCATGAACAAATTCTCCTGGCATCTCATTCCTTGATTTCCAAGAAGCCAATGCAAGGGGAAGGTGAGAATCAAGTTTGGGCAGCTTTGTTCAGCTGACTATTATATGGTGATGATTATGTTAATAATTAAAATGTTGAAACATTTATTTAGTACAGTCATTCACCATGTAACATTTTGGTCAGTGATGGATGGCATACCATGGTGGTCTCATAAGATTATAATAGAGCTGAAAAATTCCTATTGCCAAGTGAATCATAGCCATAATAAAATTGTAGCATAACATATTACTCATATGTTTAGGGTGATGCTAGCGCAAACAAACCCACTGCACTGCCAGTGATATAAAAGGATAGGACATACAGTTATGTACAGTACACAATACTTAATGATAAATATTAATGATAATGTGTTACTGATAAGTACTTAATATAATAAATAGATTATGTTCCTGATTTATGTATTTACTATGCTATACTTTTTAATCATTGTTTAGTGTGTACTCCTACTTACAAAAAAAAGCCAACTGTAAAACAGCTTCAGGAATGAGTTTCTTCAGGAGGTGTTCCAGAAGAAGGCATTGTTATCATAGTAGATGACAACTCCACGTGTTTTATTGCCCCTAAAGACCTTCTAGTGGGACAGATGTGGAGGTAGAAGACAGTGATGTTGATGATCCTTATCCTGTGTAGGCCTAGGCTAATGTGTGGGTTTTTGTCTTAGTTTTTAACAAAAAAGTTTAAAAAGTAAAAAAAAAAAAAAAAAAAAAAAAAAAAACTAGAAAAAACTTACAGAATAAAGATATAAAGAAAGAAAATATTCTTCTACAGTTGTAAAATATGTTTGTGTTTTAAGCTGAGCATTATTACAAAAAGTCAAAAAGCTTAAATTAAAATGTTTATAAAGTAAACATGTTACAGTCAACTAAGGTTATTATTGAAGAAAGAAAATGTAAAAAATAAATTTCGCATAGCTTGACCTGTCGCTGTGGCTCACGCCTGTAATCTCAGCACTTTGGGAGGCTGAGGCGGGCTGATCCCGAGGTCAGGAGATTGAGAACATCCTGGCTAGCACAGTGAAACCCCATCTCTACTAAAAATACAAAAAATTAGCCGGGCGTGGTGGCGGGCGCCTGTAGTCCCAGCTACTCCGGGAGGCTGAGGCAGGAGAATGGCGTGAACCCGGGAGGTGGAGCTTGCAGTGAGCCGAGATTGTGCCACTGCACTCCAGCCTGGGCGGCAGAGCCAGACTTTGTCTCAAATAAATAAATAAATAAATAAATAAATAAATAAATAAATTTAGCATGATTTAAGTGTACAGTATTTATAAAGTCTACATTAGTGGACAGCAATGTCCCAGGCACATTCACCACTCACTCACTGACTCACCCAGAGCAACTTGCAGTCTTGTAGTCTCCATTCCTAGTAAGTGTTTTCTACAGGTATATTTTTATCTTTTACCATATTTTTACTGTATCTTTTTTTTGATATGTTTAGATACACAAATACTTACCATTGTGTTATGCTTGCCTACAGTATTCAGTACAGTAATATGGGATACATGTTTATAGCCTAGGAGCAACAGGTTATACAATATAGTCTGGGGGATTATGTGTTAGGCTATGCCATCTAGGTTTTTGTAGGTATACTCTGTGATGTTGACACAACAATGTAATCACTTATGATGGATAACTTAGAACATATTTTAATTGTTAAGTGACACATGACTGTACTTAATATATATTAGGTACCAAGCTAAGCATGCAATTAACTAATGCAATCCTAACAATAACCTTATGAAGTTAGTACTATTAATTAGCACCATTTTTTTCCCCATGGGAAGTAGGATATAGGATATTCTAGCACAAGCATACCCTCGATACTAGAGGAAAGAAAGAAAGAGAGGAAGGGGGTGAGAAAGAGAGAGAGAGAGAGAGCATGAGAGAGAAAGGGAAAGAAAGAAACATAAAGAAAAAGAGAAAGAAAAAGGAAAGAGAGGAAAGAAAAGAAAAAAATGGTTCATTTTCTCTTTGTGTTTAAATAATATCACATTCATTGGGAAAAGCTAGCTGTATTGGGAGCACTGATGTAGGTTTGGACCACCATTAGTTAAAATCATTACGCTATCTGAGAAGAAAGAACATGAAATCTAGGAAGTTTAAGAAGTTAGTTTTTATTAGATCCAAATACTGTAAATGTTGGCTATCTTTTTTGTATCACAATTTAAGAGAACAGATTCCTTTAAATGAATTGGTTGAGGAAATGAATCAAATATTTACAAATATTTCTCCTTAAGTGATATTTCATTAGGGAGAGGTCTTCCTTAATGTCTGTCTAAAATAGCACCCTCCTCATTCTCTAAATCTTCACCTACTTTATTTTCTCTTTGTAGAACTTACCACCTGACACATTTCACAGTAGTTTGTAGACTATCTTCCCTCTCTAGCTTCATAAGTACAGGGAATTTCTCTGCTTTGTTCACCGATAATTTTATTGTACCTAGAACACTGCATGGTAATTAGTAGATATTCAATAAATATTTGAATGAATGAATGTATAAGTGAAATAAGAAAATTCATGTGGCCAATAGGTAATTTAAATATTCTGCTTTGCTAAAAACCAAAGGAAGTAAAGGTAGGTAAAGGCAATTAGTATTTTCATCTATCAACAATGATTTAAACATATTCAAAAAGATGTATACTGAGTGCTCATGAAGGTGAAGCAAAACATTCTTACAAAATTGAAAAACACTGATGGAAAGTACTTTGTAAATATGATGTCTTTAAAAATGTTTCTATACTACATTTTAATTCTGTTAATATATTCAGGAAAACAATCCATAATTAAAAAATAGCTTTTGCTGCACAAAAGTCTTTGCTTCAACAGTATTTATTGTAGTGAAAGAAGTTCAAAGCATTCTAAATTCCAAAGGTGGGGGCATAGTTAAATGAATTATGGACCTCTCTTTCATGGTATACTATATCAACATCATTAGTTAGATATAGGTAAGAGCTTTTTTAACATGAAAAAAATGCTAATGACGTAAATTTAATTTGAAAAACAGCATAAACATTGGAATAAATGACATCTTAAAAGCATATATAGAAAAAATGGTAGAAATTGTGCCAAAATATTAACAGAAACTAGGGCAGGTAAGATTATGGGTGATTTTGTTTTATACTTCTCTATACTTTTATTTTTCAAGTATTCCAGAATGAAACTTTTATAACGAAAAAATGTTTTAAATATTTTAACTGATTTTGTATTATACTCGTGATAATCCAGAAGTGATTATGCTTTATACAGTAGACTATGGCTTTATATGAAGAAATGAATACAGTCTAGTATTGTTTTCATTATCTAGGAATATACACGTAACTGAAGAATTTATGAGTAAAGTTTAATATTAGCATGTAACTGGGACTTCTGGAGGAAAGCTCACTCTAGGGGAAGCTCTCAAAGATGTTTTCAATCTTGGATTCCAGTCAAAAAAAGATATGAGTTACTTGGATTTAACAACCAGGTATAAATATTCTTCTCCTTTAGCACTAGTGAAAAATGGGCACTGAGTGAGCTTGGGCAGAGACTTATAAAGGATATTTAAAATGATAAACTGGGTAGTGAGGCCTAAGCCACCTGGGCTTAGAAGGCAGCAGGGCCCCCAGAAAGTGGTAGTAGCAACAATTACTGTGGTTTTATCCTGTGGCTAGCCCAGGTTCCAGACAAAAAGTTCTTTCTGCCTCTTACCCTAGTAACTCTAAGTACTGTACCCTTGCTTCTTGGATTGTTAGACACATTTCTACTTCAGGCTTTGCCCCTGAAACCTCAGTACCTAAATTGACCGGCTTGACCACACAGGTTCCTCATTATTTCATTATGTATGTTCTTGTTAAGAGACTGTGAAACATCCAGAATACTAGGGCAGCAAGCCAAAACACAGCCTCTAATAACAAGGCTTTCCATTAATTTGATTTGTTTAATTAAAAGCTATATGAACTGTTGTAATAGGTTCAAGAACACACCTTAATTCTTGGGCTGGTTTTTAGACCTTTAGAAGTCGAAGGCCTCTGAAGTTACATGAGCTTGGGTGTTGAGATAGAGGAAATATGAAAATTTATTCTACCTGAACCTCTGCAGTTATAAACTAGCATCCTATAATTTATATATTTATGTATTTAGTCAAGGCTTATAAGTCGTTTTCACAAAGCCTAGCACAGTGTCTAGCCTATATAATAGATGCTTGATAAATATCTGTTGAGTGAATTTCAAATACTTAAATTTTGTTGTTAATGCATTCATGTAATGGAGCCATATCATCTCACATGAATGACTTAAGAATACAAAAACTCACTCCAGACTTGAATGCAGAATATATGTAGAACTAGTACAAATCAGTAAGAATGAGACATACATCTCATTAGGAAAATGAACAAAAGACTTAAACAGGCCCTTTAACAAAGAAGAAATCCGAATGGTCAATAAACATATAAAAAGGGGCTCAATCTAATAATTGAGGAAAACCAAACCCATAATTCAATACTAGTACACACCACAAGAATTGCTAAAATAAAAAAAGATAGACAATGCCTGGTGTTGGTAAGAATGTGGAGCAAGCAGAATCCTCAATCACTTCCTGTGATAGTGTGTATTGGTAATTGGCTTGAAAAACTCTTTGGCAGTATCTATTAAAGCAGAACAAATGCATAACCTATGACCCAGTAATTCTAGTCCTAGATGTATCTCAAACAGAATTGCATGCAACTTTTCATAAAAGAATATACAATAGTGTTTCATGGTAACACCAGTATTAACAGACAAAAGCTGAAAAGTACCCAACGCCCATCAAAGAAAGAAGAAACTAATAAATTGTAATATATTCACAAGAACCTAACAATACAACTCTAATACTAATCAGCTATGAGAATGAATGGATAGCATGTAGTTGCAACTACATTTTAAAAGATTGATTAATCTCTCAACATAAGGTTGCCAGGCACAAAAGAATGCATACTATATGATTCCATTTAAACAAAGTGCAAAAACAGGCAAAAGTATTGTTTTGGTATTAGAAATCAGGATAGTTGTTACCCTTATGGAGTAGGAGAGCTACTGCCTAGAAGAGGGCACATAGGGGACTTCTGGTGTGCTGATAATATGCTGCTTTTTGATCTGGGTGCTGCTTATATGGTATATTCTTTATAAAAATGTATTGATGTTTACATTTATGTGCAATTTTTGTATATATATTATTCTTCAATAAGAAGTTAATAGAGCCGGATGCGGTGGCTCACACCTATAATCCCAGCACTTTGGGAGGTTGAGGTGGATGGATGATGAGGTCAGGAGTTCCAGATCAGCCTGGCCAAGATGGTGAAACCCCATCTCTACTAAAAATACACAATTAGCCAGGTGTGGTGGCAGACACCTGTAATCCCAGCTACTCGAGAGGCTGAGGCGGGAGAATTGCTTGAACCCGGGAGACAGAGTTCACAGTGAGCCAAGATGGTGCCACTGCACTCCAGCCTGGGTGACAGACTGAGACTCTGTCTCAAAAAAAAAAAAAAGTTAATAGAATTTTTTCATTATTTTCAATTAACTTACCAAGCCCTGGTATTGAGCTTACCATGTGATACATATACATGCAACCGCAGAATATCTCCTGATATAATCTCATGATGCCATGGGAAGCAGTCAGTCTTTTTGAAAAAAAAGTTTCACTTATTAAAATGCCAAATACATTTTACCAGAATTTATTATTGAAACAAATTTTAGTGTTATTTTTGACCTGCTGTAATGCTTTTGTTTATTTTTTATTATGGTAAGAACATTTAAATTGAGATCTACAATTGTAAAATAATTTAAGTAAATAATCCAGTATCGTTAAGTACAGGTACAATATTATATTGACAATCTCTAGGACTTACTCATCTTACATAACTGAAACTTTTTACTTATCGAACAGCAATCCCTCATTTCCCCCTCCTCAGACCCTGGCAACCACCCATTTACTCTGTTTCCATGAGTTTAACTATTTTAAATTCTTATAAAGTGGAATCATGCCATGTTTTTTTCCCTGTAACTAGCTTATTTAACTTAGCATAATGTCCTCTAGATTTAAACATGTTGTTGCATATGGCAGGATTAACTTCTTTTTAAAGGCTGAATAGTGTACACACAACCACTACATTTTCTTTATCCATGTCAATGAACATGTAGATTGATACTATATCTTGGCTATTGTGAATAACGCTGCAAAGAACATGGAATGCAAATATCTCTTCAACATACAGATTTTATTTCCTTTGGATATATGCCCAGAAGTGGAAATTCTAGATCATATGGTAATTCTATTTTTAAGTTTTTGAGGAAGCTTCATATAGTTTTCCATAATGACTGTCCTAATTTACATTTCCACCAACAGTATGCAAGTGTTCTCTTTCCTTTACATCCTTGCTAACACTTGTTTTCTTTTGTCTTTTTGATCACAGCTATTCTAATAGATGTGAGGTGATATTGTGGTTTTGATTTGCATTTCCCTAATGGTTAGTGATGTTGAACATTTTTTATGTACATGTTAGCCATTTGAATATCTTCTTTGGAGAAATGTCTATTCAAATCCTTTGTCAATATTTTAATAGGGTTATGTGTTTTCTTGATATTGAGTTGTTCGGGTTCCTAATATATTTTGGATATCAAACTCTTATCAGATGTATGGTTTGCAAATACTTTCTCCTATTCCATGGGTCGCCTTTTCACTGTGTTGTTTCCTTTGCTTGCTGGGTGCATTTTAGTTTGATGTAGTACCACTTGTCTAGTTTTGCTTTTGTTGTTTGTGCTTTTGATGTCATCATATCCAATAAATTATTGTCAAGACTAAGAAAGAAGAGAGAAAACTCAAATAAATAAAATTACAAATGAAAGAGATGGTACAACTGGTGCTACAGAAATAAAATGGATCATAAAGGACTATTATGAATAATTATACACCAACAAATTGGATAACCCAGAAGAAATAAATTCCTAGAAGCACACAACCTCCAAAGATTGAATCAGGAAGAAATAGAAAACCTTAATAGACCAATAACAAATGAGATTGAAATCAGTAATAAAAAACCTCCCAACAAAGAAAACCCAGAATCAGGTAGCCTCATTGGTAAATATTTATTTATTTATTTATTTATTTATTTATTTATTTATTCATTTTTGAGACGGAGTCTCTCTCCGTCACCCCTGCTGGAATGGAGTGCAGTGGTGCAATGCAATCTAGGCTCACTGCAAGCTCCGCCTTCCGCGTTCACACCATTCTCCTGCCTCAGCCTCGGGAGTAGCTAGGACTACAGGCGTCTGCCACCACGCCCAGCTAATTTTTTTGTATTCTTAGTAGAGACGGGGTTTCACCATGTTAGGCAGGATGGTTTCCATCTCCTGACCTCAAGATCCACCCACCTCAGCCTCCCAAAGTGCTGGAATTAAAGGCATGAGCCACCGCACCCGGCCCCCTCATTGGTAAATTTTAAAGAAGAATTAACACCAATCCTTCTTAAAGTCTTCCAAAAAACTGAAGAAGAGGGAACACTTCCAAATTCATTTTACAAGTCCAAAGTTACCTTGATTCTAAAGCCAGAAAAAGACACTCAAAGAAAATTACTGATAAATATTTCTCATAAATATAGACGCAAAACCCCTCAACAAAACACTAGAAAACTCAATTCAACAGCATACTAAAAGGATGATATACTATGATCAAGTGAGATTTATCCCTGGAATGCAAAGATGATTCAGCATGCTCAAATCAATTAATGTACTACATCACATTAATGGAAGGATTAAAAATAACATGATCATCTTAATAGATCCAGAAAAAGGTTTTAAAAAAGTTCAACACCTTTTCATGACAAAAACTCTAAAATACATTAGGTATAGAAAGAATTTACCTACATATAATCAAGACCATATTTGACAAGCCTACAGCTAACTGCATACTCAATGATGAAAAGCTGAAAGCTTTTCCTGTCTTAAACAAGGTGAGGACATCCAGTTTTACCACTTTTGTTCAACACAGTAATGGAAGTCCTTGTCAAAGGAATTAGGCAAGAAAAAGAAGCAAAGTCATCCAAATCAGAAAGAAAGAAGTAAAACTATTTATCTTGGCAGATTACATGATATTATATGTAGAAAACCCTCTTTCTACAAAAATCTGTTGAAACAAGCAAATTCAGTAAAGTTGCAGAATATGAAATCAACGTGTTAAACTCACTTTAATATCTGTACACTAACAATGAACTATCTGAAAAGGAAATTAAGAAAAAAATGTAGCATCAAAAATATGATATTTAGGAATAAACATAACCAAGAAGGTGAAAGACTGAAAACTACACAACGTTAATGAAAGAAATTAAAGAAGATGCAAATAAATGGAAAGACATTTTGTGTTTGTGGGTGGGAAGACTTAATACTGTTAAAATGTCCACACTACCCAAAGATTCAGTACAATCCTTAAGCAAATCCAAACGGTAGCCGAGTGTGGTGGCTCACACCTGTAATCCCAGCACTTTGGAAGGCTGAGGCAGGCACATCATTTTGGGAACAAAATGTAAATGTTGCTTCTAAAAGAGATTCATGAAGTTTTTTGTTTACTCTATGTTTAATTATTTGCTGAGTACACTTATCACATTGAGATGGGAATTTGAACAAGATCTTTGTACTTGATTGGAGGGAATAAAAACAGCACACTTACCAAATAATCAGTGTGTTATCTCATAATTCAGCTGTGGCTTGCTGAAAATCGACTCTATGGTATAAAAGATTAGTTACTTTTTGTTGTTTTAAGGCTAGAAACATAAGTTCTATTTTTGTCAATGCTACTACATCCCACAATGTGTCTATATGAGCCATTTCCACATTTCCATTTATGATAAGGGGCTGTGATGCATGAGTATACCCATGTTTTTACTGACATGTGTAGAGACAAACTCATGAGTTTGCCTAGTTGCCTTTTATTCTGTATTCACAGATTTTCCAAACCTTCAGGGTTAGGCCATACTTTCAGGCAAGTGGGTGAGTTTTATTATTGAGGCCAAGTCTTCTATCTCTGTTTAGATGCAAACCTACTACTTAGGGACCTTGTCATATCTATTTTCTGCAGAGTACCTTCTTTACTTGTCAAGATCAATAACTGGTTTTATAATGGCAGAGGACACAGAATGTAGCCTTCAGAACAGAAATGGCTGTTTATTTACCATGTGAAAGTATTTTTTTTCTGACACCATCAGACCAGTGAGCATAGATTTCTCTCTGTGAGACCCTTTTTGAACACAAAAATCACCTATTTATCTTGTTGCATAGCATCTCTGTCAACAAAATAGTGCATTTAATAATAATGATAATACATAAAAAGTTTAATATTTCATGGTTTACAAGATATTTTCCACATTCATTGTCCCATTGGACCCCCCAAAATTCTATAAAGTGGTCATATAATGTATTATGACATTTATTTAACTCATGAAGAAACAGACTCAGAGACTGAGCTTAGTTTGCCCAGCTAAGAACTATCAAAGCCAGACTTCCCAACTCAGTCCATGATCTCTTACTATTTTACTTCAGCCCTATAAGATTCATGGTTGTATTTCCTTCCATATAGAACTATGCAATAATAATTACTAATTTAGAATATTATATAGTCCATTTTATACAAATTGTCTAATTTGTATAGTACTATCCTAGTACTAACATATATAATTATATATACTATATGTATGTGTATATATGCTGGTTTATATATAATTATATACACATATTACATATATCTGCTAGTATATATACTATATATGTAATATATACTTATACACAGAATTATATATAAATTATATACTAGTATATATATGCTATATATGGTATATATACTAGTATATATAACTATACCTATACTATATATCTGTGTATATATATATAGTACTAGTATATATAATTATATATACATATACACACATACACATATAGGATGCTATGAGAATGCATAGGAAGGGAACATAGTCCTAGAGTATCATAAACTTTCACTGTGTCCAAAGTCTTTCATCAAATGCTACCAGAACATAGGATCTACTGAAATTCTAAATAGCCAGTTGGAAGAGGAAGGTCATGTTTGGGGAACTTGGTTAAACATTACCTTTAGTGGAAAAGAAAGATAATAACTCAGTAAAAGTAGCTAGTAGGCTGGAGGGGAGTGTGTATGTTTGCTATGGTTTGAATATATCTCTCAAAATTCCTGTATTAGAAACTCAATCCCCAATGTAGCAGTGTTGATAGAGTGGAACTTTTAAGAAGTAATTAGGTCATAAGAGTTCTTGCATCATGAATACATTAATGCTGTTATCATGGGAGTGGGTTAGCTATTGCAGGAGTGGCTTTGGTATAAAAGCAAGCTTTCTCTATTTCATGTGCTCTCACCATATGATGCTTTCTCATGCCTTTGTCAGGTGCTGATACCATGCTCTTGGACTTCATAGCCTCCAGAACCATAAGATAAATAAACTTTTCTCTGTAAATTACTTAACCTATAATATTCTGTTATAGCAACAGAAAATGGACAAAGACAGTGGTTTAAGGTCTGGATTTCAAAGTGTAAACCTGAAAAAGAAAGAATGGGAAGAGGTCTTAGGAAAATATCAAATTAGGCTCAATTTTATTGACCACAGTTTTAAACGTAGGTATCTCTCATATATTATCAAACACTTACGGTGAAACACTACATTTTTGTTCATAGGGGTTCTCCATAGCAAAATTCCTCCATCTCTCTTACTTTGCCCTGAAAAAATCAGCACCCCAGGACTTCTTTATCTCTCAAAGACTGCAACATACAAATAAACATTTGAGTTTCCCATACAGGAATTTCTCTGCAAGTCTAGCTCAGAAAATGGCCATGTTCTATTTAAAACTCTTTGAATTTCTGGTTAGATAAAAATGCCAACTATGATTTCATTAAATAAGTCTATCTTTCATTACCTAAATGTATGTCCTACTATAAATTCCCAATGGCAGCTATGTCCTTGTGCTTAGTGATTGCAAGATGAAGGTTAACGGTTAAGGACAGTGTTTCTGAACCTGAAGTTATTAGAAAATCTTTAGGGACTCCTTGGACTCTTGGAAATTATGTGCGAAATTATAATGACTCATTTGTACAGTCATCCCTTGGAATCTGTAGGGGATTGATTCCAGGAGCCAAATACCAAGACTGCAGATACAAAACCCAGTGGATGCTTAAGTTCCTTACATAAAAATGGTATACTGTTAATATATAACCTATATCCTTTTATACATTTTAAATTATCTCTAGTACCTCTAATAACTAATAATATGTAATGCTATGTAAATAGTTGTTATAAACAATGATTTTTATATTTTGTCATTGTATTGTTATTTTTGTGGAATATTTTTAACCCCTAGTTGGTTAAACTGTCGATGAAGAACCTACTGATATAGAGGGTCAACTGTACATTCTCTTGAGAAGTATATTCAGAGCTTTCATTAGAGACTTAAAAGGAACCTATGTTACTCCCCTGCTCCACCCCCAAAAAAGTTAGGAACTGCTGCTTGGTGGGGGTAATAAACTATCCTTGGAACATCAAATTCTTGAGATACATCATAGAGAATTGGCATCTAAAGAAATATTCTGTGGTAGCCAGCTTCCAAGATGGCCTCCAGTGATCTGTACTTTTTGGTATTCAGATTTTTGTGTTATCTCCTTTCAAATTGTATCAGGTTTGATCTCTGTGGCCAAGAAAATTCAGGAGGCATTATGATGTGCCACTTTGGAGGTAGGTTATAAAAACTGTGACTTCTCTCTTGGATACAGTTTCTCTTTCTCTGATCACTCACTCTGGAGGCAGCTAGCTGCCAACTCAAAAAGACACTCAAGAAGCCTATTGAAGAAGGCCACATGGTAAAATATGGAGGCCTCCAGCCAACAGTCAGCAAGGAATTGAGACAAGCCAACAACCATATGAGTGACTCTAGAAGTGCTTCTCTAGCTCCAGTTGAGACTTGCAGTGATAGCAGCCCCAGCTGGCAGCTTGACTGCAAGCTCTTGAGAGACCCTAAGCTCTCCTGAATTCTTGATCCTTAGAAACTGTGTGAGGTAAGAGACATTTGTTGCTTTAAGATGCTACATTTGGGGATAATTCGTTACATAGAAATAGGTATCTCATGCACATTATCTTGACTGGTCATGATTAAAAGAAAAGTGAATGTAAGAAAATAAAGTGTTTTTAATGCTGACCTTCCCTATTAATCCTAGAAAAATAGAGTTTGAAATAATATCATAGTCACTGTTCCTTTGATCTTGTTGGTAAATAATGAGTGCAGCATGGCCCATTCACAGCCAGCACTTGGTCACCATTGTGATCTACACAGCAAGAAGCAGCTTCATGACCTGTCTTTTGAAACAAACAGGTTTTCTTTTAAGTGATTTCTTTGTTTCCATTTATAAGGCACCAGCTTTCAAAGGTGTTCTGGGAAACGTTTCTTGTATTTCTTCCAAGCAAAATCAATTCAACAGAGAGTTCACGCTTTGCATGTGATCAATGGCGAAGTACCAATGTATCTTTCTCTTTTTTTCCTATAGGGCTGCTCATAGTCCTCCAATAGGCTTTACATCTGTTAGTTTTGCTGCAGTACTGACTTGCTAAAATGGTGGCTCCTTTGAAGGGTGCTTGTATTAATTTACACTCCCACCAACACTGCACAAGGGTTCCCTCTTCTCCATATTGTCCCCAATATTTATTACCTTTTTTCTTCTTGATAATAGCCATTCTAACAAGTGTGAGGTGATATTGTGGTTTTGATTTGCATTTCCCTGTGATTAATGATGTTGACCATTTTTACATATATCCATTGGCCAATTGTATGTCTTTTAAGAAATGTCTATTCAGATCCTTTACCTTTTTTTAAATTGGGTTATTTATTTTCTTGCTATTGAGTTCTGTATTTTGAATATTAACTTCATATCAGGTACAAATATTCATATCAGATGCAAATGTTTTTTGTTACTGTATAGGCTGTTTCTTTTGATTATTTTCTTTGTAGTGCAGATATAAGATTTTAGTTTGATGCATTCCCATTTATGTACATTTGCTTTTGTTTCTTAATATACCTTAGTATTGAGTAAATCAGATCCTTTACGAAAGCAAGTAGAGGATCAATGATTACCTGATGGAGAATAAGAAAATTGTGAGGAAAGGGTGAATGAGGACATTCTTTGCCATTTTGCAATTTTCCAATGAGCTGGTCTTGATATTATGTTTGCATAAATGGCTCGGTCTGATCTTGGACACTAAATTCCAATGCAGCAGGTTCTATCTGGAAGGAGACTATATGATGGTGGAGACACAAGTCTAAAGGCACAATATTGAATGATATAGAAATAGATCAACCATGCACATTTATAGAACATCTACTACTAGATGCTAGGTTCTGTGCTGACCAATAAACATAATTCATCTGTAATTTTTGTTTTGTTTGTTTTGTTTTTGAGATGGAGTCTCGCTTTGTTGCCCAGGCTGGAGTGCAGTGGCGTGACCTTGGCTCACTGCAACCTCCGCCTCTCAGGCTCAAGCGATTCTTGTTCCTCAGCCTCCCGAGCAGCTGGGACTGTAGGCGTGCGCCACCGCGCCTGGCTAATTTTTTGTATTTTAGTGGAGACAAGGTTTCACCATGTTGCCCAGGGTGGTCTCCAACTACTGAGCTCGGGCGACCTGCCTGCCTTGGCCTCCCAAAGTGCTGAGATTACAGGTGTGAGCCACCACACCCAGCCTCCTCTGTAGTTTATAATCTAGTTGAAAGATTTGGACATATGTATCACGTATCACAAGATACCTTTTAACAAAGGCAAGGGCATATCTTATTTATAAGATATTTAGATTGATTTCAAAGGAAGTTTTTCACCCAAAACTTCCATCAGGTTTCCATTTTTCTAAACTAAATACCAACATATCTTAAATTCTGATCTCAATTACTTCTACTGGCAAAATGTAAAGACCATTCTCTCATTCGTTTATTGTTTCTCCAAGTATCTGGAGTAGTGGATATCTGAAAGGCTGTCTGCTAGGTACTTTGTAGGGTAGGAAAACCTCAAAAGAATGAGGATGAAAAGTAATGAGTAATGGAAATGAAAAGTTTCCAAATACTTCTTCAAATTTTGTGAAACTTATCAACTGAAACAAGGTTGATTTGGGTCAAACAAAATTTGTGAAGTAAAAGCAAAGCAATTTTGAATAGGCTAAAACCCCATGGGTTGCAATGGAAGCAATGTTAAGATGACTCTTAAGTAACTTAGAACTGTTGAGGACTTTGGTAATTAAAATCTCTTCCTTGTAGCTCTCCCAGCAATCAGGAAACAAGGATAGTTTGGATTAAGGTCTCATAAATAAACATACAGCTTGTCAGTCCTTGGAGATGGAGAAGTCATTCTTGAGTGTGCCACATGTAGGGCTCAGAGATAAGTGATGAACCTCTTGTCGCTCTGGCAGAAAATATATTAACTTCTTTAAACCAAGAATTATAGTGATTTCAGTGGTACAATTACAAGGAGTGACTTCTGGGACTTGCATAAAGCAAGCTTATTTAAATAGTGTTTCAGAAAAGAACATATGCTACTATTAAAGAGTTGGAAAAAAATAACTATAATCCCAGAAGATAAAGTTAGGTGAGAATAATTCATGTTTGTTTCAGATACAAGTTCACTATTTATGTCAAATAATTAAATACCTCTTTATATATCCATTCCAGGGGAGGCTCTTAAGACTTTCACCTCTCTCATGTCCAAACTTATTAGTTTTTTCAAGACTGAAGTAATTCCAGTTGTTCATGAATTCTTTGATGAGATTTAGAGTGATCTATAATAGTTAATTCATTTATCAGATTTGTTGAATACCTGTTATGTGCACTGGATGGCAGTTGGTACCATGTTGTATACACACTGGACAAAGGCAAAACTCTGTCTTGGGAGGCTTAAGTCTAGTAAGGAAGAGTGACAAGTGCAAAAATATCTAATTCCAAATCTGAGAGAGGAGAGAAAGATTATTTAAGTTGGTATGGTCAGATGAGTAAAACAGTATTTTAACTGAGCTTTGAGAAATAGATATAATTATAGTTGGAACATTGAGGAGGACTCTATGGAAAAGTAATAAAATGAATGAAGACCAGAGCCAAGCTGGATAAAAACCTTTTTAATGGAATAGCAATGAACAATGCAGAAAAGCTAGAGGTCGTCTTACTGCTGTGCACTCTAAATATTCCCCATGGCTGCTACCTTGTCCAATTCCCTTACAGTCCTGCCTGCTAGAGAAAGGGTAGTAGTTTTCTCTTTATCAATGATGAGCAATAGAAAGAAATGCTTCACTCTGCCTAGGCAACAGGCACATTTAATATGGGACTTCTGTTGACAATGCCTTAAGCCATGGAGCTAGCTAATCAGCACCTTACTCATTGTAAGAGAGGAAAGAGAAGAGATCTGGGAATGAGCAGATCATTCAGCATTCCTGCAAACATGGAGAAACAGGGCCAGACAGCTAGCTCTCCCCTTCCAGTTTCTGTGAGTTCCAATGTGACCAAAAGCCTTATCTTGGCCTTTGCACCTGGAGGTCACAGCCGCCACTGGGAGGATGAGTGGAGGAACTTGGGATGCACATGATGGGGTCAGCCAGCCAGCAAATGAGTGTTTGCAGAGTGACTGGGGAGGAGCAAAGGAGAGCTTTCACTGATGTAATAGTCCAGAAGTTGCTGCTGAGTCAAGAGAAAAGAATAAGCAAAGGATTTCAGAAGTCAGCCTGCTTCACATCTTGTTCATTTATTCCCTCTATTCTGACCACTGAGCCCACCAAACTCTCCTTCTTGATATAACTTTTCTCATATTTAATATTAGGGCAAGACTAGTTTGGGATCTTATGTGTATAATTTATATAAATGTAGCAAATAATCTTTTTGATGGTAAGATAAACTAGTTAATTACCTTTAACATAATCAATCACTTTTCTTATTGCTGGGTGGTTCTCTTTTTTTAATTTAATTTAATTTTTTTATTTTTTATTATTATTATACTTGAAGTTCTAGGGTACATGTGCATAACGTGCAGGTTTGTTACATATGTATACTTGTGCCATGTTGCTGTGCTGCACCCATCAACTCGTCAGCACCCATCAAGTTGTCATTTACATCAGGTATATCTCCCAATGCAATCCCTCCCCCCTCCCCCCTCCCCATGATAGGCCCCGGTGTGTGATGTTCCCCTTCCCGAGTCCAAGTGATCTCATTATTCAGTTCCCACCTATGAGTGAGAACATGCGGTGTTTGGTTTTCTGTTCTTGTGATAGTTTGCTAAGAATGATGGTTTCCAGCTGCATCCATGTCCCTACAAAGGACACAAACTCATCCTTTTTGATGGCTGCATAGTATTCCATGGTGTATATGTGCCACATTTTCTTAATCCAGTCTGTCACTGATGGACATTTTGGGCGGTTCTCAACCATGGCTTTGCATTAGAATCATCTAGCGAGCTGAACCGCTCCCCCTCCCCCAAAACACACACACACACACGCGCGCGCGCGCACGTGCACGCGCGCACAATTCCCAAGCTGCTCCCAGGATATTTACACCAGAACTCGGGTTAGGACTCAGGCAGTGGCATTCTTTAAAGCTCTACAGGTGATTCTAATGTCCCGCTGGAGTTGACAGCCACTGTTCTAAATGTCTTGAAGATGAATAATAAAATCCAGGTTGGTAGTGAGTAAAAATATATGTGTGTCTAATGTGTAAGTCTCAAATTATTAACACCTTTCAACAAATGTATTTCCATTTTAGAATTCATATTTTAAGGAATGACCTTCATAATTTTGTTATAGAATATTATTTTTGTGATGTTTCTCTGTTAGTAATGTGAAGCATGTTGCACATAAACTGTCTGGAGAATGTGACATTATTTGCAAACATGTCAGAGAATGCAGCAGATTTTACAAAGGTTTATGAAAACAATATGCTTCATTTTTTGTTAGCATAAAAAGTTTCAAAATTAGCTTCCTGTTAAACAGAAAGCCCAGAGAGTAGAAGAAAAAAGGATGTGATTCCTTATTCACTCCCAGCTACCGTGAGGGTCTCTTATTCCCCAAATCCAGGACATCTTTGGCTTTTTCTTCTCTTGACCATCTAATCTAATGTCTTGTATCTATAATAATTCAAAATAAAAGTAGTTAAAATTTAAAACTATATTTAAAGATTATCAAGATCTATGGATTCTACCTCTGCAAATTTTCTTTCACACCTTCATCATTTGTCCATTTTCGTGGCCACAATCCTAAATCAAACTCCCTGTTACTTGGTAATTGTCATATGCTCCCCATGCAAATTTTTTTCAGACATTGTCTCTGGCCAAATATCTGAGGGCATCATGTTTTTCACTCATTTTTCAGTGGTTCTCTGCTACCAACAGTAATTTTATAAAACATTAGCTGGGCATTCATGTTCTCCGTCATCTGGCCCCAACCATATTCCCAAGACTTCTCCTCTTTGTGTATGATACTATGAACCGATTTAACTGTTTGGTAGTCCCAGACATGGCTATGTTCTTTCTGCTGTCAGAACCCTGGCTCATGCTGGTGTTTCTGCCAATGCCTAAATCCTACCCAGTATAGAGGACTCAGATTTCATCTGCTTCACGAAGCCCTGAACTACAGAGTTAAAGTAATGTTTTTTCTACTGTAATCACATCACAGTACATTGTCTGAACCATTTTAAAAATATTTCCCCAGAGTCACTTAATCCTTCTGAGCCTCTGTTCTCTTATTCATAAAATGAGAGCAATAATACCTACCTAAAAGACTGCTTGTGAAGAGTGTGATTATGTATATAAAAAACCTAGTACACAGTAGACAATTTTCAAGTCTGTCTTTCTTCCCTCCCTCCCTCCCTCCCTCCCTCCCTCCCTCCCTCCCTCCCTCCCTTCCTTCCTTCCTTCCTTCCTTCCTTCCTTCCTTCCTTCCTTCCTTCCTTCCTTCCTTCCTTCCTTCCTTCCTTCCTTCTTCCCTCCCTCCCTCCCTCGCCCCTTCCCTCCTTCCCTCCCTCCCTCTCTTCCTACCTTCCATCCTTCCTTCTATGTATTGTCCATTTTAACTTTGTAATTTCCTTTTGGGCGGGATCCTGTGATTGGTAAATTTTTGTTTTCCATGCAGTTTCTAGGCTAATGCTTTGCATGTGTAGGTACTCAATATAAAGGTACATGTTTGAAATGAAAGGATCCAAAATTCATGACTTGCTGTACAAATTATGATCAGGGTTTAGGAGAGGAGATATAGACCAGAAATCTAGTTGTTGTTTTGAGTTATTATTATTACTTAAATTATCCTATATTTTTAGGTTAAAAATTCATTGAGCAAGTAAGTTATTATTATCTTGATGAGAAATCAAGAGTCAGGTTAAGTAAATTGATTTTGGTTAGATGTCTTCTAAGCGTTAATTAAGGAATCAAACCAAGACCTCTCCCGTGTGAAAACACATATTGTTTCAGCTTATCAGGATTAGTTAGATTATCTCCAAGATTATTTTTATTTAAATGGCAGTTATTGCAGATAATATCAATGTCCTAGGTCCACAGGAAGGCAAGAAGTAGACTTAGCAGTAAGTTGCTGAGCAGGAATTCTGAAAAAAGTGACCAGAATCAGGTAAAGCAGGTCCAGAGAGTCAAGTGGGCAAGCAAGCTCTTGTTATTAGCCCATATATACTTTCCTTGGGCTCACCGAAGAGTCCTAAAGCAAAACTTACTGTGGTTGCAACCTAAGGACTAGAACAGGTCAGTAATCCTTTAAGTCACTAGTGTGGGTCTCTCCCTTTTACTCTCTGCTTCAGTGTATTTTCCATGTTTTCTTACTTGTTCTGTTGCCAGTAGTTTCCTTCTTTCCAAGGGCTACTCAGCTTTAAAGAAGCCACATGTGTCTTTGCCAAAGCTTGCTCTGTGCATCCTGTTACACTCTTACAGAATCCCCTAATGATGTCATTCAAGAGGGTCTACTTCCGTAATTGCTGTGGAAGGGGCAGAAGGTCCTGCCACTACATTGCTTTCTGTCACCCACCCCCAAGATGGAAGAACAGGTTGTCTCTGAGGAATTTTGATTTGGGGCACATTGATTCCAGTCTCTATTTGCTGGAACTTGAAAGAGGAGGGCCAGTTTTCCTGCAAAAAAGAGCATGAGACTGATATCCAAAGAGACACACAATGAGAATCTATGAACTCCATGAAAAAAGAGGTGATAATTATAATTGTCTTCATTCTTGATAGCTTTCTAGATGGGTTCTAATCCTGCAAGGGGCTTTGTTTCCTTCCTAGCTTTGGCTTCTATAAAATAGTTCCTATAACCTTTTAATAAAGGCTTAATAAAGGCCTGAGCCAACATGAGTGAGTTTCATACATTCAAACAATCTCCTAACTGTGAGACTTAATTAATTTTTAAACTATTCTCGAAATTCAGCCTTAATTTGCTTTTGCTCAAGCTGAGTCACTAATCCGTGCTGAGGACCCATTATCCATTCTTTGTTAGGTTCTACAGTTTACCTCTAGGGTACGTTTCATAGTCCTTAATGTCTCTTCTGTATAACTGATTATTTATGGAATTTCATGATGTGTTAAATACTTTGGCTGAATAGCAAACACATTTCATCTAATCTTTCAATTCCACAACAGTACTACTGGGCAACATTTTTATTCTTGGTGGATATGATTTCTTTCTTTTTCTTTTTTTCCTTTTATTCCTTCCTCCTTTTCTCTCTCTTTCTTTCTTTTAAATGTGTGTGATATCAGGATGTAAAGAGCCAGGCAGAAGAGAACAGAATTAGAAACCAGAAGACTGAGTCTTAGTCATCTCATTTCTCCTGGCCTCACTTTTACCCTTAAATGAGGAGACTATACCCAAGTTCTACCTATCTTAAAAATTCTGTAATTTAATTATTCCATCACCATTATGAAATATACCACGTAATTATATAAATTACTAGAAAATTTGTTTGAAATACACGTTTCCCAAATTTATTTGGCCATGGAATACTTTTTAAATAATTATATATTGGTAGAATACATATGATAGTTCATAGATATAATATGCACTTTGATTAAAGAAGACAAAAAATGGTCTGCAACAATTAATTGCTTCAAGAAATGATTAAAAAATTCATTCATATTCTAACCTAATTACAGGACCAAAACAATAATACAAATTAAATAGATTAAGTCATTTTATTTTTATTAAGGACATAAAAAAGACAAAAATAGATGAAATTATGACAAGTTGCGTAACATGGGGCAATGAAGATTAAGAGGCAGTGTATACCAGTAAAACTAGTTGGTAAATACTACTAATAGATATTTAGCATTGTCGTTAAAATTAATATTTATATGAAGCTTTGACATTTAATTCTACTTCATGCATTCGTGATATACCCAATCACTTGTTTCTCAATTATTTCAATGTGGATTCTTGCATAATAGTAACAACTATAGAAGTGTGTTTAAATACATTAAGTGTATTTTATTTATTTATTTATTTATTTATTTTAGCTAGTTTTTTTTTTTTTTTTTTTGAGATGAAGTCTCGCTCTGTTGCCCAGGCTGGAGTGCAGTGGCCGGATCTCAGTTCACTGCAAGCTCCACCTTCCAGGTTCACGCAATTCTCCTGCCTCAGCCTCCCAAGTAGCTGGGACTACAGGTGCCTGCCACCATGCCTGGCTAATTTTTTTGTATTTTTTAGTAGAGATGGGGTTTCACCATGTTAGCCAGGATGGTCTCGATCTCCTGACCTCGTCATCCACCTGCCTCAGCTTCCACATTAAATATATTTTATAAGAAACAATATTGTTGGGAATTTTTCTTCTTAGAATACTCAGCATCTTATAGTTTTGAGAAAAACAGACCTATCTTAACCTAGATACTATATATGTTTCTGATGAGTAGCCTATTTTTCCCTTCCTTTTTCCTCTATTGCTCACATGCTTACATGCATTGTTATTGGGTTATTATATTGAGTTATTCTCCCATTGGCTTTTGTATTCTGTGGCATTACATATCTTTGATAGCAGTAAGTTTGGCACTAAAATTTTGTAGAAGTCAATGGCAGTGGTCCTTTTATAGGTTTAAACTTACCTGACTGCTTTATATCCCTTGAGAATAGTTTTAAGGGATTTTCATTGAAACTAGTGTGTATGATTAATATATAATGCCTCCTATTATGAACTTGGAATGTGTACATTAAAAGAGTTATAAGTTACAGTTAATCATTGGTTCATTGCTTTCTTTGTAGATCTTGAGAAAAACCTGATAAGTATAGCATTGCCGTTTTGTAACTAATCCTTCATGTAATGAACCTAAGCTTCCATTATCATGGATGAATTGGTCTGTTTAGGAACCCCTTTGGCTTAGTGGTGAACTGTATTTCCTACTTAAGGAGCCAAACATTATGAAGCCACTGTAGCAGTGTACAGCAGCAACTTCATTATTTTTGAATTTTAAAATTCTATCTTCAGGGACAAATGTATTGATCTTAGAACCATCCTAGCTTCTGAAATCTCACTGTGAGTACTGGAGTAAGCAGAGTTGTACCAGGATGGAGAGATTGCTAATTTCCAAAAATGGGATAACTGAGTTAAAATATAATCCTGCTTTCAGCTAAAAAAAAAAAAAAACCAAAAAACCCAAAAAACCAAACAACCCTTCATGACACAATTTCACTATCCTGAACACAATTTTATTTCATTCATTATAAACAATGTGAATGTAGATAACAATATTGCAATTATGGCTAATAATTGGAGGCAATTATTTATAATAATTACATATCAGTATATATATTTAGCATTTATACTGATATTAATGATTGTGGTTTTTTAATAGTGGCCACAGAAGTCACATAGCATGGTTTAGTGAAGTTGGGTTCACTACATTTGTAGCTACTACAGAAATATCATCTTTGAGAACGCACACACACAAGTTCAGTGAGAACATATATAATTCAAAGAATAACATAAGCAGTGATTTAAACTTCTATGTATGTCTCTGTCTGCCTGAGTGTTATAAGCAGGAAAATTATTCTTTAGAATAATGAAAGACATTTCCAGATTCAAAAAAGAAAAAGAGAAAAATAAAAACCATGGAAATAATAGATATGGAATTACAGAGCTACTAGCAATCTAACTGTTGGTGGAAAATCTTGGTAAACAGTACAGTGAAATTATATAGATAGAAGATTGATTGAATTTACATACTCCAAAGCATTCATATCCCACAGTGTTCTTCCCTTGGCTATGTTCTGCCCAATATTTTAACAAGGGGTTGCATCAAAACACAGAGTAATGCTCATCAACTCCTGGAAAATATTTAAAGTTGAAAGGAATCCTAAGTAAAAAGAACAAAGCTAGAGGCATCATGCTGCCCAACTTCAAACTACATGCTCCAGGGTTACAGTAACCAAAACAACATGCTACTGGTACAAGAACAGACACATAGACCAAAGAAACATAATAGAGAACCCAGAAATAAGACTGCATACCCACAACCATCTGTTCTTTGACAAACCTGATAAAAACAAGCAATGGGGAAATGATTCCCTATTCAATAAATGGTGCTGGGACAACGGACGAGCCATATGCAGAAAATTGAAACTAGATCCCTTCCTTACACCATATACAAAAATAAACTCAAGGTAGATTAAATAATTCAATATAAAACCCAAAACTATAAAAATCCTAGAAGAAAATCTAGGCAGTACCATTCAGGACATAGGCACAGGCAAAGATTTCATGACAAAATGACAAAAGCAATTGCAAAAAAAGCAAAAATTGACAAATGGGATCTAGTTAAACTAAAGAGTTTCTGCACAGCAAAAGAAAATATCAAAAGAGTAAACAAACAACCTACAGAATGGGAGAAAATTTTTGCAATCTGTCCAGCTGACAAAGGTCTAATATACAGCATTTATAAGGAACTTAAATAAATTTACAAGAAACAAACAACCCCCTTAAACAGTGGGCAAAAGACATGAACAGACATTTCTCAAAAGAAGACATTCATGTGGCCAACAAACATAAGAAAAAAAATCACTGATCTTTAGAGAAATCCAAATCAAAAACCACTTGATACCATCTCACACCAGTCAGAATGGCTGTGATTAAGAAGTCATAAAACAACAGATACTGGTGACGTTATGGAGAAAAAGGAATGCTTTTACACTGTTGGTGAAAGTGTAAATTGGTTCATCTATTGTGTAAGACAGTGTGGCAATTCCTTAAAGACCTTAGAGGCAGAAATACCATTTAACACAGCAGTCCCGTTACTGCATATATACACAAAGGAATATAAATCATTCTGTTATAAAGACACATGCATGTGGATGTTCATTGCAGCACTGTTCACAATAGCAAAGACATCTAATCAACCTAAATGCCTATCAGTGACAGATTTGGTAAAGAAAATGTGATACATATACACCATGGAATACTATACTATGCAGCCATAAAAAAAGAATTGAGATCATATCTTTTGTGGGAACATAGATGGGGCTGGAGGCCATTATCCTTATAAGTGATTATCAGAACACATGGACACATTGCGGGTGGGGAAACAATACACACTGGGGCCTGTCAGAGGGTGTGGGGGTGAGATGAGGCAGAGGATCAAAAGGATAGCTAATGGATGCTGGAATTAATACCTGGGTGATGGGATGATCTATGCAGTAAACCACCATGGCACAATTTAGCTACATAACAAACCTGCACATCCTGCACAGGTACCCCTGAACTTAAAATAAAAGTTGTAAATTAAGAATAAAAGAACTTATCTAGATGAAAATTAAACTGAAAAAAATATATATTAACTGAACACACTTCCAATCCCAATAACATAGGTGTTTTTGTTTAGCAAGCCATAAGAAAAGAACGGACATTGGTGGATACCTAGTAGTAGTCTTTGTCAGACTGAATCAAGTGGATATAATATTTTTTTTTCTCAGCAGAAAAAAAAAGGAATGTGTGACAATGCTATGGTTAAAAAATAACATGATACCCAGCACTTTGGTAGGCCAAGGAGAGTGGATCACTTGAGGTCAGGAATTTGAGACCAGCCTGGCCAACATGGCGGAACCCTGACTCCACCAAAAATACAAAAATTAGCTGGGCATGGTGGTAGACGCCTGTAATCCCAGCTACTTTGGAGGATGAGGCACGAATCACTTGTACCTGGAAGGAGGAGGTTGCAGTGAGCTGAGATCATGCCACTGTACTCCAGCTGGGGCAACAGAGCAAGACTTCATCTCAAAAAATTAAAAAAAAAAAAAAAAAAAAAAAAGATAGTCCAGAAATAGCAAGACACAATCTAACAGGTAACAAAGGTTAATTTCTGATTTAGGCCTTAAGAAAAAAATTTTAAAAAGCAGTAGCACAAGTACAGAAAGACCTCGTTGTGTGGACAGTTCTCATAAAAATGGTAGTTAATTGCAAGTACTATATCAAATATGTCTAAAAAGTCTTCTAAGTTGAATCTTTCTTGAGAGAAAGAAAATCAACATTAATTGAAATATTGCTCAGACAAGAAAGGTAGCAGTAGTCCACTGTCCTCAAACAATTGTCAGACCACCTATGGAATATCCTGTGCAATGAAAAATTACAAGTTTCCCAGAGTGTGTTCTGCAGAGCAATAGTTCATAGAACATTAATGATTATTATGAGGAGGGAAGGTCTATTGTCAAAGAAGCTTGGAAAGGATAAGTTGTTAAGAAAAAGGTGCATTTTGGACAATACTTTTGATGGTCTTTAATATACCAATATGCATTGCAGCTGTCCAAGACAGGAGGCCATTAAGGAATCCTGAGGAGAAATGTCCCACCTTAGTGTCCTGAAAGGCTATGCATTCCTCTATAGCTACTTACTTTCTACTTTCATCCCCTGACCTTTCTTCCAGGACTATGGTCCTCTCATCATCACTTCTCTTTATTTTGATTATTTCCTTCTCCAATGGCTCCTAACGTCTTTCCACAAACACAGGTGCTGTGTCTGATAAAAATCATTTTGACTTTGCTTCTCCATCGATCTACCTACTTTTTTTTCACCCTTCCTGTTACTGCTTCTGGTATTCAGTGGTTTTCCTTTTCCCTTCCCCCATTTTTGAACAAGAGACTACTTTTTCTCATAGATCATCTTGCACACTAGTCTTCCATGAGATATGCCTGGAGGCATGCTCAACTAGAGATGTTAAGTAGAGGCAGAAAGAAAAGAAAGACATCCGGTAATTAGATCTGACTTTGTCCATTTTGGCTGCTATAACAAAATAGCATGAACTTGGTAGCTTATAAACTATAGATATTTATCTCCCAAAGTTTTGGAGGCTGGGAAGTCCAAGATCAAGGTGCCAGCATATTTGGTGTCTGGTGAGGGTGTGCTCTCTGCTTCATAGATGGCACCTTATAGCTGTGTCTCACATGGTTAAAAGGGTGAGGGATCTGTCTTGGACCTCTTTTATAAGGCCACTGATGACCTCTCAATGGCCCCATCTCAAAATATTATCACATTAGTGATTCGGTTTCAACATATATATTTTGAAGGGACACAAACATTTAGAGCATTCCAAGATCTTATTTTTCTTTCAGTGGTTAAGAATTTCATCAGGGAGGAAGAGTAAAATTATGTGAGCTTACTTCAGAGTGGAGTTTACTAATCTTCTATGTGTGTGTATGGAGTGGGGTGTAAATCCTGAATCCTTTCAGCAAACAGGTTACACCTATGAATGCCTTCTCAGTACAGTTTGCCCTCTGTACCCATGGGTTCTGCATCCTGGGATTTAACTAACCATGGATCAGAAACATGGAGGAAAAAAGTCTGCACTGAACATGTACAGATGTTTTTTCTTGTCATTATTTCCTAAGGAATATATTGTAACAATTATTTATGTAACATTTACATTATACTAGGCATTACAACAAATCTAGAAATGATTTAAAATACATAAGAGGATGTGCATGGGTTATAGATAAATACTATGGCATTTCATATCACAGGCTTGAGCATTCATGGATTTTGGCATCTGCCAGAGGTCCTGGAAGTAATCTCCCACGAATACTGAGGGACAACTGTATAATGATTTTTTGTTGTTTTTTGTTTATTTTTAGAGACAGAGCCTGCTATGTCACCCAGGCTGGAGTATAGTGGTGTGATTGTAGCTCACTGCAGCCTTAAACTCCCAGTCTCAAGCATCCTCCTGCCTCAGCCTCCCTAGTAGCTAGGACCACAGGTGTGGGCCACCACCTGGCTCATTTTAAAAATCTGTTTTTGTGGAGATAGGGTCTCTACAAAACAGATGTCAATTAGGTTGGTCTCAAACTCCTGGCCTCAAGTGATCCTCCTGCCTCGGCCTCCTAAAGTGCTGTAATTACAGGCGTGAGGTACCACGCTCAGTCTGTTAATGTTTATAAACACAAAATAAAATTATAGAATTAAAAATGAAACCAATCGTATTAAAACAAATTATAAAAATATTAAAATAAAAATTTGGTATAGTTATATATGTGCATCTTTATTAGTGTATTAAATACTAAGATCTAGTAGATCACATATCTAACATACTTAATTTTGAAGTGCTCGCAAGAAGTCTAATGAGATAAGCTATCTATAATTTTTACTGGCAACAAAGTCACAAACTGCAGTGGTTTGGTAACTATATTCATAATTAAAGAAAATGGTATTTTTCAGTTACAAGTTAGTAAAAATACAGATGTAAAGCTTTTCATACAAGTTTACCAGTCTCCTGAATTCTTTGTGGACTCCAGGTTAAAAACTACTAAATGGTAGAATATATAGTTACAAGGAGTCACATTCAAGCTCATTATAAGTATATGTATAATTAAGATGTCCTAGAGTGAAAGGATTTTCTCACAAAGTAGTGATCTACCTGTTAATGGAAATATCCAGTTAGCCTCTAGACAAATATTGAGGATGTTGTAGTATAACACTAATTAATATTAGCTAGCATCTACTGAGTGCTTGCTGTGTTTTATACACTGGGTTAGGAGCAATTTATGCATTATGTCTTTTTTTTCATAATAGTTATGTCGGGTTATCTCTGTGTCATAGATAACACAATTTAGGTTGTGATATTTGTTAAAAGTTAACTATAGCCTGTAATCCCAGTTAATCAGGAGGCTGAGGCAGGAGAATCGCTTGAACCCAGGAGGCAGAGGTTGGAATGAACCAAGATCACACCACTGCATTCCAGTCTGGACAACAGAACGAGACCCTGTCTAAAAAAAAATAATTAATTAATTAATTAAAAAGTTGACTGTAATAAGTGGCAGAATATGAACTCTAACCCAGATCTAGGTGACTCCAAAGCCTATAATTGGAGGATATTTTGATAATAACGTGGGAGAGAGATTGGTGAGAGAATTAGAGATCATGTTGTTCATCCTCTTTATTTGATACATATGAGGAAACTGAAAACTCAAATAAGTTAGGTGACTTACTCCAGGTAGCACTGTTTGTAACAGAGCCAGAAATTGGACTTTGATGCCTTTGGAAGCATGAACTTTTATTATTTAGCTCTTCATCTGGGGAAAGCGGAACACAACCTGAAGAGAGAGGCAATGGACTACACTATGGTTTCGAACAGAGTGTATAGTAGTTTCCCATTTCATTTAGACAACAGAGATATGCCTAAAAGTGCCTTTACCTATGTCAGTGCATTTATTCACTATGAAGACAAAATTTATTTGAGTGATTTTTTTTTTTTTCTAGAGATATAGTCTCGCTCTGTCGCCCAGGCTGGAGTGCAGTGGTGTGATCTCGGCTCACTGCGATCTCCACCTCCCGGGTTCAAGCAATTCTCCTGCCTCAGCCTCCCTACTTGAGTAATATTTTAAATGTAACCATAGTCAACTGTCCAATACTAAAATTTGTGCCTTTGATAATATTTATATTTATATTATGAACAAAAATATGCTCTTTTAACCATGTCCTCATCTATTTTGCCAGAAAGTATTTTGTGTATTGTCAATACAAAGTATCTAATGCATGAATGACTGAGTATGGTTGTCTGGTTTTCTTTAATCACCACTTACACACACCAGATAATTGGGTATTTACAATATACTGATTCTATTATTTTTTACTGAAAGATAATTATAGTTAATTTACCTTTAACAATGAGGGAAGAAGTTATCTAGATTAGTTCAAAATCTGACATGTAAACTCTTTCTGGAATAAGGTAATACATAAATGAATAAGCAATAAAAGTGTGAAAGATAATTTTAAAATAAAAACAGTTAAATTAATTTCTAAAATATACAGGGATTACACTAACAAATTTTCCTGAGTATGAAATTTAGGAAACGAATGCTTTTTAACATTATAAACAATGTTGTTTCTAATATTTTATATAGCCTACATGCAATAGATGCTCAATAAATACTCCTTGATTTAGTTCAAGATATTGACAGAACACATTGTTTTTGTTTTCCTTTATTTTTCCTAAAACCCATTAAAATAGTAGAAAAAGTAAATCTGTGTAATGCACAACAATGAAGAGAATGGGGAAAAGGCCATCAGTGGTAAGAGATTTTATCAAATATCTGGAGTATGAAATATGAGTGAGTGGTGTTGATTATTGAAGCTAAACAAAGTCAATTACTGCAGAGAATATTTGTAGAGGGAGCTACACCCAAGAAGAAGCCCTAATAACATGGCAGAAGCTAGCAAGGCACCAGTTTTAGATAAGCCAATGCTGATGGACATTGAAATGAGAAACACAGATGTAATCAGCATTTTGATCAAGAGCATGTGCACTAGTTTTTGCTGCCCAATGAGCCACTTTAAATCATAATGTCTTAAAACAACCATTTATTTAGTTTACTATTCTGCCTGGTCAGCCATTTTGGCTGGCTTATATGGGCATATTCCTGTGTTTGCTCAACCTATTGGTTGATCAACTCTGCTTCTGCAGGTTAGATGGGTGTCAGCTAGGATGATAGGGGCCACTAGGCCTTGCGAATCTCATCAGACTAGTTTGGGATTGTCACTTAGTAGAGGAGCAGGAGTATAAGAGAAAGAATATAAGTGCGAGATCTCTTAAAGTCTAGGTTTAGAATTGGCACACATTAACTTCATTCTTGCATTGCTTGTCTAGGTTATAAGACCAGTCCAGATTCAAAGGATATCACAACAGACTCTTACTTGTTGATGAGAACTACAAAGTCACATTGCAAAAGGGTGGATACAGGGAAGGGATAAATCTTGAGCATGTGTGGATCTAACACAATGTACAGGGCCCAGTTTTATCCTTCTCTACTCATCACATCTGTTCTCAGCCCCATACTGGAATATGTGGCATGAAGCCAGGTATTTACCATCACTTCAACAAAAGCCAAAACAAAGCAAAACAAAGTTTACTTAACGAAAAAATTAAATGAAAGAAAATAGATAAAGTATGTTTAGGAAAATCTCTTGGAAAGCGGATATTAATAGATTAGAAAGTGTGAATGAGGTTTTGGAAAACCTTGAGGGTGTAAATTGATGCTAGAAACATCCTTCTCTGAGTGACCTATTAATTCTGACATAGGAATCAGAGAAAAGGAAATGTAATCTTAACTATTTCACTCTGCAGAAAATAATCTTTACATAGTCATAAAAATGAAAGCCCTGTTTATAGTTTTCAACTTTAGAATTGCTCCATAGACAAGTCATATAAGTCTTAACTGTGTATCAGTGTAAATGTTTTCAAACTTAACAATATTAAAACACCAATCTGGGACCCATAGGCACAGGCACATCTTTTACATCTTTGAAATCTAAAGCTCAATGTGATAGTCTGTGTCTTGACTCTAGCCAAACCACTGTGTCATCTTTTACTAATACTCTTTCACCATGATAGTAGCCCCAAGACAAGTAAGCTGGTCTAGAGGCTCAGTGGATGTTCAGTGACAGTACAAGTGATCACCCTTCACCTTTTGCAGATACCACAAACCTGTTTTTAAGAGTCTCTTGCCATCCTCCCTATGACTTTTTGCAGTGGAACCAGTTGAGGTCATGGGAAAGCAAATAAAAGGATAGTCTCTGTTTATAGACATAGCCCTCTCTTAGAAGTCTAATCTCCCTTATTACTCTCATCTACAAAGGCTGTCAAGGAAGTGTGTCCTCTCCTGCCCATGGAGGCAGATTGGGCATCTCACATAAAAATTTATGTTCTTTGAGCTTGCCTGAGAAATTCTAGTAACATTTTTCTCACCAGGATACTTTTCTACTGTAAGCTTGCCAATATCTGGTAATCTCTAGAATAGGAACACATCTCAATCAGCAGTGCACACCATCCTGTTTTATGCAGTCTAAGTTTAGAGCTGTCTAAGTCCATTTGAGCTGCTACAACAAAATACCATAAAGTAGGTAGTTATAAATATCAGAAATTTATTTCTTACAGTTCTGGAAGCTGGGAAGGCCAAGATGAAGGCACCAGCAGATTCGGTGTCTGGTGAGGGCCCACTTTCTGGCTCATAGACGGTGCATTCTATTTGTGTCCTCACATGGTGGAAGGAGACAAGTCGTCTTTTACAAGGGCCTCTTTTATAAGGGCACTAATTTCATTCATGAAAGTTCCTCCATCATGATATAATTACCCCTTCTAATATAATCACATTGGTGATTAGGTTTCAACAGATGAGTTTTGGGGGAATACAAACATTCAGGCTGCAGCAAGGTCAATAAAGAGTTGCATCATTTTGCTTTAGAGACATTTTTGTTCTAGCTACATTTTGATTATCTATATGACACAATAAAAAAGAAAGTCAGGAAACCAAATATCTTATACTTTAATAGAGTTTTTATAGGACAACATTGATTAATGTCTACAGTTAATACAAAAACTCTAACAGCAGCAACCAAACATTTCCATTCATCACACTTGAAAACTTGGCCTCAGGTCTATGGTATTTTGAAATTTTTTTGGTTTGTTTTGAGAGTGACATGAGTGCAGGCCCTGCTTCATGGATATAGAAACTATACATTCACATGGGGCCCACACTTAGATGGGCTCTTATATCATGTATCTGGTCCTACCTGAAAGAGAGCTAAAAATTAAGTTGCAATCATCAAATTACTGGTCAATACTGAAATTAAACCTGAAAGATGTTGAGAACCCAGAGAAATTCTCAATCATGTTAATAATACTTTCGTGCATTTGACATTTCTTTTTTCCTGCCTCTTCTTTCTACCTGTAGAACTTTTCAAATTCCATTATTATACCACGGTTGGCCCTTTCCTTCCTCCTCCAACTTAAAGAAGAAGTTATGATTAAGCATATGAAATATGCATACCAGGTTTTCTATAAAGATTCCGCAGCATCTCTGCCAAGCTGTCATATGAGCACTTGCATGTTGTTATATAAAAACACATATTTTAAATAAATTTTAGTGCTGTTCTAAGCAAAAAGCACATATTTTAAAAATGTGGAGTTTTCTGTTTCAATTTGAGAGAACAACATTTTGCTTAATTACTATTTAAATCACTGTAACACAATATTGATGAAAAAACTTGAGTTTGCCTTTTAATTAACTGTCAATCAAAGAAATAACATGGAACTTTGTTTTTCTCCTCTGTTAAAGGATTGCTTAACTGTAATTTACTTGAAAACATTATACTGTTTGACAGGAAAACAAAAACACCTTGAATTATTCTAACCCATTCAGATTTAAGAAAATGCTTCGTAGCAAATTAACTGCTATTTGGTTTTGATCATTCTGTCTGTATCATAGAAATATGGTTCACTAGTGAATCAGTGAGAGATAAAAGATGATCATGGTCTGTGAGATAAATGCTGCCCCTCTGAGTTGCCTCCAAAGTAGCCAGCTTCAGTGTATCAGTTAGAGTAGTTAATACTAACTGTTGTAACAGATAAATACCCAAATCCCAGTGTCTCAAACAATTGAAGTTTACCTCTCATTCATGCTAAGTCAGCTGATGTTTCTGGTTCACCAGCTGCTTTCCACCTGGTCACCCAGACACTTGGGTATCTTCCTATGCACCTATGGCTTCATTTTCCTCTCAAACTTCAGACTTCTCTCCCATCAGTATGTGAATGGGGAACCCAGAAATGTTTTCTATGAGCAGGCCCAGAAGTAGCTTATGTTGCTTCCATTTACCTTACATCTATGTCTATACATAAGAAATGTGGTCTAGTTATGGGCCAAGGGAAGAAGGAATGAATTTTATTTGCTGTCTGCCACTCTCTGCTTAAGGCCAGATGATACTGCACTCTATCCAAATCAATTTCTTTTTGTAATCCTTAAAACAAATACGTTGCATCCATTTTATATTTACAACATATGTCTGTTTCTTTTGGACAGTATTATTCTGTAGACTTCTTGACTGATATATCCCAAGGTCATCTTTATTGACTTAGGGTTATAGTTTAGAATAAGTTATCCCAATCTCAGGAGTTTAATATGCATTATTCCAGATCTTTACCAACTTCTAGGTAAGAAGTAAACTCATTCCCGATCTTACTACTTGGACATAGTCTCTCCCTGCTACCATGTCCTCACAGGACCTCTTCCTTGGTTCAGTTATGCAACTATCTCCCAGTTTTCCTCCTTCATCTTTGGCTTCTCATTCATTATATGCCTTTTAACTTCTACTTGACCATTAAGTGTTGTCAATGCCTCAGGCATGGTCCTCCTTTTTATTGCCTTATACTATACTTTCCATGCCTCTGATTTCAATGATCACTTAGGTACTAAGGACTCACCAGTTTGTATATTCAGCCCATATTTGTCCTCTGGAACTCAGACCTGTGTATCTACTGCTTTTTTAGTATCTTCCACTGAGTGTTTCAGAGGCATTTTAGATCCAAAATATCCAAAACTGAAATTCTGTTTTCCCCTCGCAGCCTGCTTACCATGGCCTGATTTTTCTCTTTTGGCCCTTAAAACTATTAGTATCAACAGTCATCGAATTCTTCGCCTTCATCTTCCTCCCTTAGTTGCTGTAAGTACCCTATTACTAAGGCCTGTCGATTTCACCTTCCAGTTATGTGCTACATCTATCCCTCTCTCTTCATCTTTCCCAGGGCTGGCCTGTCTGTGCTGGCATTACCAGTTTCCCGAACCACAGTGATAGCTGCCTTGATCCATTTCCTGGCATCTGCTCTTTGCCCTCATCCAATCTGTTCTCCGTATTGCAGTCAGTCACCTGTTTGAAACACAAGTCCAAACTTATCACTCACCACACACCCTTGCCTTAAAACCAGTTAGTGGTTTCCTGTTGTTCTTAAGACTATTAACATCGTTTTTGGGTGATCTTCCAGGGGCTCAATAATCTGAATCACATCTTGCCTCCAGCCTCCTTTCTGTCTTATCCCGAAGTATTCCCTGCCTGTTTCACTCCCTGAACTTCTTGTATACCAACTTTCCACCCAGTGCCTCAGGGCACTTGCTCATGCTGTTCTCTCTGTCAGAAACACATGCTCCTGCTTCTCTCTCCCCTTTACCAAGCGAATCCCTCCTCATCCTTCCCATCTTTGTAAATTCACTTCACTTTAGAAGACTTCTCTGGACTGTTATATTGTCAGGACTATCTTCTATATATGCTGTAGAAGTACGACATACACTACATACTTCTTTCACTGTACTTATCAGATATGATTAAATATATAATTTAATGTATATGTGATTAAATTGTTAATGTCTCTTTTATTCACAGATTAATGTATATTTGCTCATCATTGCATCAGTAGCACCTAGAACAATGTCTCACACACAATTGTATCCAGTAAGCATCTTTGTTTTTGGTAGCTCTTCGTTTTTTAATCTCAAGTCCTACGCTACCACCTGGCACAGAGAGAGTCTAAATAAGTATTTATTTAGTTGAAGTGGTTGTTAATGGCTAGTGTTTAAATATATTCATTTGAAAGACGTATTTAACAAAATTGCCTTGTTGGCCAGCCCAGTTTGACTCCTAATAAAAAATGCAAGTGTGCCATTTTGTTTCAGACAGACACATGAGGTTGCTATTTAGAAGGAGGGTTTTTATTGATATTAAAAGACTGCCTTGAACATATCAAGTTAATTTATTCCCATTTCATTTTTCAGCCATCTGTTTGTTTCTAAAGGAATAAAGATTTGGTAGAAGCAGTAATAAATACTCAGATTAAAAAAATCTATGTAATAAAATTTCTTTGTAACCTTTAGCACTTACTATGAACAAATAAGAAAAGTATTGCAGAATAAAAGTCAAATATTTTTGGCTTGATATTTAGAGTGTTGTTTTGGCATCTGTGACTTGTATTAATGACCTCAGGTTTAAGTTTGGTTTTTATTGTCTGAAGATAGCTGGATTTGGGAGAGTAAGTCAACAACTTTTTAAAGCAAAACCCTAAATGTCTGGATGATCTGATAGATGCAATTCACTATTTGAGTCAAATGTTGAATATGTATTACAATTTAGGCTGTTCTTGAAGCTTTATTAACTTGAGCACCAAATCTTCTGAAGCTAATAGAGGTATAATCATAATCAAAGGCCCTTTTAACTCAAAAGAACTGTGCCCCCAACTATTTCTCTTTCTCAAACTGTTGCTTCTCTCAGGCTAGGATATTTGGGATATTAAAGGATTCTTTTCACTCAAAATAGCAAACCATGGCCCTCATCTTCTTATTTAGGAAGATGGTCTTTGACATTTAATTCTTAGCACCTACCTTTTCTGTAAATGAAATTCTGTTTCTTATTTGGATATTGGCAGAGAGCCAAGATAAGGTGAACATTGAGCAGGATAAACTTGAGGATTCCTTAGTTCAGCAAATATATTTTGATTTCAATTATGTACCAGAAATTCTTCTGGTACTGGGAATTTATCAGTGAACAAATAACATTTCTATCCTCACAGAGCTTACATTTTGAAAGATAGGTAATAAATAATCATCTATCTAATTGAATCCCTCCTCTCTCTCTCTCTCCACGCCCCCGGCCACCACCACCTTGGGTCTTTCAAAGACATTTCTGCAGGAGTACAGCTATGAGATGTTTAGCAGTCAGTATAACATCTGGAAGATGGGTGTACCTGCCCAATAAAGGAGATCTGAGAAGAGTGTCAGTAGCATCTACTATAGAAGACAAACGCAGTATTCCAGGCAGGGATGATGATGATTTGGACTAGGGTGGTAGCTGTGTTTATGGTGAGAAAGATAAGATCTGGATATATTTCTAAGGTGGATTTCACAAGTTTGTTGCTTGATTGATATCAGTTGCAAGGAAAAGGAAAGTAAAAAATGACTGTATAAATTCTGGTCTGAGAAACTGTGCAAATAGTGTTATGGCTTACTGAAATGGAAAGGGAGAGATCAAGATTTTCACGTTAAATTTGGCATATTAATTCAGATATATCAGTGGAAAGATAGGCAGTTGGTTATGACAGTCTTGAGTTCAGGTTGGGTTTACAGATCTAATTTGGGTATTGATGATTTTAAAACTGAGGAGTTACCATAGATAAATAGGAAAAGCCAATCTAATGTTCTGAAGTTGGAAATATCAAAAGGAAATGGAGCTTTTTGAGAAGGAGCAGCTGGTGAGGCAGAAATACAACCTAGAGTGAGGAGAGGCTTGGAAGTCAATGAAGATAGTATTTTACAAAGGAATGCATGATTAATTGTGAATGCTGCTGATTACTTAAGTCAGAATTGAGAATTGACTAATGAATTTAGCACGGAGAAGACCTTGGATGATCTTGAGAAGAGCTGTTTCAGTGGAGTACTAAAAACAAAAACATAGGAGTACATTCAAAAAGAAATGGTGGGAGGGCAAGAACTGAATATCATGAGTTTGGAAAACTCTTTGAGGAGTTTTGTTTTAAATAATTTAGGCAGAGAAATAAGATATATAGTAGTTAAGACTTAAATTGGACATATTATGGCAGGTTGTTATATAAATGGGAAGAATCCAGAGAAGAGGGGGAAATTAGTGATGCAACAGAGATAGTAATAACTGGAGTGATATACTTGAAGAGGAGAAAAGAGATGAGATCAGGCACATAAGTGGAGTATTTGATAAATGTGATGGGGGCTGCAGAGAAAAATTGTTTTCTAATTTGCTATTATTTTTTTCAAAGAAATAGGCCATCAACTGAGTGTGAGGATAGAGCAGAAGCTGTTAAAAATTTAAAGACAGTTGTGAAATAATTATCTGTAAGCAGGAGTGTGAATGAATTAGGAAGATGTAGTAATATTTCTGGACAGCCCTGAGAGCTGAAATATTGTAAGAAATAATCTGAGGAAGTTCTGAGTACTCAGACAGTTGAGGTTAGGGGGAGCGTTTTATTAAAACAATCACAAAGAACATGGGAAAAACAGATACCAACTTGGCAATTGTCATAGTATTAAATAAAACTAATTTTGGAAAATTAAACTAAAAAGATACTACATGCATTATGATGTTTCAAAACAGACTGGGGCCAATCAGACCCAATAGTTTCTTTATATGAGACTCAATAGTTTAATTATATAATTAAGTGTTATGTTCAAATTTTGATAAATATATTGTACCACCATGGGAATTTGAAAATGTGACCATTTGTGCTGGTATATTACATGATGATATTTTAGTTTTACCTCTTAATTATCAAAGTAAAAGATTTCCATGCAGTATTATTTGGCTGTAGGGTAATTGTTTAATTTATTTGGAATGTTATAGTGCTTTTCCTTAGCCAAATTTTATTTTGTGGTCAAATTCAAATGCTGATCTAATGGCTTCAGAGTAAAATCAGAAAGGTCAAATGGGACTGAAAATTAGGGTTTTCTTCCTGTCATTAGGTATATTTATTTATAAAATAACTGGAAAATTCCTCATGTATTTAACATCTGTTCCTTCTTTCCCTGGTCACTGTATATCAAGAAGACTTTGACATTGAGGTTTGATATGGTTTGGCTCTCTGTCCCCACCCAAATCTCATCTTGAATTGTACTCCCATAATTCCCACATGTTGTGTGAGGGACCTGGTGGGAGATAATTTGAATCATAGGGTAAGTTTCCCCCATACTGTTCTCTTGGTAGTGAATAAATGTCACAAGATCTGATGGTTTTGTCAGGGGTTTCTGCTTTTGCATCTTCCTCATTTTCTTTTGCCACTGACATGTAAGAAGTGCCTTTTGCCTCCTGCCACGACTGTGAGGCCTCCCCAGCCATGTGGAACTGTAAGTCCAATTAAACCTCTTTTTCTTCCCAGTCTCAGGTATGTCTTTATAAGCAATGTGAAAACAGACTAATACAGTAAATTGGTACCAATAGAGTGGAGCGTTGCTGAAAAGGTACCTGAAATGTGGAAGCGACTTTTGAATTGCCTAACAGGCAGAGGTTGAAACAGTTTGGGGAGCTCAGAAGAAGGCAGAAGAATGTGGGAAAGTATGGAACTTCCTAGAGATTTGTTGAATGGCTTTGACCAAAAGCCTGATAGCAATATGGACAATAAGGTCCAAGCTGAGGTGGTCGCAGATGGAGATAAGGAACTTGTTGGGAACTGTATCTAAGGTGACTCTTACTGTGTTTTAGCAAAGAGACTCGTAGCACTTTGCCATGCCCTAGAAATTTGTGGAACTTTGAACTTGAGAGATGATTTAGGGTATCTGGCGCAAGAAATTTCTAAGCAGCAAAGTATTCAAGAGGTGACTTGAGTGCTGTTAAAGGCACTCAGTTTTATAAGGGAAGCAGAGCAGAAAAGTTTAAAAACTTTGCAGCCTGACAATGTGATAGAAAAGAAAAACCCATTTTCTGAGGAGAAATTGAAGCTGGCTGCAGAAATTTACATAAGTAACGAGAGGCCGAATGTTAAACCCCCAAGACAATGAGGAAAATGTCTCCAGAATATCTCAGAGGTCTTCATGGCAGCCCCTCCCATCGCAGGCCTGGAGGCCTAGGAGAAAATGGTTTTGTGGGCCAGGCCCAGGGTCCCCGTGCTGTGTGCAGTCTAGGGACCAGGTGCCCTGCGTCCCAGCCGCTCCAGCTGTGACTAAAGGGGGCCAAGGTACAGCTTGTGCTATGGCTTCAGAGGGTGGAAACCCCAAGCCTTGGCATCTTCCATGTGGTGTTCAGCCTGCGAATGCACAGAAGTCAAGAATTGCGGTTTGGGAACCTTTGCCTAGATTTCAGAAGATGTATGGAAATGCCTGGATGCCCAGGCAGAAGTTTGCTGCAGGGGCAGGGCCCTCATGGAGAACCTCTGCTAGGGAAGTGTGGAAGGGAAATGTGGGGTCAGAGCCCCCACACAGAGTCCCTACTGGGGCACTGCCTAGTGGAGCTATGAGAATAGGGCCACCGCCTTCAGACCCCAGAATGGTAGATCCAATGACAGCTTGCACTATGCACCTGGAAAAGCCACAGACACTCAATGCCAGCCTGTGAAAGCAGCCAGGGGGAGGCTGTATCCTGCAAAGCCATAGGAGCAGAGCTGCCCAAGACTATGGGAACCCACCTCTTGCATCAGTGTGATCTGGATATGAGACACGGACTCAAAGGAGATCATTTTGGGGCTCTAAAATTTGACTGCCCTGCTGGATTTTGAGTTTGCATGGGCCCTGTAACCTCTTTGTTTTGGCCAATTTCTCCCATTTGGAATGGCTGTATTTACCCATTACCTGTACCCACATTGTATCTAGGAAGCAACTAGCTTGCTTTTGATTTTTACAGGCTCTTAGGTGGAAGGAACTTGCCTTGTCTTAGATGAGACGTTGGACTATTGACTTTTGGGTTAATGCCGAAATGAGTTAAGACTTTCGGGGACTGTTGGGAAGGCGTGATTGGTTTTAAAATGTGAGGACATGAAATTTGGAGGGCCCAGGGTGGAATAATATGGTTTGGTTCTGTGTACCCACCCAAATCTCATCTTGAATTGTACTCGCATAATTACCACATGATGTGGGAGGGACTTGGAGGGAGATAATTTGAATCATTGGGCAGTTTCCTCCATACTGTTCTCGTGGTCATGAATAAGTCTCACAAGATCTGATGGTTTTATCAGGGGTTTCCATTTTTGCATCTTCCTCATTTTCTCTTGCCGCCAACTTGTAAGAAGTGCCTTTTGCCTTCTGCCATGATTGTGAGGCCTCCCCAGCCATGTGGAACTGTAAGTCCAATTAAACCTCTTTTTCTTCCCAGTCTTGGGTATGTATTTATCACAACAAGAAAACAGACTAATACAAGGTTATTCTATGAGTTAGAAATAATTCCTCTCAAAGTAACACTTGCTGAGCATTTCCCTACCTTTTCTGGGCTTTTAAAAATGCATTTTATTCCTTATGCCCTAAAGTGGGTATGTTAGTCAGGGTTCTCTAGAGGGACAAAACTAATAGGACATACATATATATAAAGGGAAGTTTATTAATATTAACTCACGTGATCACCAGGTCCCACAATAGGCCTTCTGCAAGCTGAGGAGCAAGGAGAGCCAGTCTGAGTCCCAAAACTGAAGAACTTGGAGTCTGATTTTCAAGGGCAGGAAGCATCCAGCATGGGAGAAAGATGTAGGCTGGGAGTCTAGGCCAGTCTCATATTTTCACATTCTTCTGCCTGCTTTATGTTCTAGCTGCCCTGGTAGCTGATTAGATAGTGTCCACCCTGACTAAGGGCGGGTCTGCCTTTCCCAGCTCACGGACTCAAATGTTAATCTCCTTTGGCAACACCCTCACAGACACACCCAGGATCAATACTTCGCATCCTTCCATCCAATCAAGTTGACACTCAGTGTTAACTGTCACAGTGGGCAAAAGCCATTACTGGGCAACCAACCGTTGCTGCAGGTTGGTGCAGCAATGGGTAGGAAGATGGGTGGGAACATGTGGCAGTATAATTTTTGCCAGGCAGAAATATAGGTATATAATACATGGGCAGGGCTTCAATACTCTCTTAGGAACTGGACGGCATTCTGGGCCAAACCAGACCTCAAAACCCAGCTGCCCACCTGACACAAGACTGTCCATGTGAGTGAAGTTCATCAGGGTTCTTCCCCATCATTATCCCGGGGAAAGAGTGACTCCAGAGAATGCCCACTTAAAAGACATGTGAGTCTGACTCTGCAGGTCACCCACTGTCTACACAGCTCTTGTTTCTGAAGAACTGTCCTTGCATTGTCAACACTTTGGTGCAACATATGTGGCTTCCTGCCCTTCTGCCAAGTGGATCTCCTCACTTTGAGCACATGGTAAGCATCCTCCACAGGTACATGAAGTTTGTAGCAACTAACTCCTATCTGGAGTTACTCAGACCCACTACCTCTCCTGTTAGTGCATCTGTGCTCTTCACAAAGTACAGTGAGCTCTGCTTCTTGAAAACATGAATTTGTTCTAATGCAGTGGACATATTGGAGAAGAATTTGACGAATAGCTAAAAAAAGCAATAGTATAAATAATTTTAATGGCTCTACATGTAACCTCTGGAATGTATAACAATGTTATTTTCTATAAGAAGATGTTTTTCTGTGCTTGTAGATTGTTTTAGACCTGTGAAGAATGCTTGAAAATAATTGGTGAAATACCAAGTCCACTAAGGTTCTCTTTTTAACTTCTATCCCGGAGTTTCTCATATTCTTTACCTTTACATCTTTCTGTGTGAGCTCATACGAATCTGTGGCTTCAGGTCCCGTGTATATACTGATGACAGCCAAATCTCTTCTTGAATGACCAAAGACCAAACTTTCTGAGTCATAGATTTTGATTTACATCTGAAGGTACCCCTAGTATTTTAAATTTATTAAATATAAAAGTTTAATATTCTCATACCCACTTACATATATGCATGTGTGAGTGTGAGTATGAGTGTATCATATATACTTACTATGTGTGTTAGGCACTGTGCTATATGTTTCATATCTATTAATTCATTAATTCCCCCAAAAAGCCTTATGAAGTAAGTCTTCTCATTATGTCCCTATAATAAATGAAGAAACCAAAGCCAAAGGATTAAGTAACTTCTCCAAAGTCAGTTAAGGAGCTGAGATTTAAATCCAGAAAATCTAGTTCCAGAGGACAACCATTTTTCAAATGTCATGCAGTCCAACAAGGTGAAAGCCTGTGAGGACTATTTCAATTTGTTATTTGAATCTCTGCTTCAACAAGCACATTCACTTGAGGAAAGAAGTCCAGCCTTTGGTTACAGAGAAGGCATGCTCTCAGAAGGCTCGTATTTGGTTTACAGTTACTTACTCATTGATTTTTGTGGGTTCCTGAAACTTACAGAACTTTCTTAGTGTTCAGTCAAATTGTAAACTATTATATGAATAGTGTCCATCCTAGTTTTCATAGGAACGTTAACCAAGGCCTCTCAATCACAGATGGAACATGTGAGCATAAGGTTAATGTCATCAAGTAACTGGCGATAAGGCTAAAATGATAGATGAAAGTCAGATTGTGGAATACCTTAAAGGACAGACTAACAAGGTTTAAGGACTTTATCTTGCTGTTGGTAGTAATAACAATTTTTTGTACCAGGAGTTTGCCATGAGCTTCAGCCCATGTTTCAGGAAGAATCAGTTGGGCCTGTGCATGCACTTCCTGGATAGTAGAGCATGCACAGACCTTGAGTGCACTCCCTTTCAGGGTCTTACAGTCTGGTGCTGTGGTTCTCCAACTTTAGTGTGTATCAGGATCTCTTGGGGAAACATGCTGTAATATCCTGGGAGGGCTTCATACTAGGACTCTATCTTCAGATATTTTGTTTCAGTGGAAAGGAATTTAAAATGCAGTGAGCTGCATTTTCATAAACACCACTCTTGAAGGTGATAATGCAGGTTGTTTGAGAAACACTGATCTAGTGGCTGTGGAATTGATATAAGTGTCAGGCAAAAATGGTCCAAAGTAGGATATTTGGAAAGTAAGAGGTGGAATTTCAATTCTGAATGACCATTTGAGCCCACGTGTTTTATTTATTTATTTATTTTGCATATTCTCAGTAAACACGCGCACACACACACGCGCACACACACGCACAGTCTACATCCATCCTGAAAAACAGGAAAGGTTTCCATGCAGAGGTCAAAAATTGTGACGTATATCTGCCATATATAGTGCCTGGAGGACCAAGCTGAGGAAAGAAACCATCAGCTTAAAAACCCAGGCACAAATGGAAAAGCCTTCAAGAAAAGCGAGTGCATGGGATTCCCGAGAAAAACTTCATCAAACCCTCAAGTGTGAAGTAGAGTAACTGGCACAAAAGCAGAAACATGACAATCAGCATAAGTAAACCTGAACCTAAACAGTCTCAAGGGGTCAGAGGTCACCAGAGAAGCCTCCTAGGGAGATGGGTCAACTGAGTCTTTGCAGTTCAGGATAGGATCGCTTAAAGTAAGAAACTGTGAGAGTTAATGACAGAAACTTGTTTGGGTAATGCTCACTTTTAGACAATAGAGAAAAGACAGTCAAGAGAGCTGATAGGAAACTTGAAATCTATGCAGTGGCCTAGAAACAACAACAACAAAAGGAATGATTTTTCAGGAGAATGTGGTTAAATTGCCAAAAGATATACAAGTATCAGACAGCATGAAGATAAAGAATAATCAATTGTTTGGCATGTTGGTGTTCATGGTCATCTTTGTGAGAGATTTCAGCAGAGTGGTATGAACAGAAGTTAGATTGAGGGGGTTGAAGAAATGATTAAGGGATGAAGAAATGAAGTCATCAAAGGTTCAACAGTCTCTCCGTTGAACTAGAAACTTAAAGAACTCTGTGTGTTTGTGTGTGTATGTGTGTGTGTTTGTGTTTAGTGGCAAAAAGGAAGGAGGGTTGGTAGCTGTAGGGGTAATCAGAGTAGAATATTTTTATGAGTCAGAGGTCCTCTCTTTATGTGTGGTGAGAAAAGGAAAGGAACCAGAAAGAATAGTAACTATTCAAGATGGCGAGGAGCAAGGTGATGATTGATGATGGATCATGTGTTGTGGGATCAGGGTCTCTTTAGAGTTAATATAAATCAAATTTCAGGGCCATGAAATGAGACAGTACATTCCTATTTTCTTGTAATTAATTAATTCTCTTAAAAAGGGAATATAAAGAGAAGGTAATAGTTCCATATTTATAGATTGTAGTCTAATATGGGCTGATTTATAAAATATTGGCATTATGTTTTTGAGGTGGTAGGATAAAGATAAAGTGAGAACTTTAAGTGTAGGGTTGAGTTTATCGGGAATGTGTTTGGTATAGACTTGTGAGTGATAATCTGGAATATATCTAGTATCTAAAGTTACTAAGGAAAAACAAAGGGCCAGTAGGCCTTATAGGAGAAAATGGATTTATAGCTCTTAAGGGATAAAAATGAAAAAATGACAGATCAATATTGCTGTTCTTACTAGAACCATTCCTTTGGAAAAAGTGTTAGTTACTCTTAAATAATTTAATACCAAAACAAAATACAACATTAACTGAAAAGGAGAATATAAAATTATATCAACACTATAATTATAATTATTTAAAATTACTTACGCATGTGGATAAGAGTTGGAAGGAAATACTTTTTTTTCTAGAAATATGCAATTTGGGGTAATGTCAAATTATTTTTCTTCTTCATAATAATTTTTGTGGAAAAAATCTTAAAAGTACAGCTAACATTAGCTTATGAAAGTAAGGTGTTTTATTCAGATCTCATAGTCTCAGATCTTTTCAGTGGGTTGTTGCAAAGGGATTACAAAAATGTTGCTTGCTTTATACCGTTCTGCATAGGTGGCTATACTTATTAACATGATAGATGCAAACTGGTGTTCAGTTGATTACAATATATTAAGTTATTTTTGCATTCCAGATGTCATTTCCTATGGGCAATGAGGTTGCAATTTCCCAAATGTAAGAATTTAATTTTTTCCTGCTCTCATTTCTGATGTCTTTAAGATCTTTGATTTTTTTTCTATTTAGCAGCACCAACAGAATTTTCCCGTAAAGAAATATCTCATTAACCCAATTATTTTCCCATAAATAATTAACCTAATTATAGACTGTCAGTTTCTGCATTATGAGGTATTTATAAAGCTGACAGAATTAAGAATGTACATTTTCTTCTCTGCTCCTTATCTGGGACAACACGTTGATGTTGAGTCTGTATGAGTGGCTTTAGAATGGGAGACTTCCAAAGGATTATGTTGTACTGGTGGCACTCTATGGCAATGGGGGGTGTCAGGTCAGTAGGCATAAGGGAGTTACCCTTATTAACATTTTTGGAAGCTCATAATTAAATGTTTGTAATTTTTATATGCTATTGCTGCTCCTATAGAACTCTGGGTCTCAACCTTTTGTCTGTGGGCAAAAGTTCACATGCACAACACCATCTAGGTTGGGCTGTGTTGCACATGGCTGCTGAAGATGTCAGAGAGGCTGTGGATTCTGTGCTGTTTCTCAGGCCATCACTATAATCCATTGTGTGCCCTCCCATAGAATTGAATTATGACAACCAGGCTTGAAATCGTGCTATGTAGAAGACCTTTCTGGAGATGAGTTAAAGATACATAGACCAAGCATTGTGGCAGGAGCCATTCTGTAATAGTTTCATGTCTTATCCGTAAATAATGGTTGTTTACTACAAAGCATAACCTCCAACTTAAATCTTCTGTACTAAATTGTGAGCATAGAATTGAGCATAGATCTAGGTTATTCCTTTCCCCTTCATTCACATAAAATCTTGAATGAATATGTGATTCAGTTACTGAATCAGTAAACTGGTCAATAATTCACTTATTTCACCTAAGAAGAAACTTATTTTTTTAAAAAGTACTGAATATTTTATTGATGTTGGTATTATAATACAATGGAATTGTGTCTGTCTAGTACCCCTATTTCTAGATCTCAAATGACTAAACAGCCTGAATCTGGAAATACAGAGACAAAATACACAAAGAGTTGTGAGTTTAAATACCAGTTCTGTCACTAACTGGCTGTTTAATTTGAGTGTTTTGTTTAAGCTGTGTAAGTCCAGGCTTCTCACTGAAAAATAGAGGTAATACATGGATTATAGCATTATATTGTGAAAGACACAAGATAATGAACATACAGTTCTTTGCTCAGTGTCTGGTAGATAGTAGGTGCTCAAAATTACTAGTTTTAAAAAAATAATTATCCTCATTATTTGGTGTCTCCAATGACTTTCTTACATAGTCCATTATAATTAAATGTAATTAATTTTTTGTTCATGAGTGACACCCCTGAAGGTGGCTCTGTGTCAGATTCACTCAAAGACCTCATGATGAGGAAGGAACATAGTGGCGAATCTTACCCTGGTGATGCCAGACACAGCAGTGACTCATAACCATTCCAGCACTGCCTATGAAATAGATCAATTAAAGGATGGTGACACACAAAGATGGCTACTTCCAGAGGGAGACCTTAGAAATTCTTTTATGTTAACAAGTGTACCCCACATAAGAATAAGAGGACCACATTCTGTCAGTACACTGGGGAAGTTTCTTCAAAATATCTCTGGACTGTGTAGATTTCTGGTAATAGAAAATATGATCTGCCACTTCAATCTAGTGAATACTCTCTGTTTTTTCTATATAATGGCTTTTAGGAACTGTTGTGAAGCATGCCAAGTATTATCTATCTGTCTGTCTGTCTGTCTGTCTGTCTATCTATCTATCTATCTATCTATCTATCTATCTATCTATCCATCCATCCATCCATGTATCTACCTAATCTATCTAATTATATGTGTAGAGCTTATTTATATATATATACACACACACACACACCCATGTAGATATATGTATGTCTACACACATATACATATAATGTCGTTATCAGCCTTAAATATGGATTTTAAAAGTGGTAATAATATTGCCTTACTTATTGTTTCTCATCCACTGTGACATTCTATGTTATTTCAGTTAGATTTAACAAGCAAAGTGATGATAGATGAGAGTTCCTTTGCAGCCTGGTGAGATTTTAACTTCATGTAAAGCAAAGCATTCTGGGGCAACATCAGGGATAAACTTGTGGAATTAATCATTTGGTTTTTCTTCAGTATATCCTGTCCACCATTGGGAACCAGATTCAGTAATTATGTTCTCTGGTTTGTACTCATCATAATGTCTTGACCTCCAGCTCTGAAACAACATATTTCCTGAGAGATGCTGATTGTATTTTGTGAGGTTCTGCAGGGTCAAGTAAATTGAGGATGTCTTTATTCTGCATTTGACTAATCTGAATTAGATAGTCTTAGCCATTAAAACATTAAAAAGCACATAATGACCAATAAGTCAGAGAATTTTTTTCAATAATGCTTTATATTTTCTAAGTACCGATACAGATGTTTTATTACATTTAAAACACATCACTACCACATCACTTGTATTTTATTGCCCTACCACATCACTAATATTTTAAAAACTAAGTTGCCATCTTGTAAAAATAAATACATGGATATCATTTACAAGTAATATCAGTTAATACCTAATGTGAACATCCATTGTGTACTGAGTCTGTGATATACTGCTAGTCACTATGAAAATGTGAGATTCAGTGAATCAGATGGAGCGTCAACTTTGTTATCCACATAGGTTACCCATTTCTTATATCACAGCTTTGGTTGTATAATTTATTTCAACAGACTGTTGTTAAACATTTTCCACATGAAATGCACTGTTGATAGGTACTGCCACTTTACATTCCAGTAAATATTGCCACCGTGTTGCAGAACAATTTTTGGACAACCAGGCATATCTTCGGAGTTGAACTATTTGGAGGTACTATTGGTGCTATGAGGGATCACCTGTAAACCTGGCAGTTTTAGGTGGCCTCTAGAGGTTATAGGGTCAAGGGAGAAATTTTTGTTTTGTTCTTATTGTTGTTTAATACTGTGAGTATGTTTAAATGCCTATGTAAAAGAGCCAACTTAGAGGGAGTGGTTGAAGACACAAGAGAGATAAGAGCTGATTGTTATGGCAAGGTCTCTGGGTAGGCAGAAGTGATTGAGTCCCAGAGAACAGATTTAGAAACTGACCTTCTATCAGGGGAACAATATTTCTTCCAATGTCGTGGGGGAACATAGAGACTCAGGGGTCCATATGGTCCCCAAAGAACTGGACACATGATGAGCAACTATGGTAGGATGAAGGGAGGCATGTTAGGAAATGTCCAGCTCTGAGGCCTCCACGTGACCCGTAGGTGAGAAGCTGCCATGATTCCTTAACAGGAAGCAACACAAAGGCTAAAATGATGGCAATGTAAGGCTTAAGGAAAAGGTCATTTTAAAACCTTCTTGAGGGTAAAGTCCATCTGTGTTCATTTCTGTGATCTTTGTTGCATCCTTTTTAATCTTTCATATTGTTGGTCTCAAATAAGTTTTTGGTATTTATTGTGTTCAAAAAAGTTAGAGTTTCTTGAGTTTCTTATATTTTCTTAAGGAGGGAGGTGAGAGGATGGACGGGGCATGATGCCAACTTGACTCTCCTGCTTAGGACTCGCCCTTCTTTTAAGTGGTGACACACAGTTACATTATTTAATGCATAATTTGAAAGTAACAGAGGCCCTGATTATTGGAGTATTAAATTTTATATTATTATGGAGGCTAAAAAGCACATGACTGGACTTTTTCGTACAACAATTCAAAGTAAGCCCATAGGACATCCTCTTCAAATGAAGTTGACATATGTCTCATCTCCCTGGATTGGATGCCCAACCCTCACTCTTGAAAGCAGTTTGTGGATAAGTCAGGGCAAACAGAAGCAGAACCCTCATGGACCTGCTCTCTTCTGGAAATTTTGGATGGCGTTACAGAATGAGGCAAAAATAAAGTTACTTTCTTCCATTTTCTTGGATTAAAGATCCCAGAGCCATTCTCCTCTGTGTTCTCTACTTGGACCTTGTATAGTGTAGGATATAGTGTAGGAACGAAGGATCCTTGGTTGACTCACACACAGCAGGGAGTGTTATGGCCCTCCTGAGAGAGTGATCTTGAGGAGATAATCTATTCAGATGGTTTTATGACAAGACCAAAGTAACATTTGTTAGTTACCTCTTAGCCATGAGTTTAGTGTTAAGTTTGCCCTGAAGTATAGTTTTCAAAATAATTAGATCAGGCATATGCTACTTTGACTAAGTAGAATACCCTATAAGGTAAGTCACTCAAGTTGTGACTGAAAGTTCGGATGGTCCTTATGGAATCAAGGTGACCAAATAACATAATACTAAGCCAGAAGTGAGTCATGTTGTTTATCATACTGTTTTTATAATTTTGTGTAACACAACCCCATACAACCCCACACAGTTCAAAACAGTAGTGGTTACTCACTCCATGCAGAAGATGTCAAAAGTAAAAGGAATAATACATTGGTTATGATGTCTGAAATTGGGCACATAAGCATTTATTTTTGTTGGTGAGTAATGCTCAGAATGAAACTTGACACACTCTTTGGATTATCAAGCTTTTTAAAAATGAAATATACAAAAATATAATGGCAGCTCTTCTTTTTTTTTTTTTTTTTTTTTTTTTTGAGACGGAGTCTCGCTCTGTCGCCCAGGCTGGAGTGCAGTGGCGCGATCTCGGCTCACTGCAAGCTCCGCCTCCCGGGTTCACGCCATTCTCCTGCCTCAGCCTCCCGAGTAGCTGGGACTACAGGCGCCCACAACCGCGCCCGGCTAATTTTTTGTATTTTTAGTAGAGACGGGGTTTCACCGTGGTCTCGATCTCCTGACCTTGTGATCCGCCCGCCTCGGCCTCCCAAAGTGCTGGGATTACAGGCGTGAGCCACCGCGCCCGGCCAATGGCAGCTCTTCTATTAGTGAAGTTTCCTGAGGCAGCTGGATTGATTGAAGGCTTTACCTGGTTCATTTGGATTCTGCTTGTAAAGCATGAAGAAACCAACTTTGGAGTCAGGAATTTCCCATAAGTCAGATTTTTTTTTAAAAGCCATGTAATCGATGCAGATATCAAAACACTAAGATGAGATGAGAATATTTTTTAATCAAGTAAGTTAAATTAAATGTTAAGATTGAAATCATGAATTAAATCTAGATGTTTGGCAAAGAAAAAGTCTTTATAAAAGGATAAAATAGTCTGGGAATAAAGTATCATTTCCATATCAAATGAGAACAAAACTAGTAATTTTATTAACTTTAGATTTTTATTGTGTTAAATAACATCATTTTATTTACTTTATCACAAGGTATATTTTTCTTTATTATATGTCTTTGTAGAAAACCTAGTAACATCCCTGTGTGACTGAATAGATTAATCATAGATATGCCCATTTGGAAAAATTCCAAATGGAATAAGAGATGAGTGAAATATATAAAAATATTATAACTCTTATGCTAATTAGTTAAATGGGGGAAGATGTGTGTCTAGAATATTTGCTCCTAAACATAGTGAAAACCATTCCAATAATGATGACTAATAAATATTTATCTTCAAAATTGTATAATGCCCCAGGAATATTTCCAAATACAAGAATTTCTAGGTAAGATGTTTAACAAATATATGTTACTTTTGTTTTCTGGGTGAATGCTCAAACTAATTTCCTGGGGATCATTGTGTTCAATACTTACAGTATCATTAATATTATTGTTGACATATAAAAATAACCAGAAATATCCTGGTCAGATAGGTTTTTTCTTTATCTTTTTAGCTGATTCATAATCATTGTACATATTTATGGGGTACAGAATATTTCAATATGCATATACAATGTGTAATGATCAAATCAGGGTAATTAGCTCATAAGTCACCTCAAAAATTTGTCATTTCTTTGTGTTGTGAACATTCAAAATCCTCTTCTCTAGTTTTTGAAAATATGCAATGAATTATAGCTAACTATGTTTACCCAACAGAGCTGCAGAATACCAGAGCTCATTCCTCTCATCTAGCTATAATTTTATATCTGTTAACCAACTCCTTCCCATCCTCCTCTTCCCCCATCTTTTCCAGTCTCTAATACCCAAAATTCTACTTTACTACCATGAGCTCAATTTTTCATTTATTTATTTATTTATTTTTTCTCTCTTATTGTTATTATTATTATTATACTTTAAGTTCTAGGGTACATGTGCATAACGTGCAGGTTTGTTACATATGTATACTTGTGCCATGTTGGTGTGCTGCACCCAACAACTCATCAGCACCCATCAAGTCGTCATTTACATCAGGTATAACTCCCAATGCAATCCCTCCCCCCTCCCCCCTCCCCATGATAGGCCCCGGTGTGTGATGTTCCCCTTCCCGAGTCCAAGTGATCTCATTGTTCAGTTCCCACCTATGAGTGAGAACATGCGGTGTTTGGTTTTCTGTTCTTGTGATACTTTGCTAAGAATGATGGTTTCCAGCTGCATCCATGTCCCTATAAAGGACACAAACTCATCCTTTTTAATGGCTGCATAGTATTCCATGGTGTATATGTGCCACATTTTCTTAATCCAGTCTGTCACTGATGGACATTTGGGTTGATTCCAAGTCTTTGCTATTGTGAATAGTGCCACAATAAACATACGTGTGCATGTGTCTTTATAGCAGCATGATTTATAATCCTTTGGGTATATACCCAGTAACGGGATGGCTGGGTCATATGGTACATCCAGTTCTAGATCCTTGAGGAATCGCCATACTGTTTTCCATAATAGTTGAACTAGTTTACAATCTCACCAACAGTGTAAAAATGTTCCTATTTCTCCACATCCTCTCCAGCACCTGTTGTTTCCTGACTTTTTAATGATCGCCATTCTAACTGGTGTGAGATGGTATCTCATTGTGGTTTTGATTTGCATTTCTCTGATGGCCAGTGATGATGAGCATTTTTTCACGTGTCTGTTGGCTGTATGAATGTCTTCTTTTAACTCCCTCTTATGAGTGAGAATGTGCGGTTTATCTTTCTGTGCCTGACTTATTTTACTTAACATAGTATCCTCCAGGTTCATCCACATTGCTGAGAATGACAGGATTTCATTATTTTTTATGGCCGAATAGTATTTGATTGTGTGTATATACCACATTTTCTTTATCCATTTGTCTGTTTGTAGACATTTAGGTTGATTCCATATCTTAGCTGTTATAAATAGTGCCGCAATAAACATGCTGATACAGGTGTCCCTCTGATATGTTGATTTCCTTTCGTTTGGATAGATACCCAGTAATGGGACTGCTACATCATATGGTAGTTCTATTTTTAGTTTTTAAAGAAATTTCCACATTGTTTTCTGTAGGTTCCAGCCCCACAGCGTTAGTGGGGTTTTTCTCCCCCTGTGCGGAGACGAGAGATTGTAGGAATAAAGACACAAGACAAAGAGATAAAAGACAGTTGGGGACCCCTAAGACTAAGACACAGAGACCGGTAGTGGCCCCGAATGCCAGGCTGCACTGATATTTATTGGATACAAGACAAAGGGACAAAGTAAGGAGTATAAGTCATCTCCAATGATTGACAAGGTTACATGAGTCATGTGTCCACTGGACAGGTGGCCCTTCCCTGTTTGGCAGCGGAGGCAGAAAGAAAGAGAGGAGAGAGACAGAGAGACAGCTTACGCCATTATTTCTACATATTAAAGACTTTTAGTACTTTTACTAATTTGCTACTGTTATCTAAAAGGCAGAGCCCGGTGTACAGAATAAAACATAAAGGCGGACTAGACGTGTGACCACTAAAGCACAGTATCACAGGAAAATTGTTAGGCCTCCGAATAACTGCCCTCCACAATAGGTGGAGAAGTAGAGTCTTCTCTACTCCTCCGGTAAAAGGGAAACTCCCTTTCCCGGTCTGCTAAGTAGTGGGTGTTTTTCCTTGACACTGACGCTACTGCTAGACCACGATCCACTTGACAACGGGCGTCTTCCCAGACGCTGGCATTACCACTAGACCAAGGAGCCCTCTGATGGCCCTTCCCTGGGCATAGCAAAAGGCTCACACTCTTGTCTTTTGGTCACTTCTCACTATATCCCCTCAACTCCTATCTCTGTATGGCCTGGTTTTTCCTAAATTATAATTGTAAAGCAAAAATTATTGTAATATTGAAATAAAGAATAATTACTACAAACTAATAATAATATTTATACATGATCATATCTATTATCTATATCTAGTATGACGTCTTATTTTATATATTTTATTATACTGAAACAGCTCGTGCCCTCAATCTCTTGACTCGGCAACTGGGTGGCTTGCTGCCTGCAGTTTTCCATAATGACTGTACTAATTTACATTAGCACCAGCAATGTATAAAAGTTGCCTTTTCTCTGCATCTTTGCCATCATTTGTTTTTTTTTTCTTTTTGATAATGGCCATTCTAATTGGGGTGAGATGTGTTTTTGTGGTTTTGATGATTAGTGATGTTCAGCATTTTTTCATATACCTGTTGGTCATTTGCAAGTCTTTTGAAAAATGTCTATTCAGATCTTTTGTCCACTTTTAAATCAGCTTATTTGTTTTTTTCTGTTGAATTGTTTGAGTTCCTTGTATATTCTGGATATTGGTCCCTTGCCAGGTGAATAGTTTGCAAATATTTTCTCCCATTCTACAGGTTGTCTCTTTACACTGCTGATTGTTTTCTTTGCTGTACAGAAACTTTTTAGTTTAATATAGTCCCATTTGACTATTTTCATTTTTGTTAACTGTGCCTCTGAAGTCTTAGCCAAATAGTTTTTATTCCTTCAAATAGCTTTGACATTTTATTCCCACTTCACTCTTTCCAGAAAAGTAATCACCCAACCAAAAGAATAGGTTTTTAAGTTTTTAATTCATATTTTGATATTCATCTTAATGCTAGATGTAAGTAAATTAGATTTTTCCCGTTAATATTTTATAAACCATTTTTTTCTTTTAATTTAGTGAGAACGACAGATACAATGATTTACTCTGAATTACTCTTCCCCTTGAAAGATTAAAGCTTGCTCTTAAGTCAAGTTTGTTACGCCTGTCTGTTTTGTCTTAGGTTTATTTTTTTCCATGCAGCTGCTTCTTCCTTCTTACAAAGTGAAGTTCTGGAGGACCAACAGGTCACTACATGTATTCATAGTTATATAAATTCTAGCAATGGTAACAGTTTGGCTCAAGTTGGGGCCTGGCTACAGTTCTTCATTCCTGTTTAATAAATCTCATCTTTCTACCATATGCTAGTAATATATGGCTGGAATGCTGGTATGGAAATTACTCTCCTCTTTTCTGAAATAGTTCATCTTTTGTATCCTTTTCCCCTTTTTATTCTTCTTTTCTTCTTAGCCTAAGTGATGGTTGTGATTGATTGAGAAGTTTGATATTCCTACTCAGTTCATGTCCACCCAAAGCAGAGAGGAGCCCATCATTATCAGTTGTTTTGAATCTGAATCCCCAGCAGGAAAAATAATTCCAAGGCTCTGACTTAGGCTGTCATGTCTGTTCTGTCATGCAGTGAGTCAGCAACACTGACTGCATTTATTCTTCTGGGAATTGTTCTTCTAGGAGCTGTAGTAGTCATGGTACCTCCCTGCAGGAGTTCATGAATTAATGGGACTCATAGTGCAAAGTTTCTCTGAGAATTTCCTATAACACAAACTCCTTTACTTCCTGGTGGGTAATGTTTTCTGGGTTTTTTTTTTTTTGGTCACTACTTCTTTAGTAAAATGAAAATTGCAAGTAGAAAAGAAACTGAAAATGGAATTAGTGTGAGGACAGGTTCCTTTTCCTTGCAGGATTGTAGAACACTGGTATTCAGCTGGCTGTTTACAATGAATATATCTTCTGGTTGGTTATGGCCAGAAGAGAAAATGTCATTGGTTTGTGCCCAAGCATACTGATTATTAAAATATGTTGAATATGACCCCATGGTTGCAAACATCCCTGTTCTTAGTAATTCTTAGGGATGAAGAAAGTCTTCCATCTGTTTTCTATTTCAACTTTCTGGGTCATCTCTATCCTTTCTTTTTTGATAAGTCTCTGTCTTCCCTCTATCAGTGTGAATAAGGTAACTATTGAAAAACTGGTTCCCTAGCTACTTCAGTCCTGGGATCTTAAAGTTTCTTCAAAACATGGCATTCATGTTAAAATGAAATTCTATGAATTTATTTAGAGCATTGTTTGTAAAAGTGTAAGTGTTATTATGCAGCCTTGCTTTCCTACCTACTTGAATTCTCTCCCCTACTCTCCCCAACTCACATTGTCAGCAGTGGGTAGCTGGCAGGCTGTTTGAAAGATTTCTTCTTCACAATTCAAATTCATATTCCAAACCTCAACATCACACAATACTCCCGTGTTACAAATCTGCACATGTACCCACTGTATCGAAAATAAAATTAAAAAACTAATAAAAAGCAAAAAAACAGAAAACAAAACAAAACAATATCCCTGGTATATATTAAGACTTCCAGTGAGCTACTTCACTGGTAAATTAATGGCCATCTAGAGTGTAGAGTTTGGTTGAATCATTCATACCGTATTGTGATTCTAAAAGTTACTTAATTTCTTTGATACTCTATATTTAGATCAGTTTTTTAAGGTAAATGTGAAGTACATCAGTGACTCCAAACTCAATTGAGATCTCCCAGTTTTCTTGGACTGACTATGTATATTTTAAAGAATTATTTACTTTCATACTTTGTCAAGACCAAGACAGAAAGAAGCTTTCAGTATTGGTGGCAGCAGAAAAGAATACTAATAAGTGTTAGTCATCCACAGTAAATTAAAAATATAATAATAAAGGAAAATTAAACTGCTGTGTGTTTGGGTGTTTGCTCTATCACCATAAATTCACAACCTCATCTTCTATTCTCTGAAAAGGAGTGGGCGTGGCAGGAAGCATTTGTGAAATTCCATTAGCATTTTTAGAGACAATTACTCCACTAAATGATTCAGGATTCAGCTCCTAGCTTCTAAGATTCTACTTAGGTTTATGAAGCATTTTATTCTGCAACAGAGTGTATATATAATGTAGAATTCTTAGGAATGAAAAACTTGTTAGCTTCCAACCCCAATCCTCTTACTTTTAGATGAGAAAATGCTGATGATTGGCCTAAAGTCTTATATCTACTGGTGGAGGAGTGGAAATTTCGCCAGTTTACTTTTGCACGGGAGGTAGATTCAAAATACTTCAGAAACAATGTTAGACGAGAGCCCAATGCTTGGCCATTGATAAATAAATAAATGAATATAAGATGTTGTGCCCTGGGATTCAGAACTGGCAGCAAGAATGTGGATATTATAAAGGTATATTTTTCTTCTTGCTTTATTATTGAATAAGAGAACTTGAAAATGGATGAAGGCAGAAATGCAACAGGATGTTGAGTCAGATTTCCTGAGCTTTGAATTTTGGACCTGCATTCATTTCATTTCTTCAGGAAGGTTGCCCCCCTCTTTATTTGTTGAGTGCTTATACCAGATTTTATTACACTGGAGATTTCTAAAGCCTCCAACCAAGGAAGATTCCCTGACTTCTGCCTTGCTGCTGCACCACACAAATAGCTATATAAATTTATGTCACACTATTCTCAATCCCACATACTCCATTTAGACCTAACAGCTTTGGACAGTGACCCTACTTTCCTAGGAACATGATCATTTTGTTCTTGTTTGGTGTCTATGCCAACCTCCAAATCACAAAAAGCTGTTAATTCCAATTACCTTTTGTAAAATCCATTTTGAAGTCTTCTCACAGATGGATGTATTTAAAACACCTAGAAGGTTAACATCTTTTATGTTTTTGAGGCCTCAGCTTTGACTTAGAAAGAGCTCATGCCACAGTGTGTATGTGTGAACATATTTCCTAAGAGCTGATGTATGCCCATGGTGTCTCACTGCAGGACTGGTGATAAATGATGAAACCATTTAGTGCATAAACTCATATAACCTTTCAGCAGAATCAATAATTTAGTTGCAATTTAGTTGCATACCTAAAAGAATGCAAGGTTGAAGAACCCTGAGAAGAGTGGTAGTTCCTGAAGACAGAAACAGGAGTCTCAGATACTCTTCTGTTGTTTCCCAAGTGGTATCAAGCATGTGTCTGACTCATTGGTGCTATTTTATATTGTGAAGGAAGTATGGATGAGGGAAGGCAAAGTCAGTGCAAATATTCTAGATCCACTTGTTTCCTTCCCTCTTTCCCTTCCTCTCTTCCCCTCCTTCCTTTCTTCTTCCCTTTTGTCTCTTCCTTCCTAAATTAATATTTTTCAGAGTAGGTAAAATAGTTATATTACTTAAAAGTCAAATTTATATAAAGGTAAAGCAGAGAAGTCTGTCTCTCCCATCTATTCCTCCTTCACCCTGTTCCCCATCTATGAGAAATTATATTTATTAGTGTCATGTTTACTTTTTTCAGTGTTTCTATATGTAATACTCATTATATGTTATACAAACACAAATATAAATATACTTAATTTCCTTCCATTTTTATCAGTTTCCTTCCTTTCTCACTGTCCTGCTCCTAGCTTTATTTTTACCAACTAATAAAATATACTAAAGATTTTTTTCATATCAGTAGATGAGGCTTTTCCTGTTTTTTCTTTCAACTGCATAATATTCCACTATGTGGAAATATCATGGTTTATTTAAATAAATTCTTATCAGGGAATATTTGAGTTGTTCCAGGGTTTTCTTTCTCTTTCTTTCTTCTTTCTTTTCTCTTTCTTTTCTTTTTCTCTTTCTTTTTCCCTTTTTCTTTCTTTCTTTCTTTCTTTCTTTCTTTCTTTCTTTCTTTCTTTCTTTCTTGCTTGCTTGCTTGCTTGCTTGCTTGCTTGCTTGCTTGCTTGCTTGCTGTGAAAAACAATGTTACAATGAATAACTAGCATGATTTCATATGTGTACAAAGTATCTGTGGGATAGAGTTCTAGAACAGAAATTGCTGCTTGAAAGGGTAAATTGTTTCTGTGGACTTGTAGAAATTTCCAGATTTCCCTTCATAGTAGTTATACCATTTTGTAATCCTACAACAAAGTCTGAAAGTGTATTTTTCACACATCTTTTCAAAAACATTCAAACTTTTGGATTTTTGTACATCTAATTGGTAAGAAATTAATACTTGTTTTCATTTTCAATCTATTCTTATAGATGAACCTAGACATCTTTTTCATAAGTTTAATAACCATTTGTTTTTCTTTCTCGGTAAACCATATTTCCTTTGCTGATTTTTCACTGGGCATTTGGTCTTGTTGATTTCTATCAAATCTTTACAAAGTAGAGAGGTTTGTACTTTGTTTATGATCTGAGTTGCAAATAATTTTTTCCTTCCTTGACATTTATCGTTTGCCTTACTTATGGTGAATTTTTACCATGCAAATGTTTTTGATTTTCATGTTGTTCAGTATGTCAATATATTCTATATTCATTACATTCAATAGTGGCTTAAAATTCCCAAGTGTTGGGAGGAATATGTATGTCTAGATTAGTGAAGCTCAAAGGCTCCAGGCAATATCAACACAAAAAATACTTTTCCTAGACACATTAAAATCAAATTGTCAAAATCAAAGACAAAGTGAGAATTTTGAAAGCAGCAAGAAAAAAGCTAGCTACTCATCACATGGAAGGGTACTCACAAAGGCTACAAGCAGATTTCTCAGCAGAAACTTTGCTGGGCAGGAGGGAGTAGAATGATGTATTCAGAGTACTGAAAGAAAAACAAAACTGCCATATAAGAATAACGAACCTGTAAAAGCTGTACTTTAGAAATGAAAGAGACACAAAGTCATTCCCAGAAAAAAGAAAGCTAAGAGAGTTTATTTCCACTAGACCTGCCTTCAGAGAAATGCCAAAGGGAGTTCTTCAAGTTGAAATGAAAGGACCCGAAGTAACATCATGAAAGCACATGAAATCCCACAGCTAACATCATACTCAATGTTGTAAAGCCAAAAGCTTTTCCATTAAGATCAGCAAGAAGACAAGGGAGTTCACTCTCACTGCTTCTATTCAACACAGTACTGGGAGTCTTAGCCATGCCCACTAGGCAAGAAATAGAAATAAAAAATATCCAAATTGTAAAGGAAGAAGTTGAATTGTCTCTATTTGCATAAGGCATGGTTTTTTTAAATATAGGAATCTCTAAAAACTTCATCAAAAAACTGTTAAAATTAATATATTCGGTAACGTTGCAAGATACGAAATTAACATACAAAACCCAATTGCATTTCTGTACATTAACAATGAACTATTTGAGAGAGAAATTACAAAAACAGTCCTTTTACAAAAGCATTAGAAAGAATAAAATACAGAAGAACAAATACAACCAGGGAGGTGAAAAATCTGTACACTGAAAACTATAAGACACAGATGAAACAAATTTTAAAAGACACAAATGAAAACATATTTTATGTCTATGTATTAGAAGAATTAATATTGTTAAAATGTCTTTACTATCCATGTAATCTACAGATTCAATCCCTATCAAAATTCCAGTTGCATTTTTATAGAAAATGTGTTGGGAACATTATAATTCTATTCTAGCTATTTGAGATATATAATAAATTATTGTTAATGATAGTTTTCCTACTGTCCTATCTAATACTAGAACTTATTCCTTCTATTTAACCATATTTCTGTATCCATTAACCAACTTCTATGCTGTGTGTTGACAGTTTTCCTAAGGCAAGGAGTAAGTGGAAGTCAGTCTTAAATCACTGTGTCTGGCTGTGACTTGTGATAAAAGATGTAATGGAAAATTTCAGTTTAGATGAGAGTAACAGACATTCATCAGATACTAGGTGCTGGAGATAGATTCAGAGCTAAGTAAGAAATCCTATTTTTGAGATTAAGTAATCTCACTTCACACCCAGTGACACTGCAACTGTTGACTAAGAGTTTTCTACTCTCTTTTTATCCTCGTTAGCCTACATGAACAGATAAATATCTAGTTCCTTTTGGGTCTGAAGATTCTGTAAACTTAAAAGGAGAGATCCTTTCTGATTTGTGTGTTATTGGATTTTCTAATGTCCATCACAGCACCTGATTTAACACTCACACACATGCACATACACACAGGATATATTGAATGAATAAATAAATAACAGACAGGAGAGTTGTTGCTAACTCATCTCTAACTTCACCTTATTGTTCTAATAACTGTGGATTTTATATAACTTTGGGAGCAAGCAAGGTATCAATCTTAAAGTATAGACAGATTTACTATGTCACCTCAGATACTCAAATAGAGAATATCCTATGCCCAAATGGCAAGGCTGAATTGACCCAAGTGATTAAGTCATACTCTGAAAACTATGTAATCTAATAACTTTTTATTGAGAATAAGTTCAGAAAAACAGTTCACAATTTCTTTTTACTTAAGTTGTATATATTATATATGCAGTTTTCAGATGCGAGTGGGATTTGGGATCTGAAAGGCAGGGCTTCATACTGCAGTTCTCCAACTTGCTCTCTATTTGTCCTTTAGCAAAAGACAACCTTTCCTTCTTTACTTTCTTGTTTGTTACACACACACACACACACACACACACACACACACACACACACACACGCAACCTCATAGCATCCAATGAGCAGTATCTAGGTACACGGCCAACGCAAAGCACTCATTTTCTTATTTCTCCTACACATGTTTTTCATTCCCATTTTCCGTCTTTGCCATGGACAAGACTTCATTCCCTAGCTATGGCTTTAGAATAAGAGTATGACTAGATCATATTCATTTTTAGCTTAGCACATTACCTCCCATTTAGTTGAAATGAGTATCAACAAGAATTCACACTTCTAAATCCTTGAAAGCACAATGTCCATCCAAGATCCAAGTGACTTAAATAGTAAGAGCCTTGTTGTATGAAGAGATACCCATTTTAATGATTTTTTTGAGGCATTAACCATTACTGTGAAAAGGAAGAAGAGTGTTGGGTATGAGATAAAAGAATTAGATATTTCCTCATAAATTGGAATGGCCTTATAAATGGCCCAGCAGCCATGTAATTAAATACCATAAAAGCTCAGAATTCCATTGTGTCCCCTGGAAACATCATAATTGCCTCAGTCATTAGCTTTCAGGGTTTCAGCCTTAAACCAGCATATTTCTAGTCTCATCAAAACTATACATTAGCATTCAGTGACTTGTGAAAGTAAAGTTCCTTCTAGATAGTCCTGTGTGCTTATAAAGTACATCCAAATGAATATATGACATGAGGTGGAGTACAACTTAAAATTACCTTCATTCATCCTATATATTCTTGTTTATTCTTAATGTATGTTGAACTTCAGTAGAGAGCAAATAAGTTGTCTTTATAATTTGAAGTTTTGCTTTCACTTTTTGAAATAAAATGCATAATTTGGAGATTCCATCTGTGAAAACAAAACTGAATTAAACAATATTAATTTTTAAAAATTCTATTATGTATAAGGTGTAAAGAAGGAGTCCAGTTTCAGTTTTCTTCATATGGCTAGCCAGTTTTCCCAACACCATTTAATAAATAGGGAATCCTTTCCCCATTGCTTGTTTTTGTCAGGTTTGTCAAAGATCAGAGGGTTGTAGATGTGTGGTGTTATTTCTGAAGCCTTTATTTTCCATTGGTCATAAAAATCCTAGAAGAAAACCTAGGCAATACCATTTAGGACACAGACATGGGCAAAGACTTCATGACTAAAACACCAAAAGCAATGGAAACAAAAGCCAAAATTGACAAATCGAATCAAATTAAAGAGCTTCTGTGCAGCAAAATAAACTATCATCAGAGTGAACAGCAACCTACAGAATGGGAGACAATGTTTGCAATCTATCCATCTGACAAAGGGCTAATATCTAGAATCTATAAGGAACTTAAATAAATTTACAAGAAAAAACAACCCCATCAAAAAGTGGGCAAAGGATGTGAACAGACACTTCTCTGAAGAAGACATTTATGCCCCCAACAAACATATGAAAAAATGGTCATCATCACTGGTCATTAGAGAAATGCAAATCAAAACCACAGTGATATACCATCTCAGCCAGTTGGAATGGCGATCATTAAAAAGTCAGGAAACAACAGATGCTGGAGAGGACGTGGAGAAATAGGAACACTTTTACACTGCTGGTGAGACTGTAAATTAGTTCAACCATTGTGGAAGACAATGTGGCAATTCCTCAAGGATCTAGAACTAGAAATACCAATTGACCCAGCAATCCCGTTACTGGGTATACACCCAAAGGATTATAAATCATTCTACTATAAAGACACATCCATACGTATGTTTATTGTGGCACCATTCACAATAGGAAAGACTTGGAACCAACATAAATGTCTATCAATGATAGACTGGATTAAGAAAATGTGGCACATATATACCATGGAATACTATGCAGCCATAAAAAAGGATGAGTTCTTGTGTTTTGCAGGAACATGGATGAAGCAGGAAACCATCATTCTCAGCAAACTAACACAAGAACAGAAAACCAAACACTGCATGTTCTCACTTATAAGTGGGAGTTGAACAATAAGAACACATGGACACAGGGAGGGGAACATCACATACTGGAGCCTGTCAGGGGTTGAGAGCTAGGGAAGGGATAACATTAGGAGAAATACCTAATGTAAGTGATGGGTTGATGGGTGCAGCAAACCAAAATGGCACGTGTATACCTAAGTAACAAAACTGCATGTTCTGTACATGTACCCCAGAACTTAAAGTATAATAAAGAAACAAATAGAAACCCTCAATAAATTCGGTATTGATGGAACGTACCTCAAAATAATAAGAGCTATTTATGACAAACCCACAGCCAATATCATACTGAATGGGCAAAAACTGGAAAAATTCTCTTTGAAAACTGGCACAAGACAGGGTTGCCCTCTCTCACCACTCCTATTCAACATAGTGTTGGAAGTTCTGACTAGGGCAATCAGGCAAGAAAAAGAAATCAAGGGTATTCAGTTAGGAAAAGAAGAAGTCAAATTGTCCCTGTTTGCAGATGACATGATTGTATATTTAGAAAACCCCATTGTCTCAGCCCAAAATCTCCTTAAGCTGATAAGCAACTTCAGCAAAGTCTCAGGATACAAAATTAATGTGCAAAAATCACAAGCATTCGTATACACCAGTAACAGACAGAGAGCCAAATCATGAATGAACTTCCATTCACAATTGCTTCAAAGAGAATCAAATACCTAGGAATCCAACTTACAAGGGATGTAAAGGACCTCTTCAAGGAGAACTACAAACCACTGCTCAGTGAAATAAAAGAGGACACAAACAAATGGAAGAACATACCATGCTCATGGATAGGGAGAATCAATATCGTGAAAATGGCCATACTGCCCAAGGTTATTTATAGATTCAATGCCATCCCCATCAAGCTACCAATGAGTTTCTTCACAGAATTGGAGAAAACTGCTTTAAAGTTCATATGGAACCAAAAAAGAGCCCGCATCTCCAAGACAATCCTAAGTCAAAAGAACAAAGCTGGAGGCATCACGCTACCTGACTTCAAACTATACTACAAGGCTACAGTAACCAAAACAGCATGGTACTGGTACCAAAACAGAGATATAGACCAATGGAACAGAATAGAGTCCTCAGAAATAATACCACACATCTACAGCCATCTGATCTTTGACAAACCTGAGAGAAACAAGAAATGGAGAAAGGATTCCCTATTTAATAAATGGTGCTGGGAAAATTGGCTAGCCATAAGTAGAAAGCTGAAACTGGATCCTTTCCTTACTCCTTATACGAAAATTAATTCAAGATGGATTAGAGACTTAAATGTTAGACCTAATACCATAAAAACCCTAGAAGAAAACCTAGGTAGTACCATTCAGGACATAGGCATGGGCAAAGACTTCATGTCTAAAACACCAAAAGCAACGGCAGCAAAAGCCAAAATTGACTAATGGGATCCCATTAAACTAAAGAGCTTCTGCACAGCAAAAGAAACTACCATCAGAGTGAACAGGCAACCTACAGAATGGGAGAAAATTTTTGCAATCTACTCATCTGACAAAGGGCTAATATCCAGAACCTACAAAGAACTCAAACAAATTTACAAGAAAAAAACAAACAACCCCATCAAAAAGTGGGCAAAGGATATGAACAGACATTTCTCAAAAGAAGACATTCATACAGCCAACAGACACATGAAAAAATGCTCAGCATCACTGGCCATCAGAGAAATGCAAATCAAAACCACAATGAGATACCATCTCACACCAGTTAGAATGGCGATCATTAAAAAGTCAGGAAACAACAGGTACTGGAGAGGATGTGGAGAAATAGGAACACTTTTACACTGTTGGTGGGATTGTAAACTAGTTCAACTATTATGGAAAACAGTATGGCGATTCCTCAAGGATCTAGAACTAGATGTACCATATGACTCAGCCATCCCATTACTGGGTATATACCCAAAGGATTATAAATCATGCTGCTATAAAGACACATGCACACGTATGTTTATTGTGGCACTATTCACAATAGCAAAGACTTGGAATCAACCCAAATGTCCATCAGTGACAGACTGGATTAAGAAAATGTGGCACATATACACCATGGAATACTATGCAGCCATCAAAAAGGATGAGTTTGTGTCCTTTGTAGGGACATGGATGCAGCTGGAAACCATCATTCTTAGCAAACTATCACAAGAACAGAAAACCAAACACCGCATGTTCTCACTCATAGGTGGGAACTGAACAATGAGATCACTTGGACTTGGAAAGGGGAACATCACACACCGGGGCCTATCATGGGGAGGGGGGAGGGGGGAGGGATTGCATTGGGAGTTATACCTGATGTAAATGACGACTTGATGGGTGCTGATGAGTTGTTGGGTGCAGCACACCAACATGGCACAAGTATACATATGTAACAAACCTGCACGTTATGCACATGTACCCTAGAACTTAAAGTATAATAATAATAAAAAATAAATTAAAAAAAGAAACAAATAGATAAATCAATAAAATCAATATGATAATAAAAGGAAAATTTTCCCTCAGCTAGTTCACATAATGAATACATAAACCTCAGAGATACCTAAATATTCACATATTTTCAAATAAATACTTTTCTTCCAGCCTCCTCAGTCTGAAAAAAAAAAAATCACCGTTTTTTAAATCCTTTTCACTTCTTTCAAAACCTTTCATCTTATTTATATAGATGTTGTTAACTCAGGTTTTTCACAAAATAAGGATACATCATGGATTTCTTAATTAGCAAAAGAAAATGTATACTACCAAGCTTATGGGAACAGGTCCTAAATCTTGGCTAGTAATTTCATGGCTTTTCTCAAGCTAACTCACTTACCTAGTCACAACAACTACCATGTTTCAGACAGCCTCACCCCCACCAGCAACAGGCCCCCACTATACCACTGCCTGAACATGCAAAGGAATGCCACTGCCCCATTCCCACCAGTGCCTCCACCTCACCAAACAAGCACGCAACTCATTGCGCTGCTGTGGCTGCTGACATGCACAAGCAAGCATGGATCCTGCTGCCACCACTCCAGTGACATACTTTGACCAGCACGCCCCATTGAAATATTGTGACCAGCAGATCAGGAACTTCTTTACCCCTCAACCACAGCAGGTTGCTAACCTTGAGGGACGGGAAAACAAAGCCAGAGGCCTGATACTGTCCCCCAGAGTTAGAGCATGCAGCCAAAAGTGCTGAGCTGAACCTTGGCCCCCTAAAATCTTCCAAAAATGAAGCAAGTGAACTGAACCCAGCTTATACCACAATCGAACCACCAAGTCATCAAAGACGATCAAACCAAAAAGTCCCATCTAAAGCACAGCAACTTCAAAGACAGAGGAAATATCAACTCACACAGATGAGAAAGAACCAGCACAAGAACTCTGGCAACTCAAAAACCCAGAGTGTCTTCTTACCGCCAAATGATTGCACTAGTTCCCCAGCAATGATTCTTAACCAGGCTGAGATGGCTGAAATGACAGATACAGAATTCAGAATATAGATAGGAACAAAGATCATAGAGATTCAGGAGAAAGTTGAAATCCAATTCAATAAATTTAAGAAATAAAATAAAACAATATAGGGGCTGAAAGATGAAATGACCATTTTAAGAAAGAAATAACCTGATGTGATAGAGAAAAAAAAAAATCCTTTCATGAATTTCATAATATATGACCACAAGTATTAACAGCAGAATAGACCAAGCTGGGGAAAGAATCTGAGTTCAAATACCAGTTCTCTGAATTAACTCAGTCAGATAAAAATGAAGAAAAAAAAAAAAAGACTAAAAAAGAAAGAACAAAACCTCCAAGAAATATGGAATTATGTAAAGAGAACAAATATACAGCTCATTAATATCTCTGAAAGACAGGGAGTGAAATCAGACAACTTGGAAAACATAGAATGGCAATGTTAAAAAGTCAGGAAACAACAGATACTGGAGAGGATGTGGAGAAATAGGAATGCTTTTGCACTGTTGGTGGGAGTGTAAATCAGTTCACCCATTGAACTGATAGACAGATTCCATTGTGGAAGACAGTGTGGTGATTCCTCAAGGATCTCAAACCAGAAATACCATTTGACCCAGCAATTCCATTACTGGGTATATATCCAAAGGATTATAAACAATTCTCCCAAAAAGACACATGCACATGTATGTTTATTGCGGCACTGTTCACAATAGCAAAGACTTGGAACCAACCCAAATGTCCATCAGTGATAGACTGGATAATGGAAATGTGGCACATATACACTGTGGAATACTATGCAGCCATAAAAATGATGAGTTCATGTCCTTTGCAGGGACACGGATGAAGCTGGAAATCATCATTCCCAGCAAACTAACACAAGAACAGAAAATCAAACACCGCATGTTCTCACTCATAGGTGGGAGTTGAACAATGAGAATACATGGACATGGGGAGAGGAACTTCACACACCTGCGCCTGTCAAGGGGTGAGGGGCTGGGAGAAGGATAACATTAGGAGAAATACCTAACATAGGTGACATGTTGATGGGTGCAGCAAACCACCATGGCACTTGTATACCTATGTAACAAACCTGCACCTTCTGCACATGTATCCCAGAACTTAAAGTATAATAAATATATAAGTAAATAATAAAAAGAAATATGTTAAAAAATTGTATTATGTAGATATTTTTGTTTTCTTGTTTCATGCCAAGTACTTTCATAAATGCTAGACTTCTATTTGTACATTTTGCTTTCCATGAAGGTGAAGACAAATAAAGAATGATCATTCAAAAATACTAATGTACAGCAAAGTAAAGTAACTGTAGGACTTCCATAACAAAAGTACAAGAAACTGAATGGCTTAAACAAGAGAAATGTATGTATTGTCTCACAGTTCTGGAGGCTCAAATCAAGGTGCCAGTAACGTTGATTCCTTTTGAGCAAGTTGAGAGAAAGATCTGTCCCTGGCCTTTCTTCTTGGCTTGTAGATGGATAACTTCCTTCCCCGTATGTCTCTTCACATCATCTTCCATCTGTGCACCTCTCTGTGTCCAAATACCCTCCAACTTAAAAAAAAAAAAAAAAAGAATGTCAGTCATATTGGATTAGGGCCTACCCTAATGATTTCATCTTAACCTGATTACCTCTGTAAAGACATTATCTACAAACAAAATCACATTCTAAAGTACTGGGGGTGGGTGAGGATTTCAACATACGAATTTTGGGGAGACCCAATGCAATCTATAAAAGTAGCCATTTAAATAGAAGTATTTTTAGTCTTTTAAAGTCTCTCTACATTGTTAAACCATGCCATCTTAATGTGTGTTATTTAGAATAATCTAAAAAATTATATATTTTCACTAACATTTAGGTTACCTTCAACTTTGTTTTTGATGTTTTATAAGCTGCCCATAAGTGACTTATTAATGACTCACTGTATACCACTGACGGATCATTTCTTATAAATTCAGTGATGTGCACTTCAAGACTCAGGAAAGATGGAAACTTGGCCTTACTAAAGTCATATAGTTAATATGTGGCAGAGCTGATATTCAACTCTACATCTTGCTGCCTCCAAACTTAATGATATATGTATGGTCAATATTATTTTAAAATACTCATTTAGTGCTTGCCTTTTTAATAAAAATGCTGATTTCCCTGATTGTAAATGTAGCAGGTGATCACTGAAGAAAGTTTAGGAAAAAACTCAAAACTTATGCAGATTAATATTAAAATTATTCATAATTTCACGATCCATAAATAATTGTTGGTATATTATCTTACAGAAATCAGTTATAAACATTTTTATTTTTCAATTTATATATTTATATCTGCAGAACTACATTGTAATTTTACTTATCACAAAAACTCGTTGCAAAAAAACATTTTTACATTTGCCCAATTAAAAATCACCCTTAATCTTAGTGGAGAATTATTTTTTAATTATTCAAAATAAGAATATTTTCATTTTCACATTTTTCTAGAGAGAGTATTGCATAAGCCTTGTAAAGTTACTCCTAAAATTTATTTTTCTTTTCTTACTTCCTACTCTCCAGTCCTAAGAGATGAGTGGTTCAAGACAGAGTAGGGGTAGGGCAACAGTCAGCACTTTGTCTTTGCTCCACTCTCTGGTTCATCTCTGAAGCCTGATTTCTCTACCCAGGCGTGAAGATACTTGAATAAGTAGTCTTTTCCATCCTCTTGCACTGATATGAAAACTGGTATATTTCTTGAGAGAAAAGCCTCAAAAAATAATCTGAGATAAGAACAAGTGGAAAGCAGAGATATCTCTTCTTTTTAATTCACCCCCTCCTTTGGTCACCTCCTGAATATAAAAAGGAGAACCCAGAACAACATGGTGTCCATGGCAATCATATCTAGGTTTGCAGAATTTTAGAGAACCCATTAAATCCTTTCAGAGGATAAGCAGGGGATCTAAATCATGTCAGACATATAGCACCCAGCACAGAACTGAGGGCACAGTATGTGCTTCATGCATCTTTTTTGTTTGATGGCAATATCACTTCAGGGCTTCCTCAGAAAGATTCTATACCTACTTCCCATCTCACTCCTTTTTTAACATGTAACTTACACACTTACCTCACAACTTCTCTGGGACACATTCAGTGTTTCAGATGTGTAACCACTTATAAGCTATTGGTTTGATTCTGAAAGTTTTGATGTGGTAAGACTGGAATCAGTACAAATGATATGCTTGGATCAGGTAGTTCCTCATGGTGAGTCATGTCTGGGCTTACTCTGAGGCAGTCCAGTCATGCTTCCCCTATGACTTGGTTGTTTGTATTGTCCCCAGAGTCAAGAGAGTCCCAGGTCTATGAATCTTCTCCTGAGCATTGTAATTTGGCCTACAGCTTTGTCTGGCATTAGTTCCAGCTGGCAGTGATATGGGCTTGGTGATTCACTTTTAGGCCTCATTGGAGAGTAGAGTTAAAGAAGCTTCATTGTCAGAAAGAGTGAGATCTCTACTACTATGTGTCTTCTAAGAATGTTCAGAGTTTTCTTTTTTAAGAGTGCAAAAGTCTTAACTTTATTCCTAGTACCCTCCATTCTCTCTCTCTTTTTTATTGAAACATAAGAATTGTGCATAATTATGGGGTACATGTGATATTTTTATACATGTATAAAATGTGTAATAATAAAATCGGAGTAATTAGGTTATCAGTTACCTCAAACATTTATCCTTTGTTTGTATTGGGAACATTCCAAATCTCTTCTTCTAGCTATTTTGCAATATAAAATAAATTACTATTGCCACCCTATGGTACTATCAAACACTATAACTTATTCCTTCTATCTAACTGTATTTTTTTTACCTGTTAACCAAATTCTGTTCATCTCCTCCCTGCTTCCCTTCCCAATGCCTAGCAACCATCATTCTACTTTCCACCTTCATGGGATCCACTTTTTTAGCTTCCATATATGAGTAGGAACATGTAATATTTGTCTTTTTGTGCCATCGCTTAACATAAATATACTCTAGTTCCATCCGTGTTGTTGCAAATAACAGAATTTCATTCATTTTTTATGGCTGAATAATACTATATAGTGTATATATTTCACATTTTCTTTATCCATTCATCTACTGATAGGTATATAGGTTGCTTCCATATCTTGGCTATTGTGGATAATGCTGTAATAAACATGGGAGTGTAGATATCTTTTTAATACACTGATTTCATTTTTTAAAATATATGCCCAGCAATGAGATTGCTGGGTCATCTTTAGATCTATTTTTACTTTTTGAGGAACCTCCATAGTGTTTTTCACAGGGTCTGTATTAATTTACATTCTCACTAACAGTGCATTAGCATTTATTTTTCTCTACATCCTCAAAACATTTGTTACTTTTTGTATTTTTGATAATTACCATTTAAACTGGAGTGGGATGATATATCTTTGTGTTTTTGATTTGCGTTTCTCTGATAATTAAGTGATGTTGAGGTTTTTAAAAATATACTCATTGGCCATTTTTATGGTTTCTTTTGAGAAAATCTATTCATATCCTTCTCTACTTTTCAATGGGATTATGTACTTTTTTACTTTGTATATTCTGGATGTTAGTCTCTTGTCAAATGAATAGTTTCCAAATATTTTCTCTCATTTAACAGGTTGTCTCTTCACTCTGTTGATCATTTACATTGTTGTGCAGAAGTTTTTTACCTTGATGTAATTCCATTGTCTATTTTTGCTTTTGTTGCTTGTGTTTTTGAGGTCTTACCTAAAAAATCTTTGCCCAGACCAATGTTCTTCCAATTCATGAGCATGGGATGGATATCTTTTTATCTTTTGTGTCCTCTTAAATCACTTTCAACAGTGTTTTATATTTTTTATTGTAGAGGTCATTCACTTATTTGGTTAAATTTATTCCCAGATGTGTTTTTTTTTTTATGTGTGTGTGTAAGTATTGTAAATGGGATTGCTTTCTTGATTTCTTTTTCAGATTGTTCACTGTTGGTATATAGAAATGTTACTGCTTTTCATATGCTTATTTTATATATTGCAACTTTAATGAATTTGTTTTTCAGTTCTAACAGGTTTTGGTTCAGTCTTTAGGTTTTCCTAAATATAGGATCATGTCATCTGTGAACAAGGATAGTTTGAATTTTTATTTTCCAATTTAAATGTCCTTTATATCTTTCTCTTGCCTAACCGCTGTGATAGGACTTCCAGTACTGTCTTGAATAACTGGTAAAAGTGGGCATCATTGTCTTGTTCAGATCTTGGAGGAAAGAATTTCCATTTTTCCCCATTCAGAATGATGCTAGCCATGGTTTTGTCACGTAAGACCTTTATTGTTTTGAGGTATATTTCTTCTGTATCCAGTTTGTTGACAGTTATTATCATGAAGGGATGTTAAATTTTATCAAATGCCTTTTCAGCATCAATTGAAATGAGCATATGGTTTTTGTCCTTCATTCTGTTGATACAGTGTATCACACTGATTGATTTACATATGTTGAATCATCCCTGCAATCCTGGGATAAATCCCACTTGGTCATGATGAATATTTTTAATGTTTTGTTGAATTCAGTTTGCTTGTATTTTGATGAGGATTTCTGCACCTGTGTTCATCAGTGATACTGACCTGTAGTTTTCCTATTTTGTTGTGTTTTTGTCTAGTTTTGGCATCATGATAATCCTGGCCTTCTAGGATGAGTTTAGAAGTACAGTTTAGAAGTATTTCCTTCTCTTCAATTTTTTGAAATAGTTTAAAGAGAATTGGTATAGGTTATTCTTTGTTTGGCAGAATTCAGCAGCGAAGCTGTCAGATCCTGCTCTTTCCTTTAATAGGAGGCTTTATTACTACTGCAGTCACATGACTCATTATTGGTTTTCAGGTTTTCTCTTTTTTCATGGTTCAATCTTCATAGTTTGCATGTGTCCACAAATTTATCCATTTCTTTTAGGTTTTCCAATTTATTGGTGTATCAATTTTCATAATCATGTCTGTTGATTTTTCTTGTATTTCTGTAGTATCAGTTGTAATATATTCTTTTTCATCTCTGACTTTTTTAGACTTCTTGTTGAAGTAGCTAAAGGTTTCCTGATTTATTTTTCAAAAAATCAACTTCATTTTGTTGATCTTTTGTATTTTTGTAGTTCAAATTTTATTCACTTATGCTTTGATCTTTATTATTTCTTTCCTTCTACTACTTTTGAGTTTGATTGTTCTTGCTTTTTTAGTTCCTTGAAGTACAATGTTAGGTTGTTTGTTGGAAGTCTACTTTTTGATGTTGGTGTGTATTGCTACCAATTTCCATTCTAGAACTGCTTTTGCTATACCCTCTAGGTTTCTGTATGCTGTGTTTCCATTTTCATCTGTCTTAAGAAATTTTTTAAATTTCCTTTTTAATTTATTCACTGACCAATTTGTTTTTCAGTAGCATGTTGTTTCTTTCCATGGATTTGTACAGTTTCCAATGTTCCTTCTCTTATTGCTTTATAGTTTTATTCAATTGCGGTCAGAAGATATACAGGATATGGTTTTGACTTTTTTGAATTTTTAGAACTTGTTTTATTGCCTAATATATGGTCTATCCTAGATAATGTTCCATGTGTTGTTAAGAAAAATGTGCATTCTTCAGCTATGGGGTAAAATGTTCTGAAAATGCCTGTTAGGTCAATTTGATCTTGAGTAAAGTTTAATTCTGATGTTTGTTGATTTTCTTGTCTAGATTACCTGTCCGCTGCCAAAAGTGGGTGTCAAAGTCTCCTACTATTGCCTTTTCCATTGTTTTTAAGTGTCCTTGACTTAAGGTCTATTTTATCTGAATATAGCTACTTCTGCTCTTTTTGTTTGTTTTCCATTTGCTTCTATTACCTTTTAAATATCTTCACAGTCTGTGCATGTCTTTATAGATGAAGTGAGTTTCTTGTAGACAGCATATAGTTGGATCCTTTTAAAAATTCATTTAGCCACTCTGTCTTTTAACTGAAGAATGTAATTTATTTATATTCAAGGTTTGAATATTATTGATATGTAAGTATTTACTATTGCTATCTTGTTACTTGTTTTCTGGTTGTTTTGTAGAATCATTTCTTTCTTTCTTTTTCTCTCTCTCTTACTTTCTTTTTTGTGGTAAAATAATTTTCACTAGTAGGACATTTTGATTTCTGGCTACTTATTTTTAGCATATCTATAATAGGTTTTTGTTTTGTCGTTACTACAAGGCTTATAAAAATATATTTATAACAGATTATTTTAAACTGATAAGTTTAACTTTGATGCAAACAAAAATAAACTCTACATTGTAACACTACCCCCTGCCACATTTTGACTTATTGCTGTTTCAACTTATATATTTTTATATTGCCTCTTAATCAGTTGAGGTTATTAACAGTTCTTTCTTTTAGCTTTCATACTTAAGATATAAATTGTTTACTTACCCTCGTTATAGTATTATAGTATTGTGAATGCTTCTGTTTTTTTAAATAGTGAATTTCACACTTCAGGTTTTTTTAATGATTTTTTAACACATTACCATTCATTTTTTTTCAGATTGAAGAATTCCCTGTAGCATTTTTTTTTTTTTTGTAGGAGAAGTGTCGTGTTGTAAATTTCCTCAGCTTTTGTTTGTTTGAGAAAGTGTTTATCTCTTTTTCATGCTGAAAGGATATCTTTCCTGGGTATAGTATTCTTAGTTGGTTTTTTGTATTTGTTTCCTTCAGCACTGTGAATATAGCATCTCACTTCTTTTGCTCTGCTAAATTTCTCTGAGAAATCTGCTGAAAGCCGTATTAGAGCTCAGTTCAATATGATATGTTTATTTTCTCTTGCTGCTTAAAGTATTCATTCTGTGTTTTTGATTTTTACTAATTTCATTATAATATATCTGGGTGGTTTCCTCTTTGAATTGAATTTGATTAATATCGTTGAGCTCCCTGCACCTGGATAGTGTTGGTTTTCTCCAGCTCTCAGAAATTTCTAGCCATTATTTTTTGAAATATGCTTTCTAGACCCTTTCTTCTCTTATATAATATCTGTTGTAAATTTCTATTATGTGGAGGTTAGTTTGCTTGATGGTGTCCCCTAGTTCTTCTGTACTCTTTTATTTAAATTCTTTTTCCTTTTGCTTCTCTGATTGCATAATTTCATTTATTCTTTTTTCAAGCTCACTAATTCTTTCCTCTTTTTGATCAAGTCTGCTATTGAAGCTTTCTATGGACTTTTTCAGTTCAGTTATTATATTGTTTGCTTCTAAAATTTGTTCGTTTTATTAAAATTGTTTGTATTTCTGTGAAATGTCTTATTTTGTTCCTGGGTTGTTTTCCAAGTTTCAACCTGTGTTTTATTGTGATTCTTTTAACTTCTTTAAGAGGATTATTCTGAAGTTTCTGTCTGACATTTTGGAGATCTTGCATTCTTCTGTGTCTATTATTGGAGTTTTGTTGCTTTCTTTGAGTGGTGTTGTGTCTGGAATTGGTGGGTTCTTGGTCTCGTTGACTTCAAGAATGAAGTCGTGGACCCTTATGGTGAGTGTTACAGTTCTTAAAGATGGTAGGTCTGGAGTTTGTTCCTTCAGACGTTCAGATGTATCTGGAGCTTCTTCCTTCTGGTGGGTTCGTGGTCTCACTGACAGGAGTGAAGCTGCAGACCTTTGCAGTGAGTGTTACAGCTCATAAAGGCAGCCCGTGGACCCAAAGAGTGAGCAGCAGCAAGATGTACTGCAAAGAACAAAAGAACAAAGCTTCTAGACTGTGGAAGGGCACCTAAGCAGGTTGCCACTGGCTGGCTCCTGCAGCCTGCTTTTATTCCCTTATCTGGCCCCACCCACATCCTGCTGATTGGTCCATTTTACAGAGAGCTGATTGGTCCATTTTACAGACAGCTGATTGGACCGTTTTGACAGGGTGTTGATTGGTGTATTTACAATCCTCTAGCTAGACATAAAGCTCTTCAAGTCCCTACTAGGGTAGCTAGATACAGAGTACCCATTGGTGTATTTACAAACCTTGAGCTAGACACAGAGTACTGATTGGTGCGTTTACAATCCTTGAGCTGGACTGAGAGTGCTAGACAGAAAAGTTCTCCAAATCCCCACTAGGTTAGCTAGATACAGAGTACCAATTGGTATATTTACAAACCTTGAGCTAGACACAGAGTACTGATTGGTGTATTTACAAACCCTGAGCTAGACATAGAGTGCTGATTGGTGCGTTTAGGATCCCTTAGTTAGACATAAAAGTTCCCCAAGTCCCCACCAGACTCAGGATCCCAGCTGGCCTCACCCAGTAGATCGGGCAGCCGGCTGCAGGCAGAGCTGCCCACCAGTCCTGAGCCGTGCCTGCACTCCTCAGCCCTTGGGTGGTAGATAGGACCGGCCTCGCCAAGCAGGGCTGTCAGGGAGGCTTCCGCGAGTGGGCGCCCACGGTGGAAGGGTGGGGCTTGAGCATGGTGGGCTGCAGGTCCCATGCCCTGTCCTGTAGGGAGGCAGCTGAGGCCTGGCAAGAATTTGAGCGCAGCTCCCGCAGTGCTGGAGAACCCGGGGCAACCTCGGCAGCTGCTGGCCAGGGTGCTAAGCCCCTCACTGCTCTAGGTTGGCCACCGCGCTGTCTGGTCGCCCCAAGTGTGGGGTCCCCGAGCCCCAGCTGGGGCCACCGGAACTCGCACTGGCCCCCAAACCCGGGGCACAGCCCCAGTTCCCGCCCTTGCTTCTCCCTCCACACCTCCCGGCAAGCAGAGGGAGGCCTTGGCCAGCCCAGAGAGGGGCTCCCACAGTGCCCTGGTGGGCTGAAGGGCTCCTCAAGCACTGCCAGAGTGGACTCCGAGGCCCAGGAGGTGCCCAGAGCGACGGCAGCTAGCACGTTGCCACCTCTCAGTGTCATATTTCCCTGAGTTTCCACAATCCTTGTGTCTTTATGTTGATGCCTGTGTGTTTGAAGAGTCAGCCACCTCTTCCAGTTTTTGTGGGTTTTATTTGGTGGTGTTAGGCCTTTATTCCTTAGTAATGAAACTTCAACATTGGCCTGTTATTTCTTCCCATTCTGGGAGGCTTATAGTGTGCACTGGTACAAAAACACTTTACTGGAACTAACTTGTTGCCCTGCAGTTGTTTCCCACTCTGGGGACAATTTATAGTGAGCACTGAAAGTTAAAAGCTGTCCTGAAATTATATTGCTGCCCTACAGTTTTTTCCAGTCTGGAGAAGACAGGTGAGTACCAGAACTCAATCTCAAATTTTCGTTTTTGGGCCAGGGGAAAGCTCCACCTGGTATTTATTAAAAATTCAGCCACAGATTTGGGCCTTTGCTTGAATGGCGCCCCCTCCCCGCCCCCCCCCACAGCACTATGGCATCAGCCAGTCTCTTCAACATGGCACCCCCACTGATTGAAGCACAGAGTAGCTGCCTAGATCTGCATGCCAGTCTCTGAGATCAGTGTCCTGTACCTTGTCTTGAAATCAGCCCTCTGGGATATCCAGTGGTTCCCATATGATGGGACTGGAGTTGACTTCCCATGAAGATTCGCAGACTGATGGGAGATTGAACATTTCTCCTGCTCTCTTGAGTTGTCAACCACGTGTTTGCATTTAGGCAGCAGATGGAATTATTGCGAATTATTTACTGTATAACCATTTGTCCGCTTATACTACCTTACAATCTACTTTTCATATCATCGTGATGAGTTTTCTGCTGTTATGGAAAATTCCATTTACGGCTAAAGCTTTTAGTAAATGCTATGAAGCTTGATGACTCTCTCTACTGAATGGGAATAATTATGTACTAGTTCATAAAATGTTCTTATGGGTTTGTTTAGTCACTAGAAAGGCTAGAATACTGATTCTTAAATATAAAAAAAATATAGTTTAAAGAGCTATAATATCGAGCAATTCTTTTATTTCTAAAGTTCCCTGGACATTGAGTAACAACTAAGTTAATAAAGCAATAGTTTGTTACTTGATTTTATATGAGAAAGCCTAAATAGTATTTTAAAAATAAAGCTTCATGACTAGGACTTCTTCCCTCCATCACTTTCTTACCTCTTCTTAGCTACATCTACATGAAGGCATTCTCCACTTGGAAAAAAAGACGGAGGCACAACCTCCCATAGAAAAGAGTTTCTTTCTCCCATTATCAATATATCTGCTTGGATTCTGCTTGGCTAATTGCTTGAATTAAATGTTTACTTTTAGATACCTTACTGCTACTTTACTGCTAATAGGAGAATGAGAAAATAAGACTGGCTATGCCTGGAGGTTAGGAAGTGAGGAACAAGAGAGGGGCTTTGCAAGAATCATGTGAAATGATTGTGTGATGCTTTCTGAAAGGACATGAGTCTAGGCAGTCAAAAATACCTGGCTAACCACCCTAAGGCTATATTTCCTCTATATATTCCCTATTCCCTATATTCCCTCCCTTACCCAAACTACCCAGAATCTGCTATTTCAGAACTCTTTTCCCATCTCATTTTTTGCATTTCTGTTGGAAAATTAACCTGTGAATAATCTTTCAGGTTTTTACCTTTAAAAATACAGGACAAAGACAACTGCTTCATCATACTCTAATCTCGGTGGAGTAAAGAAAGAATCTAGTGTTCTTTCTCTTTTTCAAGGTAGATTATTACTGTTAGGAAAAATTAAATGGACAAATCAGAGGTTATATTTAAAATATGTCATAATACCTAAATAAGGCATGGACACTGAACAATCAGAATTGGTCTTTGTGTAGGCACTGCATCCTGGAGGCTCCTATTATATCAATCAGGCCTAAATTTCCTCATTGCTGGATCATTACATGGTCCTAATTATCTGGCTGATGGGGCAAGCTAACAGTTGAGGGCTTGGGGGAGTTCAAAGTAGTAATTATTTATCCACCGGGACAGAAACTGTTTAATATTTTGGTAATAATACATGACTGCTGACTAACCAAGGCGGATCACTATGTAGGTGTGCAGGATTAACAGTTACTTAATAGAATTAGCTCTGTGTAACAAACTTTAAGAGAGTTACATGTTTGGAACATTGATTTAAAATGTTCTTTTAAATAGTTGCTCTGTAGCTTGTTTTGTTTTCTTTTCCCCACATGTACTTCAAGTGGGTCACTGAATATCTTCAAATTGTATGTAAATTTTGGAGGGGAAGTGGTATATGCAGATTTTTTTTTTCTGGAAAGAAGACCAATCACTTTTGCCAAATTCTCAAACAGGCCCATATTTCTCTCTCACACACACACATGCGTGTGCATGCACACACACACACACGCACATTAAGATGCGAAGAATCACTGACATAAAATGTCATATTTATAATCTCTGTAAATAGGGAGAATTCATCAAGCTTATATAAGAGTGATGTAAATAATTCAGTTACAATTATAAAAGAAATGGTATCACAGCAAATCCCTTTGGCATTCCACTGAAAATTTCTCTCTGATGTATAAAACACAATTTCTGTGCTTACTCTTACAGCTGTATTAATCATCAAATAAGGGGCTTATTTCTTGTCTAGTCTGCTTAGCATATTACCAAATCTGGTTCACATGAACTCATGGGTAAAATCTAAAGCTGTTCATGTATTATTCCTCATGAATGTTTCACAAGGCAATAAGGTATGAAAAACTGAACAATATAAAAAATAACTGGGCCTAAAGCTTGATTTCTTGTTTTATAGAACATCAGCCAGAGACGCCTCTGTTTGCAATTTACAATGAAAAAAACTGGCATAGACTTTAGAGAGAATTTCTAATAAACCAAAAGGTTAAAAGCTAAATGGGGTCAAGAGCTGTCACCTTGACAAATGGTAAAATCTAACCTTTGGCTCCCACCAGGCCAGACCAAAACCGTAGAGTTACTAAAGATAAGCAATTGGCAAGGAACAAGCCCATTATTAAGACTTACTTAAAGTTCTAAGGGAACTTCCTTAAACAGTTCTATGTGTACTTTATCTTGAAACTTTTTGGGAACAGCTGTATAATAGGAAGCAGTATTTCTGAGGCCCAGGAAGTGAGTAAGGGCTACACAAATTGGGGCTAATGACTCTATTTTGAAAAACAAACAAACAGAAAAACTAAAAAACTTCTCAGGTGTTATATCTTATTATGAAAGTCTACTTCTCTATCTTCCATATTGTGTGCAGTCTTCCTTGATGATTACATTTGATGACCAAGCTCAGGCTTTCCCATACAAATTTATTGTGCCAAGTTTGCTTTGAGAGAATATTAGATTTTGTAGAGTTTTACGTTATTAAAATCATGAGTGGCTTCTTTTGCTTTTCACTGTTGAGTGTTTTTGCTACAGCCTAACCTATCTTTTACTTATTGCTTGTTTTCTTTGTATTTGCTACTCAATAAAGCTTGTCAAATGTGTAACTCATGTCATATATGGTGCTGTCTAATATAATTCATGGGTATAAGGTGAGAGAGAAGTGTAATTCTAAAGTTACTTGAGGTGGGCCACTAAAAGGTCCTGGGTTCATTTATTTATTCAGCAAATATATATTGTCCAACTGCAAGCGAGGCATCAAGTATATTCAAGGTGGTAAATAAAATGAGCCTGATCACTTCTTTTAGGGCATTTACAGTGAAGTGGGGGGGACTGACATGACTTAATCAGGTGAACACATCAGCCATATAATTGCAAATGAACATGAGGGCTGCAAAATAAATAGACCAGAGAGCTTTGAAAAACAGTAATAGAGGGGGCTACCTCAGATTGAGGGAGGAGAGGTGTTATAGCAAGCTTCTCTGAGAAGAAAATATTTTAGCTATGACCTGAGAAATCAGAAGGTGTCAGTCAAGGTGGGAGGAAGAAAATCTTTGTAGAGAGAGCAGCATGCCCAAAGATCACATGAGGAACTGAAGAACTGATGGGAGGCCAGCATGGCAAGAATGAGTAGGAGAGAGAATGACACAAAATAAAGAACAAGAGGTCAGTGTGGCAGCACTAGTGCTGATACCCAGATATGTGACATTCCACCTCATTCCAGACACAAAGTAGAATTGCACTTCCTGGCTCCCTTGTGTTTGGGTGGGGCCATGCTACTAGATCTAGCCAATGAGTTGTGAGCACAAATGATGCCTGTAACTTTCTGGTCAATTTCCGAAACTAAAGCATGTAATGGATCAGATAACCTCTGCACTAGAGTAGTCACTCAGTAAGATAAGGAGGAAAAATGGTGTTGGGCCCTATGTGAGGAGAAATAGTGTCCTAGTCAGTTTGGGCTGCTGTAATAAATTACTATAGATTAGGTGGCTTAAGGAACAAATATTTGTCTTGCAGTTCCAGAGGCTGGGAAATCCAGGATTAATGTGCTGGCAGATTCAATGTCTAGTAAGGGCACCCTTCCTGGTTTGCAGGTGGGTGTCTTCTTGTTATATCCTTACATCGTGGATAACAGAGAGAGGAAGCAGGATTTGTGATTTCTTCTTATAAGGGTATGAATCCCATTTATTAGGACCCTGCCTTCATTACCTAATTACCTCCCAAAGGCCCCACCTCCTAATGTCATCACACTAAAGGTTAGAATTTCAACATATGAATTTTGGGGGGCAGAAAAACATTCATTCCCTAACAGGGAGGGTGAAGAAGATGAGAGGAAACGTCCCTTTCAGAGACTGAATTGTGAAGTAAACCACTTTGTGTAATATTGCACAAAGATGAGAGGAAACGTCCCTTTCAGAGACTGAATTGTGAAGTAAACCACTTTGTGTAATATTGCAGTAGGTACTGCTTTAGTGAGGAGTGGAGAGTGGATGAGAACTCTCCCTTGGTAAGAAGGAAAAAAAAGATGTAAAGTAGTGCCTATGATCCTGATGAAGTTACTTTACTCAAACTTTCATTAACCTCTACAAACAAAAAAGAACCTGAGAAGACTTTTGTTAGTCACTTTCTTGTGCATTGAGGAATTGTCCACAGGGACAAGAGAAGCCCATCAGACTAACAGCAGGCCTCTCAACAGAAACTGCGCAAACCAGAAGAGATTGAGGACCAACATTCTTAAGGAAAAGAATTTTCAAGCAGAATTTCATATCCTGCCAATCTAAACTTCATAAGTGAAGGAGAAATAAAATCCTTTCCAGACAAGCAAATGCTGAGGGATTTACTTACTACCAGGCCTGCCCTGCAAGAGCTCCTGAAAGAAGTACTAAATATGGAAAGGAAAAACCAGTACTGGCCACTGCAAAAACACACCAAAATATAAAGACCACTGACACTGTGAAGAAACTGCATCAACTAGTGTGCAAAATAACCAAATAGTATCATAATGACAGGATCAAATTCACAAATAACAATACTTTAAATGTAAATTGGTGAAATGCCCCAATTAAAAGACACAGACTGGCAAATTGGATAAAGATTCAAGACCCATTCATGTTCTGTATTCAGGAGACCCATCTTGCATGCAAAGACACACATGGGCTCAAAATAAATGGATGGAGAAAAATTTACCAAGCAAATGGAAAGAAAAAAAAAAAAGCAAAAAAAGGGCAAGGGTTGCAATCCTAGTCTCTGACAAAACAGACTTTAGACCACCAAAGATCAAAAAAGTCAAAGAAGGGCATTACATAATAGTAAAGGGAACAATTCAACAAGAAGAGCTAACTATTCTAAATATATATGCACCCAATATAGGAGCACCCAGATTCATAGAACAAGTTCTGAGAGACCTGTAAGAAAACTTGGACTCCCACACAATAATAATGGGAGACTTTAACTCCCCACTGTCAATATTAGATCAACGAGACACAAAATTAACAAGGATATTCAGGACTTGAATTCAGCACTGGATCAAGTGAACCTAGCAGACGTCTACAGAACTCTCTACCCCAAATGAATAGAATATATATTCTTCTCAGTGCCACGTGGAACTTATTCTAAAATTGACCACATAACTTTAAGTAAAACTCTCCTCAGCAAATGCAAAAGAACTGAAATCATAATAGTATCTCAGACAACAGTACAATCAATTAGAACTCAGGATTAAGAAACTCACTCAAAAACCACACAATTTCATGGAAATTGAATAATCTGCTCCTGAATGACTCCTGGTTCAATAATGAAATTGAGGCAGAAATCCAGAAGTTCTTTGAAACCAGTGAGAACAAAGAGACAACATACCAGAATCTCTGTGACACAGTTAAAGCAGTATTAAGAGGGAAATTTATAGCACTAAATGCCCACATAAGAAAGCTAGAAAGATCTCAAATTGACACCCTAATATCACAAATAAAAGAGCTAGAGAGGCAAGAGCAAACTAATCCAAAAGCTAGCCGAAAACAATAAATAACTAAGATCAGAGAAGAATTGAAGGAAGTAAGAGACACCAAAAACTCTCCAAAAAATAAACAAATTCAGGAGCTGGTTTTCTTGGGTAAAAAACAAAAACAAAAACAAAAAAAACTAACAAAATAGACCACTAGCTAGACTAATAAAGAATAAGAGAGAGAAGAATCAAATAGACACAATAAAAAATGATAAAGGGGATATCAAGACTAATCCCACAGAAACACAGACTACCATCAGAGAATACTATAAACACTTCTTTGCAAATACACTAGAAAATCTAGAAGAAATGGATAAATTTCTGAACACACACACCCTACCAAGACAAAACCAGGAAGAAGTCAAATTCCTGAATAGACCAATAACAAGCTCTAAAATTGAGGCAGTAATTAATGGCCTACCAACCAAGAAAATCTGGACCAGATTGATTCCCTGCTGAATTCTACCAGAAATGCAAAGAGGAACTGGTACCATTCCTTCTGAAACTATTAGAAACAATTGAAAAGGAGGGACTTCTCCCTAACTTGTTTTATGAAGCCAGCATCATCCTGATACCAAAACTGGTAAGAGACACAACAAAAAAGGAAAACTTCAGGCCAATATCCCTGTTGAAAATCCATGCGAAAATCCTCATAAAATACTGGCAAACCAAATCCAGCAGCATATCAAAAAACTTATTCATCACCACCAAGCCAGCTTCATCCCTGAGATGAAAGGCTGGTTCAACATATGAAATATCAATAAATGTAACCCATGACATAAACACAACCAAAGACAAAAACCACATGATTATCTCAGTAGATGCAGAAAAGGCCTTTATTAAAATTCAACATCCCTTCATGTTAAAAACTCTCAATAAGCTAGGTGTTGATGGAACATTTCTCAAAATAATGACAGTTAATTATGATAAAACCACAGTCAATGTCATATTGAATGGGAAAAACCTGGAAGCATTCCTTTTGAAAACTCGTACAAGACAAGACTGGTACATTGTATTGGAAATTCTGACCGGGGCAATCAGGCGAGAGAAAGAAAGAAAGGGTGATCAAATAGGAAGAGAGAAAGTCAAATTGTCTCGGTTTGTAGACAACATGATTTTATATTTATCAAACCCCATCATCTCAGCCCCAAAATTTCTTAACTCATGAGCAATTTCAGCAAAGTCTCAAGATTCAAAATCAGTGTGCAAAAATCACAAGCATTCTTTTACACCAAAAACAGGAGAGCAACGCAGAGAGTCAAATCATGAATGAACTCCCATTCATAATCACTACAAAGAGAATAAAGCATCTGGGAATATAGCTAACAAGGGATGTGAAGGACCTCTTCAAGGAGAACTACAAGCCACTGCTCAAGGAAATAAGAGAGGACACAAACAAATGGGAAAACATTTCATCCTCATGGATAGGAAGAATCAATGTCGTGAAAATGACCACACTGCCCAGAGTAATTTATAAATTCAGCGCTATTCCCATCAAACTATCATTGACATTCTTCACAGAATTGGAAAAAAACTATTTTAATTTTCATATGGATTCAAATAAGACTTCAGATAGCAAAAACAATCCCAAGCAAAAAAAGCAAAGCGGGAGGCAGTACATTACCTGACTTCAAACTATACTACAAGGCTGCAGTAACCAAAACAGCATGGTGCTGGTACTGAAATAGACACATAGGCCAATGGAGCAGAAAAGAGATCTCAGAAATAACACTACATATCTACAACCATTTGATCTTTGACAAACCTGACAAAAACAAGCAATGGGGAAAGGATCTCCTATTCAGTAAATGGTGGTGGGAGAACTGGCTAGCCAAAAGCAGAAAACAGAAACTGGACCCCTTCCTTACACCTTATAGAAAATTTAACTCAAGATGGATTAAAGACTTAAATGTACAACCCAAAACCATAAAAAAAGTAGAAGAAAACGTAGGCAATACTATTCAGGACATAGGCTTGGGCAAAGACTTCATGACAAAAACACCAAAGGCAATTGCAACAAAAGGCAAATTGACAAATAGGATCTAATCAAACTAAAGAGTTTCGGCATAGCAAAAGAAACTGTCATCAGAGTGAACCTACAGAATGGGAGAAAATTTTTCCAATCTACCTATCTGACAAAGGTCTAATGCCCAGAATTTACAAGGAACTTAAACATATTTACAAGAAATAAACAACCCTATCAAAAAGTGGGCAAAGGATATGAACAGATACTTCTCAAAAGAAGACATTTACATTGCCAACAAACATGATAAAAGCTCAATGTCTTGGATCATCAGAGAAATGCAAATCAAAACCATTATGAGATACCATCTCACGCCAATCAGAATGACAATTATTAAAAAGTCAGGAAACAACAGATGCTGGCAAGGTTGTGGAGAAATAGGAATGCTTTTACATTTTTGGTGGGAATGTAAATTAGTTCAACCATTGTGGAAGACAGTATGGCAATTCCTCAAGGATCTAGAACCAGAAATACCATTTGACCCAGCAATCCCATTACTTAGTGTATACCCATGGGAATATAAATGATTCCACTACAAAGATACATGCACATGTATGTTTATTGCAGCACTATTTGCAATAGAAAAGACATGGAACCAACCCAAATGCCCATCAATGATAGACTGGTTAAAGAAAATGTAGTATGTATACACAATGGAATACTATGCAGCCATTAAAAGGAATGAGATAATATCCTTTGCAGGAGCATTGATGAAGCTGGAAGCCATCATCCTCAAAAACTAACACTGGAACAGAAAACTGAACACCACTTGTTCTCACTCATAAGTGGGAGTTGAACATTGAGAACACATGGACAGAGAGAGGGAACAACACACACCAGGGCCTGTTCTGGGGAGGAGATTGAGTGGAGGGAACTTAGAGGATGGTCAACAGGTGCAGAAAACCACCATAGCACATGTATACCTATGTAACAAACCTGTATGTTCTGAACATATATCCTGTTTTTGTTTTTGTTTTTTTAGAAGAAATAAAAATTAAAAAAAAAATCCCTTGCAACCAATGAAAATGAAAACAAAATATACTAAAACTTACAGGATGCAACTAAAGCACGGCTAAGAGGGAAGTTCATGGTGATAAATGCCTATATTAAAAAAGAAGAGAGGATTTTAATTTAACAGACTCACCCAGAGAGCACAACTCTGATTTTGTTGAGAAAGGCTATCTATGGAACATAAAACACATAAACTTTCAAGGAAAGGGAGATTGGAATCCAAGAAAAATGCAAAAACATTTTGCAAGCCAGTAAGTCTCTGGACTAGAGAATATCTGGATCAGGAAGGAGGCAAGATGGTCAACTAGATGCAGCCAGAAGGAACATCTCCCACCAAAGGACTGGGATATCAGAGAGATTGGCACACTCCTAGCAGATCTTCACAGGGAAGGTATTGAGGGCAGACAGAGGGAAGACACAGCTGGGCTGCAGAGGGAGGAAGCTGGGAACCCTGCACAATGCTGGTGCACACCAGGACCGGTTCCTGCCGCAGTGACTTCTGGAGTAGGGGTGAGTGGAATAGTCCAGGAGCGATCCACTCTTGCATGGATCTCTGAAATCCTGGCATGGAGAAACCCTTCAACCACCACGGACATTTGAATTGGCAGGGAGAGCTGCTTAGAGAAGTGGAAGAAACAGAAGTCCAGCCAGTGCAGAGCCCAAAGGGTTTGGAGTGGGAGCACCTATAGTGGAGCATGGCCAGAGACGCCCATCTCCCTGAGCTAGACGTGTTTCCATAGGACGACTGTAGCCCTAGGGAAACTGTCACCTGAACTCTGCAGGGTGGTCTTGCCCATGAAATGACAGTCCACCTTGAGTACCCCTTGGTCTGCTGGCCTCTGCAGAGGCCCCAGCCTGGCTGCAGCTGTTTGCAGTGCAGTCCCCAGGTACCTCCTGGGGCCCACATTGTAGCTCCTGAACTAGTGGGTCAGGCCTGACGGGCAGAGTGCTCCAGCATAGCAGTCCCTGCAGACACCAGCATGCTTGTGGCCTCCCACAACTGTGTCCTTCCCCATGCTCCTTGGCTTTCACGTACTCACCAATGGCCACCCCCACATCGCTTTGCCACCATGTATTTGCATTGACAGACTTTACCTTCCTTACCCTACAAGAATATGTGCATGCATGCATCCTACCATGCCGCTGCTGCCTGCATGAGTGCACCTTGTTGCCAACACCCCACTAAACCACCATTGTTAGAGCACTGGGTGGCACAGAGCCCACCAGCCCCGCCTTTGTCAGCATTCTACTCTGGTGCCAACACTGCCAGCAGTGTGAAACTAGGCACAGAGAACAGCAGAGTCACCTCTTCCTTGAGCAGCCACCACTGCCTGCAAGAAAACACACAGAGGGTCCACAATCTTGTGTCCATCAGCACTCCAACCCCATGCTAACAGCACCACCATCATGCATGCACACACAGTCACTGATGGGGGTCCCTGCCCCCACACCATGTGGCCACCACTGCTGCTGTGAATGCCCACACAGAGGCCAGCACCCCAGCACCTGCTAGCACCCTGCCACATCCAACAAGCATGCACCCTGCTGTGTTGCCACTGTCACTACTGCTGGCACATGCAAATGGGAACAGATTCTGCTGCCTGTGCCCTATGAAGCTCTTTGTCTGGCGCCACCCATCAGACTGTTGTGACCAACAGTCCAGAAGCAGCTCGGCCCCTCCAGTGCAGCAGGTTCCTAACCTTGAGGAGCCAGAAAACAAAGTTGGGGGCTGATGCCGGTCCCCCAGGGTAACAGCACGCAGTCCACGAGTCCTGAGTTGAGTCCTGACTCCCTAAAATCTTCCAGAAATTGAGCCAGTCAACTGAACCCACCTTATGCCATCATCAAACACCCAAGGCCATGAAATAGAACAAAAGAAAAAAATCCAAAGGACAGCAATTTCAAAGATTGGAGGAACATCAGACCACAAAGATGAGGAAAAAACAGTGTAAGAACTCTTAACAACACAAAAAGCCAGAGTGTCTTCTTTCCTCCAAATGATCATACTGGTTCTCCAGCAAGAGTTATCAACTGGGCTGAGGTGGCTGATATGACAGAAATAAAATTCAAAATATATATAGAAATGAAGATCATCAAGATTCAGAAGAATGTTGAAACCAATCTAAGGAAGCTAGGAATCACAATAAAATAGTACAGAAGCTGACAAACAAAATACTCAGTATAGAAAAGAATGTAACCAACTTGATAGAGCTGAAAAAACACAGTACAAAAATTCATAATTTAATCATAAGTATTAACAGCAGAATAGACCAACCTGAGGAAAGAACCTCAGAGCTTGAAGACTGGTTTTCTGAAATAAAATAGTCAGACAAGAATAAAGAAAAAAGAATAAAAATGAACAAACAAAACCTCCAAGAAATATGGGATTATATAAAGAGACCAAATCTATGACTCATTGGCATCCCTGAAAGAGAGAGAATGGAAAAAACTTGGAAAACATGTTTCAGGATATCATCCATGAGAAATTCCTCAACCTAGCTAGCGAGGCCAGCGTTTAAACTCAGGAATGCAGATAACCCCCGTAAGAGACTTCACAAGAAGATCATTCCCAAGACAGATAATCATCAGATTCTCCAAGTTTGAAATGATAGAAAAAAATGTTAAAGGTAGGTACAGGGAAAGGACAGGCCACCTACAAAGGGACATCCTTCTGACACAGCAGACCTCTCAGCAGAAACTCTACAAGCCAGAGAGATTGCGGGACTATATTAAACATTCTTCAAAAAAAGATATTCCAACCAAGAATTTCATATCTGCCCAAACGAAGTGTCATAAGCAAAAAAGAAATAAGATCCTTTTCAGACAAACAAAGCTGAGAGAATTCCTTACCATCAGACCTTCCTTACAAAAACCGAAGGAAGCACTAAATATGAAAAGGAAAGACCATTATCAGACACTACAAATACACACGTAAATACACAGACCAGGGACACTATAAAGCAACCACACAAACGAGTCTGCATTATAACCACCTAGCAAAATGATGACAGGACCGAACCCACACAAATTAACTCTAACCTTCAATGTAAATGGCCTAAATGCCCCCAATTAAAGGCACAGAGTGGCAAGCTAAATAACGAAGAAAAACCCAATGGTATACTGTCTTTACAAGACCCATCTCACATGAGGTGACACCCATAGGCTCAAAATAAAGAGATGGAGAAAAATCTACCAAAAAATGCAAAGCAAAAAAAAGCAGGGGTTGCAATCCTAATTTCAGACAAAACAGACTTTAAACTGACAAAGCTCAGAAAAGATAAAGAAGGATATTACATAATGGTAAAGGTTTTAATTCAGCAAGAAAAGCTGACTATCCTAAATATGTAATGCACCCAACACAGGAGCAACCAGATTTATAAAGCAAGTTTTTAGAGATCTTCAAAGAGAATTGTACTTCCATAGTGGGAGATTTCAACACCCCACTGACAGTATTAGATCACCGAGGCAGAAAATTCACAAAGATATTCAGGACTTGAACTCAACACTGGACCAAATGGACCTAATAGATATCTACATATCTCTCCACCCAAAAACAACGGAATATGCATCCTTCTCATCACCAAGTGGCACTCATTCTAGAGTTGATCACATAATCAGACTTAAAACAATCCTAAGCAAAAGAAACAAAGTCATAACCAACCACTGTTTTGAACCACCGTGCAATAAAAGTAGAAATCAAGACTAAGAAAATTGCTCAAAACTATACAATTACATGGAAACTAAACAACCCACTTTTGAATGCCTTTTAGGTAAATAATGAAATTAAAGCAGGAATCAAGAAGTTCCTTGAAACTAATGAGAACAAAGATAAAATATACCAGAATCTCTGGGACACAGCTAAGGCAATGTTAACCGGGAAATTTATATCACTAAATGCTCACATCAAAAAGTTAGAAAGATTTAAAATAAACAGCCTAACATCACAACTAAATGAACTAGAGAAGCAAAAGTAAACCAACCCCAAAACTATCACAAGACAGTAAATAACAAGAATCAGAGCTGAATTGAAGGAGATTGAGACATGAAAATCTATTCGAAAGATCAATGTATCCAGGGGCTGTGTTTCTGAAAAATTAATAAGACAGATGGACTGCTAGCTAGACTAATAAAGAAGAGAGAAATAAACACAATTTAAAAAATAAGACAGTAATTACCACTGACCCCATAAAAATACAAATAACCATCAGAGATTGCTATGATGGTTTGTGTACTATGCACACAAACTAGAAAATCTAGAAAAATTGACAAATTCCTGGACAGATACACTCTCACAGACTGAACCAGGAAAAAATTGAATCCCTAAGCAGACCAATAACAAACTCTGAAATTGGATCAGTAAATTTTTCAGTAAATAGCCTACCAAACAAAAGAAGTCCAGGACCATTCAGATCACAGCCAAATTCTACTAGATGTACAAAGAAGAGCTGGAATCATTCTTATCAAAACTATTCCAAAAAATTAAGGAGGCGGGATTCCTCCCCAGCACATTCTGTGAGGCCAGCATCATCCTGATTAAGAAAAACAAATAACAAAAAAACACCCGGCAAAGACACAGGAATAAAAAAAGAAAACTTCAGGCTAGCATTCTTGATGAACATTCATACAATAATCTTCAACAAAATATTAGAAAATGAAACCAGGAGCACATTGAAAAACTAATCCACCACAATAAATTGGCTTTATCCATGGGATGCAAGGTTATTTCAACATACACAAATCAATAAATGTGGTTCATCACATAAACAGGACCAATGCAAAACCCACATGACTATTGTAATAGATGCACAAAGGCTTTTGATAAAATTAATCACTTCTTCATGTTAAAAACCCTCAACCACCTACGTGTTGAAAGAATGTACCTCAGAAAAATAAGAGCCATCTATGACAAACCCACAGCCAACATCATACTGAATGGGCAAAAGCTTGAAGCATTTCACTTGAAAACCAACACAAGACAAAGATGCCCTTTCTCACCACTCCTATTCAACACAGTATTGTAAGTCCTGGCCAGAGCTATCAGGCAAGAGAAAGAAATGAAGGGCAAGGCAATACCAAACAGCCAAGGCAATACTAAGTGAGGAGAACAAAAAAGAACAAATCTGGAGGCATCACACTACCTGATTTCAAACTATTCTACAGGGCTACAGTAACCAAGAAAACACAGTTCTGGTATAAAAATAGATATGTAGACCAATGAAACAGAATAGAGAGCCCTGAAATAAGGCTGCACACTTACAACCATCTGATCTTAGACAAAGCAAAGAGGAAAGGACTCCCTATTCAATAAATGATGCTTGGAAAACTGGCTAGCGATATGCAGGAGATCGAAACTGGACCCATTCAGTAAACTATACATAAAAATTATCTCAAGATGGATTAGAGACTTAAAGCTCAAAACTATAAAAGCTCTGAAAGACAACCTAAGCAATACCATTCCAGACATAGGAACTGGCAAAGATTCTATGATGTAGATATCTAAAGCAATTGCAACAAAAGCAAAAAAAAAAAATGATAAATGGGATCTAATTAAATACAGAGCTTCCTCACAGCAAAAGAAAGTACCAACAGAGAAAATAGATGACCTACAGAATGGGAGAAAGTATTTGCAAACTATGCATCTGACAAAGGTCTTATATGAAGCATCTATAAGGAACTTAAATTTATAAGAAACAACCCATTAAAAAGTAGGCAAAGGACATGAACAGACATTTTTCAAAACAAGTACGTGCAGCTAACAAGCATATGAAAACTCAATATCACTGATCATTAGAGGAATGCAAGTCAAAACCACGAGATACCATCTCACATCAGTCGGAATGGCTATTATTAAAAAGTCAGAAAATAGATACTGGTGAGCTTGTGGAGAAAAGGAAATATTTATACACTGTTGGTGGGAGTGTAAATTACTTAAACTATTGTGGAAAGTAGTGTGGCAATTCCTCGAGGAGCTAAAAACAGAACTACCTTTCAACCCAGCAATCCCATTACTGGATGTATACGCAAGGGAATAGAAACTGTTTCATCATAAAGACACATGCACACATATGTTCACTGCGGTACTATTCACAACAGCAAAGACATGGAATCAATCTAAATTCCTATCAATGGTAAACTGAGTAAATAAATTGTGGCACATGTACTCCATGGAATACTATGCAGCCATAAAAAGGAATGAGATCATGTCCTTTGCAGGAACATGGATAGAGCTGGAGGCTGTTGTCTTTAGCAAACTAATGCGGGAACAGAAAACTAAATACTGCATGTTCTTACTGCATGTTCTCACTTATAAGTGGGAGCTAAATGATGAGAACACATGGACACAAAGATGGAAACTAGGCTTAGCAACTGGATGACAAAATAATCTGTACAACAAACTCACATAACACAAGCTTACCTATATAACAAACTTGCACGTGTATCTCTGAACCTAAAATAAAAGGTTTTTTTTTTTTGTTTGTTTGTTTTAAATATCTGGATCCAAATTGTTTTACTGGCCAATGGAACAAGATTTTCTGCCCAGATGGCTAAATCTTTTGAATAATATTTGTGAAAAAGACTTTTAAGATTTTTGAATAATATTTGTGAACAAGACTTTTAATAATATTGTGAAAAAGACTTCCTTACAGACTTAAGTCTTAATTTGTCTTCTGTAAGGCAGCTTTTAATGTGGTAATCTTCGATTATTTATTCTTTTTAGATGGCTTTGTGTACCAATTGAAGAATGCGTCCCATTTGCTAAAGAAATTAAAATTTAAAAGGAAAAAATCTTAAACAATTTAATACTATATCTCAAGGAAGTAGAACAATAATAACAGACTAAGGTCAAATTAGGCAGAAAGAGGATTAACAAAGATTTGAGCAGAAATACATAAAACAGAAAATTCAAAAATAATAGAAAAATAACATAAGACAACTAGGAATTGGTTTTACTGTTTTTTTTTTTAAATAAATATAAACTAAATTGGCAAAACTTTAGGTAAACTAACTAGGAAATAAAAAAGAGCCATGCCTCAAATAAAACAATCAGAAATGAAAGAAGAGAAATCACAAATGATGCCACAAAATGAGAAAGAATCATAAGAGATAACTATAAACAATTATATGCCAACAAACTGGATAACCTAGAAGAAATGAATAAATTCCTAGAAACATACAACCAACTGAGACTGGATTATGAGGAAGCAGAAAGTCCGAACAGACCTATAACTAGTATAGACACTGAAATAGTTATTACAAAGCTCCCAAGAAGGAAAAGCCCAGTACCAGATGGCTTCACTGGTGAAATTCTAGCAAACGGTTAAAGAAAAATTTATACTAATTCTTCTAAAACTTCTCAAAAACTTGAAGGGGAGAGAACATGTCCAAATTCATTACTTTGATACCAAAGTCAGACAAAAGCACCACAAGAAAACAAAACTATAGGCCAATATCCCTGAAAAATGAACATACAAATTCCTCAACTAAACCCCTGCAAACTGAATCCAAGAGCACATTAAGGGGATTATATACCATGACCAAATGGGATTTATACTTGGAATGTTAGAATGGTTCAGTGTGTAAAAATTAATATGATATGCCACTTTAACAAAATAAAGCTTAAAAACATGTGATCATCTCAAGATACAGAAAAAGGGTTTGACAAAATTCAACATCTTTTAATTAAAAACTCAAACTAGTAATAGATTATGTCAAATACAAATACAAATATTATATACCTCATCATAATAAAAGTCATATATTAAATACCCATCACTAACATCATACTCAGTGGTGAAAAACCGAATGAAGGCTTTTCCTCTAAGATTAGAAACAAGACAAGGATGCCCACTTTCACTGCTTCTATTCAACAGGGTACTTGAAGCCCTAACCAGAGCAATTGGGTAAGAAAAAAAGTAAAACGGCATTTAAATTGGGAAAGAAGAAATAAAATTTTCCCTGTTTGTGGACAACATGATCCTATATATATAACTCTAAAGATTCAATTAAGAAACTGTTAGAACTAACAAATGAATTTAATGAAATCACAGAGTACAAAATCAACATACCAGAATCAGTTGCATTTCTATACACTAACAACAAACTATCTGAAAGGAAATTAAGAAAACAATGCCATCCAAACTAGTGCCAAAAAGAATAAAATAATTTAGTAATACACCTAAACCTAACTAAGGAGGTGAAAGATTTGTGTATTAAAAACTACAAAACACTGATGAAAGATACTAAGCAAATCAAAAGACATTGTATGTTCATGGATTAGAAGACTTAATATTGTTAAAATGTCCATACTACTAGAAGAAATCTACAGATTCAATGCAATCCGTATCCAAATCTCAATGCCATTTTTTACAGAAAGAGAAAAAAAAACCTCTAAAATTTACATGGAGCTGCAAGTCAAGAAATAGCCAAATCAATCTTGAAAAAAAGAATAAAGCTAGAGACATCACATTTCCGGATTTCCAGATATATTACAAGAACACAGAGATCAAAACAGTATGATACTGCCATTAAAACAGACATATAGACCAATGGAACATAAGAGAATCCAGAAATAAATATGCATACTTGGTTGTTTTATTCTATTTGGGCTACTATAACAAAATACCATAAACTGGGTAGCTTGTAACAATAGAAATAAATTTCTCACAGTTCCAGAAATTTGGAAGTTCAAAATTGAGGCACAGGTACTGAGGGACTGCTTCCTCATAGTTAGTGCCTTCTCACTGTGTCTCACGTGGTGGAAAGGTGAAGCATTCCTCTCGGATGTCTTTTATTCACGAAGTCTCCACTTTTATGACCTAATCATCTCCGGAAGTCCCCGTCTCCTAATGACATTCAACATGTAGATTTAGGGAGACAAAGATTCAACATATGGATTTGGGGTGACACCAACATCCAGTCTATAGCAACAGTCAACTGATGTTTGATAAGGGTGTCAAGAATACACAATAGAGATTGGAGAGTCTCTTCAACAAATGGTACTGGGAAAACTGGATATTCATATTAAAGAATGAAACTGGATGCTTATCTTACATCATATGCAAAAATCAACTTGAAATGTCTTAAAGATTAAAGACCAAAACTATAAAACTACTAGAAGAAAACCTTCATGACATAGGTCTTGGCAATGGTTTCATGGATGTGACATCAAAAGCACAGGCAACAAAAACAAAAATAAACAAATAAGACTATATCAAACTAAAAATCTCATGGGTGAATTGCTTGAGCTCAGGAGTTCGAGACCAGCCTGGGCAACATAGTGAAACTTCTTCTCTACAAAAAAATTAAAGAAAAAATTAGCCAGGTTTGGTAGGCTCACACCTGTAGTACCAGCCACTTGGGAGGCTGAAGTGGGAGGATTACTTGCACCTGGGAGGTGGCAGAGGTTGCAGTGAGCTGAAATCAGGCCACTGCGCTCCAGCTTGGGTGACAGATCCAGACCCTGTTGCAAATAATAGTAATAATTAATAAAATAATGATATGAATCAACAGACTGAAAAGGACATTTACAGAATGGGGGGAATATTTGCAAACCGTACATCTGATAAAGGGTTAGTATCCAAAATATCTAAAATAAACCCCTTCGGGTTATTAGTTAAAATAAAAGAGAGAGAAAAATAAAATAAATAACCTGATTTAAACATGGGCTACAGAGTTGCATAGACGTTTCTCCAAAGAAGACATACAAATGGGCGACAGATATGTTAAGAAATGCTCAGTGTCACTAATCATCCAGGAAATGTGAATTAAAACTATAATGAAATATCACTTAACACATGCTATAGTAGAATGGCTACTGTTTTAAAAAAACAGAAAATAGCAAGTGTTGACGAGGATGTACAGAAGTTGGACCCTTGCACACTGTTGGTGGGAATGCAATATGGCGCAGCTTTTGTGGGAAACAAATGAAGTTCCTCCAAACGTTTAGAAATAGAATTACATGATCAGCAATCCCACTCTGGGGTATTTATTCAAAATAATTGAAATCAGGATCTCAAAGATGTATTAGCAATCCTATATTCATTGTAGGATTATTCACAGTAGTTAAGATTTAGAAACCACTTAAGTGTCCATTGACCAATGAATAGATGAGAAAATATGGTATATAAACAGTGGACTATTATTCAGCCTTAAAATAAAAGCAGGAACTATTGCCATATGTGACAATAACATGGATGAAACTTAACGACATTGTGCTAAGTGAAATACATGAGTTACAAAAAGACACATAGCATGTTTCCACTTATATGAGTTATCTAAAATAGTCAAATTCATGGAATCGAAGAGTTGGGTTGTGGTTACCAGTGGGTGGAGGGAGGGAGAAATGGGGAGTTACTAAACAATGGGCATAAAGTTTCAGTCAAGCAAGATGAATAAGTTCTAGGGATCTGTTATAAAACATTGTACTTATAGTCAACAACAATGTATTGTACACATATACATTTGTTTTTTAAAATTATACTTTAAGTTCTAGGATACATGTGCACAACATGCAGGTTTGTTACATATGTATACATGTGCCATGTTGGTGTGCTGCACCCATTAACTCGTCATTTACATTAGGCATATCTCCTAATGCTATCCGTCCCCCCTTCCCCCACCCCACGACAGGCAATATGGCACAGCTTTTGTGTCCAAGTGTTCTCATTGTTCAATTCCCATCTATGAGTGAGAACATGCAGTGTTTGGTTTTCTGTTCTTGTGATAGTTTGCTGAGAATGATGGTTTCCAGCTGCATCCATGTTCCTACAAAGGACACAAACGCATCCTTTTTTATGGCTGCATAGTATTCCATGGTACACATATACATTTGTTAAGAAAGTAGTTTTGTGTTTAACGTTTTCAACACAATTTTTTAAAAAGACACAGTGGTATTCTAATTTTTCTTTCTTAAACTCAATTAGAATTTCTAAATTTGGGGCATGTTCTTACATTTATAGGTAACAGTCATTTATTATTTTGAGACATAGAACAATTTATAAGGACATTAAAGGAAAACTCCCTTTAATTCATCTTCCTTCCTGATGTTCAAGAAAATAGACTGAGCTTTCCTCTCTCTCTTTCAGTTCTAGTTTATATTTGCAAAGCTGTGTCTGGGCCAATCCAATCTTTCTTCCTACTGTTCTCATCTATCACATCATCACATCAATTTACCTTACAGATAACATGCTGAACTTTAGGGAGAGGACAAATTACTGGGATTAACAATGAAAGATACAGAACTGCTCAGGATATTTTCTAGGTTTAGGAGACTTGAGGAAAATGAATAAGTAAAATGTAGACATATATGAATGAATATATTAAACATCAGAGGAGAAAATTTAGCTGTGTCCAGAGAGGACAGCAATGCTATCTTTCTATTGCTTGTTTTCGAACTTTCTTTCCTATTTTATTATTTTGTTGTTCATAACCATTGAAGTAGTGTCAGAAATTTCAGAGAAGTAGAAGTAGAGCAGTTTCTCTGAAAACTTATAGGTGGTGACAGATGACCACATAATTGTGTGACAGTAAAATGCTGTATTGAGCTTCCTGCTGGATTATAGAAAGAACATATGTCTCTAATCCATCTTGAATTAATTTTCGTATAAGGAGTAAGGAAAGGATCCAGTTTCAGCTTTCTACTTATGGCTAGCCAATTTTCCCAGCACCATTTATTAAATAGGGAATCCTTTCCCCATTTCTTGTTTCTCTCAGGTTTGTCAAAGATCAGATGGCTGTAGATGTGTGGTATTATTTCTGAGGACTCTGCTCTGTTCCATTGGTCTATATCTCTACCATAAAAACCCTAGAGGAAAACCTAGGTAGTACTATTCAGGACATAGGCATAGGCAAAGACTTCATGTCTAAAACACCAAAAGCAACGGCAGCAAAAGCCAAAATTGACTAATGGGATCTCATTAAACTAAAGAGCTTCTGCACAGCAAAAGAAACTACCATCAGAGTGAACAGGCAACCTACAGAATGGGAGAAAATTTTTGCAATCTACTCATCTGACAAAGGGCTAATATCCAGAACCTACAAAGAACTCAAACAAATTTACAAGAAAAAAACAAACAACCCCATCAAAAAGTGGGCAAAGGATATGAACAGACATTTCTCAAAAGAAGACATTCATACAGCCAACAGACACATGAAAAAATGCTCATCATCACTGGCCATCAGAGAAATGCAAATCAAAACCACAATGAGATACCATCTCACACCAGTTAGAATGGCGATCATTAAAAAGTCAGGAAACAACAGGTACTGGAGAGGATGTGGAGAAATAGGAACACTTTTACACTGTTGGTGGGATTGTAAACTAGTTCAACCATTATGGAAAACAGTATGGCGATTCCTCAAGGATCTAGAACTAGATGTACCATATGACCCAGCCATCCCATTACTGGGGATATACCCAAAGGATTATAAATCATGCTGCTATAAAGACACATGCACACATATGTTCATTGCGGCACTATTCACAATAGCAAAGACCTGGAATCAACCCAAATGTCCATCAGTGACAGACTGGATTAAGAAAATGTGGCACATATACACCATGGAATACTATGCAGCCATAAAAAAGGATGAGTTTGTGTCCTTTGTAGGGACATGGATGCAGCTGGAAACCATCATTCTTAGCAAACTATCACAAGAACAGAAAACCAAACACCGCATGTTCTCACTCATAGGTGGGAACTGAACAATGAGATCACTTGGACTCGGGAAGGGGGACATCACACACCGGGGCCTATTAAGGGGAGGGGGGAGGGGGGAGGGATTGCACTGGGAGTTATACCTGATGTAAATGACGAGTAGTTGGGTGCTGATGAGTTGATGGGTGCAGCACAGCAACATGGCACAAGTATACATATGTAACAAACCTGCACATTATGCACATGTACCCTAGAACTTAAAGTATAATAATAATAATAAAAAAAAGAAAGAACATATGAATAGATAAAAGCACAACAAGGTTCCTTTTCACTGTGTCTCAGGATAAAACAATACACATCAGCATATATGGAAGGAAATGAAATTAGCTAAAAGAAGGAATTTAAATTATGCAGACTAAGCCATGGTAATGCTTACAAATGAGATCACTCACCTAATAAAAGCATAAAAGAGAAAAACTGTTGTTTCAGTTCAGATTTTCTTGGTCATTTTCCTGAGATGATGATGATGATGATGATTATTATTATTATTATTTACTTTACAAAGGAGCTGCACACTACAAAATGCAACAGAGTTGATAATGATAAGATTAGTTGAATTAAGTAATTCTAGACCCCAAATTGAGTATTTCATTTCATTTTCTAGGTCAACAGTGTAACTTGTTGCAATGAATGGAGTTGGTTATAAAAGGTCTACTATCTTATCAAAAGATTGTTCAAAAATGTCTCCATGTACTAAATACAACTATCAAGCAAAAATATATTGTGTATAGGGAAATACAGTATTTAAAAAAATTGGTAACTAGTTTAAAGTGATGTAAACTACTCACACAAATAATCACCATAAGATGTAATATAGAATGTGCATGTAAAACATGCACACATACACACACACACATACGACACACACACTTGCACTATATTTACAATAGCCTAGCTACTAAGGAATCTGGATTAAACATAGATTCTATCTTACATATCCAATTTCTTAATAGCAGAATTAAAAGCTTCTTGGAAGAAAAAGGCTTACACTTAAAATCTGCTTTTCTGAATCCTTTTGAGTTAAGCACAAAAGGAAACCAAAAAGACCCAAGAATCGCAATGCAATGTGTGTGTTGAAGTTTTGTTAGGCATTATTCACTATTGTATTTCTTTTCTCTGCTACATTACAGCATAGGCTGTGCCTAGAGGCAAAAGAATTAAGAATTACCTGCAACTCCTACTCTTTTGCAGTCAAGGCAGTAATAGGGTGATGGATAAGGTGTATAGAACAGCAGTCTCACCAAATGCCCTTGAAAACTCAAGCAAATAGATGGCATCACATTTCATTATCTAACCCCGATATGGCCTGACATTTATACTGGGAGCAGAGATGCCAATATAACTGAAGTGTTTTGAAATGGCCCTTTGAGGAAAGGTGATGAGTTATCCATTGATTTAATCTAAGAGGAGATGGAGAAATAATACAAGAGGGACTTGATTTCACATGCAACTTGTGTAGGAGACTGCATCTCAACAGTTTTTGAATGGCATATTTCTAGCTGTTCATGCAGCTTTATGCTGATAGTGACAGTCAAATGAACAAGCTTGAAGTTTTTCATCAGAAAATATTACATTTTATAAGTGGAAGGGTGGAAAATAAGAAGATTGCAAAGTAGGGGCTGCCTGTGCCTATCATTAATGCTGTGTGGATTTTTTCTAATTGAAAACAGTACAACGAGAGCTCTGAGTATGAGATGTAGTTATACAAAGAGGCATAAGATGCTAGACACCTTCAAGTACTAGTTCTTCTCCTTACTAGCTGTATGACCTTAAGCAATGTGTTTAACCTATTATTTGTTCTCATTTTCCTCATTCATAAAATATGCACAATAAAACTTACCTTATAGTTTTGTTTCAAATATAAAATGAATAAATATTGTTAAATTATTTAGAGCATCCTTCAGTACACAGTAAACCCTCCATAAGTATTGACTTTTGTGGATAAAAACTTTTAAAAAATGGAAATAGCTTTATTCCTTTTATCTGATTATGAAAATTATATGTGATTATTATTTAAAAGATTTTAGATAAATATACAAAGAGAAAAAATTACTTAAAATCAATTTGTCCTCAGATAACTATAGTGAACATTTAGGTATCATAGTTCCAGGCAGATTTTTGTGTTCAAAAGAGGCATAATGTATACAATTGTGTCATGGGCACATCTCCTCAGGCCAGTCTATGGCTGACCCCTACTCCATCCCACCCCTAAAGTAAACATGCACTTTGATCTGTATCACTGTCATCTGTCAAAATCCATGCTCCTCAAAGGCAGTATCTTCTGTAAACCCTCAAACTTATTATCACTATGTAGATTCTCAGGCTTAATTATTCCAAATTATGCCAGCCATCACCTCCATGAAACTCTCACTTACCTACCTCTTTATCCATCAAAAATAATCTATTAAAAATCAGTCATACTTACTGATTTAGCACTTACAATATTTTAGACTTTGTGCTAAGCACCTCACATACAGCATTTTTACTCTTCCAGACAACTTTCAAGGGAGCTTTCATAACAACCATTTTAGCATTGTTTCAATCTCATTCTCAATCTCAATCTCTTTCAAAGTTAAACTATAAACTGAATTCCTCCCTTGGCAAGCTTGACCTACATCCAGGAACAAGCAAGGAAAGCCACCCTGTGAAGCTAGAAGCAAGATGGAGTCAGCCATGCTAGTCTTCTCTCATTGTTATAACCTTTGCAAAGTTGGTTTCATATTTTACTAATCTTTCTCTGTGAAATGGGCAAATATCCTTCTTGATGCTACTTCCCACACCTTTTCCAACCTCTCTGTACTTGACATAATTAGACAAAGCATTTGCTCAATAAATATTTATAAAGTAAAGTATCACTTTATAGATAAGAGTGGATCCTAATGTTTACATAAATATATTACTGTATTGAGGTTCTTCCTTTCTCCCCAGTTACCAAATTCTTTTTTTTTTTTTTTTTTTTTTACTTTAAGTTTTGGGATACATGTGCAGAACGTGCAGGTTTCTTACACAGGTATGTATGTGTCATGGTGGTTTGCTGCACCTAGGTTTTAAGCCCTGCATGCATTTGCTATTTGTCCTGATGCTCTCCCTCCCCTCATGCCCCCATGACCCAACAGGCCCTGGTGTGTGGTGTTCTCCTCCCTGTGTCCACGTGTTCTTGTTGTTCAACTTCCACTTATGAATGAGATGGATCTGTTTGCTTTTCTGATCCTGTGTTAGTTTGCTGAGGATGATGACTTCCAGCTTCATCCATGCCCCTGCAAAGGACATGAACTCATTCCTATTTGTGGCTGTATAGTATTCTATGGTTTATGTGTATCATATTTTCTTTATCCAGTCTATCACTGATGGGCATTTGGGTGGTTCTATGTCTTTGCTGTTGTACATAGTGCTGCAATAAACATACGTATGCACTTATCTTTATAATATAATTATTTATATTCCTTTGGGTATATACCCAGTAATGGGATTGCTGGGACAAATGGTATTTCTGGTTCTAGATCCTTGAGAAGTCGCCACACTATCTTCCACAATGGTTGAACTAAATTACATTCCCACCAATAATGAAAAAGTGTTCCTGTTTCTCCACAGCCTCTCCAGTGTCTGTTGTTTCATGACTTCTTTTTATTAATCACCATTCTGACTGGTATGAGATGGTATCTTATTGTGGTTTTGATTTGCGTTTCTCTAATGATCCGTGATGTTCACTTTTTTCCATATGTTTGTTGTCCACATGAATGTCTTCTTTTGAGAAGTGTCTGTTCATGTTTTTGCCCACTTTTTAATGGATTTTCTTGTTTTTTTTTCTTGTAAATGTGTTTAAGTTCCTTGTAAATTATGGATAGTAGACCTTTGTCAGATGGGTAGATTGCAGAAATGTTCTCCCATTCTGTAGGTTGCTTGTTCACTCTGATGACAGTTTCTTTTGCTGTGCAGAAGCTCTTTAATTAGATCCCATTTGTCAATTTTAGCTTTTGTTGTGATTGCTTTTGGTGATTCCCTCATAAAATCTTTGCCCATGCCTATGTCCTGAATGGGATTGCCTAGATTTTCTTCTAGGGTTTTTATGGTTTTGGGTTTTACATTTAAGTCGTTAATCCATCTTGGGTTGATTCTTGTATAAGGTGTAAGGAAGGGGTCCAGTTTTAGTCTTCTGCATATAGCTAGCCAGTTTTCCCAGCATCATTTATTAAACAGGGAATCCTTTCCCCATTGCTTGTTTTTGTCAAGTTTGTAGAAGATCAGATGGTTGTACATGTGTGGTCTTATATCTGAAGTCTCTATTCTGTTCCATTGGTATATGTGTCTGTTTTGATACCTGTACCATACTGTTTTGGTTACTGTAGGCTTGTAGTATAGTCTGAAGTCAGGTACTGTGATGTCTCCATTTTTGTTCTTTTTGCTTAGAATTGTCTTGGCTATACGGGCTCTTTTTTGGTTCCATATGAATTTTAGAGTAGTTTTTTTTCTAATTCTGCAAAGAATGTCAATGGTAGTTTGATGAGAATAGCACTTAATCTATAAATTATTTTGGGCTGTATGGCCATTTTCATGATATTAATTCTTCCTATCCATGAGCATGGAATAATTTTCCATTTGTTTGTGTCCTCTCTTATTTCCTTGAGCAGTGGTTTGTAGTTCTCCTTGAAGAGGTCCTTCATGTCCCTTGTTAGCTGTATTTTATTCTCTTTGTAACAATTGTGAATGGGAGTCCATTCACGATTTGGCTCTCTACTTGTCTATTGTTGGTGTAAAGAAATGCTTGTGATTTTCGCACACTGATTTTGTATCCTGAGACTTTGCTGAAGTTGCTTATCAGCTTAAGGAGATTTGGGGCTAAGAAAATGGAGTTTTCTAAATGTAGGATCAAGTTGTCTGCAAACAGAGACAATTTGACTTACTCTCTTCCTGTTTGAATATGCTTTATGTCTTTCTCTTGCCTGATTGCCCTGGCCAGAACATCCAATACTATGTTGAATAGGAGTGGCGAGAGAGGGCATCCTTGTCTTGGGCCGGTTTTCAAAGGGAATGCTTCTAGCTTCTGGCCATTCAGTGTGATATTGGCTGTGGGTTTGTCAGAAATAGCTCTTATTATTTTGAGAAATGTTCCATCAATAGCTAGTTTACTCAGAGTTTTTAGTATGAAGGGGTGTTGAATTTTGTCGAAGGCCTTTTCTGCATCTATTGAGATACCAATTACCAAATTCTAAGATTACATGGTGTTCTGCAGTGAATAGATCTATGCAAACCTACCCGCAAAGTTCAAGGAAGCTGAGAGGCCAAGGAGGCTGACATATCTAGCTTCTCAGGAAAAATGAAAAAACAAAAAACATTTAATAGCCCGGTCCCAGGTGGCTGCAAGAGGAGATGGTGGTTCACTACAGTGTTAGCCCCAGACCTAGGAATTATTTACTGTAGTGAAGGAACATGTAGGACAGTTGAAATCAGCTCCTCAGGGAAAGGCAAGCATGCTATGTAAATCTGCCTAAGGGCAGGATTTATGGTCAAGGCTGTTTTGACCAAAGGGTAGAATTTATGGTAACAGTAGGTAAAGTACAAATATTAGAGGCATTTCTGGAACTGGGGTAAATCAGATATCAGTATGGTTGACTGGCAACCAAGATGGAGTTGCTTTAGTCTCCACACATGGGAATAGATAGAAAAAGGTGTCTTTACAACCAAAATGTTGGTTTTTACAAAGCTCTGTTGTAATTCTAAATAGATGGAAGAGGATAAATCAAATAACTGAATTAACTTAAAAATTCCCCTTTTAGAGTAACTTCTTCAAATTTAAAAGAATTTTATCAAAGTAGTGTGGGCATATCTACTGTGGGATGGAGAAAGATAGAGCAAGAGAGAGAGAGAGAACTTTGTGGTGGAAATCAAGATTTTCTTAAATCTCTCATAGAATAATTATTAAAGGTATTTACAAATTTTCTTCTGTTCTCCAAATTATCTCTGCTTCACGTGGGGTTATTTTATCTTTATTTGTATATCTGGGACTGTCTTTTTTCAAAGCAAGCTTTCTTCAGATGCCTGATGAGCCACGATGATAATTTTATTCAAGTTTAAGGAATGAAAAGCTGATTGGGCTCTGACTTGCACTTTGCTTTGGAGTCATGGGGCTATGAATTAAGTTTTCCTGGGGGGGTGGGGGATCAGAACATGCCAGATGATGGAAGTCTTTTGTCTGGAGCTATTATTTTTATTTAGAAAGGTTTTATTTTGGTGAAGTTATAAAGAATCCTCAAATATTTCTCTAAGCTGGAGAGGTCTGTCTCCTGTGTGTCCTCTTTCCTGCAGGGTTGGATAGTGGCTATTTCTACCCGTAGATACTTGTAATTGTAACCCCTATTGTCAGTTCCCCATGTCACTCCTGTACTCTTTCCTGGCTTCATTATATGTCGTGTTTTGGAATTCTTAGCCTTTCTGGGAAGGCAATTTCTTTCTCTCAGTCTGCCATATTTATATACCTTCTAGATATTGCAACCTGTGGTTGACTCTATTTCATGTGTTATCACTTCTTTATCTGCTTTGTCATCTATACATCTATTGACATCTTTTGTATTCTCATGACTGTCTTTCAGTTCCTTACTACCATTAGGGTTTTGTACTTTTCTCCCCTTTAGTGACATCTAAGATGGGAAAGACAGTAAATACATATGACCAGATTCATCAGGGAAATAGATGCTATTCTAGGTAGTTCACACAGGATATTATATAATACAGGTAATTAAAAGGTTACATGGTCATTCTGAGAACTTGGAGTTAGGTAATTACAGAAGTTGCTACTAGAATGCAAGCAACTGGGAAGTGGAAAGATCACAGATGATTGCCAACAGTGTTCTCCGGTGCCAACAGCATAAAATTTAGTTCTCAGGAAAATCTCCAGTGTATTTTGGGTTTTGCCAATTACATTATATCATGTATCCACAATTACTGTATCATACAGAATGGATAAATAACATGTTTATTGAATACACATACACACACACACACACACACACACGTACATATATGACAATGCCAAAAAAGATAGAACTTCTAATTTCATTGATGTTTCTAGTTTCCTGAAGAAGCTAGAAAGAATGGTATGGATATCATCGTTCTGAAAATATATATAAAGGTTGAAATTAATATAACTATTCAGAATTTTAAAACAATGAATAACTGTGATTTGGGCTTTATTTTATTTTTTTAAAAATGAGGAAGATTTTCATATTATGATGCTTTCATATGGTATCTCTCGTATGGGTGACAATATTGCCTTTTAACTTTTTCTCAGAATGTTATAGGGCAACAATAGATTGGCAATATGAGCTGCCTTTTTATTGTATTTTAATGGTAAACTTGTACATAATTATGGGGATATTCTAACTTTTATGATTTTTTAAACAGCTCTCAGTTCCATCCCATAAAAGAGCTTCATGTAGAAATACTTTTTAGCAGCTTTTAAGTTTATTTCATCTTCTCTTCCCCAGCAGACGAGGTAAAATTATAGATTACATTTTCTGGAGATATTACTTCCATTGATATCTTCAAACATTTGGATAGACAATTTTATAATAACAGTGCTAACACTGAAAAGAAAAAGAGTAAGATTTTGTAATTTATAAATAATCCTTATGGGGATGTTATCATTTAACTCTGAAGATGTTATTTCTTACACTTTTCATTATTTTGGTTTCAGTCACTGCTTGCAGAATAGTAATCTCTTAGCATAATATGAAGTCAGCAGATCAAATGCAAGAAACAAAGCAAAACAAAAAGCCCAGAACAAAATCAAGGAGGCCTAAAGTTTAGCACACTATTTCACTCATTTTAATCATACTCAGAAAGGGTTTTAGTGATCCCAAGAAACAGGAGTGAGATTAATCAAAATAGCTCAAAATGCTCAAAACTTAAGTTAGATATTCAGGAGACTTTAAATTCCCACCATTTTAAAAATTGTTCTTTAAACATCAGTTTTGGGTACCTTGCTGTTCCTTGGGTTTGACTGAGGGTCAGTAGTACTGTATTTTCTTGCCGTTTATCACACTTAAACATAGAGCATCCAGAATCAATAAACTACAAAGCAGAAGATTTAGAGAATCTGTCTTTCCAGAATAATAGTCATACTTTCCCAAACATGTTGTGTACAATTTTAGGGGACCTTTGGTATATATAACAGATGTTAAGCTTTTTGTTCCATTACATTGTAGTCAGTTGTAATGCTGGGTTCTTACTCTAGAGACAGGAATATGTAACTTCTATTTTCTTCAAATGAAAAATGGCTTTGGTCCTAAGTACCTATATCCAAATCTTATTTCAATATACTCTACATTAACAGCATGTTAGAGATAGGAATCCAGTATTATATTTACATAAATTAGTTATTTATCTCAATATTTACAGAGTGCTAGGCATTGTGCAAGTCAAATAATACATATTCACTTTCCTCAAAAAACTCAACACTAGCTAATGGGAGACCAGCATTGAAATAAAAAAATAAAAGCAATACAATTTTCTATGTGCAAGACAGACACAGTTCTACAGGGCTTGGGACAGAGGGCCTCTGAAGAAGAATGGAGAAAGTGAATGAGGAAAGTCTTTGGAGAAGAGGTGTGGCTAGAACTGAGTATTGAAGTAGGAGAAAGATTTGTTCAGATATGACTCTTCCTTTCATGACTGAATTCCAGGCATACATGCCTTCAAATACCTTATTGCAGATGACCTAGAAGGCTACATGTAAAGATAAGTACATTCTAACATTTGTATATTGTTGTTTCTCAAATTTTACAACTGTCATTACTTGCTGGATAGGTTACTGATCTTTGTTTTCATTTGCCTAGCATCTTCATTGATAATCCTGATCGATGTAGCTTTTACTTTTATCATCTCTAGTTTCTTTTATATATATGTATATATAATGTATTTTTCTCTAATATTTAGCTCTATATGAATATCTCTAGATTCTAATTTATTCTGTTTAGAGACTTTAGTTTCATCAAATATAAGCTGGCATAAAATTATATACCTGAGCCAATAGAAAAACTCAAGACTTTTATTTGCCTTAATATAAGATTTAAAAACCAATTCAAAAACAATTGTTTATATATGTGGGAAAATTCCTTTAAGTTTCTGTTGATAGGTGTTGGAATAGGTTTCCTAGTAAGATATTAAATGTGTCATCCAAATCTTTAGGTTAAACACTGATCTTGAATAAAATAGCAATAGTTCTACCTGGAGGTAGAGAGTCATAATAATATCAAGGCTAGATAAACACTGATCTTGAATAAAATAGCTATAGTTCTACCTGGAGGTAGAGAGTCATGATAATATCAACTGAGAGCTCATGTTTGTGTGTGTATGTGTTGGTGTACTTGTGCACATGCTGGCTTTTATGTATAAAATGGTGATCATCAAAGGTAGTTGTCATCAAAAAGTCATAGATTATAAAAGCTAAAAGGGACACTTTATTTTAAAGATACGGAAGCCTAGTCCCAGAAAAATAAGACAAGTTGCTTAAGACTGAGAGCAGAGCCCAGAACTTGGGCCTCTTGACTTCTCTTTGCAAATATATCGTTGTGCTTTCAAATTATAGATATACGGAATCATAGAACAGGAAGAAACTGTATGATCATCCACAGCTCATTGACAACCCCTCCTTCCCCTCCACACATATGCTGTCTCTCTTCCACTTACATTTGCGGGGAAATCTAGTTAGCATAAAAACACTGATCACTGTGGCTGGCTATGCTTTTTTTTGACAGATTGTGTCCTGTTACTGCTGCTTCCCCTCTTCCTTCATCATTCACATTATGACAGACATTTGAGCAGAGTCTCAGTAAAAACTTGTTTGAGAGTTGGTGCTTCTGATTCTCAGTGCAGCCTGCCAGCCTCATTGGGAAAAGGTGTTTAATATAGGCAGCGATTTTTTGTATTATGAACTGAAATAGAAAATGCTGTGATGGGTTCATTCAAGGGAGACCCAATATCTTATTTACAATGAAGAAATCAGGCAATTTTGGGGGGTAGAAGTGGAAGTATGACTCATACATATATTGGTATTTTCTTTTATGAGATTTTGGTATGGCACTTAATGTTTTATGCTGAGAGGAGATGAAGGGTTTCTCATTTTCCTACAATTTCACTGAGAAAATCATACAGCAAGGACACAGAAGTTCATGCAACTGCCTTCCTTTATTAGTACCTATATCTTATCTTTCTTTCCTTTCTTCCCTTCCTTGCTTCTCCTTTCCCTTTTGGTTTCTTTGTTAAGCCTTTTCTTCCTTCCCTTTATCCCTCCTTATAATTGATTTTCCTTCTTTGTGTTACTACTTTCTTTCCATGGTTCCTCCACCCTGTAGTGTGAAAGAGAGAGTGGATATGGTAGTGGTTAAGAGCACAGGCTCTAAAGTCAGACTGCCTGGCTTTGAATCCTGTCTCTACTACTTACTGACTGAGTGACCTTGGATTGAGTCACTGAACTTCAAGTTTCAATTTTTTATGTCTTATTGGATAATTTTCAGTCAGAGTTGGGGAAGAAGTGGGATATATGAAAGTGCTTAGTACAAAGCACATGTGTTGCTATCTTATAGTATGCAGTCATGACTTTCATATGTGTGTGTGTGTATATATATATATATGTATATGTATATAGAGTACATTTATGCCTATTCCGATATGTACATTTTCTGTAGAGAGCTTAGTCTTTCAATTACAATAAGCTATTGATATAGTTTAGCCATCTAATGCTAATGGAAAGGAGAATGGACTTGATTGTTCTAAACAAATTTTATAACTTATTTATCTTGGACTTTGAAGAAAGGTATGAGGAAATCAACCACAGAGATGTGTGCACACCGAAGAGATACTGACCACGCTGATTTTCTTTCCATGCTCCTTGGCTAAGACTCCTACGTAAGTGCCATTGTTGCTAGAAGTTTGAAGCTTTTGTGAGGTTTTAGTTTTTGTGATTTTATTTTATATCTTTTTTCAGATATTTAATTAAATTTAATATATATTTGCAATTTATAACACAATATAAATCATCATGATAAATCAAAAGATATGTTGTCTGGTCCGTGGTCTCTTGGAGCTGCCAAGGCTCCTAGCTGCTGGGAAAGTTGATGTATATGCAATTTGGAACATAAGGCAGTGTTTATTGATGCCATTGATCTTTGTAATGGGCTACATGATTGAACCTTTTTTATTTCTTCATCTTAGTCTTTGATAATGACTTCACATCTGTAGTTATCTCTTTATATTGGTTGAGCTGCTTTTTGCTGCCTGCAGTATTCTAGACATTTTATAATTAGAGATAAAGCTTGGAATTTCCTATGCAACATGTTTTGTATTCAGCCTGCTTTCTTCTTCCCACAGTTTTGGTCTGTTTTTGTTTGTTTGTTTTCTGTAGGTAGAAATACATAGGAAACACAATATCATTTGATAAAGTATAAAATATGCATATTTAGGAGAGAATACATAAAAAGGCTTATGAACTCTTGATTACTGTCCTTTAGTTTATAATTCACTTATTTTCTTTTTTTATTATACTTAATTTCTGGGATACATGTGTAGAATGTGCAGGTTTGCTACATAGGTATAAACATGCCATGGTGGTTTGCTGCACCCATCAACCCATCATCTACATTAGGTATTTCTCCTAATGCTATCCCTCCCCTAGTCCCCCACCCACCAACAGGCCCTGGTGTGTGATGTTACCCTCCCTGTGTCCATGTTTTCTCATTGTTCAACTCCCACTTATGAGTGAGAGAACAAGCCGTGTTTGGTTTTCTGTTTCTGTGTTAGTTTGCTGAGAATGATGGTTTCCAGCTTCTTCCATGTCCCTGCAAAGGACACGAACTCATCCTTTCTATGGCTGCGTAGTATTCCATGATGTATATGCCGCAGTTTCTTTATCCAGTCTATCATTGATGAGCATTTGGATTGGTTCCAAGGCTTTGCTACTGTAAACAGTTCTGCAATAAACATACATGTGCATGTGTCTTTACAGTAGAATGATTTATAATTCTTTGGGTATATAAATCCCAGTAATGGGATTGCTGGGTCAAATGGGATATCTGGTTCTAGATCCTTGAGGAATCGCCACACTGTCTTCCACAATGGTTGAATTAATTTACACTCCCATCAACAGTGTAAAAGCATTCCTATTTCTCCACATCCTCTCCAGCATCTGTTGTCTCCAGACATTTTAATGATTGCCATTCTAACTGGCATGAGATGGTATCTCATTGTGGTTTTGATTTGCATTTGTCTAATGACCAGTGATGATGAGCTTTTTTTATATGTTTGTTGGCCGCATAAATGTCTTCTTTTGAGAAGTGTCTCTTCATATCCTTTGCCCACTTTTTAATGAGGTTCTTTGTTTTTTACTTGTAAATATGTTTAAGTTCCTTGTAGATTCTGGATATTAGACCTTTGTCAGATGGATAGATGGCAAAAATGTTCTCCCATTCTGTAGGTTGTCTGTTCACTCTGATGATAATTTCTTTGGCTGTGCAGGAGCTCTTCAATTTGATTAGATCCCATTTGTCAATTTTGGCTTTTGTGGCCATTGCTTTTGGTGTTTTAGTCATTAAGTCTTTGGCCAGGCCTATGTCCAGAATGGTATTGCCTAGGTTTTCTTCTAGGGGTTTTGTGGTTTTAGGTCTTATATTTAAGTCTTTAATCCATCTTAAGTTAATTTTTTTATAAGGTTTAAGGAGAAGGGGTCCAGTTTCAGTTTCCTGCATATGGTTAGCCAGTTTCCCCAACACCATTTATTAAATAGGGAATCCTTTCCCCATTTCTTGTTTTTGTCAGGTTTGTCAAAGATCAGATGTTTGTAGATGTGTGGTATTATTTCTGAGGTCTATGTTCTGTTCCATTGGTCTATATCTCTGTTTTGGTACCAGTACCATGCTGTTTTGGTTACAGTAGCCTTGTAGAATAGTTTGAAGTCAGGTACCGTGATGCCTCCAGCTTTGTTCTTTTTGCTTAGGATTGTCTTGGCTATATGGGCTCTCTTTTGGTTCCATATGAAATTTAAAGTAGTTTTTTTTCTAATTCTGTGAAGAAAGTCAATGGTAGCTTGATGGGGATAGCATTGAATCCATAAATTGCTTTGGGTAGTACGGGCATTTTCATGATACTTTTAATCCATGAGCATGGAATGTTTTTCCATTTGTTTGTGTCCTCTCTTATTTCCTTGAACAGTGGTTTGTAATTCTCCTTGAAGAGGTACTTCACATGCTTTGTAATTTGTATTCCTAGGTATTTTATTCTCTTTGTAGCAATTGTGAATGGGAGTTTGCTCATGATTTGGCTCTCTGTTTGTCTATTACTGGTGTATAGGAATGCTTGTGATTTTTGCACATTGATTTTGTATCCTGAGACTTTGCTGAAGTTGCTCATCAGCTTAAGGAGATTTGGGGCTGAGATGATGGGGTTTTCTAAATATACAATCATGTTATCTGCAAACAGAGACAATTTGACTTCCTCTCTTTCTATCTGATTGCCCTGGCCAGAACTTCTAATACTGTGTTGAATAGGAGTGGTGAGAGAGGGCATCCTTGTCTTGTACCTGTTTTCAAAGAGAAAGCTTCCAGCTTTTGCCCATTGAGTATGATATTGGCTGTGGGTTTGTCATAAATAGTTCTTACTATTTTGAGATATGTTTCATCAATACCTAGTTATTGAGAGTTTTTAGCATGAAGGGCTGTTGAACTTTATCAAAAGCCTTTTCTGCATAACTATTGAGATAATTATGTGGTTTTGTCATTGGTTCTGTTTATGTTATGGATTATGTGTAATGATTTGCGTATGTTGAACCAGCCTTGCATCCCAGAGATGAAGCCAACCTGATTGTGGTGTACAAGCTTTTTGATGTGCTGCTGGATTCTGTTTGCTAGTATTTTATTCAGGATTTTTGCATATATATTTATCAGGGATATTGACCTGAAATTTTTTTGTTGTCGTGTCTCTGCCAGGATTTGGTTTAAAGATGATACTGGCTTCATATAATGAGTTAGGGAGGACTCCCTCTTTTTATTGATTGGAGTAGTTTCAGAAGGAAGGGTACCAGCTCCTCTTTGTACCTCTGGTAGAATTCGGTTGTCTGTCTGGTCATGGGCCTTTTTTGGTTGGTAAGCTATTAATTACTGCCTCAATTTCAGAACTTGTTACTGGTCTATTTAGGGATTCAATTTCTTTCTGGTTTAGTCTTGAAAGGGTGTATGTGTCCAGGAATTTATCCATTTCTTCTTGATTTTCTAGTTTATTTGCATAGAGCTGTTCATAGTATACTCTGATAGTAATTTGTATTTCTGTGACATCAGTGGTGATATCCTCTTTATCATTTTTTATTGTGTCTATTTGATTCTTCTCTCTTTTCTTCTTTATTAGTCTGGCTAGTGGTCTTTTTTGTTAATCTTTTCAAAAAACCAGCTCCTGGATTCCTTGATTTTTGAAGGGTTTTTGTGTTTCTGTCTCCTTCAGTTCTGCTCTGGTCTTAGTTGTTTCTTGTCTTCTGTTAGCTTTTGAATTTGTTTGCTTTTGCTTCTTTAGTTCTTTTAATTGTGATGTTAAGGTGTCAATTTTAGATCATTCCTGCTTTCTCCTATGGGCATTTGGTCCTATACATTTCCCTGTAAACACTACTTATCTTTGTCCCAGAGATTCTGGTACATTGTGTCTTTGTTCTCACTGGTTTCAAAGAACTTATTTATTTCTGCCTTAATTTCATTATTTACCCAGTAGTCATTCAGGAGCAGGTTGTTCAGTTTCCATGTAGTTGTGCGATTTTGAGTGAGTTTCTTGATCCTGAGTTCTAATTTGCAATGTGGTCTGAGAGACTATTTTTATGATTTCTGTTCTTTTGCATTTGCTGAGGAGTGTTTTACTTCCAATTATGTGGTCAATTTTAGAATTAGTGCGACGAGATGTGGAGAAGAATGTATATTCTGTTGATTTAGGGTGGAGAGTTCTGTAGATGTCTATTAAGTCTACTTAGTCCGGAGCTGAGATCAAGTCCTGAATATCCTTGATAATTTTCTGTCTCGATTATCTGTCTAATATTGACAGTGGGGTGTTAAAGTCTCCCAATATTATTGTGTGGGAGTCTTAAGTCTCTTTGTAGTTCTCTACAAACTTGCTTTATGAATCTGGGTGTTCCTGTATTGGGTGTATGTATATATATATATATTTAGGATAGTTAGTTCTTCGTGTTGCATTGATCCCTTTACCATTATATAATGCCCTTCTTTGTCTTTTTTTTTTTTTTTTTTTTTTGTCTTTGTTGGTTTAAAGTCTGTTTTATCAGAGACTAGGATGGCAACCTCTGCTTTTTTTTTTTTTTTTTTTTGGCTTTCCATTTGCTTGGTAAATATTCCTCCATCCCTTTGTTTTGAGCCTATGTGTGTCTTTGCACATGAGATTGGTCTCCTGAATACAGCACACCAATGGGTCTTACCTCTTTATCCAGTTTGCCAGTCTGTGTCTTTTAATTGGGGCATCTAGCCCATTTACATTTAAGGTTAATAATGTTATGTGTAAATTTGGTCCTGTCATTATGATGCTAGGTGGTTATTTTGACCGTTAGTTGATGCGGTTTCTTCATAGTGTTGATGGTCTTTACAGTTTGGTATGTTTTTGCAGTGGCTGGTATGGGCTGTTCCTTTCCAAATTTAGTGTTTCTTTCAGGAGCTCTTGTAAGGCAGGCCTGGTGGTGACAGAATCTCTCAGGATTGGGTTATCTGTAAAGGATTTTATTTCTCCTTCACCTTTGAAGCTTAGTTTGGCTGGATATGAAATTCTGGGTTGAAAATTCTTTTCTTTAAGAGTGGCCCCCTCTCTCTTCAGTCTTGTAGGGTTTCTGCAGAGAGATCTGCTGTTAGTCTGATGTGCTTCCCTTTGCGAATAACCTGAGCTTTCTCTCTGGCTGCCCTTAACATTTTTTCCTTCATTTCAACCTTGGTGAATCTGATGATTATGTGTGTTGGGGTTGCTCTTCTCAAGGAGTATCTTTGTGGTGTTCTCTGTATTTCCTGAATTTGAATGTTGGCCTATTTTGCTAGGTTGGGGATGTTCTGCTGAGTAATATCCTGAAGAGTGTTTTCCACCTTGGTTCCATTCTCCCATCACTTTCAGGTATACCAATCAAACGAAAGTTTGGTCTTTTCACATAGTCCCATATTTCTTGGAGACTTTGTTCATTCCCTTTCATTCTTTTTTCTCTAATCTTATCTTCACCCTTTATTTCACTAAATTGATCTTCAATCTCTGATATCCTTTCTTACACTTGATTGATTTGGCTATTGATACTTGTGTATGCTTCATGAAGTTCTTGTGCTGGGTTTTTCAGCTCCCTCAGCTCGTTTGTGTTCTTCTCTAAACTGATTATTCTAGTTAGCAGACTAGAACCTTTTTTCAATGTTCTTACCTTCTCTGCATTGGGTTAGAACATGCTCCTTTAGCTCGGAGGCATTTGCTGTTACCCACATTCTGAAGTCTACTTCTGTCAATTTGTCAAATTCATTCTCCATCCAGTTTTGTTCCCTTGCTGGTGAGGAGTTGTGATCTTTTGGAGGAGAAGAGGCATTCTGATTTTTATAATTTTAAGCCTTTTTGCACTGGTTTCTCCCCATCTTCATGGATTTATCTACCTTTGGCCTTTGATGATGGTGACCCTTGGACGGGGTGTCTGACTGGACGTCCTTTTTGTTGATGTTGATGCTACGCCTTTCTGTTTGTTAGTTTTCCTTCTAACAGGCCCTTCTGCTGCAGGTCTGCTGGAGTTTGCTGGATGTCCACTCCAGACCCTGTTTGCCTTGGTATCACCAACAGAGGCTGTAGAACAGCAAAGATTGCTGCCTGTTCCTTCCTCTGGAAACTGTCCCAGAGGGGCACCTGCCAGATGCCAGCTGGGTCTCTCCTGTATGAGGTGTCTGTCAACCCCTGCTAGAAAGTGTCTCCCAGTCAGGAGGCACGGGAGTCAGGGACCCATTTGAGAAGGCAGTCTGTCCCTTAGCAGAGCTCAAGCACTGTTCTGGGAGATCCACTGCTCTCTTCAGAGCCAGCAGGCGGGAATGTTTAAGTCTGCTAAAGCAGCACCCACAGCCACCTCTTCCTCCAGGTGCTCTGTCCCATGGAGATGGGAATTTTGTCTATAAGCCCCTAACTCGGGCTACTGCCTTTCTTTCAGAAATGCCCTGCCCAGAGAGGAGGATTCTAGAGAGGCAGTCTGACTGCAGTGGCTTTGTGGAGCTGTGGTGGGCTCTGCCCAGTTTGAACTTCTTGGTGGCTTTATTTACACTGTGAGGAGAAAACCACCTACTCAAGCCTCAGTAATGGCAGACGCCTCTCCCCTCACCACGCTCAAGTGTCCCAGGTCCACTTCACACTGCTGTGCTGGCAGCAAGAAATTTAAGCCAGTGTATCTTATCTTGCTGGGTTCCATAGGGGTGGGATCCGCTGAGCTAGACCACTTGACTCCTTGGTTTCAACCCCTTTTCCACAGTTGTGAACGATTCTGTCTCACTGGCCTTCCAGGTGCCACTGTGGTATGTAAAAAAGAAAATCCTGCAGCTAGCTCGGTGTCTGCCCAAACAGCCACTCACTTTTGTGTTTGAAACCCAGGACCCTGGTGGTGCAGGAGCCCAAGGGAATCTCCTGGTCTGCAGGTTGCAAAGACTGTGGGCAAAGTGTAGTATCTGGACTAGAATGCACCATTCCTCACAGCACAGTCCCTCACGGCTTCCTTTGGCTAAAGGAGGGAGTTCCCCAACCCCTTGAACTTCCTGGGTAAGGTGATGCCCAACCGTGCTTCAGCTCGCACTCTGTGGGCTGCACCCACTGTCTAACCAGTCCTAATGAGATGAGCTGGGTATCTCAGTTAGAAATGCAGAAATCACCTGCCTTCTGCATTGGTCTTGCTGGGAGCTGCAAACCGGAGCTGTTCCTATTCAGCCATCTTGCCAACCACTATAATTCACTTATTTTCAAATGTTGCCATTAGAATTGTATACCATATTACAAGTTTCAAACACTATCCTGCCAGGGCACAAAAGAGTTCCTAGTTGTCTAAAAGAATTAGCTATTGTTTCATCTGTGTATGGCTTGGTCTCAGAGGGTGATTGAGACATGACAAGAAATGATTTTTTTTTTTCTCAAGAGAAACGGAGGCTCTGGACAATAGAGTCATAACAATGACATGTATAACATACATAGAGAATTCTATGAAGAAATCTGCCAAGCCATGACTATCAACCACAATTTTCAACTTTCAACAGTGAGATGAATATACTGTCCGTATATCTAATAATCCAAAGCCTTATTTATGAACATATTACTTCTCAAAATAAAAATTTGGAGCAGTTTGTGATTTAATGATGGATATTTTTTATAAGAACTATAATAGCAGTTAAATTATAAAACTGAAGTTACTAATATTACTCAGTGAGCCTTTCACAAGCTTTTATTTTAATCAGCTAAAATACTAAAACACTTACTTTAATCAGCTAAAGTATTCAACTTACAGTGAGAAGAGTTTTGTTTTCAACACAGTTATGAAAGAATTCAGGCTCACTTAATCATAAATAAAAATCTTAAAGAAGAAATCATTGTTTAAAATATTACCTCATTGAGTTTTCCAGTAAATGGAGCAAGAATTAACATTTAGGGTAATAATAATTAATGTCTGTTTTTAATTATCTGACAGAATACTTAGGGAATGGACATAGGCAGTGAAGAAAAGTAGTTCATTGTATTTGTAACATTCGTTGTGACTGTGCGTACACCTAATATTAACTATATGTATAGTACACAATTGGTCATTTTATTTTTAAAATATTACCTCATATCAATAATCCCAATGTAAATGGTTAAGAACATGGAAATAATTTCCATGAAGTATGCATTTCTGAGTAATGGTTGTATATAACCAAAATGAAAGCTAATTAATTCATTTGGTCAAACTTACGGTGCGATAAAGCACAGACTGTAGACATATACAACTTTAACTAGGACAATATTATTCTACATCTACAAGTGGAATTTCCACCCAACCTAGAGGCTCATCAGCATTTACCTTTTATTCAAAAGGAAGACTGGTGAGAGAGTAGAGGCAGATAATCACAGCATCACACTCTGCTAGAAAAGCAAGCTACAGCTCCCATCCTGCTGGTGATGTGTCAACACTCTGGTCTTTCTACACAACAGCACACTTGTACCAAAAAAGAGGCTTTGCTTTTTCTGTGTGATGAGCTGTAAATCTTCATATTAGAAAAACTCAGAAAAGAATTTTGCTTAGACTCTAATAAAATATGAAAATTGTGGGTGATGGGAGCTACACATAGATAAATTAGTCCAGTATTCTTCTACTTGTGAAATTTAAAGAACTTCATTGTAAGAAATAAAGATAATTGGGAAAATTGAAAAGGAAGTGTTTCCAGTTTGATAGAGTGAATGTGGCATTCAAAATATATTTCTAAATGAATGATAAAAATAAAATACTTGCAATATTATCAGAATTTATTTCCACAATAAATATGTTCAGGAATGTTAAGTGGGGAAGCCTGGGCAGCCATTGTGCTGTAACTGGGTCTGTTTATTTTTTGCTGTTCCAAAGAGAAAGAAAGGAAACTTAGCACAATAGCAGAATTTCCTAATGGTGGCTATTACCATTTTACCACTGAGGAAAAGACATCTATGGGTCTTTGAAAAGCTAGAAAACATCTTGAATATCAGAAATTATAAAGAACACTACCTGGTATAGATTAAACTAAAGACATGGCATTATATGGTCTCAAGGCCACAGACGTCGTTGGGTCCTAAGAAGCTTGTCATATATATCTATATTTTTTAATGAATTTAACCAGCAAGCAATACAATGGAGCCACCTAAATTTTTCCCAAATCTTCAAAATGATGGTGACATAAATATATCACTTAGACAATATTTCATTTTTGATATAAAATTTTATTTTTTATCAGTTTGATAATATACATGGGGCTAAAAAATGTAGTTGTGTTAAAATCTTTTAGGGTTGCTTAGGAAATCACTTTAAAAATAAAAAGTGTCAGAATAAAAGTTGTCTGCTTATGTTCCATATTTCAGAACTACTGTTGATTTCTTTAGCTAAACAATATTGCACATAAATAGGTTAGGAATTATAAACTTTCAGATGTGCTACCTGTCTGCTTTCAAAACACTCCTTTAGGTAATGTATTAATTATTTTTGGAATCAGCTGTCTTCTCTGCTTCAGCAAAAACTCTACCAGGGCAGACAGCACAGCACTTTCCCTCTTGTTTGTTTTGAATTTTTATGACTTAGCACAGTGATTGACACATAAATATTAATAAAACCAATGAATGAGGAAAGCAATGAATATGTAAACAAATGGGCCCAGACTAAAAAGTAAGTTATATGTATCAGTGAGAGTCAATAATAAATTAATGAAATAATCTTTTATTTGAAACTGAAACAAATTAAGGGGAATTTATGAACCTTAAATCTTTTTGTAAAGATCTAGTACCAATAAGATAAAAAAAGCAATGCTCATCCTTTTTTCCATTGAAATGTTATGTTCAAATGAGTTTTGTTTCTGTACTTTACACATCAGTTAAAGCTGAATTCATAGGTTCTGAGCATTTTAACATATTGTATTGCATATATTCTTCCCTAATGCCCCAAACTTCAAGATTATATAATGGCTTACTCTCGCCCTGTCCCTACCCACCAGATAGTATTATCCACATACATTCTCACATAGTTTTGTGCTGTGATGAAAAACCATATGTGTATCCTATTCCTAAGTGAATTAACCTGGCATGCAGGTAACTGAAGTGCATGTGATCTGGTCTCTGCTGACATATCACAATGCCCTCCCCCCTCCTTGCAACCACGGATGATGGTAACGTTTGTTATAAGATAAAATGTTTTAAAATAGTACACACTTCAGATTTCAGATTTTATATGTATTTTGTGTTTTTTCTCCCTCTACCCCTTTCCAAAGTTATGAATGAAATTCTAGGACCATTTATAAACAAAGCACAATTTAGTCCGAGTAAACCAATGGACCCTGAAGTGTCCAAGTCAGAGTTTATTTGCTGAATTTAATTCATTCTCACAGAGGTAGGCAACCCAGGCCTGTGAGGACACGAGGATAACTAGGCAACAAAGTGCCTTAGTCAGGCCTGTGTTTACCTTTTGGTAACAGGACAACATTGACTTCAGTGTCAGGGCATAAAGGAGACTCAGGACTTGTTAATTTTTTTCCCCATAATTCTGTGAACTTTGTGAATTCCCTAATGTTCTTTTAACAAGAGTTTGGAGACATGAGTTTATGTGCCTTCTTGGATATATTCATGGGAGTTTGCAGAGAAAGTTGAATAAATTATTATATTAATGGCCTGTGTAAATTCACCAACACCTTTTCACTATCTCATCAATCATCCTGTTTGAGTTATTGTGATTCACTCTGCTAATGAGATGACATCCTTTTTTCCTGATACAGGAATTATTGTATACCAGGGGACTGGATTTTAAACAAAGCGTTCTCCTTAGAATAACTTGAACAATGGATTGGTGGGTCCTAACACTATTATGTGTGTGTAGTTGTACGAGTGTGTCTGCATGAGCTTTAGGACATTATTTGAGATATTTTAAGCCATATGTACCTCATGAACTTGTAGCTGATTTCTCACAGTTGTTTTAAAAGATTTTCTCAGAAAACCTACAGTAAAATCCATCAGGTTCACATGAATATACTAATTTGTGTCATATCAACCCAAAATGAATATGATCTTCCAAGTAGTGATGAAGGATGATAACTATAATATTTCCAGCCAAATTTATTTTGAAACATCACTCAGTGTTTTACATGTTTAGTGGCTGTTAAATTCTATATGTCTAAGAAAACTGTGAAGAGCATAATTAACTTATTTAGTTGTTGTGTATCGTTTAAAACCACAGTTTGAATCTGCTGGGAATGTAATAGTGGCACTAGTAGTAAAGGAAGGAGGGGCGGCCAGCCTCACCTCTACCATTGAAGATTAACCCACTGCAAATTTTCAAAAATCTAATATCTAATTTTTTACGCAGACTATCATTTGGGTTTCATAATCCTTAAGTATCTCTAAGTTTTATTATTATTTTAGATTTTTAAATAAGACTCAGCCTAACTTGATGGAAGGAAAAGGGGGTCTAGAAGCACGCAGAGTTTGGCCCTTGGTTCTCAAAGTGACTCGCCATATGAACACAGGCAAGTTATTTAACTTCTTTGAGCCTTTTGAATTTTCATCTGTAAAACAGAGATAAAAATGCCTTCCTCAGAGGGTGAAAATAAGGATTAAGTACAATAATGAATGCAAAATACCTGGCAGAGGACCTACCTTGATGTTCTATTCTCAACATTGATATTTAATCAGTATACACAAGTATGCACTTTTTTTTTTTTTTTTTTTTTTTTTTGAGACAGAGTCTCACTCTGTTGCCCAAGCTGGAGTGTAGTGGTGCCATCTCAGCTCACTGCAACCTCCACCTCCTGGGTTCAAGCAATTCTCCTGCCTCAGCCTCCTGAGTAGCTGGGACTACAGGCATACGCCACCATGCCCAGCTAATTTTTGTATTTTTAGTAGAGATGGGGTTTTGCCATGTTGGCCAGGCTGGTCTCGAACTCCTGACTTCAGGTGATCCTCCTGCCTCAGCCTCCCAAAGTGCTGGGATTACAGGTGTGAGTCACCGCACCCGGCTGTATGCACCTTTTGCCTGGATAGTCTTCCAGGCTACCATGTGGATCTCTCTCACACAGTAGAGGGAGAGTTGTGCAGCATTGAGGGCTTCAGAACTGTGTCTGGTCCATTCTGATTGCTCAGTGCGCCTGAGCACAAGTTTTTAAACATTTTGAATCTCACCCATAGTAATTCTCATCTTGCAGAGAGCATTGTGGCTATATAATGTGGGTAAAGTACCTAGTGTAATGAATAACGTATGGAAACGATAAACATCATAAGTTGTATTACTGTCTGTGGTAGTCTGAATAATGGTCCTGAAAAGATGTCTGAGTCCTAATTTCTGGAACCTGTGAATATGTAACCTTATATGTCAAAAGGAACTTTGCAGATGTGGTTAATTTAAGGATCTTGAGATGGGGGGATTTTCCTTGATGATCCAGGCAGGCTCGAAATGTAATTATAAAGAGACCTTTTAAGAGAGAGGCATGAAGGTCAAAGGCAGAAGAAGGCAATGTGACAATGGAAGTAGAAATTGGTGTGAAGCCGCAAGCCAACGCATGCAATGCTGAAAGCCTCTAGAAGCTGGAAGAAGAAAGGGATGAATACACCACTGGCATCTCCAGAAGCAATTAATCCCACTGACATCCTGATTTTAGCTTAGCTCTGTAAGACTAATTCAGGGCTTCTGACTTATTTGTGGTGTTTTAAACCACTCAGTTTGTGTTAATTTGTTGTAAGGGCAATGGGAAATGAATACACTTCCCATCCATAACCCCTGTCTCTAGCTATGTTGAAGTCTTTACCATCCCCCAAATCTGACTTTTACTTGCATGCTTCTTGCCTTTCTTTACACATATGCTTTTCCTCCCTGTTTCTTCCTATCTCCCACATCACTGCCTTTCTCACATCTTCTCTACTCAGGAAATCCCTACTTATCCTCTGAGAGGGAGGACCAGATCATCTCAGATATACTTTGCTAGCTAAGAAAAGAGTCCTGAGACTGCTTTGAAATCTTGTGGTCCTTTATCCATAGCTCATGAAAATAACTCTGAGCTAGCAGTGTATATTATTTTTATTTCATCCTGGAGCTATGTCTTAGCAATATTTTTATTGGAGAAAAAACTGAGAGCAAACTCTCTGTTTCCCACATTCCTATTGCCAAATTTCTCTGTGTGATTTACTTTCACTGCACTGATTCTAGAAATTGTATTGACAACTGTGTTCTAAGATGACCCTTTGATTCATCCAGATGGTGTGAAAATGTTCCTCTTCAAAAACCCCACACTGCTTTTCAACATCCTAATGGGTAGAATCTCTAAATCTTTAGGGTGTCAAGAAAAGCAAAGGGCATATTTACACTTGAGTTGGGTGAAATTAATTAACATGGAAGTTAATATTTACAATTAATGGCGATTACCTGACTTCAATAGTGAGATTGTGTAGCTACTTTGTATCATTCACTCTTTTTTTTGTTGTTGTTTTTGAAATTGTGGCAAAAAATGGATAAAATAAAATTCACCCTTTTAAAACATTTTTTGAATTCCTGGAGTATAAAAGTAGTAGGATAACCAGTGGTAGGATCCTTCTTGCTGAACAATCAATATTATCTTTTGAAAAGAGGTTTGAATATCTTTTCTTTGAAAATCCTGGTGCAAAACTTCACACCCTGATCATTTAGGAGGTAGTTATCAGACACTGGAGATGAAATACTGGGGATTTTTGTGTTCTGGTTCTCAGTATACAACCAAAGGTAGAATTTTGACATTGAGAATAAATGCCACTCGTTTCTTATGGAAAATTTGTAGTTTACTGAACAACAGCACAAATGAAAGGTGAGATACTTTACCGGTAATATTGTAGGTCTCCGTGAGTAAAAACTCAGTTAAAAGTATATTGAGGGGGGACACTGTGTGTAGATAGACCTGGACATGATCTCTAATCACAAATGGTACTTTTAGAAGGACCAGATTCTTGATACAGAGACATTTTATTTGGTGGCAATAACCATGGCTTGTCCATAGAATGATGCCGTGTTATTCTTCTGACCTAACTGCAAAGAGATAAAGATTCTGCAAGAGCTGCAGTTCTTCAAAGTATGCAATATGGATTTCCAAGATGAATGTAGTTTCTCTCTCTGAGGAATTCTGAACAGTGATAAAGTTTCACAAGTTTATGCATATCTTTTGTTTTATATCCTTCCCTAAAAGAACTTGTGGTAATGAACAAAGGGGAAGAAATAACATTTTTTAATAACTATGTGGAAAGCTCTATAGTAAGTGCTTCACATGTTATCTCATTTAATTCTTACAACTACCTTATCTAGTAAATTATCTCCCATTTGACACTTTAAGGAAGCAGCTAAGAGATGTTTCATAACTTGCCTAGAAAAAGTAGGATTTGAATGCAGGATTGTATTATTCCAAAGCTCACAATGTGCTTTACACAACATCAAAGTAACATATTGTAGAAATGAGTACCTTTCCCGTTTGAAACAAATGAGTCCTGGAAACTCTTACCCTGTTTAGTTACGGGATGGCTGAGAAAATAGAAGGTGTCGAGATCATGAAAGAGAGAAGTTAACAAAGAGCATTGTAATCCAGAAATAATAACACAATAGACAAGTAGAAATTGTATGGCTAATTTTACCAAACTGAATAGCTTGAACTATTCAGTGTGACTATACACATTGATCAAATTAAATGAGTATACCATAGTCTAAAGAGGACTAGATTTATATTCTATCCAAGAAGTCATTAATTATGTTGGTTACTATCTTCATCATGGTTATCATTTTTCTTAGACATAGCCTAATCTATAAGATTTTACTGTATTTCCCTGAATTACTAAATTCTTCTATTTTTGCAGTTTCACTAAATATTTCAGAAGCTTTACTAATTAAAAAGGTAATTTATAATATTTATCACTAACCAGTTGATAACAAAACGCTTCCTTATAGCTTCTCAAGATAATAGCTAGAAAACAAAGCTTTTAATTATTCTTATAATTTGCTTCAACTTCACTGATAGTCTGTTGTATATTTTCTGCATATGTAATTACAGCAGGTTTTGACCATTTTCTCTGAGTTAAATAATTCCAGTTACTTTAACCTGCCATTGTTTCTCTTTCTCTCTTATTTCTTTCTCCCTCCCTCCGTCTCTCTTTCTCTTGTTATAAGATATATTATTTGTCTAATTTTAATAGATATTCCAGCAGTTAAACATTCTTATTGTAAATTTCTTGCAATTTTTAAATGTGGAATTCCAGTAAAAAGCAGTAGGTAGAAAGATAGATTGAAATTTATGTAAACATATTATTCTTCATCAGGCAGGGCTAGCTGACTGACATCTGCCTTGGTTTGGATTCAAATACAGATTTAAAGGGAGGCTATACATGAAAATTATCCCCGGGCTCCTCCCTGCTGCTTTTCCCAATTTCTGCAGCAGCCTGCATGCTTGTATTTAGAATTTACCAATTGTTTTGGCTCTTATATGTGCTTGGCTTTTGTTTTGATTTACTCTACAATGGCAGGATGTGCTGGGAACTGATGTGATGAAGTAAAGGAAAGCAAATAGCCTTTGTCATGTTTAATTTCCTTTAAAATCTATTTGCCAGTGAAAGGCCTTTAAATTTTTTCTTTATAATTAAATGTTTGTTAAAGCAAAAGGCCTCTTCTTGTATCTATAGAATAAATCAGAGTTTCTTTAATCATAGGTGGTTAATCCTCACTACTCCTTTACCCAAATAAATTTCATAAGATGCTAAAGATGTCAAGGAAAATTCTTATCTCTGACTAGAAGAAAATATTTTTTTCACAGATAAGATGTGAAGGGTTCTGAGTTGTCCACCACTCTTTTGGGTTCTACATTATTCTATATCCATTTTCAACAAAAGCATAAGTTATGGGAACATTGTATTAAAATAACATTAAAGTCCATACCATGTCCCTGGATCAGAAGTCTCCAAATCATAAAAATTGCAGTGCTCCATCAATTGATCTGTAGATTTGATATAATTTAAGTCAAAATACTGACTTGTTTATTTTTGGGGAACTTGCCAGTCTGGGTCTAAAACTTCCATAGAAAGGCAAAAATTAATAGTCCACTCATTCCTGAAGAACAAGGGAGGTAGATTTTCCTTACCAGGTAGCATGAGTTTTAAAATTCATTTATTTATTTATTTTTAAACATTTATTTTAGGTTTGGGGTATATGTGCAGTTTTGTTATAAAGGTAAACTAGTGTCACAAAAGCATTGAATTTTATGCCATATTATCTATGGTTGAAATATAATGGAGAGCGAGTTTATTTTAAAACCATGTGTCTGTTTAAGGTTTGATTTATGCTGACTTAAGGATGTGACGAGTTTTAGAAATCTGAGTATAGGAATGAATGTTCTATTGAGAGTATCGAGTTTATAGCTTTCAGCTCTACTGATCATGGATATTAACCAACTCTTTAAGCAGTGTTTGACTCATGGCCATCAGGGTAAAGTCTGTGTAATTAGGGCTTTAGGACATTGGAATTAGTTAAACCAATTGCTTCTAAATTCTATCCACTGCTTTAATCCAGCACTTTAGGCATCAACGGGTGATGATGGGAACGATTCTGTAACTTGCATTTATGGTCTAAGAGTTCACTGGTGTATATACCTGAGTTAATTGGGGATTTTAGGTAGCCAAAATTAGAAAATAGAATGCACAGTATGAGAAATGCCCACATCTCTCAGGATGGGGGATGCTGGGGCCTCCATACCATCAACTAGCACTTACACAACTCACTCCATTTGCCACATCATCACCATCACCAACAAGCACTTGACCTCCATCCTAACTTCAACAATCACCTTCTGTCTGCCTAATTGATGCTATAGAAGAACAACAGAGACCCAGAAGGGCAAGAGGGTGGTGGTGACGAGTGGTGGATGATGAAAGATTACTTACTGGTGTGAACCTTGAAAATTTGAGACAAGTCTTAGTTAATTTGGAAAGTTTATTTTGCCAAGACAGCATTGAGGATGCGCACCCCTAACACAGCCTCAGGAAGTCCTGACAACATATACCCAAGGTGGTCAGGGTACAGCTTAGTTTTATACATTTTGGGGAGACATGAGACATCAATCAATGTATGTAAGAAGTACATTGATTCGGTCTGGAAAGGCGGGACAACTTGAAGCAAAGGCAGGAAGACTGGAAGTGGGAAGTGGGCTTCCAAGTCACAGGTAAGAGAGATGAACAGTTTGCATTATTTTGAGTTTCTGATTAGCATTTTTAAAGGAGGCAATCAGATATGCATCTATCTCAGTGAGCAGAGGGGTGACTTTGAATAGAATGGGAGGCAAGTTGGCCCTAAACAGTTCCCAGCTTGACTTTTCCCTTTAGCTTAGTGATTTGGGGGCCCCAATATTTATTTTCTTTTCACACTGGGTACAATGTACATGATTTGAGTGATGGATACCCTAAAAGCTCTGATGTCTCCACTGTGCAATCTATGCATGTAACAAAATTATACTTGTATCCCATAAATTTGTACAAATAAAAATAAATAACAAAAACAAAACAAAAATAACAATGGTCCTAGCCATAAAGCAATTTTTATTTTAGCGGGGAGGACAGAAATGTATCTAACCAATTATACTGGAAAGTGGAATGAGCTCAATATACTAAAGCAGAATTATTGTGCATCATAAATGCTTAAGAGGAGGGAAAGGGTAATCTGACTGGAGGGATTGAGGAAGATTAGAGAAGTTGCCATTGACTTGGCCTTGAAGCAAAAACAGGGGTTTATTTATTTAGCAAATCAACATGTATTCAGTGCCTAGAATTTAGGAATCATTGGAAGGGCATACTGAGAAGAAATCATATTGAGATCAAAGATCAAAAGAGAAAAAAATGCAAGGAAGTTTTTAGAATGTTGAGTCACAGAACGGTCTTAAAGCAAAGAACTATAGGAGGAAAGAGGCAGCTGAGGAATGTAAATTAGAAATATGGATCAGGGGCATTTCATGGATTTTACTCATTTTTATGCAAGTAATTGGGATACTTTCTTCAGTCAGCAGCAACCATGGAAGGTTTTGAGTTGAGTGAAATGAACAGAGCATGATTTATTGGTGGATGTATTGGAGGGAAGGAAAAATTATACTGAGGAAGACCAATTAGAAAAATTTAACAACAGTTTAGGCAAACAATGAGGGCAGTCAGACCCTGGGTGACAGGTTCAATAGAAGAGCAAACCTCAGCATCATGCAACATATCCATGTAACAAACCTACACATGTGCCTCCTGAATCTAAAATTAAAAAGAAAAAAGAGAGAGGGAAAAAAATGTTAGGGGAATGAGAAGGTATGATTAAAGAAACTTCTCTGAAGAGGTAACCTTTGAAGTGAGCCCTGAATAACAAGGAGGATACAGTAATACTTTGGGGCAAGTCTCCTGGACAGAAAAAAAATTGCATGTGTAAAGGCCTTTAGGTGTGAGAAGCTCATTAGAATGGAGAAAAAATAAGTCTAGAGAAACATGAAGCAGAATGAAATTGAAAGAGTGAGCAGGGTTCTGGGATAGCATGCTGAGAAGTAGATTTTATTTTAAATGTCACAGCAAATCATTGAGGGTTTTCAGCAAGAAGATTAAACGATTTGATTTAAGTTTGTAAATGATTTCTCTGCCTAGGGTGTGGAAAATGGGTTGCTTGGGGCTAGAAGCGAAAACTGGGAAAACAGCTGAGGGGATGGCTAATGGACTCATCATGGTGTTGAAAGTGATGAACAAAAGATAACCCCTAAATATTCATCAAGTTTAGCATTTTCCTATATAATTGGACTGAGTTAAAGACAGCTAATCACATATATTCGGTTCAGTATCACTACACTTTTTCTTGTCTTGGTGTTTCCTCATTCTCAGGACCCAAATTAATTAAGTACATGTGAGCACTTTGAAGATTTTATGATCCGTGCATGAGAAATGATGTATGAAGAGAAGCCCAGAATTATAAATAGAAGGATGATGCCATGTTGTCAGGCTGCTCTTGCCAAAAATGTGAATGTGTCCATCTTACTGCTGAGTCATTGGTGCACTTGTCTACTTGTCTCGGTGGACTAAAAGAGTCTCTAGTCCACTGTTTTTGTTTGTTTGTTTTAAACATTTCCATGGAAATATTTAACAAGGACATTTTCAGTGAAGAAATATGAATAGTGATCTTTGTTTTGTGACTAATGTTGTAATTTTTGTCACATGTAAATGAACTGAGCCTCAAATTATTCACATTCTGATATACCTCTATTCAACTCTCAAACTATCATTTCATGTTATAATTTTGCTACCATTTATAAAAACCATCACCACATTACCTATTTAATAGTTGAATGAGAGTGTTCTGACTTTGAGGGAAAAATCTGCTAACTAGACAATCCCACATGACCCACAATTTATTATAAGTATAAAAAATGAATTAACTCATAATATTTAGGGTTGGTTTGTTTGCTTGTTTTTGAGACAGGGTCTTACTGTATTGCCCAGGCTGGAGTGTGTTGTACAAGCTTTCTAAGTCTCTTCTCATTATATTAGAGTTTTACCTAAAATAATAAATATTAAACATACTGCATATTGTAAAATTTTCTAGTTTTACTAAATCATTTTACATGCTGAGAAAAATCAAGAAAAAAAGTTGTTTTGAGTGGTATCTTGGTAAATGTAAAACACTTTAAAGTTAAGACTATGTCTGCTTCATTTGGAGTTGAATCCCCAGGATCTAGCATAGTGGTATAGAAGAAGCTGAAAACTTTGGGATGAATAAATAAAATCATTAGTTGCTGGAGTAGTCGGGGGCATAATGTCTTTGATGCAAACTATTGCTTCCAAAGGTTTGCTTAACATAGATGTGAGTCTAACATTTTTCTTCTAGTTAACATCATGCTAACTAAAACGCTCATATCTTGCTGCAAACTTTTTCATAAGTTCTACTTTCAAGTTCTTTGGCAAATAAAACATCTTGACAGACTACTTTATAAGTGAGGCCAACTAATAAAGTAGTTACATCATTTACATCTGTGTCTTCAGTCTAATAATTGGTATAAATCTAATTTATCTTCATATTCTTGATTATTCAACAATGCTTTCCCTGTAAAAATACACTTGATCATCTCAAGTGCCTCTTTTTGAATCAGAACAAATCTAATCTAACTTGCCCATCCTGGGCTGCACCAAACTATCCCTTGCCAGGAGTTCTGCCTTCCTTGGTGCTTCTGAAACAAACCGTGATGATACTTCAAGCAGTTTTTTTTTCTCTGCTTGTTTGTGCGTTTGAAACATTGCTCATAACCAAGATTTTGCCCTCTTACCTTTTAACTTCAAACTGTTTTTCCAAATTGATTTAAATGTTATGTATTCAATGGATGTTTCCGTGGATCTATTTTTCAGAGTTTTTCACTGAATGGCTAAGTCAGGCTCATTTTGTATCTCCACAGTGATTAAACAACCTCTGTTTTAAATGAACATAAAAATATGACTTACAAATTTGTGGCCAAGTGCAGTGCTCACTTGGAGTTCTTTACTTGTGCTTGGGGACTGTTTTATGATGCTTTGAATCACCAAATGCCCTGTGATGTACCCCATGCTTCAAGGTTGTTCTGAATTCATCTTAGTATCTTTTCCATTTTCACCACTTACAAGCTTTTGCTCCAAACATAACTGCTTGTGATCACCTCTGGAAATTTCTAATTGAAACTATAATTTTAAATAAATACATCTTTTGAAACAATAAATAGAGTGACACTTAGTTCTCTAAAGTTAGAATCTCTAGACTTGTTGCTATTTTCAGACTAGCTTCAACAGGAAATGTAACTAAACATAGTTTCATGTCTGTACACAGAACTTTTGGTTAAGTACCTTTGTGGTACTTGAACTACATGTGGTTGAACCAATGGTTATGAGTGTGCATGTTCAATCAAAAATAAACAATTATGGTTTGTAAGAAGACACACTGTTTTGTAAATTCTCTTTCTCTTTCTCTCTCTCTCCCTCCCACTTATAGTTGAACTAGAAAATTCTAACCATGAATACTATTGATTTTTTAAGGAAAAATCCATCTAGGTAGTAGTATAAGTTGTCCTAGTCTTTTCTCGTTATATTACAGTTTTAGCTAAAATAATGAATATTAAAAATATTGTATTTTGTAAAATTTTCTAGTTTTACTAAGTCATTGTACATGTTGAGGAAAATCAAGAGAAAAATTCTTTGACCCATTTTTTAGAGAAATACTAGCCCTATGATTGGGAGTTATTAGTGGTATCTGTGGTCACAGTCGTGCAAACGTTCACTTTGATTTGATTACAGTGTTAATGACACTTGCTTCCCCAACAACTCTGATGTACCATATTTTCTAGTCTCTCAATATATGTGAATATTTTCTACTTAGAGGATTTAAAACATGAATTTACTGACTTGGAATAGTATGAATTATTCTGCTTCTAAGGGTGTTTCAGTCAGCCCTATAATGCACCTAGTGTGAGAAGCAGTGACACAAAAAAGAATAGAGCCAAACCTCAGGTAACATCCCTTTTAGGTGTAGAGAGAAGGGGACCTGTAGAAGTAGAGAAAGAAATCTGAAAAGAGAAAAATTAGGAGCATCAGGGTGATTGATGCATGTGAAGCAGGAAGAAAGGCTTAAAAGCAGTTGTTAGTGGAGAAATGAAGACAGATAAGAAAATAAACAGGCCTTTGAAGCTGAGGTCTAGGAAATTGTTGGTGTGGGGAATGCAACTGAAATTGCCAGTTGAGTCAGGCAGCTATGAGCAAGTTCTATGGTAGATATAAACCATGCTTTCAAACAAAGAAGTTGAAGTGAGAAAAAAAGAGCCCAGATGCTGAGGACATGGAGGAATTAAGAAAGCAGTTGAGGTAGAGAAAGAGTTTAAGGAGGGCTGAATGTTATAACAGCTGCCATTATTTGACTACTTATTATGCACTGTGGAGAGTTCTAAATGCTTTAGTTAATTTAATCTTCATGAGACACCTAAGAGAAAAATCCTGCTATTATTATTTATATTTTGGATAGGAGTTTAAGGCACAGAGAGGTCAAAGCAAGTGTCAGGATTCAAAGAAGGAGGTTTTGCTCCAGAGGCCTCCTGAATTTAACCACTGTGCTAGAGAGACAGGGACATTCAATGGAGCATTAATGTCCTGAGCTGGTGACAGGTCGAGCTGAGCCTGTTGAGGAATCAGCATCAGTGGAGGAGGAAAGAGATGAGGATGCAGGGAGGCTCGGTGTCTTTGAAATAGATAAGAGAGGCTACCACAATGTAATGGTTTCCACTTGACACAGAAAAAAAATGCCTTACTAATTAGAGGGCCAGGGAGACACAAGAGGAGCCTAAAAAAATGGAATGAATTAGAATCATCACTGTGGAGTCTGTGATAGGGAGTCAACTAAGGTGGAAATAAGTAATTACCAAATAACAATGAGGGGTCAGCATCGACAAAGGAATATGTTTGTAATAGAGGATGTTAGCTTCACAGCTGTATCTGAAGCCTGGGAATGCAGGTTGAGAGGGACATTGAGATGTAATGAGGGATATGACATCTTAGACAGAGAGCTGAGATGCTCTCAGGAATGTCGTTGATATCCCTATCTGTAATAGAAAGAGGTAAGTATAGCAAAAAGTAAGAGCCGTAATTGGTTTGCACATTTTAAAAATTGGATTATGATTAAAGGAAAACATTTAAAGACCTTGTCTAAAGGATTATAAAATTCTTGAGTCTAGGCACTCTCCATAACTTAAATTAACTTCCCCATTTCTTCTACAGGAATATTCCTCTGTTATAAGGATTCAATAAATATGGTGACTTTATTGTTATTCAAAAGATTATAGGGAACTTTAGGAGGTGGTATGCGTGCAGAGGAGTCCATCTACAAAACCTTTATAGCCCATCTTCTAAGCTAAGCTGATTTTGGAAAAGGAGCTCTTTAAAGGAGAATCCAGCTACAGAAGTGACCTTTAAAACTGTCCTATCCAGACTCTGGCTCTCTAAATTGGAATCTTTGACAAAATCACAGCTGGAAGACAGCAGCCAGTAATACAGCAGCCATTAATACAGCTCCATGGCCAAAGAGGAGAGATTTTTGTTTCTACTAATTACACAAAAATATGCAATATTCAGCCAGGTGTGGTGGCTCACACCTGCAATCCTTGCACTTTGGGAGACCAAGTCAGAAGAATCACTTGGGCCTGGGAATTTGAGATTAGCCTACACAGTGTAGCAAGACTCCATCTCTATTAAAAAATAAAGTCAAATTAAAAATAAAATTAAAATGCAACATTTATTGCTAAGATGTGCTTCTTGAGGATGGACTTGAAATGGCCCACCACCAGGACATTAAAGACAAGGTCTGCTCCTGTTTTCTCTTGAGAGAGGAAGAATACTAGCTAGATTTACAGAAGCATCAATACCAATATGCTTAGTGTATTTAGTATTCTTGCACTTATAACAGAGCATTGGATAATTGGCTTGAAATCTGACCTCAGCTTTTCATTCAGTATGCTAATGATGGTATAAAATTTGCACTCCTTACATAAATAAACGTACCCTCAAATGTGTCATTTTCCTGCATTGACAGATGGATCGCATGCTTGAAATTACCACAAATTCTTATTCTGAGCAGCTTTGCACAGCACTCTGCATCCACTTTTGTTGTTTGCCGCATGTTATAGCACTGCTTGTGCCCTGAGCCTGCGTCTCAAGGTAGCTACAGCATGACATTTTCCTTGAACAGTGATAGGCAGAATTTAATTGACTTCATTTTGCTTGGATTCTCAAAGGCTTCTGTGGTTATGCCTATTACCTAACACTGCTCTCAGGAGGTATAAAACGGTGTCCAATTATTCTTGTTGCATGTCATTGAGTGACTTGGTGCCACTTGCAGCAGCCCTTCTTGCATTCTGAAGACTCCATTCCTGAATCTGTTGTGACATAGAGACTCTAGGGACCAATGAGGTTTTGTGTAGGAGGGCTAACTTTTCTTTTCCCCTTAGAGTACCTTTGTCTGGATTTCGCCACCTTTCCTATCTTTATAAAGAGACCTTAAATGAAGGTACAGCTATAAGATGAACAAATAGCTGGCTATTAAAAATCCCTAAATTGTCATACAAATGCAAACATGATCCCAAATGATTGGTTTGAACAAACTTCAGACTTTACTGATTGGAGGTAGGCAAATTCTCAGTTATAGGCTGACCTTCCACTGCCCTCAGAGCTAACCCTCTAAACAAGATTAAGCTTATGTCTAGGATGGGAGAGAGAGAGGAGGGAGGATGGCTGGAAGAAAGGAAGATGTTTCACTTCCCTATGTTGTGGCTTAATGTAATGGCTTAAGAAAAATAACTAATTTTTTCCTCACAATTTGTTAGGCCAGATCAGATATTGGCTTGGTGATTCTTCTCTTCATGTGACATCAACCTGGCTGCATTCAACTGGTTACTGGGCTGGGCTGGGCTGGGTTGGTCTGGGCTGGAAATTCCAGGAAGCCTTCACTCCCATCTGTGGTGCTTCAGGGCTCCTCTGTATATTTTCTTTGTTTCTTTCACTGTTGTAGTGTTCTCTAGAGAAATAGAACCAATAGGCTGTGTGTGTGTATATGTATACATAACAGCCTGTATGTTTGTGTGTGTATGTGTGTATACATAAACATACAAATGAGGCATGCCTCATTTTATTGTGTTTTGCTTTATGGTGCTTGACAGATATTTTATTTTTTACCAATTGAAGGTTTGTGACAACTCTGCATCTAACAAGTGTATTGATGCCATTTTTCCACAGCATGTTCTCACTTTGTGTCTCATTTTGGTAATTCTCACAATATTTCAAACTTTTTCATTATCACTAATTTGTTACGGTGTTATATGTGACCAATGATCTTTGTTGTTACTATTATAATTGTTTTAGGGTGTCAAAAACCATGCCCATTAAGATTGTGAACTCAAGTGATAGATTGTGTGTTTTCTGACTGCTCCACCGATCACCCATTTATTATCTCTCTCTCTCTCCCCTCAAACCCCCCTATTCTCTGAGATACAACAATAGTAAAATTAGGTCAATTAATAATCCTACAGTGGCCTCTGCATGTTCAAGAGTTTTCGGTCTTTTACTTTAAATTAAAAGCTAGAAATGATTAATCTTAGTGAGGAAGGCATGTTGAAAGCTGAAATAGGTTGAAAGCTAAGCCTCTTGTGCCAAACAGCTATCCAAGTTGTGAATGAAAAAAAAAAAAATTCTCGAAGTTGTGAATGCAAAGAAGTTCTTGAAGGACATTAAAAATACTACCCCAGTGAATATATGAATGGTAAGAAAGCGAATAACCAGATTTTTTTGCTCATATGAAGTTTTAGTGGTCTGGACAGAAGGTTCAAACCAGCCACAACATTCCCTTAAACCAAAGCCTAATCTCAAGCAAGGTCCAAACTCTATTTCTATGAAGGCTGAGAGAGATGAGGAAGCTGAAGAAGAAAAGTTGAATGCTAGGAGAGGTTGGTGCATGAGGTTTAAAGGAGAGAAGCCATCTCCATAACATAAAAGTAAAAGGTGAAGTAGCAAATGATGTAGAAGCTGCATCAAGTTATCCAGACCTAGCTAATATCGTTGATCACAGTGGCTACACTAAATAACAGATTTCAGTGTAGAGGAAACAGTCTTACATTGGAAGAGATGTCACCTAGGACTTTCATAGTTAGAGTGGAGAAGTCAGTGCCTAGCTTCAAAGGACAGGTTGACTCTACTCTTAGGGCTAATGCAGCTGGCGACTTTAAATTAAAGCCAGTGTTCATTTAGCATTTCAAAAATCCTAGGGCTCTTAAGAATTATGCACACTGGTTTCAAAGAACTTGACTACTGCCTTAATTTCATTATTTGCCCAGGAGTTATTCAGGAGCAGATTGTTCAATTTACATGTAGTTGTGTGGTTTTGAATGAGTTTCTTAATCTTGAGTTTCAATTTGACTGTGATGTGATCTAAGAGACTGTTATGATTTCAGTTCATTTCCATTTGTCAAAGAGTGTTTTACTTCCAATTATGTGATTAATTTTAGAGTAAGTTGCATGTGGCACCAAGAAGAATGTATATGCTATTCTTTTTGGATGGAGAGTTCTGCAGATACCTATCAGGTTCACTTGACCTAGAGCTGAGTTCAGGTCCTGAATATCCCTGTTAATTTTCTGTCTTGATTATCTGCCTAATATTGACAGTGGGGTGTTTAAGTCTACCACTGTTACTGTGTCTAAATCTCTTGGTAGGTCTCTAAGAACTTGTTCTATGAATCTGACTGCTCATGTATTGGGTGCATATATATTTAGGATAATTAGCTCTTCTTGTTGAATTAATCCCTTTACCATTATGTAATGTCCTTCTTTGTCTCTTTTGATCTTTGTTGGTTTAAAGTCTGTTTTGTCAGATACTAGAATTGCAACCCCAGCTTTTTTTCCGCTTTCTATTTGCTTGGTAAATTATCCTCCATCCCTTTATTTGGAGCCTATGTGTATCTTAGCACATTAGATGAGTCCCTTGAATACAGCACACTGATGTGTCTTGATTCTTTATCCAGCTTGCCATTCTGTGTCTTTTAATTGGGGCATTTAACCCATTTACAGTTAAAGTTAATATTGTTATGTGTAAATTTGATCCTGTCATCATGATGCTAGCTGGTTATTTTGCAGACTTGTTGATGCAGTTACTACATAGTGTCCGTGGTCTTTATATTTTGGTATGGTTTTGCAGTGGTTTGTAATGGTTTCTCCTTTATATATATAGTGCTACCTTCAGGAGTTCTTGCAAGGCAGGCCTGGTGGTGACTAATTCCCTCATCATTTGCTTGTTTAAAAAGGATTTTATTTCTCCTTTGCTTATGAAGCTTAGTTTGGCTGGTTTGAAATTCTGGGTTTGAAATTCTTTTTTTTTTTTTTTTGAATGTTGAATCTTGGCCCCCAATCTCTTCTAGATTGCAGGATTTCTTCTGAAAGGCCTGCTGTTAATCTGATGGACATGAACAGACACTTCTCAAAAGAAGACATATATGTCACATGAGAAAAAGCTCAACATCATTGATCATTAGAGAAATGCAAATCAGAACCACAATGAGATACCATCTCATGTGGGTCAGAATTGTGATTATTAAAAGGTCAAGAAACAACAGATACTGGTGAGGATGTGGAGAAATAGGAGCTACACTGTTGGTGGGAATGTAAATTAGTTCAACCATTGTGGAAGACAGTGTGGCAAGTCCTCAAAGACCTAGAACCAGAAATACCATTTGACCCAGCAATCCCAAGGAATATAAATCATTCTGTTATAAAGACACATGCACACGTATGTTCGTTGCAGCACTGTTCACAATAGCAAAGACATGGAATCAACCCAAATGCCCACCAATGATAGACTGGATAAAGAAAATATGGTACATATACACCATGGAACACTATGCAGTCATAAAAAAGAATAAGATTATGTTCTTTGCAGGGAAATGGACAGAGCTGGAAGCCATTATTCTCAGCAAACTAACACAGGAACAGAAAACCAAACACCACATGTTCTCCCTTATAAGTGGAAGCTGAACAATGAGAACACATGGACACAGGGAGGGGAACAACACACACTGGGGCCTGTTTGGGGGTTGCTGGGGGAGGGAGAGCATCAGGATAAATAGCTAATGCATGTGGGGCTTAAGATCTAGGTAATGGGTTGATAGGTGCAACAAACCACCATGACACACATTTATCTATGTGACAAACCTGCATGTCCTGCACGTGTATCCCACAACTTAAATTAAATTAAATTAAAGTAATTATGCTAAATCTACTCTCTTTGTGCTCTATAAATGGAACAACAAAGCCTGGATGACAGTATTTCTGTCTGCAGCATGATATACTGAATATTTTAAGCCCACTATTAAGTCCTACTGCTTAGGAAAAAGATATTTCTTTCAAAATATTACTGCTCATTGACAATGCACCTGATCACTAGAGAACTCTGATGAAGGTGTACAAGAAGATTAATGTTTCTTTCATGCCTGCAAAAACAACATTCATTCTGCAATCCATGGATCTAGGAGTCATTTTTATTTTCAAGTCTTACTATTTAAGAAACACATTGCATACAGTTTTAGCTGCTATAGATAGTGATTTCTGTGAAGGATCTGGGCAAAGTAAATTTTAAAACTTCTGGAAAGGATTTACTACTCTAGATACAATTAAGAACATTTGTGACTCACAGGAGAAGGTCAAGATACCAACATTTACCGGCATTTGGAAGAAGTTGATGCTAACCCTCATGATGACTTTGAAAGTTTCAAGGTTTCAGTAGAAGAAGTAACTGCAGATGTTGCTGAATTGCTGCAATTCATGATAAAACTTGAAGGGATGAGGAGCTACTTCTTATGGGAGCCAAGAAATTGATTTCTTGAGATGGATTCTACATCTGATGAAGACGCTGTGAACATTGTTGAAATAACAGCAAAGGTTTTAGAATATAACATAAACTTACTTGATAAAGCAGTGGCAGTGTTTGAGGGAATTGACCTCAATTTTGAAAGAAGATATACTTTTGGAAAAATGTTATCAAACAGCATCACATGCTACAGAGAAATCTTTCATTAAACGAAGAGTCAATGAATGTGGCAAACTTCATTGTGGTATTATTTTAAGAAATTGGCATAGCCACCCAAAACTTCACAACCACCACCCTCATCAGTCATCAGTTACCACCATTTAGGCAAGACCCTCTGTCAGCAAAAAGAGTACAAGTTGCTGAAGACTCAGGTGATTGTTATCATTTTCTAGTATAAAGTATTTTTAACTAAGGTATGTACACTTTTTAGACACAATGCCATTACACACTTAATAGACTACAGGACAGTGCAATGTAGACATAACTTTTATATTCACTGGGAAACAAAAAAACTCGTGAGTTATTATATTATGATATTTGCTTTATTGCAGTGATCTGAAACTGCACCTGCAATATCTTTGAGGTATGCCTGTGTGTATGTGTACATATATGTATGTATACACATACATACACAGAGAGAGAGAGACAGAGAGAGACAGAGAGAGAGAGAGAACAGAGGTTATTTTAAGAATTGGTTCATTTGGTCATGGAGGTTGGTGAGTCCAAAACATGCAGGATGGTCCAGCAGACTGAGGACCCAAGGAGTGGATTTTGCAACTCAAATCCGAAGGCTGTCAACTGGGAGATTTCCCTCTTCCTTTGAGAACATCAGTTGTTGTTATTGTTGTTGTTTTTGTTTCTTAAGGCCTTCAATTCTTTGAATGAGGCCCATCCACATTATGGAGGGTACTCTATTTTACTCATCTACTGATTAATCTCATCTAAAAAATAGTTTCACAGCAACGTAGATGTGTTTGACCAAATATCCAAGTACCATGGACTAGCCAAGCTGGCATATAAGGTTAATCATCATACTCTCTATGTGGTATCTCATCATTTAGCCCAAAGAAGCTTGGGTTTCTTTACAGCATAGCATTTGGCTTCCCATGGAGAGCAAGTGGATCTGTTAGACCTGGGCTCAGGAGTCCCAGGATATCATTACTGTTGCGTTCTATTGGTGAAAGAAAGTCACAGGTCTAGCTCATAGCTAAGGGGAAGAAAACTACAACCTACTTCATGGTGTGAGGAATAGCATGTGTGGGCAGGGATGAGAGGAATAGTTGGAGACTAGCTATCACAATCTTCCCTCTGGCCACAGCACTTCTTGTCCCTTTTCGGAAAGTCTCATCACATTACAGTGCTGGATCCAGCTTCAAGGTCCAAAATCACATCGACTAAATCACGTATATTTAAAGTTGATGTTCCCGGCCGGGCGCGGTGGCTCAAGCCTGTAATCCCAGCACTTTGGGAGGCCAAGGCGGGCGAATCACAAAGTCAGGAGTTCAAGACAAGCCTGGCCAATATGGTGAAACTCCATCTCTACTAAAAATACAAAAATTAGCCGGGAGTGGTGGCAGACACCTGTAGACCCAGCTACTCGGGAGGCTGAGGCAGGAGAATCACTTGAACCCGGAAGGCGGAGGTTGTAGTGAGCCGAGATTGGGCCACTGCACTCCAGCCTGGGAGACAGAGTGAGACTCCGTCTCAAAAAAAAAAAAAAAAAAAAAGAAAAGAAAAGAAAAGAAAAGAAAGTAGATGTTCCCTGTTTATCTAGAGACTTGTACCTAAAATGATACCTTCTGTATGATCTCCCTTCCCTGCAACATACTTTGATGAGACAGGGATTGTTGTATCTCTAGCAATAAAGTCAGCCATTCAAAGGAAGGGAAATGAGAGGCACATAGCAATCGGTGCTTCATAAAAATTCTGAGATCCAGCTGGGAACATGTTACCAATTCCCTCAAATCTAGGTTTCCTGAAAAGGATCCTGTTCTCTGGATGTGGATTTCTATTCCATTGTTTTCAGTGGCTCTTGACTCTCTCCTCTAAGTTAACCTTCCTTTTCTGTAAGAAATGTCTCTCATTTGCAAACGGAGTCACTTTCTGAGCCTATTTATTCCATTAAAGGTTTGGAGGCCTAAAATCTTCTTTTCATTTTGTCCTGTCACTCTCCCTTTTCTTCCAAGGTGGTACAGCTTCTTTTAAAACTTTGTAATTTTCTAATATATCCAATTATATTTCATTCCATTGGGCGAAAGCTATTTCCCCAAGTCTCTTTAAGACAGACACTTTTCTACTTTAGACTGAGAGTCAGAATCCTGTGCAGTAACATTTTTAAGAGTTTAATCACGCTTGTCTCCTAGCAGAGTGGAACTTACAAGGGTTTTAAGAGGTATCTTACTACCACATTCTTGACTTAATATTTACCCTGAGGCCACACTGTACTAGCAGTACTTGATTTGATCAGAGACCATTTTTTACTCTGAAAACCTTCTGCCATCTGGAGGGGCTGAGAATGAGAAATAATATCATTTTCTAAGCCAGCAAGTCCTGAGTTGGACTTTGTGGATTAAAATAACAGTTTCCTATTTCTGATGGGTAGGATTTTCCTGAATATGTCTTCTGCTCCATGTGGTATTGATTAGGTAGGTCACTTACTTGGCTGCATTTAGTCAGTAGCTGGTCTGGGCTGGATGGTCTAAGAAAGGTTCAGTCACATACCTGGCACCTCTGAGCTTTTCCATATGGCCTCTGTGTGGAATCATCCTGGGCTTGCTAATAGGATGACTGATTCAGACTGGCCAGACTTTTTCTTTTTCTTTTTTTTTTTTTTTTTTAAAAAACGGATTCTTGCTCTGTCTCCAGGCTGGAGTGCAGTGGCGTGATCTCAGCTCACTGCAACCTCCGCCTCCTGGGTTCAAGCGATTCTCCTGCCTCAGCCTCCTGAGTAGCTTGGACTACAGGTGCCCATCACCACGCCCGGCTAATTTTTGTATTTTTTAGCGGAAATGAGGTTTCACCATGTTGGCCAGGATGGTGTCGGTCTCTTGCAGACTGGTCAGACTTTTTATGTGGAGGCTGACTCCAAGGGTAGGTGTTTTAAAGGAACAGGCCTGCCCAATGTGTAAACACTTATCTAGCATTTGCTTGCATCATTTTTCTACTGTGCCAAAGCAAGTCATATGGCAAGGCCAGGATCAACATGGAAGAAACTGTGTCTGGAATTGGTGCGTTCTTGGTCTCACTGACTTCAAGAATGAAGCCGCGGACCCTCACGGTGAGTGTTACAATTCTTAAAGATGGTGTCTCCGGAGTTTGGTCCTTCTGGTGTTTGGACGTGTTCGGAGTTTATTCCTTCTGGTGGATTCATGGTCTCGCTGGCTTCAGGAGTGAAGCTGCAGACCTTGGCAGTGAGTGTTACAGTTCTTAAGGCGGCGCGTCTGGAGTTGTTTGTTCCTCCCGTTAGGAGTTGTCCGTTCCTCCCAGTGGGTTCGCAGCTTCATTCTTGAAGTCAGTGAGACCAAGAACCCACCAATGCCAGACACAAAACTACATGAAGTGGGAGTGCCAAGAGGTAGCATTTATTATGGGTCGCCCATATAACAATCTCTCACAGAGAATAGTTTGGTAGCTGTAGAGAAATAAATTTGTCATCTTCTTCTACCTTTTATTAGTAGTATGACTTAGGGCAAATTGCTGTGCTTCTGGGATTCTTATTTGCTGCTTGTAAAATAGAAAACATGACACAGATGTTCCTAGATCTTTGTGACAACTGTACACACATATGCATGCACACACACGAGGTACTCACAGTGGTACTTAACAATGGCTACCGTGTTTTCATGGTGTACTTGGCAGACCGGCAGTTAGATATTGAGTGGACTAACTGTGATTTTATCATATCAGGACCAGGTTTTAATCAGAAATCAGTGAGGCATAGCTCATGGTGATTAAAGGTAAAAAGGTTAAAAGTTGAAAAGAAAGGTCAGTGTTGGAGACCATTAGTTCTTGGCCAAAAGCTGTTGGCCTTGGGAGAGGTGGACGTTTGAGATCAGGGATCACAGTTATAGGAGAATACACAGTGATGGTGAAGATTGGAGCCAGAAAATAAGTCAGGATTATATGGGGTCCAAAAAAGCAGAGTCAGGGCACTCATGAATCCAAACCAGATACAGAAACTTCGGGAGTCAGAGAGCAGAAATTGGACATAGGCAAGAAATCCAGGAAAACAAGAATTAGATATGCCCAATATGTTGAAACAAATAGCTATGGGGTGCAAAGGCAAGAGAAAAATCAGTGGCTCCAAACATAATTATAGCCAAAAGTAAAACCTCGTCACAGTGTGTGGGCAGATCTTGAGCCACAGGTGGAAAAAGACATCTGGTTAGAATAGGATGGGAGCAAATTGGTAGCTCCCGACACGCATCAGAACCCCTTTAAATTTTCATGGGATTCAGGTTGTTCCTTCAATTATTTCAATGATCTAATCTTTAACTGCTTGAGAATATGATGTTTTCCTAAAAAGGGACTCCCACACAGAAACTGTCAGGCTATGAAGTTGTCGATGGCATTTGTAGTACTCACACAGTTCAAAAAAATGATGCTATCTCTACCATCTTTTGTTCCATCTGTAGAACAGTCAGTTTTTTTGGTTATAGCAGTTGTCTTCCTTGAATGTGTTCCTACTCAGAGGGAAATCAGAATTGCCAGTGCTCCTCTCTAAGTCTCAGTTGCAGAAATCAGGATTTTTTCTGAATCATTATGAGCATCTTATCTTTCCTCATGCTGATTATTATTTCAGTCTGAAAGCTTATGCTATCTTATAAAGTCACATTGTACTTTCGTTTTTCCATTGAAAATTCTGAATAGAATAAAATGAAATCATTTAAAGTCATGTTTAAGAAAAGTAGAGTTTCTTGATTAAAAAGGAAAAATTTAGAGCGGCATTCAAAAGAAATACATTAAAAGGAAAAAGAAGTATGCATTCACGCAGTTCTTGTTGGGGAGGATAGCTTCTTTTCTTTATCATTAGAACCATTAAGAAGTTCATTTAATTTCTTTTAAAGATTTCAATTATGAATGTATCTTAGGCATTGATAGGGAGTAATTTTTAGATCTGACTTTTTTTATATAGTATTGTTCATTTTTATAGCTTTTCTGAGATTCTTGGCAGTGAGTCAGCACACAGCATTTCTACCTGTAGTCCAGTTTATATGAGTCCTACTTTCATGCACCACTGTCATGGTGATGTCTCGGTTGGTAGCAATCACGGTCAGTAGCCTGAAGATCTATAGCATCTAAATATGTAGAATGAATTTTTAATGTCTATGAGAGCCTTTGTTTCTCCAGTACCAGGTTTCTTTGTGGACCCTGAATCTGAGGAGAACATAACTGTCAATTAGAACCACTTTTTAAGAATTGCCGTAATTAAGATTTTTGATGATCAAGTTATTAATTGGGAAACAGTGTCTCTATATTTTGTTCTGATGCTTTTTTATGTCCTAGAGCAAGGGTCAGCATACTTTTACTGTGAATGGCTTGGTAGTAAATATTTTCAGCTTTGTGGGCCACATCATCTCTGCTACAAATACTAAACTGCCATGTGGCACAACAGCAGAAAAGGACCTATGCATAGACTGCTGTCTTTAATGTCAATATAGTATCAGTGGAAAAGACAGGGCTTAATAAAAACTTTGTGTAATATGATCTCTTTGGCATAAAATTAAGAAATACGTAGAAGTAAACATTGTTACAAAAACTTTTGCAAATGTGTGTCCCTTTTCCCAGCACTCATGAATAACAGTCATTTCTAAACAGACTTCTCTGTTTTTGCCAAGTATTATTTATTCTCATATAGTAACAGTTTAGGACAGGTGTCAGCAAACTACTGCCATAGGCTAAATCCTGCACCTTGTCTTCTCCTCTCATGCCACATAGATATTCAAGTGAGGAATCTATGCATAGGTGTTTGACCCACCCATCAGCAGAACATGCCCTTTCTGGAGCTCCGTTTCTCACTCTCAATAGTGCTGACCGCTTAGGAGGAGCTGTCCATGTTCTTTTGTTTGAAATTCCCTATGAAAAAGTGACATCTTTTGCGAAGTGATTGCTGGAACTAATGGGGCCTTTTTGTGTTTGCAGACCTGTTTTCCTCAGTGAAGCTAGCAGGGACTGGTAAGGAATCAGAATTACAATCTCGTCTTTATTAGCACTGTGTTTGCATCAGTCCTCTCTTGAGAAACAGTGCAAGTTGAGATAAATTTCTCCTGTGAAGTGATACAATTCATTTTCATCTCACATACGCATGGCCTTGGTGCCATCCAGAACACACTTTTTGCTGTTGTTGATGTAACTGAGATGTTTTTAAGAGGTTTTAGTTTGAGTTTATTTTAGATAATACCAATAATTGAATGATTTACTAGTGTTTACTACAGAGGTTTAAAAAATCATTACTACCTATAAAATTGAATAAAGTAAAAATGATTTAGAACTAAAGATAATCTCAAAATTGCACATTAGATAACTATCCTATAGTAGAAGATATTCAGTCTGCATCACAATATTTGAAACAAATACAACATTTCACCATAAGACAAGAGCAAAATGCACAAAGAATCGAGTGATCCATGCAATAGACTTTATGAACACAAAGCCCGTGGCCAAAATGAGGCAAGAGGAAGTATCAGGGGTACAGAGACGTCATGTGCAGTACCACATACCACCCCTGGGGAGTGATAAACTTTTTTGTGTATTTGCATTTGACTGATTTCACTATGTAAAAACATAATATGGTGGGGAAAATCACATCTGAATCCACAAAGTGTCCATGGTATATTGATATGTACCCCTAATTTATCAATTTTGTATGAACTTCTTTGCATTAGAGAAACATGTTTCAGAATACATTGTGCTTTGCAAGTGTTTGCACGTTGCAAACTATGTACTTATCTCATTGAATCTTCACAATTACTGCATGCAGTGGGCACTATTTTCATACCTGTTCTACAGATGAGTAGACATATACAAGTTAAATAACTTGCCAGAGGCTTTGAGGAAATACATAACAGTATATTAGAGATGGGATTGAATGATTCTAATTTTCAGGAAGAAGAGGAAAGTGAATTCTCCCCAGTTATATCCTTAGGGAGTAGGACATTAATCATATTTCTTTTAGTTCTTTTTGCAAATGTTACTTTCACAGAGGCTTCTCATGGATCCCTGTCTAAAATTACTCCCCATTCTATAGACTTTTGTTTAAAAAAAATAGAGGCCACAATGTACATACTCCAAGGCCAACTGCCATTAACCATGTAGCCAAAATTTAAATTATCCCTTTTCCCCAAAATACTAGCTCTAACCATAAACAAAATGGGAAATGTGAGCTTTTCATCCTTGTCAAAATGACTCAGTAAAATTAAACCAATCAGCTGCAGACAAATCAGCTTAAACAGTTTTACTTGTCCTAAAAGGAATATAAGTTTATAATAGCCAACCACAGTGAAGACGGATATAGTTCCTTAATTACGCTTTATAAGCTGCATTTTAAATGCTGTGAACAGAGCTTTTTACCACTTTTGATTTGAGGTCCCTGGTTTGCAAACTGTCCTTTTGTATGCTCAATAAACTTTAAAAAAAATTTCTAACTTGATCTGATTTTAATTTTAACACATTCTCTTTACTTTAGCACTTTTTATATCCTAAACACATGACACTAACATTCTATATAGCTCACTTGTTTATATTGTTTATTTTCTCTTCCCCTACACTGAAATTCTATGAAGGCAGGAATTTTTGTCATTGTCACACTACTGTATTTCCGATGCCTAATATAGGCGCTCGATAAATAATTATTGAATGGATGAATGAATCAATTGATTAATCTTGGGAAAAGTTCTTAATGCATCTTTAAAAAAAAAATCTTGTGAGCCTTTCGAAAGGAAAGCGGTGATCACCTGGAGTTTGTATTAGGTCACTAATAGTAAAGCATATAATTAAATAACTTACTTTTCCCATAAGACCAGTGTATCCAAGGAGTGCTGTTCCCACTGTCTGTCTGAATTTCAACAACGCTTGATAAAACCTTCCATGATGAACTTATGCTTAAGATGTAGGAAGGCAGTTGACAATACTGTTAGGCGAGTCACAGCTGAATGCCTCTATTCATGAATCAATGTTTAGAGAGAGACCTCTAGTAACTGGCTGGAGGATTTGGTTTTCACATTTCCTATTCACCATTTTCATTGTTAATTTTGAGGGTGGCATTAATGGCATAAGGAGCTAATCCACAAATGAAACAAAAATGGCAGGAACCATTAATACGGCTGTTAACAAAATCAGCATACAAAAATTACTTGACCAACTAAAGGGGGGAGGTAAATATAATAAGACAAAACACTAAAATGAAAATGTAAAAGTCTAAAACACCAGAGAGAAGTAGTAACTAATGTTGTTTGAGGAGCAATAGGAGCTAAGCTGAGACCTAGTTTAATAACAACTGTAGGTTTAGGTGGTAGTTACATAAGCATAAATCAATAATATGACGTTATTCCCCACCCCCCAAATATTCATTAATTCTTGGGTTTCATGAATAGAACTGGGTTTAGAATAGAAAAGGTAATGATTTGGCTGTAAATTTATGTTGCTTCTCCCATACCTAGAACTATGACCCCAACCCAGGGCAATTCACTTTAAGAACATTGAGAAGTAGTGTACACCTAAAACTTGTAATCCTCATTGAAAGATGAGTCAAAACTGTATCACATGAAGAATATCTAAAGCCGTGGTTCTAAACTTATGGCCTTCAGATGTGTTCTAAATAGACCATATGGGGTTTTCAGAAATTTGAATTTGTGGCAGATGTTTCAAAATTAGTAGATGTCTCATTAAATATGGATTTCTGGGATTTACTCTTGCTACTGTGAAGGTGTATGATCCTGTGTTTGCGCTCCTCTCAGACCACTTTACTCATTTACTTTAAATGTCTGGTGCCTATGGCAATCGGGGTGCTAACAACTGGGGGGATAAAAAAAGGACTGGGAAATTCATGGCCTGTAAAACAAGGTTGGGGTGGGAGAGATACAAATATATCTGGAGGGCTTTAATAGGGCAGAGAAATTAGACCCAATCTTTGTGTCCCCAAAACGTTAAACACTGGTGTTAATAATAAGAAAACTTATTCCCATTAACTATATAGAATAACTATCTTATAGTGACTTGAGACTTGCTGTTTTATTCATCTTTTGTTCATCAATACCGAGAAGAGTTTCTGACAATGGTTGTACTCAGCAACTCTTAACTGAATAAATGTGGCAAAACAGGTTGTGAGTGGTGAATTCCATTCCAGGAGCAGCTAGAATGTATGCTCTTTGAGAGCAGAGATCTTTGTCAATTTTGTTTACAGCTATATCAGAGCACCTAAATCAGTGCCTGCCATGTAGTAGGAGCTCATTAAATATTTGTAGATTTCATAATTGGAGATATTCAAACATAGAATCATGGTCTACTTGCCAGTGCTGTAGGAAAAATTAATTAACAATACAAGCAGAGGGTCATGAAACAAGGGAAACACTGAAGTAGATGACATTTAAAGTCACTGCCAACTCTGAAGGTCTATCAGACAGTGACATAGAATGGGATTACGTAGTTTACATTAACTATTAAACATAGTAAAGTTAAAGTAGAGTAGGTATGTGTGATAACAAAACTGAGAAAGCAGTTTGCCAGTTATTTATTTATGGTATGGACAGGAAATTACTGGCTAGATTTTTAAATGAAAATATCCAACAGTTGAAGATTTTTCTGATATTTAACTATATCTTACATCTTATATCCATAGTGATGACAGTGATTATTCCATTTTCAATCGTTTTGTGCCATCTAAGCAGCAGTTAATCATTCCTGTGTGATGAAAATATACTTTTATTCCCTGATATTTGTAATTAAACTTACAAAACACATGTTGCCTTGAGGTTTGGCATGCTTTGCTATTCTATCCTTCAAGGAGACCCATGATGACAAATCAAACCATTGAGAACTGATTTCAGTTTTCATTGCTTCCGGTGGTAACTGAAGGTGACGTTTTGAAAAATCATACTATAACTAACCTAGAAAATAATGTTCAGAGGCCAACATGTGGCAAAGGAACACATAGCTAAGTCTATAGTTTTTAAATGCTTGTAAAAATTCTATGCACCTTTTATTGTGAAGGTCTAGCATTTTAATATTTTTAAAATCAAGAAAGATGAAAAATTTCTTTATAAATTTGAAGGGAAAATAAAAAGTCTAAAGCCCTGAATTTGAGTTCTAGAAATGAATGTATTTAAAATGCAGTCCTGAGGTGCTGTATGCTAACTATGTAAAGCATTAGCTTATTAAATTCTGGGAAACTTACGTTTATTTGAAGCTGGATATGGTAATAGATTTTTGTTAAATGTTATTTTATGAGGGATAACATTTTCTTCTGCATAGATTCAGGAAAAAAGAAAAGAAGCACTTAATTGTTAAAAGGTTAGTGGATACTTAATGGTTGGATTAGACCTATGCATCATCATGTTTACAGCACAGAACAATGGGAGAAATTTCTTTTATAGAGTGGTGCCACATAAGCTTAACATCCTGTATCATCATTGTCATCATTATTATGTTTTGATTAGACAAGCGTCTATCTCTGAGGAATACTTAGCAATTTACGATTTGTTTTAATTAGTTTTCCCAGCCTTCTCATAGGGCATGGGGGACATATTGCTTAACCCTAGTTTTAGAGCAAGCCTTAGGTAAAATGGTGATGCAAGCACTGTTTTATTTTGGTGACTCTTCTGCTTGCAGGGATACCTCCTCTTTGCACAGCACCTTATTTCTCTTTCTGTGAGCTAAAGGAGATAATTATTATACATTTTTGTACTTAAAAATACATAGTTGAAAATTTCAAATATATGCAAAAGTACAGAGAATAGTATTGGTTAGTGCGAAAGCAATTGTGTTTTTTGCCATTATTTTTAAATTTAAAAATTTGCCATTTAAAAATAATGGCAAAAAACACAATTGCTTTTGCACCAACCTAATATAACGCATCTTGAATACTCATCACACAGTTTTAACAATTCTCTATATACAACTAGTTCTTGTTTCATCTGTGCCCCTACTCATATTTCCTTCCTCTACAATTATTTTCAAACAAATTCAATACACAATATTTCTTCATCTGTAAGTCCTTTAGTGTGTACCTAAAACTAGTCTTTTAAAAATTACCTCAAAAACATTAAGATGCTTGTAAATTTTCCTAACAAATTTCCTAATAATTTCTTATTATCAAATTTAGCTAATTTTAAAAATAATTTTATTAAAAATTTAGTTTTTTGGTATGAAATGGTAGCAAGTAAGGTTAACAGATCAAAATCATTATGTGTTTGAATTCTCTTTTAGACTATAAATTTCCTCTTTCTATCCTTTCTCTTGTGCCCTTTAAAAAAAAAAAAAACTGGGTCATACATCTTACAGAGTTTCTCATAAGTTCAATTTTGCTAATTGTGTCTCTATCATGTTGTTCAACCTGTCCCTTGAATTTTCTATAATTATTAGTTAAAGGCTTGATAAATGAATAATGTTTTATTATTTTGAGAGGATAAGCATATTTTGTTCCCCAGCTTTATTAAATAATAAATAATAAATAAAAATTGTATATATTTGAAGTAGACATGTTATGACTTGATATATGTATACATTGTATAATGATTACCACAATCAAATTAATCAATGCATCCATCCCTATAAATGGTTACCTTATTCTATGTATATGTATGTGTATGTGTGTGTGTGTATGTGTGTGTGTGTGTGTGGTAAGGATACTTAATATTTACTCTCTTAGCAAACTTAAACAATACAGTATTATTATCTATAGTCACCAAGCTGCAATATTAAGTCCCCATAATGTATTTGTTTTACAACTGAAAGTTAGTATGCTGTGTCCAACATTACCCCATTTCCACCATGTCCCAGATTCTGGCAACCACCTATGAGTTCAACTATTTTAGATTACACATATAAGCAAGATCATACAGCATTTGTCTGTCTGTGTCTGGTTTATTTCAGTTAGCTTAATGTTCTCCAGGTTTATCCATGTTTTCTCAAATGGCAGGATTTTTTTTCTTTTTACTGTTGAATAATATTCCATTGTATATATACCACATTTTCTCTATTAATTCATTTGTCAATGGACACTTACGTTGGTTCCATACCTTGGCTGTTGTCAATAATGCTGCAAGAAACATGACAATGTAGACATCTCTTCAGCATGCTTCTTTCATTTCCTTTGGATATGTACCCAAACATTAGAGTTCTGGACCATATGGTATCTCTATTTTTAATTTTTTGAGAAACCTTCATACTGTTTTCCATACTGGAGGTACCAATTTACGTTTTCACCAACAGTGCTACAGGTGTTCCCTATTCTCCACATCATCACCAACACTTTTTATAACCATCCTAACGGGTGTGAGAAGATACCTCATTGTGGTTTTGATGTGCATTTCCCTGGTGATTAATGATGGTGAAGACCATTTTATATACCTTTTGGTCATTTGTATGTCATCTTTGGAGAAATGTCTATTCAAGTCCTTTGCCTATTTTTAAAATGGGTTATTGGAGTGTTTACTATTGAGTTGTAGGGTTTTATTGTGTATTTTGAACATATCAGGTACACTCAGGCCATTGTATCTGTGAGTTATGCATACAGGGATTCAATTACCTGAGAATCAAAAATATTTGATAAAAAATAAAATAAGAAAACAATAAAAATAATAAGATTAAAAAGTAATATAGTATAATTATTTACATAGTATTTACATAGTATTAGTATTATAAATAATCTAGAGATGATTTAAAGCATACAGGAGGATGCATGTAGGTTATATGCAAATACTATGCTATTTTATATGCAGGACTTGAGCATCTGAAGATTTTGGTTTCTGCAGAGGGTAGGAAAGGTTGAACCAATCCCCCATGGATACCAAGGTAAAACTATGTATGGTTTCCAAATATTTTCTTTCATCCATACATAGAAAATATTTCATTTTGTTGATTGTTTCCTTTGCTGTGCAAGAGATTTTAAGTCTGATGTAGTTCCATTTATTTTTTATTTTGTTGCCTACACTTTTGGTATCATATTCAAATAATCATCACCAAGACCGGTGTCAAGAAGCTTTCCCACGTTTTCTTCCAGTTTTATGGTTTAATGTTTTAATTTCTTTTAAGTGAGTTTCTGTATTTTATGTAATAAAATATGGATACAGTTTCATTCTTTTGCATATGAACATCCAGTTTCCGCAGCAACATTTATTGAAGAGACTGTTATGTCCCCATTACATATTATTCATGCCCTTGTCAAAGACTAATTGATTATATACCCAGGGTTTATTTCTGGGATATCTGTTCTGTTCCATTGTTCTGTATGTCTGTTTTGATGCCAGTAACACACTGTTTTGATTACTATAGCTTTGTAATATAGTTTGGAATCAGGGAGTATGACGTTTCCAACTTTGTTCTCTTTTTTTTTTTTGAGACAGAGTCTCACTCTGTTGCCCCAGGCTGGAGTGCAGTGGCACAATCTTGGCTCACTGCAACCTCTGCCTCCCAGGTTCAAGCAATTCTCTGCCTCACCCTCCCTAGTAAGTAGCTGGGATTATAGGCACCTGCCACCACGTTCGGCTAATTTTTTGAATTTTTAGTAGAGATAGCGTTTCACCAACTTGGCCAGGCTGGTCTTGAACTCCTGACCTCGTGATCCACCCACCTAGGCCTCCCAAAGTGCTGGGATTACAGGCATGAGCCGCCATGCCCAGCCATTCTTCTTCCTTAAGACTGCCTTGACTCTGCAAGGTCTTTTGTGGTTTCATATGAATTTTAGGATGGTTTTTTCTATTTCTGTGAAAAATTTCATTGAAATTTTGATAAGGATTGCTTTTAATATGTAGATCCCATGTGAACATTTTAACAATATTAAATCTTCCAATCCGTAAACATGGGATATATTTTCATTTTCATTAATGTCTTATAGCTTTAAGTGCAGAGATCTTTCACCTCCTTGGGTAAATTCATTCCTAAGTATTTTATCCTTTTAGATATTATTGTAAATGGGATTTTTAAAATTTTATGGATAGTTTATTATTAGTATATAGAAATGCAACTAGTTGTTGTATGTTGATTTTGAATCCTATAAATTTGCTGAGTTATTTTCTTAATTATGACAGTTTTTTGGTGAAGTCTTTAGAGTTATTTTTTTTTAATATGGAAGATGTCATTTGGATTCCTTTTATTTCTTTTTCTTGCCTAATTGCTCTGGCTAGGGCTTTCATTACTGTGTTGAACACAAGTGGCAAGAGTAAGCATTCTTGTTTTGTTTCAGATTTTAGAGAAGATGGTTTCAGTTTTCCACCATTTAGTGTGATGTTAGCGGTGGACTTCTCAAATGTGGCATTTTTTGTCATGAGGTTCATTCCTTCTGTTCCTAATTTGTTGAGAGTTTTTGTCATGAAAGGATGTTGGATTTTGTCAAATACTGTTTCTGCCTCTATGGAGATGATTATAGATCATATGATCTTTATCCTTCATTCTGTTCATTTGGTATATTACATTTATTGATTTATATAATAAATGTATATTGGATCATACTTGCAAATCTAGGATAAATTCCACTTAATCATGGTGAATGATAGTTTTAATGTGTTGTTGAATTCAGTTTGCTAGTATTTTGTTTAGGACTTTTGCAATTATGTTCACCAGGGATACTGCCCGGTAATTTTTTTTTTCTTACAGTGTCCTTATCTGATTTTGGTCTGAGGGAAATGCTGACCTCATAAAATCCCTTTGCTTTCATCTTGTGTGTATCCTTAAGGCTTAAGTGAGACTCTTATTGTCTCAATATAAGAGCATTTTGTTGGATTTTTTTTTAATTCATTCAGCCACTTTGTGTCTTTTGATTGAATAATTTAATCCATTTATATCCAAGATTAGTTATTATTTATAGGTAAGGAGTTATTACTACCATTTTAAAAATTGCCTTCTGATGGGTTTGTAGTTCTTGTGCTTTCTTTTTGGTTGTTGCTCTCTTTTGTGATTTGTTGATATTTTGTAGTGGTATGCTTTGATACCTTTTTGTCTTTTCTGGATCTAGTAGAGTTTTTTGTTTTTTGTTTTTTTTTTTCCTTTGTGATCACTATGGGACTTTCAAAAAACATCTTATAGCACCTTATAATTATAATATTTTATTTTAAGCTGATGACAAGTTAATTTCAATCACATACAAAAACTCTACACTTTTACTTTCTCCCATCATTTTGTGCTACTGATGTCACACTTTGCATCTTTTTGTATTGCGTATCCATTAACAAATTATGGTAACTATAATTTGTTTGTTTATTTATTTATTTATTTAATTTATTTTGAGATGGAGTCTTGCTGTCTCTCCCAGGCTGGAGTGCGATGGCGCGATCTCAGCTCGCTGCAAGCTCCGCCTCCCGCGTTCACACCATTCTCCTGCCTCAGCCTCCCAAGTAGCTGGGGCTACAGGCGCCCGCCACCACTCCCAGCTAATTTTTTGCATTTTTAGTAGAGACGGGGTTTCACCGTGTTAGCCATGATGGTCTCGATTTCCTGACCTCGTTATCCACCTGCCTCGGCCTCCCAAAGTGCTGAGATTACAGGGATGAGCCACCGCACCCGGCTTATTTTTAATTGTTTTACCTTTTAACTTTTATTCTAAATTTAGAAATAATTTATACATCATCATTGCCACATTCGAGTATACAGAATTCAATTATGTATTTACCTTTTCCAGTGAGTTTTATAGTTATATATGTATTTATGTTGTTATTTAGCAGCTTCTCATTTCAACTTGAAGAATCACTTTAGTATTTCTTATAAGGCAGATCTTATGGTAATGAACATCCTCAGCTTTTGTTTGTCTGGAAATGTCTTTACCTCTCCATTTCTGAAGGCTAACTTTGCAGGGTACAGTAATCTTATTTGGCAGGTTTTTTTTTTTAACGTTTTGAATATATTATTCCATATTATTTATTTGTTATCCATGTAGGCTTGCATTGGTGTCTGTGAATTTGAAGAAGCAAACAGTCTTTCATTCTTTACAGGCTCATTTTAACAACCTTCTCTTTTTGGGTCTCTAGGCTGATGGAATTCCCTCTACCATCACAAACAATTATAGTTGGAGCTAGGTCATGTGTCTGCTACTGATTTTGTACTGGAGGCTAGTTAGCAAGCCTATTACCAGGGGCTTTAGCAGGCATAAATCTTGTCTAGTCCCTAGGCAAACTGCATTGTCTCCAAGACATTGTTCAGTAGGACTGTTTTATAACAAGGGTTCACTTCAGGCTTCACAGTTGTTTCCACCAATGGCACACCTGTTATTAGGTATGCAGATAGGTGTGGTTCCCTCTGGATTTCTGAAGGACTCCCCCTGGCTCACTGAGTATGTCCATGGATAGGGAGAACCATCCCCAGATCAACATGAGAGATCCTGGAACTAAGTCACTGCTGCTTAGTCCACATCTGAGAGGTCCACATCTGAGAGGACTTTGCTCCAGGGAGTTGGATGGGCATACCTCTCTGGGGACAAGATTGACCTTGAGCCAACTCTAAGTGGGAATGGAGCAAAGTTATTGGGCCATTCTCAGAATCTGCTGTGGACCAAGTTTGGCAAGCCTGTCTCTGAGAACATGGATGGGAATGAGTCCTGACAGGTTGCTAAGTGAACAGGACTGCTTTCAGGCCACAGTTTCAGTTTTAGGATATCATAGTTAGCAGACAGCTCTATGCAAAACTCTACTCCTTTATATCTCTGCCCATTTATGTTATCAATGTCACATATTACAGCTTTTTATATTTTGTATTCGTTAACATAGTTTTATAGTTTATAATTAAGTTCTATATCAGAGTTAAAAGTAATTTATGCACCACCATTGCAATATTATAAGATTTTTATTTGTCTAAATGTTTACCTTTTCCTTTGTGTTGCTGTCTAGCATACTTTGTCTCAACTCAAAGGACTGCCTTTAGCAATTCTTGTAAGTCAGGTCTAGTGCTCACGAAGCACCTTAGCCATTGTTTATCTTTATTTCTCCTCCATTTTCAAAAGACAGTTTTGCCAGAAAGAGTATGCTTGGTTGACAGATTTTTTTCTTTCAGTACTTTGAATATATTGTCCCACTCCCTTCTGTCCTATAATGTTTCTCTTGAGAAATCTGCTAATGTCATTGAAGGTCCCGTGTACATGATAAGCCATTTTTTCTTCCTGCTTTCAAGATTCCCTTTTTGTCTTTGATGTTTGACAGTTTGATTATAATTTATGTTGGTATGTTGGTTTTTCCAAGTCTGAGTTTTATGAGTGCCTTGAATTTGATTGTTCATTTCCTTCTTCAGATTTGGCAAGTATCTAGCCATTATTTTTTTCAAATAAGCTTTCTGTCCCTCTCTCTTTCTATCTCCTTCTCAGATTTGCATTATGTGTATGTTGGAACATTTGATGGTGTTCCATAAGTTTCTTAGTCTTTCTTCACTTTTCTTCATTCATTTTTTTTTCTCTTTATATCTCTGGCTTCATAATTTTAAGTGGCCTCTCTTTGAATTCATTTATTCTTTCTTCTGCTTGATCAGGTCATCTGTTGAAATGCTCTAGTGAACTTTTCAACTCCGTTACTATATTCTTCATCTCCACGAATGTTTGTTTTCTTTTTAAAGTTTGTTGATATTCTCATTTTGGCATCATTTTCCTAATTTCATTTAGTTTTCCATCTGTGTTCTCTTGTAGCACATTGAGCTTCTTTAAGATGATTATTTTTAATTATTTGCCAAGTAACATAAATTCTTATTTCTTTCTGGTTGGTACCTGGAGATGTATTTTGTTTCTTTGATTGTGTCATGTTTCCCTGTTTATTCGTGTGCCTAGTTATTTTTTCTGTGATTTGTGCATTTGAAAAAGCAGCTACCTCTTCAGTCCTTATAAATTGGCTTCATACAAGGGAAGACTTTTACCAATTAGCCCACATAGAGATTTTGGGGGCCTCTCCAGTTTTTTTACCAAGGGATACATCTTCTTTGAATCTGTCTGTGTTCTTTCCCAGGTAGACAAATTTGCTTCTTTTTCTTCCAAGAGCTTTTATTATCTTTCTCCATCCAGTGTCTGTCTGTACCACTGCAAGTTCTGTGGCATTGCAATAAGCCACTGAGTTATCTTTTGCTCTCTGCAGACCCCAGGCATCCAAAGTATGTGGATTCCATTAGTGCTCTGAATCAGGCAAGACAGAAACCAGTCTCTCAGACAACACTCTGAAAAACCAGGACATTGGACATACATTCCACTCTTCTCTTTCTCTCCTAAGGGAGAAGTCATAAGGTGGGATTCTTTTTTTCCTGATGACATCAAGCTGTGCTGGCTTGGGGGAAGGGCTGTCATGGTTGATATGAAATGCCTTTTCTCATCTATTTCAATGAGATTGTTATTTTCTTTAAGTTTGCCTCAGGCACTGCAACTTCTTAACTGGTTTCTAGAATTTTCATAAAATTTTTTGGATCATATATTATTACTACATTGGCGTCTCTGGTAGAGAATTAGATCTCTCGCTGATGAAACTCTATAGACTGCTTTTACAGTATTTAATATTGCTCTTATTTCATCTCACATGTACATAGTCACCTTCCTAACACTTATATAATTGTTCTCTCTGCAATAGCTAATAGTGTTTCCTGTAACACATATTGACATATACTAAGTTCTTATATAAGAAAATATTTAATGGGATTTTGTATTTTTCCACTAAACATTCTGTTGATTATTTGAAGGTACCACACTTTTTGTTGTTATTGTGGCTTCATGGTAAAATTTTTTTGTATAGGGCAAGACCATCCCCATGTTATATTTTATAACATGGCCTAATTCCTCCAAAAAGTAAAATTAAAAAACCAAAAAAGAGATTATTTTCTTGCAATAACATTAAACTTAGAAAATTATTGCAAGAACATCAGTCTTGATTATGTAAATCTTTGAAAAGTTATATAGATTTCTTCACGTAAGTTCTACTTATTTCTTTTTGAGCTTATTTTTAAACATTTTTGTTTTGTTTGTTTTTATAAATGAGATGTTGGTGTGATAGTTTTAACAACTGGTCTTTGATTTTTATAAATAAAAGGCTTTTGCATATTTTACTTTAAAACTGGACAAATTTACCTATTCTTACTTTCAATTATTTTTCAGTTGATTTATTTGGGTTTCCTACATTTAACTAAGTTGTAATCAAATAAGGATAAAGTTGCCTTCACTTTTCTCACAGTTTTATGCCTCCTATTTCTATTCCTCACATTGGGTTACTGGATTTGTTAGAGGTTTTTGAAAAATGGGGGCAATGTTACATGTGAGCTAAAACTATGAACGTTGATATCAACTAAACCTGGTCTCAAAACTCTGAAGGATCCTCAGTTCAGTTAGAACTTAGAGGTCTTAAAAGACGAGGTGGCTAGAGAGAGGTCTGCACACACATTGCCATGAATCCTCAGACCACATAAGACACTCTCTTTTGTCTGAAACAAGGCTGGAGCCATGCCTAGATGGCCTGTGGAAAGCTCCCATGGAACCAGCCTGCTGTTCTCATTCCAGGCAAACTAACCTCTCTGTGGTTGATGGTGTCACTATGGACAAACTAACCTGTTTAAGCTTCATTTTCCAAATCTGTATCATGGGAATAGTAACAGTTTTTTGTACAGTTTTTATAAAATCAATTAGCTGCCTATACAATATATGTAATACAACAAATATTACTAATTTTCTACGATTATCCTGATCTTAAGCATGAACCTATGCTTCACCAGTAGCTATAATGTTAAATATAAATTTAATATAAACATTTTTTTGATTCATAGTTTGTTTATCAAGGAAATATTTTGTAGTTATCTGAATGTCAAAGCCAAAAGCAAAGCAACATTTCTGACTCTCTGCACGCGGAGAGGGAACTTAGCTTTACTTTGTCTCCTCTTTCCTCCCCACAGCCCAATATTTGTTAGTTTATTCTAGATTTACATACCCAGTTTATCACTGTAAATATATCACCACTTAAATGATGATTTTAGATTTTGCTTTCATGTTTATACACATAGTTTTGATTGATATTGGTATTTAAGTAAAACTTGAGAATGAAGACAATAGATTCTTTGTATTTCTTTTAAGGTTGTGATTTGACCACTGATTCCTCAAGTGAGAAACTTTTCAAAACACTTGAAAGAGTAAACTGACTGAGTTTTAACCTATACTTACTGTAAGACAGAATTTTTAGCTGCTAAAAAATCAATGTTAGTTTCTTTTCTACACTTGGGATTCTATTACTGTATGTAACTGTGAAGGAAATAATTGACAGAACTCATGTTTCTCCTTAATTTTTTTCCTTCCTCTACTAACAAAATAGAATTGACTTTATTTTTTAAAGTCACCCAGGAAATGTACAATGCTATTTACAAAAGGTTAATTGAATCCTAGAGTTGCAGATTGAGTTTCTTGTTGATGAGAATGCACTAATATTACTGAATGAGAGATTTTTCTGTTCCTTTTTGGAAACTTTTTGGAAGTTTTGATGACTGAGTTATAGGGAATGGCTTTGGAAAGACTTCAGTGATTTCTGTCTCTTCTAATCAGTATGAAATCACAGCCTATATTTGGATTATGCTCTGTGAATGTTTGAAACCTATCTGTTATCTTTGTGTTAACCTGAGGTAGAAATTCTCATTTTTTTACAGAATTAATTTTGCAGAGTATCTTTTCTGTATCAGTATACAAATATCCATTTGAAAATTGATTGTGTTAAGTCGATACAGTGCCCTTTTCTGTATTAAAAGACATTAGGATGTTTATTGCCTTGACTTGTGAGTTTCCTGTAAGGTTATTTGGGCAATAATAGCATTCAGTTTTAAGATACAACATATGTAATAAGTAATGAGACAAGAGGAAAAACATTTTGCATAAGGCTTAGAGAATCTTAAGGCTTATTTTCCATTATTGCTTTAGTGCATTATTAACAATTTCATGGAGACATGATTGACTAATATATGAAGGAAATGTCTACTATTGGCATATAATATGTTAAAATTGCAAATATGACTTTTAATCAACTGTGATAATAGTCTATTAAATTGTATCCTAGTCCTTGAAGAGTCACTAATATTATCTTGTTTATACTACAAACTTAGATACAGGGAAATTTTACTTTTACAGAACTTAATGTTGCACCAAACTAATTGGACAGGTAAAAAAGGAACGTGACATTGGAAGTGATAAAACAAAACCCATCCTCTGCCTACGACTGTCTTCTTCCTGGACTTATCTGACTATTTAACATGCTAACCTTTACAATGCTCTGCATAGTGTAGGCCCTCTGAAAGCACTTGAGTGCCTGAAATCTTTCATTCTTATTTAAAACAAAATAGGTGAAAATACTTAATCATGATGTCTATATATTTGAGAGTATTTGAATATGGGGAGAGACCCAACCAGTTTGAGTGGCTGAAGTTTTGGAATTTTTATAGAAATTCCCTATTATGTGTTTCAACTTCATGTCTGACTTAAAATAATAGTTACAATACAACATTGCTAGTAACACCAATGTCTAATACCATTTCCTCTTTCCCAATTTCTTGCAATTGAAGACATGGAGATGAGTATGTCTATATGCTTCACTCTTTCCTCAGCAAGGTTTATTTAGCATATGGTTTGTTCCAGGCACTGGCTAAGTACTAGGGGTACAAAAGTTGTTTTGGCTCCCTTCCTTCCAGATGTGTCCATGTGTACAGGCTAACAGTGAATAGTCACATAGGCAGATCACTCTCCTACATTTTTCAGGCTGAAGGCTGACTTGGTGTCATAAATAAAAAGGCAGAAGGTATTTGTATTCATTGTCTTGGATGATATTTTTAACCTGAGTGGGCAGATTGAAAAGAAAAATGAGGGCAGGCTCAGTGGCTCACACCTGTAATCCCATCACTTTGGGAGGCCGAGGCGGGTGGATCACCTGAGGTCAGAAGTCTGAGACCAGCCTGGCCAACATGATGAAATCCCATCTCTACTAAAAATACAAAAAAATTAGCTGGGCGTGGTGGCGGGTGCCTGTAATCCCAGCTACTTGGGAGGCTGAGGTAGGAGAATCGCTTGAACCTGGAAGGCGGGGTTGCAGTGAGCTGAGATCGTGCCATTGCACTCCAGCCTGGGCAACAAGAGTAAAACTCCATTAAAAAAAAAAAAAAAAGAAGAAGAAGAAGGAAAGAAAGGAAAGAAAGAAAAGAAAAGAAAAGAAAAGAGAAATGGTTGAAGGATAGCAGCTTGGACAATGCCTAGGTTTTAAAGACAGCTAATTGAGGAACCAGCAATGAGACTAAATGAAAATGACTGGAGAAGTAGATAGACAGAAAGCAAAAATAAATGTCCAATTTATGGGGTGATCTACATCTTTTTTAAATTTTTTTGTCTGTGACAGTCCAGATGTTCTCTTTTTGTCGATGTCACAACTGGCTGGCACTTTCTTTCAACTTGCAAAAGTGTTATGTACTCCAGTAAACCCTAAGTTCTCTGTTACAGCTCTGATCATATACTGGTGATTATCTGTCTATTATATTTTATCTCAAATGAACTGTAAGTGCCTAAGCAAAAGGAGGTGCCTAATTCATCTCTGCATTTTCAGTACCCGACACAAACATGAAAGGTAGTAGGTGCTCAATAAATGATTAATTGAGAAATTAATAGGAATGGAAACACAACTAAGATAGGTTGAACTCCTTTAAAGATATATGTATAAAATATAGCACTACCTGTAACAAGGAAACACCAAATGTTTGTGGATTTCCCCAACAGAAGATTTTCTGTGGCTCATGTACTCCAAAATAAGTGTTTCTGATTGGCAAGTGTCTCTTTTGTAAATAGTGATTAAGAAACCATAGCTTCTATCTTGTGGCTCTACCATCTTCAACACATGGTGAGGGGCTACAGAGGGGAAGAGAAATAGGGGGTTGTACTCACAAAGTTTTTATGTGGCAGGCCTGAAAGTGGCACATACACAGACACATACACATTTCCTTAACTTATAACACTCACTGACATCTCTATAGCTACCTGTAAGGGAGTCTGGAGATGTGGTCTCACTGCATGCCCAGAAAGAAACATTCTTTCCTGCAATGCCCATATATGTACATATATATATGTATATACATGTTTACATATGTATGTATATGTGTATATATATGTGTATACATATAGTGTATACATTTTAAGGGGATTTTCTTATAGAAATTTTATTTCTCCCCTCTCTCTATATATATATATGAAATAAGTACCAGAGACCGTGAGATTATTAAGAACCACAGAAATTTATTTAACCCTAGTGATGTGCATGTCTGTGTTTTAAAGGCCACTAAGTAGTTTGCTATCTACTTTTGAAAGAAAAAAATTAAACAAAGAAATTGATTAAATACCTTGGATAGAAACTGAAACAAACAAAAAGGAAAATAATAATAATAAATTTAACATTCATCCATTGTAAGCGTCAATTATTATGGAATTACTTACTTTAGGCATGTATTTCAGAAAGATATTTGTCCTAACAGTAAAAAGCATAACATTAAAGTTATTTGGTTGTCAATTATTCCATATAAGTTGGCTAATTATTGAATATAATTTTATTTTACTACAAGGTAGCAGGTTCATATTAAATTTATTTCAATATGTTAGCATTTCTTTTATTTTGATACTGCGTATCTTGAAGCTGAATATGAGATATTTCTAAGTCCCATCAATAGCAAGGTGAATGTTGTATCATTTTATTATTATGACTTTTATTAGACTTTTAAAATAGAAAAACAAGACATTTTTTATTATAGGGAATATAGAAGGTAATAATTAATAAAGATACTAAAAGAGAATTATTACCAGTACTACTCAGGAGAGCCATTTTAGAGAATTAGGATACATCTTTAAAGAATTGTTTTATGAATATAATATGTGACTTTTTTGTTTTGTTTTGATATTATTGTTTTATAAAAATGAATCACTCTATAATCTGTTCTTCCCACTCAACATTGTATCATTACATGATTATGTATTCTTCTACATTATTTTAGCAGTCTCATAGTATTTCATCATATGATGTATCAACATTTACTAAGTCAATCCTTCAGTGCAGCAATTAGATTACATCCAGTTATTTGTTATTATAAATGAGCTGCAGTGAACATCTTTGTGCCTGGATATTTGCCAAACAATTTTATTAAACTGTGTCTAAAATGTCAAAAACATTAGTTCTCAAACTTTAATATGCACTAGAATGATACTGGTGACTTATTCAGACTCATAAGCCCTACTCATAGAGATTGTGTTTAGGAAGATCTGGAATAAGACCCAGGAGTCTGAATTTTAGCAGGCACCATCTATGATTCTAATGCAGAGGGTTTGAATGTCACATTTTGAGAAATAATGACTTGGAGACATTAGAAATACTATCTTTTTCCATCATCTCCTTGCCATAATGCCATTTTCTAACAATAACATAAAATACTTATTGCTCTGGCAATTAGTTTTACATCTCTCTCCAAAATAAGGACATTTAACCTCTTACCTTGTACTTGATAAGGTTGTTCTTTTTATTTCTGAACCATAACGGATACACATTGATCTAGAGTGTGAAAAAGCCTCTTATACTGTTTTGGAATGGAAAATGTTAGAATATAGCCCTCTAGTGCTTTATCATTTTTGTTATAAAGATAAAAGTATTAACAGAAAGTGGGTTTAAACTAACAGAGTGTAAGCATGGGTGTAAACGTCATTTTTAGTAGAGACAATTATCTCAGAAAAGTTACCTCTTGAGGCAGTTTTATCTAAAAGAGAATGTCACAAACATTAAGTCATTCAACAGATAACCTCAGTTACATAAAGCATTTTTGCAATTGCAATGCTAACACCCAGAGTAGGCAGCTAAATGCTTATAAAAAGATGTTAACTTTGGCCAGCTATATTTAGTGCTACTGAAGCTTTGCTAGATTCATCCTTTGTTCTTCTTTTCTATGTTCATCCAGAAGAATAGTATTTATACATGTGTTAGTCAGGGTTCTCTAGAGGGACAGAACTAACAGGACGGATGTATATGTGAAAGGGAGTTTATTAAGGAGTATTGACTCACATGATCACAAGGTGAAATCCCACAATAGGTGGTCTGTAAGCTGAGGAGCCAGGAAGCCCGTTCAAGTCCCTAAACCTCAAAAGTAAGTAAAGTGCCAGTGCAAGGATCCAAAAACCCAGCACTCTATAGAAGCATGTTACAACATTTGATGATTCTATAATTCTCATCACACTCAAAAGTAGGAAAGCTGATTTCAGTCTGTGGCCCAAGGCCCGAGAGCCCCTGGCAAACCACTTGGGTAGGTCCAAGAGTCCAACTGTTTGAAAACAGGAGTCTGATGATCAAGAGCAGGAAACATCCAGCACAGAAGAAAGATGGAGGCCAGAAGTCTCAGGCATTCCAGTCCTTCCATGGTTTTCTGCCTGCTTTTAACCCAACTGTGCTTGCAGCTGATTAGATGGTACCTACCCACATGGAGGGTGGGTCTACCTCTCCCTGTACACTGACTGAAATGGTCATCTCCTTTGGTAACTCCCTCACAGACACATCCAGGAACAATACTTTGTATCCTTCAATCCAATCAAGTTGACATTCAGTATTAACCATCACAACACATAAGTCATTAACTTAATCAAGACCTGTTTCCAATCCAGGAATGAAGTTCTGTTCTTAGAGGAACTTCCTAGGTACATAAGTACACAGAGGCTCACTTTCCCAATCTAAAAGCTAAGACTGTTCCAAGTGCATATGCTTTCTGTTTTTTTCTATATTTGTTATCTGACAGAAACATTGATTTGCCATTGGTTGTTGCAAAATCAGCATTTTATAGCTGGAAGTGTTGCTAAGGTTTATTTTGTATAACCTCTTGATTTTATCCCTATGGAGACTAAAGACCAGCAAGGTTAAGACCAGCAGATCTGGAATGAGTTATTTGTATATAGCAATAGCAATATACAAATAGCAATTTGTACATTGTGTTGTTGCCAGAAAATGGCATTATTGCAAGAAGATGATGGGGAAAATATAGTGTTTCTAATGTCTCCAAGCCATTATTTTTCAAAATGTGATGTTCAAACTCTCTGCATTGGGATCGTAGGTGGTGCATGCTAAAATTCAGACTCCCAGGTCCTGTTCCACATCTGCTGGTCTTAACCTTGCTTTTCTTTAGTCTCTGCAGACAAAAAATCAAGACATTATACAAAATAAACCTTAAGACCCCTTCCAGTTATGAAGTGCTCTGATTTTTTAACAACCAATGGCACCTCTTAAGACCACCTGAGTAGTTACTGGCAGAACAGGGGATAAAATTTCTATCCTCTCATTTAATGACAGATTGTCATTCATTTCTAATGTTTACGTAGGGCTGCTGTCATCTCAGTTCTGTTTAATTTTTCAAATGAAAATGTGAAGCTTATTGAGTTATGATCAATTAGTGTGTGTTCTGTTCTTTTCTAGTAATACTCACTCTGCCAGTGACTATACTTGTTAAGGTAGTGTAGCATGGTGGCTTTTAGCTCCAGTTTTAACTAGAAGAGATTTGGGTTTGGATCCTGACATGTAGGGTGATCAATCATCCTGGTTTCCTTGGGACTCTGGGGTTTCCCTGGACATAGGACTTTGAGTGCTGAAATCAAAAGGTCCCAGGTGAAGTAAGATGATTAATCACCTCACTAGCCATGTGGCTGTGTGGCCAATGCATGATATTTGATAGGTCTCTGGGGTTTTTAATGGGTAAAATGGGAAAAGTAAGAAGAACTAACTCATAGGATTTTAGTAAAAATTATATGAGACAGTATATGTAAAACACAGCACTACTTAATAAGGACTCAGTAAATATTAGTCATTATTATTGATGTTTTATAAAACATCTCAGAATTTAGGATTTGAAATAAATGAACTTCCTTTTTAGCTTTGACCTCTTTTTTTTAAACCTTCTCAGTGCCCTTCTATTGTCTTGTTTGTCTATACAACTGGACAATACAACCCAAGGTTGGATAGAGTCCACCATCTCACGTCCTTTCACCTTTTTCAAGATATAAATCAGGAAGACAAAAATTTTCTAGTTGGGAACCAATATGAAGAATGATCTTCAAAGACAGCATAGTGCTATGAAGAAAGGGGAAATTACCCTGGATTATAATAATAGCTGCCATTTTGTTGAGTGCAAACTCTTTGCCAGATATTGATGCTTCAAATACTTTACATATTTGGTCCACACAGTGACTCTGAGAGGTAAATATTATCATCTCAGTCTTCAGATGGAGAAACAACCTCAATGAGCCTAAGTTACTTGCCCAAAGATAGCTGTATACTAAGGAGTGTAATAAACAAGGCTGGATATTCTAAGCTTGATGAATTTCTAACTTTCAGCCAATGGGTTAATTTTGGGAAATATAAACTTCCCTCCCTGGGCTAGTTTCTTCACCTGTAAAACTCAGAAGGGAAGGAAATTGCCATATATGAGTGCTAATCACAATGCAGGTAATGAACTATGCACATCAGGTACATGGTCTCATTTAATTCTTGTATGTAAATATTAGTCACATTTTTATAATAAAGAAACATAAGCCTTAGAGAGACTAAGCAACACTCTAGCAATACAAATAGTAAAGTGGCAGTGCAAAGATTAAAAAACCCAGCACTCTATAGAAGCATGTTATAACATTTGGTGATTCTATAATTCTCAATATGTGGATATAATAAATATTGCTAGAGTAGACTTTCCAGCCATTTGGAAATAATTATTGCTCATGTGATAGTATATTTTTCTCAATTAGAATCAAAATATTACATTTTGACCTGGGTTTACCTTTGCATGTGGATAACATGGATCAAATTTGCAAAGTTCTGCTGAGTTGTAACTTAAATACAGATCTACTGCATCCTCAAGTTTCTTGTAAAGCCTTTTTTTTCTTACTACCCTCTCAGTCTTATAATAATTGTCAAGAGTATATCTGAGTAAGATGTGACATATGAAAACATATGTTTCAAATATGGCCTTAAATATGCAGGAAAAAACAGGACTTTTTTTCTTCCTCTCTTTTCATGGGCATGCATGTAAGAAAAATATATATAAATATAGTCATGTGCTATATAACATTCTAGTCAACTATGGGCCACACATACCATGGTGACCATAAGATTATAATACTGTATATTTACTGTGTCTTTCCTATGTTTAGATATGCTTAAATACACAAATATTTCCCATTGTGTTATAATTGCCTACAGTATTTAGTACAGTTACAATGTACCATCTATGTTTGTGTAAATACACTGTGATGTTCACAAAACAAGGCAATTTCCTAATGATGCATTTCTCAGAATGGATCATTATCAAGTGATGCATAACTGTATATATATGACACATGCATATGTCAAGATATGTATTTAATGATGTTTGCAATTCATTTCACAGGAGTTATAAAAACATTTTGATTTATCCTTGATTTTATAGAATCCACGCACAAAGCTAATAAAGTCTAAGATTACTAAAGATGTTAGGTAACTGTCTTAACCAAGCCACACCTGGTAAACAAATTTACTATGTTAAATATAAATTTAGATTTTAGTGAATCAAATATCATTCACTTAATGTCACTGTTTTCCAGATAGCATTTTTTCATGTATAAATTTTACTTAATTTCTTTCCCAGGAAAGTATTAAGCATTATGTAATGGTAAACACCGTGACTTTTGTTGATTATATGTACTTTCTTGAACTATTACTTCAGGCCTCTGAGGAAACACTGCATTCCAGTAATGAAGAGGAAGACCCTTTCCACGGAATGGAACCCTATCTTGTCCGGAGACTTTCATGTCGCAATATTCAGCTTCCCCCTCTTGCCTTCAGACAGTTGGAACAAGCTGACTTGAAAAGTGAATCAGAGAACATTCAACGACCAACCAGCCTCCCCCTGAAGATTCTGCCACTGATTGCTATCACTTCTGCAGACTCCAGTGGGTGAGTGCCCTCAAGATGTCACTTCCCCATTTTATATTTTAGATGTGATTGTTATCTGTGGTCTTTTGAGTTTTTGTGGCTCATTGCTTGATTTGAGTGGGAGAACAATGGGGTTTCTAGAGTAAAAAAAAAAGGGATGAATTTCTCAGGTGACATATCTATATCTGCAGGAGAAGACATTTTAGTGAAATTGTTTTACAAAGAAGAGCTGAAAATGTATTGGTGAATGCTAATAAACATTTGCAAAAGGGCAGTTGTACTTGGAAAATTAATATTGGCCATATGTGACTTGATAGAAAAAATTTTAACAAATGAGAACTAATGGACAAATTACCGTGTAGTGATACATGTCTAGAAACAATAGGAAATGTTCACTGATGCAAAATGAATTTGGTATCAAGAATAGATTGTATTGTAATTAGAATCAAAAGAAATATGCAATGGTATTCATGAGTCTAAAAATTTTGCCTTTGACATTTCGAAGTATTGCTTACCAGAATGCCATTTCAGCTCCCAGCATAAGGTAAATTTATTTAGTATTAGTACTTACAGAGGAGTCAGCCACAGCCACATCTCCGTCGTGTAACATTTTTATTTCCTACTTTGCAGGGTATGGTTTTTGTTTTTATTCTTTTTCATATTGTTTATCAATGGGGTTTTACACTTTAAAGCAATGTCACTAGGTTAAAAATTGTGAAAGAAAGTAAGGATATTGGGCACATCCATTATTTGTTCTTGTGACCAGCTGTATTTTTAAGAAGCCTGGATAGAAAGGAAAGAGGATGAAGCCAGTGGGCCATGCATATATAGACTCTTGAACATTTGCTAAAACTACAAGAACAAAACAATTACTATGCTACAAATGTGATGCTCCCACATTGTCTGCCAAGTTAAAGGTATCTCTAGGGAAAATGCCTTTTTGGATCTTGTTAAAGTTAGGAAGGTTATGCTCAGAGGAAATTTGACTAGTAACTCAACTCAAAGATACTGAATTTAGCTGTTTTACTTGTTATTGACCAGTCTAAGGGAACTGTGTTAGGAAAAGGTATGAGGAAAATACTACTAGATAAATAATAAGACAACAAATATTCACTCTGAAGCAATGAAAAGAGGAAATATATTTTGTTTCTGTTGTTGTAATTGAGCTATGTGTTTAAAGAAGAATGCATGCACTTTGATCAAACTCATACTAAAGCAGATGGGAATTTTATAACAGCTTGACCAGAACATTTTTTGAAAAATGCTGTTCCCCTGAAACTATTTCTCCTTTCTTTGGAATTAACATTGCTGCTGTTCTGTCTGTGTAGAAAATTCACAGATATCAGGTGTATCCAGGGTTCCCAAGACCACCCTTGGGTTCAACGATTTGCTAGGAGAGCTCTCATAATTCAGGAAATAGTCATATTCATGGCTCTGATGTGTCACAGCAAAAGGATTCAATGCAGAATAAGCAAAGGGAAAGGTAGATGGGACAAAATCTGGAGGAAACCAAACGTAAGCTTCCAAGAGTCCTCAAGTGAAGTAAGACAAGATACACTTAATTCCTCTGGTAATGAGTTGAGACAATACATGTGAAATGTGTTCACCAGGGATGCCTTTACCAGGGAAGCCTATTAAAGACTCAGTACCTAGAGTTTTTACTGGAGGCCAGTCACTTAGGTACCCTCTGCCTAGGATATACAAAGTTCCAGATTTCCAGAAGGAAAGTGGATATTCAGCATAAACCACATTATTTGCACAGACAATTTAGGCAAATTGAGCCACTCTTACCATTTACAGAATGGTGGATAACTCCTGAAATTAAAGTCCACTAAAGACCCGTGTTTCAAACAGACCTTTCTATATTTAATTGACACAGTCCTGATTAACTGTTTACTATACAGCAGGTTATCTTAGAATAGTTATCTTACTTTCTTCACACTTGTGGAAGATGAGATTATAATTAAAATTAAAATGTACTAATTTAAAGCCCTGATGTATTCAATTAGCTTTGGTATCTCAAAAATTTTGGTTGCAAACTATGATTTCTCATTTTGAGTTGGTGTTATATCATGTGCCCTTAAAATAAAATGATGCAATATACCTAATATATCTCTATGCAGTTGGACATTGTGTGTAATCTAAAATCTTGAGCTGGGTGCAGTGGCTCATGCCCATAATCCCAGCACTTTGGGAGGCTGAGGCAGGGATTTATTGAGCTCAGGAGTTTGAGACAAGCCTGGGCAACATGGCAAGACTCCATCTCTATCAAAAATACAAAAAAATAGCTGGGTGTGGTGGCTTGTGCTTGTGGTCCCAACTACTCAGGAGGCTGATGCAGAAGGATCACTTCAGCCTGGGAAGGCAGAGGTTGCAGTGAGTCAAGATCCTGCTACTGCACCCCAGCCTGGGTGGCAGAGGGAGAATGTATTGCTAAAAACAGTCTCCAAGTGCCAAGGAACTTCAGGGTTCAGAATTATCTGTATCACAGCATCTCTGTTGATTCAAATTTATTTCCGTCTTCATTAAAAGTCTAAGAATCAAGTACAATTGACCTTTGAACAATACAGGTTTGAACTACACAGGTTCCCTTATATGAGGATTCTTTTCAACCAAACACAAATGGAAAATATAGTATTCTTGGGATGTGAAACTCATGTATACAGATGGACTGAATTTTCATATATGTGGGTTCCAGAGGGCAAATTGCAGGACTTGAGTATGCATGAATTTTGGTACATGTGATAGTCCTGAAACCAATCCCCTACATATACCAAGGAATGACTATATAAGCAATATCATGCTTACTATTTACAAATTTATCCAATATTATGAAGAAAATAATTTTTCTTTTTGAGAGATGGAACAAGGGTTTCTTTTCAAAAGAAACAATAGACAATAATGGCCAATCAACAAGAACCAAACTGAGTACATATTAAAGGTATTGTTATTACATTTGGAAGCTAGAACAATTTGTGAATTGAATATTGAGGAAAGAAAAATCAGGAGTATAATTTTCTGGAATGTCAAAGCTTTGAAGGAGAAATAGAAGGTAAGGTTCGGGCTTTTATTCTGTAGCCATTTCAGTAAACTAGGAGCCCGATTCCTTCACAGCTGTCAGAAAGAACTAATGGGAAATTTACCCTATTTTAACTGAGTTGTCTCCAGCCCAGTTCCCCATTATTAAAGGTTAGTATGCCTTTAAGTCCCATTGTCAACCTGTGCTGAGACAAGACCTTAGCAATTGCAAATCTTTGATGGTAAAGGTGACTTTTCATGCCCTCCAGATTCATTTTCCTTTCTTTCTTAACATCATAGCCTTTTGATGTTTCTTCTGGTGTATCAGTATGCCAGATATTTGGTTTGTCAAGTGTCAGGCAGTGGGTCTAGAGACTTGTTCCACCACTTTAGAAAGCCACAGTATGGCCCTGAGAATCATTAGTTTCTGAAATAGAACTTTGGCCTGCAAAAATAAGTGTTGTAGATGACAGCTGTTAGCTTCCTCATGAAGTACTTGGGTCAAGAGACTGAGTTCAAAAGAACTTTTAGTTATTCACACTTCCGTATTTCTACTTTGAGTTTTTTTCCCAAGCAATGCGAATGTGTTCAAATGTACAGTTTTTAACAATTTCTTTTGAGTGTGCCCAAACTGTTAGATTGTGTGTGTTGTGATTTAGCAAACTTTAGAAACCATAAATGAACCCAAAACAGAATTAAGACCTGGGATGCCTATAACCCTGAATTCTTCTGCCAGTTAACTTTCCATACAGGGTAGACTCATTCAGGCTTCACCGTTGTTTACTGACCTTCCTCGAAGTAAGAGAGACAGCTCTTAGTGACTTGAAATGTTATGAACATGGCATAGAAGTAATTTGGAAAGTCAGTTTTTCATATTTTCTTCCTAAATAATTTTGTATCTGTTACCTTTTATAAAATCCTTTTATTAAGGTATAATTTATATGCATTATACATCTTGAATTATTATGTATTTATACACTCACATAGTCACCATCCTATTTCTCAACTTATCACTAAAGGTTACTTTGCCTCCCCTTGGACCTCACATAAATGGAATTGTACCGTATGTACTTGTTGTGTCTGGCTTCTATTAGTCGAAATGTTCTTTTTTTAAAAAAAAAGAAAGAAAAAGAAAAGAAATGCATGTTTGTGTATATCTCAGCAGCTTGTTCTTTTTATTGCATAAATATACCATAATTTATTTATTTTTACTCTCTTACTAATGAACATTTAGGTTGTTTCTAGTTTGAGGGGATTATGAATGAAGCTGCTGTGTACACTTATACCAGTCTTTTTGTGAACATATGCACTCATTTCTTTTGGGTATATTCCCAGAAGTAGCATCTCTGAGTCATAAGGAGGCAAATATTTATTTTCTAAAGTGTTGTACTCTTTTGCCTTCCCACCAGCAATACGTACAAGGTACAGGTGTTCTATATTCTCACCAACACTTAGTATTTTCAGTCTTTTTCATTTTGGTCATTCTGGTGAATGTGTACTGGTATCTGACTGTGGTTTTAATTTACATTTCCCTGATGAGTAGGAATATCGCTTACTTTTTTATGTGTTTATTGAACATTTGGATATCTTCTTTGTCTTATGCTCATTCAGACATTTTTTCAGTTTTTCTTTTATTTATTGATTTCTGAGGGCTCTTTGTATATTCTGTAAGGCAAGAAGTGGGCCCAACTTAATAAGGGGAAAACAAGAATGACATTTAACCTACAGAGCAATTTCACTTGGAGACAAGGATAGCTGGTCCCTTGAATATTGGATGGTGGCAAATAAAACATCCAAGCACTAAGAGAGCAGGCAGAGAAGAGTTGAGAATGAAGCAATAGCATGCTTATGGTGGCTGATAGCCGGGTAGTGAGTGGACAAGAGTTGGGGCTCTAGACATAGATGGTCTGAACTTGAGTCCTGCCTCCCACCTACTAGCTGTACCACCTTGTGAAGGTACTTAACCACTCCAAGTTCCTAGTTTTACAAAAGCAAAAGTAGGAAAAATGGGAGCACCTACCTCATGGGTTTGTTCTAATGATACAATACTTATCCCCATTTTTCACATATTGTAAATACTTAATATATAACATCAAAAACTACTACTCCTATACTGGGAAAATACTAGAATAAATAATGTTTGTTGTTGTTAATGTTTGTTTACTTATTGGAATTGGCTTCAGAGATCCTCTACAAATAACTCTTGGGGTAGAGATGGATGTTCTAGCAGATTTGGGAGTCAACCAGAAATTGGCTCCTGTTTCAGAAAGTTACAGTTATTATGGACTTGTGACATTTGTGTTCAGAAGTCTGTATCTGGCATCTTCCCGCAGACATGTCTTGCTTTCAAGTGCTGTTCAGTTATGTTTGGAACGAGAATGGTGGTTTCCCTACTTCTGCTTCACCTCTTCTACAACCTTGCTGACTTCTAAATAGTTTCCTGCTCAGAATCCTCAGAATTAGGATCTCCTTTCAGTCCTATCTTGGGCACTGGCTTACATTCCCCCATGTGGTCCATGTGCCCCTAGACAATCTAAGGAGAGTCTAGCTTTCCACACATGTGGAAATAATTCCCAGTGCACAGGTGGGAAGTTATGGGAACAAAGAAAGGGTGGGGGAGGTAGCAATAAAACTCTCTACTTATGTTTCATTGCTGCATCTGCTATAATAAAATGAGAGCCAAGAAGCGACTTATCGCCTTGTGACATGATGACACCCCTCTGGATAGATGTATATTCAGGGATATGGGTGGGTGGAGAATGTTACAAACACTTTCTCATCCCTAGTATCCTATTACCTCTCTGAAGAAGTACACTGTGTACCTTCGTATCACTATGTCCTATAAAAAAAAGAAAATGAAAAGAATGTAAAAGAACACATGGTCACTTTTGGGGATAAATTTTACTACCCAACAGAGAGAGAAGAATTACTTTAGTCACACAAGGGTTCATTTTACAAGGATCTTCCAGAACTATTTCCTTGATTTGTGTGCTATTCACAGAGGGACTGGTCCCAGATGCCAGTTAGACATTGGATTCTTTGACTAACCACTCTTCATCTTGTGTTCTTGAGTACAAACAGTACGTTAGAGTGAACATTAAAAAAAGATTATTTTCAGCAATTTGTTACTGAATCAAAATCCAAACAGAAAATAAAAAAAGAAAAACAGAAGTCTGGATCAGACACATCTGATCTTTCAAATTTGGTCTTTTAAACTTAAGAAGGTATTAATGGGCATTTCATATTTTAAATATTTTGGATATAAGGGTTTATAAAGTTAAAGATTGTATTTCACAGTCTACCATGAAGCCTGTACCTTCATATTTGGTATGTGTTCAAGCTTCAAGAGATTTATCTAAGTTCTGATTGAATGTTATATGGAAGATCTATAACTCGCTAGGCAAAGTTTCCCAAATTGAAAATAAAACACATAATTGTGATTGTGAAACATTTCTCTAGAAATATAGTATTCTTGAACTAGATGAAATTTTAAAAGAAAATTGGGAAACAATACTTCCAATAATCTTGAAGATACATACTAAGCAGACAAAACTGGATTATTTTGGTTTTGATTGATTTAAATACAATTTATTATTGTGGTGTTTATCTAAACTTCTCGGGATACTCACAAAATATCACAATCCTTTCATTTTAAAGCATTGTTCTGATTTAACTATATCTGTCTTTGCTTTACAATTTGTAAATTTGTGATTATTTTTGTTTTGTTTTGTTTTTGAAAGGGAGTCTTGCTGTGTCACCCAGGCTGGAGTGCAGTGGTGCGATCTCGGCTCACTGCAACCTCCGCCACCTGGGCTCAAACGATTCTCCTGCCTCAGCCTCCCAAGTAGCTGGGACTACAGGCATGTCCCACCACACCAGGCTATTTTTGTTGCATTTTTAGTAGAGACGGGGTTTCTCCATGTTGGCCAGGCTGGTCTCGAACTCCTGGCCTTATGTAATCTGTCCGCCTCAGCCTCCCAAAGTGCTGGGACTACAGGCGTGAGCCATCATGCCTGGCCCCAAATTTGTGATTTTCAAGATTAAAATTAGAGTCTAAGAGTGATGGAGCACTTTAAAATATCTGGATAAAAATCATCGTATTTCCAGAATCAGGGCAATTCTTGAATCTAATCTAAAATAAGCAGTGAAAAACTGCTGACTTTTTTCTCACCTATCGTAGAATCTCTAAAAGGTTTATGCTATATCTGCCATGCCTTCAGTTTACAAAATAATAAGATCATGATTAAACTCCAATGTCTTTTTCAGGCTATCACAGTACCTTTTCATTCTTGTAGTACTTTCTGGTGTCCTCATTAAGGATATGCTGAATGGACTGATACTATACCACAGTATTTTACTTTATATCTGTGTGTCAGTAAAGCAGCATGTATCAGGGGAAGATTTACCTTTATATATCAAAGGCTTCTATTTCACCAGGCTCCCACATTCTTAAAAACACTGAACAGGGTGGCAACTTTTGTGTTCACCAACATCAGAGGAACTGGTTCCTATTTTCAAAACTTTCTTGTGCCAATGTGACTTGTTTTAGTAACATAGATTGGCTGGGGAATCCCATATTTTTTAAAGCGAACCCAGGGAAGCATTTATTTTACCGTGAAAAGTGCTAGGGAACAATACTATATTAAGCACAAGGCAGAACTCAACAAAGCCCTTTCCTTTGATTGTTTCCATCACTGAATAATAATGGTTCCATTCCACAGATAGTTTCTTTGCTACAACACTGCTCTGCCTGACCATCCTTACATAATGCAGAATTGTGAATCACTGAAGTGTTTAAGGAGAGCTTATAATTCTTTAAAAGCATTTTCATTCTGTTTTACAGTATTTGTGTTTATGGAAAAAAGTAGGTAAAAACATTCTGACCAAATTATATTTGTTTAATTATTATGTACTGCATAATGTATAATACTGATTCAAACTTAATATGACCAGAGTGCATCGCTTGGAGAAATCCAAAACAAAAAATATATTTTCAGTTGAAATTCATTAAAGAATGAAGTAATCAAACTGTTTTTCTGTATAAACGAGAACTGCAAAATGACAAAAGGTTTCTTAAAAAAAACTGTATATAGAAAACAAACTATACAAAAAATATATCACTTCTTGGGTTAAACACACATGCCCCCCACCAAAAAGAAAAAAAAAATTCTAGCTACTTAGAATTCTTTCTAGAACTGAGAATTTAAATATTATTTATCATCCCATTTCTCTCATTCATTTAGAATCTGCCCTCCAGTTGAAAGGAAGTAGATGGAGCCAGGCATTTTTAGATTATTTCAAATCTGAGGAATTGAACAAAAATAAATGCTATTTGGTCATGTTGTTTGAAGTCATCTATGCAACATCTCTGGATGATGGATTAACTTTATTTAATAGGTTAGCATTATTTACACTGAAGTTTGTGGCTCTGAGCTTCGTTAAGGTGAGACCTTTGTCCACATTCACAGAAGGGCTTTTTCTCAGGGGGTTCTGAATTTTTACCGTGATGTAATTCCTAAACAATTGTGATTAGTGCTAAATGTTATCATAAACACACATACACACACACACACACACACACACACACACACACACACACACACACATATCCCTTGCTGTGTGAAAGCTATATGTAGAAATTTAAAACTTTAGAGTGCTTAAACTTTTTAAATATGTAATTTATAATATATAAATAATATTTACGATATAAAGTTTATAATACATAAATACTGTACTTCTTTACCATTCACTTTCTAGAACTTTCCCAGCTTTTGATCACATATTTCAAAGGTGGTGTCCCTCTTTACTCCTCTACTAACTGTTCTGTGTTTCAGTTAACATGTGATTTTGGCTTTCTTATTTCTCCAACATTATTTAATTCAGACTAACTTTATTTATTGAAGGTATATACCAGACATACCTCGGAGATATTGTGGGTTCAGATCCAGGCCCCTGTAATAAAGCAAATATCACAATAAGGCAAGTCACACATACTTTTTGGCTTTCCAGTGCATATAAAAGTTATGTTTACACTATATTGTAGTGTGCAATAGCATTGTCTCTAAGAAAACAATGTATATACCTTAAGTAAGAAATACTTTGTTGCTAAAAAAAAATATGCTAACCACCATCTGAGCCTTCAGCAAGTCAGAAACATTTTGCTGGTGGAGAGTCTTGCCTCAATGTTCATGACTGCTGACTGATCAAGGTGGTGGATGCTGAAGATTGGGGTGGCTGTGACAATTTCTTAGAATAACACAACAATGAAAATTGTCACAACCATTGATTCTTCCTTTCATCAATGATTTCTCTGTAGCATGCAGTGCTGTCTGATAGCATTTTACCCACAGTAGAACTTCTTTCAAAATTGGAGTCAATCCTCTTAAACCCTGCTACTAGTTTGTCTACTAAGTTTATATAATATTTTAAATCCTTTGTTGCCATTTCAACAATGTTCACAGAATCTTTACCAGAAGTAGATTCTGTCTCAAGAAACCACTTTCTTTGCTTCATCCATAAGAAACAACTCCTCATTCATTCAAGTTTTATCATAAGATTGCAGTAATTTCTTTATATCTTCAGGTTCCATTTCTAATTCTAGTTTTCTTGCAATTTCCACCACATCTGCAGTTACTTTCTCCTCTTGAACTCCTCAGAGTCATCCATGAGGGTTGGAATCAATGTCTTCCAAACTGTTGTTAATGTTGATATTTTGACCTATGCCTATGGATCACAAATATTCTTAATGGCATCTAGAATGGTGAATCCTGTGCAGGAGGTTTTCAATTTACTTTGCCCTGATCCATCAGAGAAATAAGTATCTGACGTAGCTATAGCCTTATGAAATGTGTTTCTTAAATAATAAGACTTAAATGTTTAAATTAGTCCTTGATACATGGACTTCAGAATGAATGTTGTGGTAGCAGCATGATAACATTAACCTCCTTGTATGTCTCCAGCAAAGCTCTTGAGTGACTAGGTGCATTGTCAATGAGCAGTCATATTTTGAAAGGAATCTTTTTTCTGAGCAATATGTCTCAACAGTGTGCTTAAATATTTAGTAAACCATGCTATAAACAGGTATACTGTCATCCAGTCCTTACTTTTTATTTATAAAGCACAGAGGGAGTAGAGTTAGCACAATTCTCAAGGGCCCTAGAATTATTGGAATATTAAATGAACATTGACTTCAACTTAAAGTTACCAGGTGCATTAGCTCCTACCAGGATAGTCAGATTTTCCTTTGAAACTTTGAAGCCAGGCATTGACTTTTCCTCTCTAGCTATGAAAGTTGTAGATGGTATCTTCTCCCAGTAGAAGGCTATTTTGTCTCCACTGAAAATCTGTTGTTTAGCGTAGCTGCCTTCATCAATTATCTTAACTAGACCTTCTGGATAAATTGACACAGTTTATACATCAGCACTTGCTGCTTCACTTCACACTCTTTTTTTTTCCAGCTGTTATTTTAGGTTCAGAGGGTATTTATGCAGTTTTGTTAAATAGGTAATTTGTGCACCCTGTACTTTTATGTATTGGAGATGGTTTCTTTCCTTTAAACATCATGAACCACCCTCTGCTGGCATCCAACTTTTCTTCTGCAGTCCTTACCTCTCTCAGACTTCATTGAATTAAAGAGAGTTATGGCCTTGCTTGGGATTAGGCTTTGGCTTAAGGGAATGTTGCAGCTGGTTTCATCTTCTATCCAGACCACTAAAACTTTCTGCAGATTATCAATAAGGCTGTTTGGCTTTCTTGTCATTTCTGTGTTCACTGGAGTAGTACTTTTAATTTCCTTCAAAAGCTTTTTCTTTGCATTCACAACTTGGCTAACTGGTGCGAAAGACCTGGCTTTAAGCCTATCTTGGCTTTTGACATGTTTTCCTCACTAAGCCTTATTATGTCTAGCTTTTGACTTAATGCGAGAGACCTGTAACTCTTCCTTTCACTTGAACACTTACAGGCCATTGTAAGGTTATTAATTGGTCTAATTTCAATATTATTATGTGTCAGGGAATAGGAAGATCTGAGGAAAAGGGAGAAATTGGGGATGGCCAGTTGGTGAAGCAGTGAGAATACATGCAACATTAATCCATTAAGTTTACTGTCTTACATGGGCATGGTTTGTGGCATCCCAAAAATTACAATAGTAACATCCAAGACGACTCATCACAGATCACCATGACAGATATAAATAATAATGAAAAAGTTCAAAATATTGTGAGGATACCAAAATATGACTTAGAAACACAAAGTGAGTACATGTTGTTGGAAAAAATGGTGCCAATAGACTTGCTGGATGCAGGGTTGCCACAATATTCAATTTTTAAAAACACAATATTGTGAAGTGTAATAAAGCAATGTGTTAGTCTGTTTTGCATGGCTATAAAGGAATACCTGTGACTGGCTAATTTACAAAGGAAAGAGATTTATTTGGCTCATGGTTTAGCAGGGTGTCTGGGCATGGCACCATCATCTGCTTGGCTTTTGGTGAGGCTTCAGGAAGCTTTTATTCATGGCAGAGGGTGAAGGGGGAGAAGCTGTGTCACATGACAAGAGAGGGAGTAAGAGAGGAGGGCAGGTGCGACATTCTTTTAAACAATCAGATCTCACAGTAACTCATGACCACAGGGAGGGCACCAAGCCATTCATGAGGGCTCTGCCCCCATGACCCAAGCATCTCCCACTAGGCCCACCACCAACATTGGGAATCAAATCTCAATATTAGATTTAGAGGGTATAAATACCCAAACCATATCAAGCAAAGCACAATAAAACAAGTATGCCTGTATTTATATACATATTATAAAACAGAATTAAAAACAATAAAATCATACATGCCAGGGATCCTGGTAAATATACTTATCCCCTCAATCATGCATTAGTCATGCATTAATGTATTCACTTTATATTCATCCAACAAATAGTGAGAATCTGATATTTGCTGTATACTGAAATATGCACTGATGACCCAAGGCTCAACAAGACAAAACACAGCCTTTTCTTTCACAGAGGATTGAATCAAGTAGGGCACGTACAAGAAAGTAGACCACTATAATCTTGTTTGTTTTATATAATGTACAAATATGACTGCAGACAAATGGAGAAATATGAAATCTCACTGGGGAGAAAACTCACCTTGGCTTGTCAGGAACTGACACCTAACCTGAGACCAAAGGAAGATGGTACCAGGAAGACAGAACAGCAGGTCAAAGTCCAGGGACGAGATTAAAGTAGAGTGTCTGCACTTAGATAAATAAAAACTGCTAAAACATGGCTAGACCAGAATGCTAATTGAAGGTACAGTTGATAAAACTTACCATTAACTTTTCATGTAACCAATATGTGAGATTTTGTAATATTTTCCAGTAGTGCTAAGCAGCTATGATATAAGCGCTGAAAAGGCAAACAGTTGGACTAATCTAAAATTGGAAAGCAGGTGTAATATAAGAAAAATAAGGCAAGGGATTTGAAGGTATTTGAAAAAGAGTGAAAGAAATGATGAATTGTGGCAACTTAGCTGGTTATGGAAATGAGTGAATATAAGAAGATACCGATATAGAAAGTGTTCACGGTCTCTAGAAATCTCTATGATATCAAACAGGTGAAATTAGAATAACTGAGCAAACAAAAGATAGATCATATCTAGAGGATAAAATGCACTTTAAGATGTAAGTGCTAGAGGTAATTTAAGGTATGTTCAAGACGTAGAAGGTTGCCAGGGAAGAGGGTGACTGCTGTGGAAAAGATGTAGCTGAGGAATTGAGAGATTGGGGCATAAGGTGATGCCTCCACATCAACATCAAAGTCACCCAGGACTGCAGCAGGATTCAAGCTGTCAAGATGATTAAAAAGGTGGGCAGTTTTCAATGAATGAGAAACTAACCAAAGAGACTGGCAGAAATCAGAGACAAGGAAGTAGAGTTGATTGGCATAGATGTCAAATGAGAAGTTTTTACAAGAAGGTGGAGGAGTAAGTAAATGTGAGTAACCAGGAGAGCACCCATTTCATCTTGGGACCCAGAGAGGGCATTGAGAACCAGAGTACCCTACCCTGAATCCACCACAGGGAAGTGGCATCTTTAGTGAAGAGCCAAATTTGAGGGAAGTTGGGATCTGGGGTGACTTTTTGCTGGCAAGGCTGAGGATGAAGTGAAGTCTGTTTGCCATGGAATAAGGGCTCCAGAGAAACTGACTGAATAATATGGAAAGAATGAGAGTGGAAGGATAGACAGGGAAGAGAAATCACAGTGCAACATGGGGATAAGAAGTTGAAAGAACACAGGGAGAGGAAGAAGCTCTGTATCAGGTGGTTGTCTGACATATGATTATGAAACAGCACTCCAAAATATTTTCAATAATTGGTCCACCTGTCCTCTGACTGACAGGTGTTAAACCAGGGAACAGGAAGTTGAGCATTAAGCATAGTTAGTAGGTCTTTTGGAAAGACCGTAGGGGTTGTCCTAGTCCCAGTAAGTAGGTCTTCAATGGTGTCCTTGGGTTCCTAGTACCTTTCAGCATCTGTTGGAGAATAGCAGCTTCTGGTGTTTCGGGACTTCTGCATCTTCCAGATTACTCAGCTGTTTCCCAGATTTATTACAGGTTGTGGAGTATGGAGAAGGATCTGATTTTTTTAAAAATATGCATTATCATTTCCAAAGTATTAGTTTATTTTAAACAATTTATATATCTAATATTTTGCCAGCAGTAATAACATCTTAGGTAATTTGAATTAGCATTTGAGTTTGCTTTTGAGAATTTTAGTTCTTAGAAATAGTAATTGAATTAAACAGTATTGCTTTCCTATATATTCTTAAATACTATTTCTGGCATTCAAGCATTATTCCAGTTCATCATGCTGCAAATTTTAGCAATAAAATAAAGAATAAAATTGAATTCAGTGTGGAAAAATTGTACTTGTAGAAAACATTCTTTTGTAAATGGGGTTTCTGTTGTGACTTTAGTGAAACAACAGAAAGGCACGTGCATATGGTTTTGCCCTTAGCTTGGCTGTAACATATTATTTGCAACTTTAACTCATAGCAACCTATGATCATGCTACTTTTATTTAAGGCTATTTGATAGAGTTGTATGATTGAGACCTGGAACCAAGAACCTTGATATAATACATATGTGCACACAATTTTTTTATTCTCTTCTCTTTGGTGACCTTGTCTGGGTCATTTTGTTTGTTTGTTTGTTTAATTTACACCGTTTGAAACAGTATCTATGACTAGGATTTGGCAACTGTAGAGTATATCATATGCACACAGTGCCTTAGCACAGGGTCTTAATTATACTCAATGGAGGAGACCCAAGCAGAGAAGCCTTCATTTGTCTTAAGAAGAAATGTCAAGGTTAATTGATTTTCAGAGGATTAACTGCAACAAATAACCAGTACTCACATCTTCTTATTTTGACTTATAAATTCTGGTATGTTCTGTTCAATCCACTGAAAAAACTAAGAAGAGAGTGTTTCTATAAAACTTCTCTATATGTCAAAGCATCCTTTGCAGTTGGCAAAATAGTGAATGAATGATAGTGAAAATGTATATTTATGGATTGTGATATAGTCATTAAGATGATTATTATGATAAGTATATGGTAACATGGAAGTATTTAGAATGTTTTGAAGAGAAAAGCAAAATATACAAGTATATCCAGGTTAAAGTTAATACACTGCAAAATATATGCCTGCATGTGGCTGAGAACTGGAAAATAATGTGAAAATAATTTGAATTTCTGGATTTACAAAATTGTGGTTATTTCTCTCACATTGGTTTCTATTAACAAAAATAAATGTTTATCCAATCAATAAAATTACATTAAAGTTTACTATTTATTTATAATTTCATTCATCCAAATTCATCTATTGAGTCTTAGTCAGACACAGTTTGAGGTACTGGGAATATTTTACACATAAATTTTAAAAATTCATGAACTTTTGTTTCTCACAGGCAATCCAATAGGAAGTTTTGGCAAGTATGGTGGGAGGTGGGGATACTTGGGCCTTTCAGAATCTCCAGATCACTTTGTATAACCATTCCTCTATTGGCAACCGACTCCCCAAAAGAGATCACCGGCAGAACCAAGTGAAACTAAGTATTCGTCTCAGTGAAATAAGAGAGGATATCACCTTTAAACTTAGTAGTATTTCGGAAAGGGGACGTAAAGGGAAGATATTTGTAGAGTTTTATAGCCAGGTCTGGGAGCCTGATCTTGCTAGGTGGAAAAATAGTTGGCATTAGGTAGAATTTAGAGCCTAGCACTTTTGGATTAGTGGCGTCTCTAAGAGCAGTGAGGTTCTAAAAGTGAGCCTTGATAAGTGAACTGTTACTCTTATTGAATAAGCTGGATCAGGCCATGTACAGCCTTTTTTTCTAAAAGCAAACATTTCCTGGAGCAAGTACGTAAGTTAGTTTTGCTTGGTCTCCATGTGCTCAGCATTAAAGCAGGCACTTAAACTTTGACCCCAAATTATTTAGCACTGGGACAGAAAAGTATTTTGGTTTCAGTTCTTATCTTCTTTGTGAGCGACCATAGTTTTGATCAATTCATTTGGCCAACAAGGCTGATCCTTTGTCTCTTATTTTATTTTATGTTTTAGATTTATATTATTGTCACCCATGTTGTTTGGAAATTTAGGAAACACAGTCCTTGGGATAGTTGGGGGGATGAGAAGTCAAGAGAGGTGAGGTCTTAGGGTAGATGACTGGGTAGATACTGGGCTACTCAGTATCTAATCCTCTTATTTTTTTATCTCTACTCAGAATAGGTGAGAGAGAGGACCTAGCCCTCCACTACAGGAGCAGGAATATGCATTCCCTCTGCATGCCCCTCTGGCAGACAGAGGGAGGGTCTATAACCTCAATGTAGTCAATCTGATGTTCCTACCCAGGACTTTGAATCTTGAGGGGATGGCTCAGACCTACAGTCTCACATGTGCCACTATCGAGTGGAAGGGCCATTGGCATGGCAGTTGTAGCTGCTGACAGTGTGATGAAGAGCAGTGTGTGCCCAGCAGGTGAGGAACAGGGTCCCAGGCAGACTGATCCAGCCTCCAAGTTGCTTATTATCTTCACTGGATTCTGCTCAAGTCTACTTCTTCAAGCTCCCTGTTTATTCTGAGTTCTATCCTATATTCTTTTGATGGATTCCTTTTCCTGCTTATGTCAATCCATCATTTCTATTGTTTGCAACTCAGAACTCTGACAAGTACACAACCTTTGATCACTCTAGACCTAAAGTACAGAAAGTGCCCTGACTTTTCTAGAAGTTTAGGTGTAAAATTAGTAGTAAAGTTAGTATGGAAAAACCAAAGGGGAAGATTGAATTTTATTTTAACGCAGTCTTTTTTTACATACAAAGATAACAAAAGGAGGGTAGTGAAGAGAGGAGTCTCTTGAGATGTCCGTGGCAAAGTTTTTAAAGCTCTCAATAAGGAGACAAGGACTGGGCTTCATTGTAATTACTCCCTTTTCACTGTTGAAGCTGGTAGGTTTACAATGGACTCCTAATGAGAATGGTTTGAACTGCAATTAATTAAGTGCATGACATTATAAACTGTATGTCTCTTCCCTCTGGAGAATATTCTTCCTATATAAGTGCTATTTTGTTTTAATTTCTCTCTCTCTCTCTTCCTCTCTGTTTCCCTCTCTTTGTCTCTCTTTGTTAAAAAAGGTGTCCCTGAAGGAAAATTAACTCTGCTGTTAGTCCACTGAGAAAGCTTCTCTTTGAATACTGGAGTATATATTTGTCTAACTCTCCCTCACACCTAGTGCTAAATTTATCAGCGTCATTCCTGATACAAACATTTTGAAGACAATTGTGAGGAAAAAGATGAAAAAAGTTGCATTTAACTTTTGTCATAGGTGTCCTTGTTCCCCAGAAGTTACTCTCTTTGTTATAGTGTGCATGCACTGACAGGAGTGTGCATACATGTGTGTGAAGTACTTGAGAAGTATATTTGTCCGTTCTCACACTGCTGTAAAGAATTGCCCTAGACTGGGTAATTTACAAAAGATAGAGGTTTAATAGACTCACAGTTCAGCATAGCTGGGGAGGCATCAGTAAACTTACAATCATGGCAGAAGGGGAAGCAAACACTTCCTTCTTCACATGGTGGCAGCAAGGAGAAGTGCAGAGCAAAGTGGGGAAAAGCCTCTATAAAACCATCAGCTCTCATGAGAACTCACTGTCATGAGAACAGCATGGAGGTCACTTACCCCATGGTTCAGTTACCTTCCACCAGGTCCCTCCTGTGACACATGGGGATTATGAGAACTACAATTCAAGATTAGATATGGGTGGGGACACAGTCAAACCATGTCAAGAAGTATTTCAGAGACAGGTCATTCCCCAAAACTTATCATCAGGGTCAAGACCTGGCAAGTGAGACATTAGCAGGTGAGCACAACATTCTCAGAAACCCTTGAGAGTACTCCTTTCCCTCCAGGCATCTCCTTTCAACCTTAATATATTCTATTTTAATTATATTCACAGCTTTTAACCTCAATTATAATTCCATGCTTCCAAATTTGTTTTCTTCTCCCATCTTTCCTCCTAATAAAATATCTATTTTTCAGATAGTCTTCCTTAGTAAAATAGAAAGGATCTACAAAGGCCATTCTCTGTGAGATGTGAATCATTTCTAATAACTTAATGCCTTGTTCTAATGTGAATGGTGGACTTGTGAAGAGAAATGGGTAGATATTTGAATTTCTAAATGCTTTAGAATATTAGTTGCACATACAGTAATACTTCTTGTAGCTTAGAAGAAATTGGTTGGCTTAACAGAAAATGCAATTGAAATAGTTTACAAACAGGTTCTGGCATCAATAATAGAAATGTTAAAGAAACTACATATTATATCAAGATGCTTCTCTTTTTTGGGGGGGTAGGTGCTTTTTCTTCCCTTGATGAACACAGTACTCTTTCTTCTTTGTCTTTTATCTTCCATCTCAAATTGTCAATAATAAATTTGAAGAATGGAGAATAATACACTCTCATGTGCCAGACCTTATGCTAAGCACTGGATATGTTACATTGTGTTTCATACTCAGGATGATCCTAAGGTAGGTACCATTATTATCTTATTTTGCATATAAGAAAACAGAAGCCTGGAGAAGTTAAACAATTTCCTCAGTATCAGAAAGAACCAAGATCAAATATCTAGGTTAAGGTATTTGATCTTAACCTAGATAAGCCAGAATATCAAATCTAGATTTCACTATTAATTTGTATTCTATCCAAATTTCTAAAACTGCTAATGATGGAAGAGGGCTGTTGTATGGTTCTAGTTTTTTTTAAATTTCAACTTTTAGATATAGGGGTTTTTGTATAGATTTGTTACATGGGAATATTGCATGATGCTTAGGTTTGGTATATCCCATTACCCTGATAGTGAGCATAGTACAAGATAGGTAATTTTTTAACGCATCCCACCCTCTCTCTACCCTCCAGTAGTCCACTGGGTCTATTGTTTCCATATTTATACATATGCCCACGTGTGCTGAATGCTTAGCTCTTACTTATGAAAATGTGCAATATTTGGTTTTCCATTCCTGTGTTAATTTACTTAAGAATATGGCTCCAAGCTCCATTCATGTTGCTGCAAAAGACATGATTTTATTCTTTTGGGGGGTTGCATAGTATTCTATAGTATATATGTGCCACATTTTCTTTATCCAATCTACCATTGAGGGACACCTGGGCTAATTCCACATCTTTGCTATTGTGAATAGTGATAAGCATATGAGTGCATGTGTCTTTTTAGTAGAATTATTTATTTTTGTGGGAGTATATACCTGGTAATGGGATTGCTGGGTCAAATGTTAACTCTGTTTTAAGTTCTTTGAGAAATCTCCAGACTGCTTTCCAAAATGACTGGACTAATTTACATTCCCACCAATGGTGTATAAGCATTCCCTTTTCAGCCTCACCACTATCTGTCATTTTTTGACTTTTTTATAATAGCCATTCTGACTGGTGTGAGATGGTATCTTACTGTGGTTTTGATATGCATTTCTCTGATGATTAGTTATATAAGCATTTTTCATGTGTTTGTTGGCCACTTGTATGTCTTCTGTTCATGCCCTTTGCCCACTTTTTAATGGGTATTACATATTTGGGGCTAAATTGTCTCTGATTTGTTGGTTTGGAAGAAATAATGTACTTTTAACAACTATAAAAGATCTCTGCTAGGAATATCTTAAATACAGTGAAAATCTGCCTTGACAGTGGACAGTAAGTTAGATTTCATTGTTATAAATTAGCACCATTAACTAAAACCCTTGTCCATTCAAAATAATATGTATTGTCACATAACACTAAGCTCTGTTATTAAACTGTCACAGATTATTGCTTTAACAGTTTGAAAATGATTATTTTTAGAAAATTGACTTTGTACAATGCCATATGAGAGTCTGTTAATTGATGAGAAAACCAAAAATCAGATGACATTTGTAAAAATAAAATTGGTATCAGTTGAAACATCTGTACTATTTATCTTATTTAAAGAACATTTGTCATCTGGAAAATGACTGACTACTTCAATTAGCCTCATATCACAACCACAAAATAAAGTTGTCTATGGGTGGCTTCTTATTTGCATTTAAATTATTATGTTGCAGCATTTTGTAAGCACAAGCAAACAGAAGATTGCTTTGAATGACAGAGGCTTATACACCTGAGAGAGAAATATGTCATCTACAAAATGTAAAAATATAGGTTTTTGTAAATGCCTCTGAAAGGATTATAAGGATCTACAATTTTCCCTCCCTCCTAGAGTTCATCTTTCTAATAATGCTCTAGAAGAAGAAAAGTTCTAATATATTTTCCTTGGAGGGGTCATGAGACAATAAAGCATATTAGGATTTGAAGTATATTGGAGATAAAACTCATATGATATCCTCAAGTAAAGAGTTGTTCTTTTACTGTTCTTTAATCTTTACTGTTGGCTCTAATTGCCTTTGTAAACTAACTTTATGTTGTAAAATAGTAGTGAACCAGAGAATGAGTTGAGAGGTGGAGGTAACAGATGAGATCCTCACTTGTGAGGGCTCCAAGGGCCTGTGAGACAATGGAAAGGGCTGACCTAGCTACCTGGATGGGAACAATGCTGTTGTCATTTTCATGTGCTCCTGTTTAAAAGATGAGTTAGCATCCATAAAACAACTTAGACTAAAGGTTGTACACTACAGCCTGTGGGCCAAATGATGTCTGCCACCTGTTTTATAAATGAAGGTTTCTTGGAACTTGCACTACTACTGCAGAGTAGAGTAGTGGAGATGGAGCCCATTTGGCCTACAGAGTCAACAATGTTTAATATTTGGTGCTTTACAGAAAAACTTTGCCAAGCCTTGATTTAGACTTAGTAACTTTAGTAAGAAGTTACTGACTGAACAAATTACGAGGATATTTAAGCTTGTAAAGTATTAAAATACCATAACTATCTGCTTCTCATGGCAGGGAGGGGGCCAAGGAGAGGTGAAGTGGTTACAATGCTCGTGCATTCATTCCTTCATTCACCAGAGTGATTGTGTGCCCTCTCTGAAACAGGGATAATGCCAGGTACTCAAGATACAGCAGTGACCAAAAACAGGCATAGTGCCTGCTTTCATGGAGATAGGCATTGGAGTCAAATAGTGTATAATGTTGACAAATATCCCTGCTCTCATGGATCGAGAGGTTAGAGTTTTAGAGTAACCATGGAAGATCTCACTGAGAATGTAACTTTGAATAAAGGATTGCAAGACTTGAAGAAGCTAACCATGCTGCTAGAGTTTCTCTCAGAGGAAAGGGGAGTGATGAGATATAGCTGAAGGACAATGTGAGCCAAGATTGTTTTTTTTAAGTTGAGGAATTAACAGCATGGTTGTATGCTGAGGGGGACAATTAAGTGGAGAGGAAAAAATTGATGTTGCAGGAAATTCCTGGGATAATGTCTTTGAGCAGATAAAAGGGGATTGATCCAGTGTAAACAGAAGGGGCTAGTCTTGGTTTTAGATCCAGGACAGTTTATCTGTAGTAATATAAGAGAACATAGAGTATATGGGCACAGATGCAGGTCACTGTGTACTCATGATGGTTGAAAATTGTAGAAGTTCTTTGTTTTTAAACTTTAATTTTTCTTAGTATGTGCAAAGGCCTTGAAGCAAAATAGAGCATGGTATAATCAAAGAATCGAGAAAAGAAAAACATAATCTAACTGTAAAGTAAGCAATACCATGGAGCCAGATGAGGCTAAAGAGGTACACAGGATACAGAGATCAGCAAGACTAAGAATATGGCAATGCTAAACCAGTTAAGAATGGGGTTAAATCAAATTTGCCTTTTAAAAAAAAGATGACTGTGGCTACTGATAGAGATTGGAAAGGAGAGTGGGACAAGTCTCTGTGGAGAGACCAATCAGGAAGCTACTGCAGTAATTCAGGTGGGAAATGATGGCATCATGGTCTAGAGTAGAGGGAGTGGGTGGAAGAGAAATGATCAGATTTTGAGAGATATTTAGAGGCAGAGTAGATAGACTTACCTCACTTATATTTGGGTATAGAAGACCTTGCCTATGTTAAGACTGAATAGAGAAGAGAGCCTAGGAGTAGATGTGGACACTCTGGAGAAAGGACTGAGATCCTGGTTTAGAACACTGAGTGAGGAAGCTGTGCATTGTTGAAGAAGAGAGTCAAACTTCACAACTGCCTAGCAATGAAGAAGCAGATCAACAAAAATCATATGGTGTGGAAGGGACACTTGCCATTAGATCAGTCCAGCTGAGGCCAAACACTGGTTGCTTCTGATTTTTTTTTAATCCTATAATTATATTGGTTAATTTTATTTAAAAAAGTTTGAACTTTTCATTCTCATAATGAGACCAAAGTAAAGATCAAAATCTTAAGAAGAGAATGGGTCAGAATATAGCAGGCAGATTGTGGTTTGACATGATGTCAATGGACACTTCAGTTGTCATGTTCTAGGCCCATTGCATTGGCCTTTCCTCTTTTGAAGCTTCTCTCATGGAACCAAGTGCATTTTATATCTGCATCTGTCCTAAATATGGGTATAACACAGACTCTGTGAGTAGCCTGCCATGTGTTTCCATTCCACATATTGCTAGATAACTCTGCCTATAAAAATCACAAAAATCTTCTTATAAAAGTCATAGTACTTGCAGACCCTGTCAAAATAATTACTATTAGATGAAGTTAAGAAATGACTATGGAAGTACAAGAACAAGAGCTGGTCTTAAGAGTTCCATCCCTTCATCAGTCTAGGAGGGTTGGGATATTAGAGGCGTTTTTGAGCTGAACTCAAGGTAAAGAACAAGCCATCCCACTCTGAAAAGAGCTGTGTTTCTCACCTGAACAGTGAGAAAAGGGTGTTATATTTTCTAATAAAATCCCACATTAAGTTAGATAAAAACTCTGTCTAACTGTGGAATAGACTTTACTAATGGAAAGATTAATGTGAAAAACTAAATAGGAAAATTTTAGGCACATATTTTCACAATAGAGCTTGCTGTACTTGGGGGAGACTTGTCTTCTTGATTCTAAGGTTAACTTAGGATAAGGAATCTGTGCTTCGGAAACCAGCCCGTTTTTATGTTCTGCCATTTTCCTGATTTTGGCGTGTCTTAATGCCATTGTGTTCTAGTAAAAATTTGTCAATAGACTACCAGGAGAGCAGACCAGGGAATGTGAGTGTTTTGTGCATGGGCGAGCACATACAGATGTCAGGGGACAGTGGTTTTTCAGTCATGCTTTCAGACCTGGAGAACAGTTCAGGTTAAAATCTCCAAGTCTGTGGAATGAAGCTTTGGTGGAATTAATCAGAATGTTATTGAAGGAAAAGGGAGATCAAATCTAACTTCCACCGCACTGAGATTTTTGTTGAAGACAGAGAATGAGAGCATAACCTTCGAGTCCAGAGTGGAATACAGAGAGATCTTCCACTGACTATACTAACAACGAAAGCAAGGTAGAGAGGAAACGTTGAGCCTCAGCAACCTGTAAGTCAAGACCCTCTCCTTCATCCCTAGATGCTTTTGCTCTGTCGCTGGGATTGTGTCCCTTTCTATAACACTGTGACTTCCTTGGATCTCCACAGCCTGATTGTGTTCACATTCTATTCTCCGGTCTTTTAGTTTCCCCTACAGAGCTGGTGCATTTCTGTGGTGAGAGAGCAGCTGGAACGTGGGCCTGAAGCTGGTTCAGATATGGCATTCCTTTTAAGAGCAAAAATAACAATTACTCATATAATACAAACCCAGTACAAAGTGAATAGTTAAAAGGAGAAAAGATATCACTATGAATTAAAATTTTAAGTTGACATATATCCCAACTACCGCAAAATATTATAAATCATAACATTTTATTAACTGCCCAACCCAATTTTATAATACATTTTCCCCTACACTTGGCTGAATTTTGATTGTCTCTTTAAATGACACTGAAATTGTAATATTTTCTATGTAGAGATTGGGAAGATACTTTAAACTTTTCTTCAGGATTGTTGATGTTTAAAAAATTATTAATAACTTAGAAAAGTTTGGTAATGTCATATATATTCTTAACATCGTTATCAAATTTTGAGAAATATTTAAAAAAATTTTTCATGTAGGAGCAGTAAGATTTCAGGACATTTGATATGGTGTGTGTGTGTGTGTATGTGGGTGTGGGTGTGTATGTTGACTAATCTTACATACTCTTATTCTTTTACCAGTTTGTCATTGAAGTGTCACTGCATTTGTCATAACATGAGATTTATATCCTCTTCATCAATGTCAACATTTTATATCAAATCAGAAGAAAATTAAAATTTTTTTCAATGTGTGTTAGTTTGATTAACTCCTTTTCATTAATTTACTTGTCAAGCAACCCAAGAGCCAATATTTCATATCTGTTTGAAATTTAGCTCTTTTTCTTATTGAATTACCACTTTTGAGATGATCTGAAAAAAAAAAAGATTGTTACAATGTCCTGTCTGATATCTGAATAATTTCTATTGATTTAATCAGTTGGCTTTACTGCATTTTTTTCATACTCGAATAATTGTATTTGAAATTTTCTTATTCAGTTAAATTTTTAGTCATTTAATCTAAAAAATTAAGGATAAAAAAGTGTCCTTCATGTATATTGAAATCAGAAGTCAGTAATTTTTCACTTGTTGAAACATTCAAAATATCTTTCTAACTCATTTCTTCATATTGGGATAATTTTAATTTTACTTTTGCAAATTTTGCCAAAGCATCTGGCTGAATAAACACACTTGCCAGGGCCCCACCCTAGAGCCTTGGCAGGTACTTTGCAAACAAAGAGTGCTGCAGCTTTGGCTTTATCATCTTCACCATGAACCCATCTATGATTCTCCCCTTTCCCTCCAGCACTTTCCACTAACAACACACATACACACCCATAACACAACCATACTATTTCTTTTTCTTTATGCCTCTTTTCTGTAGTATTTATCTCCATGGCAATTATCACCATCTAACACACTATATATTTTGCCTATTTATTTATTTATTTATTTATTTATTTATTTATTGTTTCTCTATCCACACTAGAATTTAAGCTTTGTAAAGGCAGATGTGTTCCTTTCCTGGGGCTACCATATAAATGACCACAAATGGGTGGCTTGAAACAACAGAAATTTATTCTGAGTTGCAGAGGCCAGAAGTTCAAAATCCAGGTGCTGTAGGGCTGATTCCCTCTGGAGACTCTGAGGGATGCTTCCATGTTTTTCATGCCAGTGGCTGCTTCCAACCCTTAGCACTCCTTGGTATAGGGCTTCATGAGGTTCAATCTCTGCCTTTGTCCTCACATGGCCTTTTTAAAAAAAATCTGAGTCTCTGTGACTTCTCTTTTTCTGATCTTAAAAAGAATTTCTTAAGGAAATCATAAATTATCGGACTTATAGCTCACCCTAATATGGGGTGATCTCATCTCAAGATCTTTACCTTAATTACATCTGCAAAGACCTTTTTTACAAGTAAGTTTACATTCTTATTCCGGGCGAACTTATCTTTTGTGGACCACAGTTCAACTCACTACAGAAGTTATAATTTTTCTGTTATGCTCACTGATGTGTCTCCAGCGCATAGACTAGATCCTGGAATGTAGTAAGTGCTAAATAACTATTTGTTGAAGGAATGCATTGAGAGCCTATAGTGCCAGATGCTGAAGTAGGTACTTAGAGCACTGCAATTTAAATATTCCCTAACTATAATTTATCTTCTCTTCTCAATTCACATATAAATTTGTTTTTATTTTTTTTACATTTTTATTTTAGATTCAGGTGGTACATGTGCAGGTTTGCTACATGGATATATTGCATGATGCTGAGGTTTGGGTTTCTATTGATCTTGTCACCACGATAATGAACATAATACCCAGTTGGAAGTTTTTCAGCCCTTGCCCCCTCTCTCCTTCCCCCTTTTTTGAGTTCCTCGTGTCTACTGTTCCCATTGTTATATATGTGTGTATACAGGTTTTAGCTTTCACTTATAAGTGAAAACATGCAACATTTGGTTTGCTCTTTCTGCATTCATTCATTCATTCAACAGCTTATGGCTGCATCCATGTTGCTTCAAAGGATGTGATTTTGTTCTTTCTTGTGGCTGTGTAATATTCCACAGTATATATGTACCATATTTTCTTTATTCAATCCACTGTTGATGGACACCTAGGTTGGTTCCATGTCTTTGCTATTGTAAATAATGCTGTGATAAACATACAAGTGCAGGTATCTCTTTGGTAGGATGGTTTATTTTCCTTTGGTATATACCCAGTAATGGGATTGCTGGGTCAAATAGTAGGTCTAATTTTAATTCTTTTGGAAATCTCCAAACTGTTTTCCACAGGGTCTGAACTAACTTTCATTCTTGCCAACAGTGTATAACCATTCCCTTTTCTCTACCGTCTCGCCAACATCTGTTATTTTTTTACTTTTCAATATAGTAGCCATTCTGATTGGTATGAGATGGTGTCTCCTTGTGCTTTTGATTTGCATTTCTCTGATGATTAGTGATATTGAGTATTTTTTCATGTTTATTGGTTGCTTGTATGTCTTCTTGTGAAAAGTGCCTGTTCATGACATTTTCCCACATTTTAATGGGGTTATTTGTTTTTTTTTTCTTTTTGATTTAAGTTTCTTACAGATTGTGGATATTAGGCTTTTGTTGAATGCATAGTTTGCAAATATTTTCTCCCATCTGTAGGTTGTCTGTTTACTTGGTTGATAGTTTCTTTTACTGTTCAGAAGCTCTTCAGTTTAATTAGATCCCAATTTTCAATTTTTGTTTTTGTATGCAGTTACTTTTGGGGACTTAGTCATAAAATCTTTGCCTAGGCCAATGTCCAGAAGAGTATTTCCTAGGTTTTATTCTAGGATTTTTATAGTTTGAGGTCCCACATTTAAGTCTTTAATCCATCCTGGTTAATTTTTGTATGTTGTGAGAGGTATGGGTCCAGTTTCATTCTTCCGCATGTGGTTAGCCAATTTTTCTCAGCACTGTTTATTGAATAAGGAGTCCCTTCCCCCATTGCTTATTTTTGTTGACATTGTCAAAGATCAGATGGCTGTAGGTGTGCAGCTTTATTTTGGGGTTCTCTATTCTGTTTCATTGGTCTTTTGTCTATTTTTGTACCAGTATCATTCTGTTTTGGTTACTGTAGCTTTGCAGTATAATTTGAAATCAGGTGATGCCTCTGGTTTTTTCCTTTGTCTTTAGGATTGCTTTGGCTATTCTGGTCTTTTTTTGGGCTCCATTTTACATTTTATAGTAGGTTTTTCTAATTCTGTGAAAAATGACATTGGTAATTTGATAGAAACACTGTTGAATCTGTACATTGCTTTGGGCAGTATGGACATTTTAATGCTATTAGTTATTCAAAGCTATGAGCATGAAATGTTTTTCCATTTGTTTGTGTTGTCTATCATCTGTCATTTATTTCAGCAGTGTTTTGTAGTTCTCTTTGTAGAGGTCTTTCACCTTCTTGATAGTCCTAGGTATTGTGTGTGTGTGCGTGTGTGTGTGTGTGTGTGTTTGTGTGCATGCATGTGTGTGTGTGTCTATTGTTAAGTGAGATTGTGTTCTTGATGTAGCGTTCAGGTTGAATGTCACTGGTATATAGAAATGCTACTGATTTTTGTACATTCATTTTGTATCCTGAAACTTTACTGAAGTCATTATCAGGTCTAGGAGCCTTTTGTTAGAGTCTTTAGGTTTTTCTAGGTAAAGGATCAGATTATCAGCAAAGATAAGTAATTTTACTTCCTCTTTTCCTATTTGGGTGCCTTCATTTCTTTCTCTTGCCTAATTGCTCTGACTAGGACTTCCATTACTATGTTGAATAGGAATGGTAAGAATGGGCATCCTTGTCTTGTTCCCATTCTTAAGGCGAATGTTTCCAGCTTTTGCCTGTTCAGCATGATGTTGGCTTGGGGTTTTTCATAGATGACTCTCATTATTTTGGGATATATTCCTTTGATGCCTAGTTTGTTGAGGGTTTTTATGGTGAAGGGATGTTGGATTTTGCCCAATGCTTTTTCTGTATCTATTAAGATGATAATATGGTTTTTGTTTATAATTCTGCTTATCAATTCACTATCAGTTCTTTGAAGATGAAAACTCTGTCTTTTATGGTGTTTGTACATTTTGAATTTCTTAATACTGTGTATGTAGCTGACAACACATAAATAGATATGCAGATGAGTAAGAGAGTCATTTGGGATCACTGCTGATTTAACTTATCTTGCTATGAAAGCATTTTGTTCCTCTTTCCCATGCTTGGTAATATATCCTTTTGGAAGAAACACTCTTGCCAAAAGAGGATGGCATTTTTACATCCAAGAGAAATATTCTTTGCTCAAGAGTGTAAAAATGTATGAAAGAAATATGTAAATAAAATCCTATATATAAAATCTAATATCAAAGTTGAATGATGAAATTTGTCAAAATGATTATAAAATATCACAGTTACTTAAACTGCATATTATATTCATGTTTCTTGCCATTTGTATGCTAAAAACTTACAATGATTTGAATGTGCAAAATCAAAAGTTGGGAGAAAAGATAGATCAGAGTCTATTAGTGATAATTTATCCTTTTACCTCCATAAATGTTTGCTAGAAATGCCAAAGGCTCTAATTTGTCTATTTAAATTTACTTCAAAAAAGCATTCCCTAAGTTGCCTATTTACTCTGTTATCTCTATAAATCAGGACACTCTCCAGACTTTCTACTGTGAATGTTGTATGGAATTGATAGAACAATTTCTTTTTTATGTTGTACTCATTCACCATTTAGTTACTTAGACAATAAAGTCAGAATGACAAATTCTAAGTCCCAAAATATGAATGAAAATTCACTCATTTTCAGAACAAAACTTAGCATCACACTCTCTTGAGTAAAATCTCACTAGAAAAAAAGATATAGAAAATACATTATAGCATTTGAAGTCTGCTACCTCATGTCCATTTATCTGCTTTCTAATTTATTACAAAATAAATGTGCAATTAAAATATGACTTTCCTTAACCTTTTCATAATTATAATTATTATGAAAAATATGTGTAAAATATACATGTTATATTCCTTTTTTCTATACTATCAGCAGCCACTCCCACTCATGTACTCATATTAGAAGCAAAGAGCTTTGAGTATCATATAGAACATTTTCAGATAAAAGAACTTAGGTCCAGAAAAGCTAACTCTTTTGCTGGTGACTAAACATACACATACATGCACTGACACACACACATTAAGCTACTGAGTTGATAGCAAAAAAAAAAAAAAAATGTCTAATTCTGTACTGGAAAATATGAAATGGCTCCTTCATATAACATCACTCAGTATTCAAAAGCAAAGCCGAACAACTAAGAAAGTTACTTCCCCCAAAACCCCCCAAAAAAATGAAAAAAAGAAATGTACCTATTGTGGACTAGCTGATTGGATACCATGGCCACAGCCCTGATTTTCAGTAAAGACATAGTTTCAAGAATGTCATTCAGATGCTTTCTTAAGTATGGATGTTGTTATTTTTAGCAAAAGAAGCCTTTTGTCCTTGTCACATCAAAACACAAAGAATTCCATAAGTCAGTGCCAGTCTTTGTTTTTAATGCCTAAATATCTGGCCACATATATATCTATGTTATGTAAATGTTATTGCCTTGTTTTTCAGAATAAGAATTTAGAACATTAGAAATTGACTTTTATAATGCAATTTTTTTCAAACTCTTTTTGGCTTTTCTCTACATCTCAAAATTTGTTTCAATTTAGGAAATGGAATTGGACTAGTCAGTTTAATTTATCTTTGCTAGCCAATTTCACCTCTCAGATTCCAGGGAACAAAGCCAAACTATAAGATATCTACTGAAAACATTTGTAAGAAATGATTAAAAGCAGACTGTCAACAAGCATATAAAATGAAACATTTTTATCACAAGCTTTATAAATTTTTTAAAAACTTTGTTCATTTAATTCTGAAAGCATGCCTCTTTTGTAATTATGAAATATAGAAATATTTGAAATTCCCCAGTCATCTTGGCTCACAAATAGAAACATTTGGTTGCGTTTGGTTCACAAGCACACAGGGGCCTGTCTGCTTTTGGTTCTGTGTAATGCCCATACTATTTCTTGCTTTTTTTTTCCACAATAAGTATGTGGGTGCTAGAATGTTATTGAAATATTTTACAACACATGAATTTAAAATGAGCACTCTGCTATGGTTGCAGTTACAGTGCAAACCCCATCAAGTTGCTAGCATTGGGCCGATAGACAAGGTAGGAGCAGCCAGAGTTTGAGTTCTTGTTAGGAATTGCAAGGGGGAAGGGGCTGTGTTCAGGGGCCAGAAAACTATCCTGCAGGCTGAAGGTTGTTATTAATTTAACCAAAGGACACAGTGGTTTCTGGGCTCACACAAAACTCCACCTTCTCCCATTAGAAGTCAGCGTCCTGTTGATGTGACCACCTGCTTTATTATTTGGGGTTTTCTGCCATCTAAGACCTGGGCTACTCACCTGGATTTTTGAACTCTTGCTTTTGCACTGATACCTGATTCAGAATCAGATCAACTGCCTTTCCATCTTTGTCTGTGGGGGCCGGAAGTACAGAGGTCTTATAGGTGAGCTTTTATTCTTTCTTCCAGAAAGAGTATCCTATAACTATGTCAGTGAGGAAGTGAAACACAACCTCCTCTGTTTGAAACACAAAAGGAATTTAGAGAGGAGTAAAATACAAGGCCATTTAATTATTCCCTTTAATAAGTAGCAGCAGGCCCACCAAAGAACATGTTGATCTTACTTGGTGATAAATTTCCCTAAGGAGAAGAGAGATCTGATTGAAAGAAGACCCAAGGGCAGGAGGTAGGGAGGATTGTAAAGGAAGGATGTGGCTCTGTGTAACCAGAATAAAAGCAGGCTGCCTTAGGGAGATGTGACAAATACCCCAGCACCCTCCTGCTACAAGAGACAATCCTTATAGCTGACTCTTGCCATGGTTAAAATAATTGGACAAAAATATTAAAAAGGAAAACGCTCCTAGCTGTACTGGTTGGAATCCTCAGGCTTGGAGGAGGAGCTGAGTAATCCCTGCAGTGTCCCGAAAGCAGGAATCCTGAGCAGATTCAGGCCAATTTGTGTGATATTCCCAGGGATTCCCTCCCTATTTTGAGTAGAGGAATGGACTTGGATAGGGCAGCATGTTCCTGTGAGTTGGCAGGCACCCACTGAACAGAATAACTGATTTGGTACCCAGACTGCAGATGCCAGCTGAATTGCCAAGTAGATACTGCCTGAGGGAAATACCTGCTAAAGTTGAAGTGATCACTACTTGGGTGGGTTAAACATTTACCAGTATCAACTAGTATTATACATAGTGTTTTAGTTTTTCTGAAAATGTACGTGCACATGAGAACAATAAGTATTAAAATGAAACTCCCAGTCCCTCTCCAGAGGCACAACCATAGTTACCAATTTCTTTCTTTCTTTTTTTTTTTTTTTTTTCTTGAGACGGAGTCTCGCTCTGTCGCCCAGGCTGGAGTGCGGTGGCCGGATCTCGGCTCACTGCAAGCTCCGCCTCCCGGGTTTGCGCCACTGCCTCGGCCTCCTGAGTAGCTGGGACTACAGGTCCCCGCCACCTCGCCCAGCTAGTTTTTTGTATTTTTTTTAGTAGAGACGGGGTTTCACCGGGTTAGCCAGGATGGTCTGCATCTCCCGACCTTGTGATCCGCCCGTCTCGGCCTCCCAAAGTGCTGGGATTATAGGCTTGAGCCACCGCGCCCAGCCCAATTTCTTATATAAAGTATACATATAAAAGCTTATATAACCTTTTATTTTACTTATTAAATACTTGCATTGATTACTTTAGAATGGGCAAGTAAAAATTAATTGTAATAATTGTAATCACTTTCATACATTTTCTTATTCCTGAATATTTGCTTTGTTTTAAATTTTAGCAAGTATGAACCTTATGCTAGTCAAGAAAAATTAATCTGTAAATATTTCTGTTGGAATCTCAGATTTATAATTAAAAATTATATAAGGTATGTTACATAATTTATAATCAAAAATTTAGATTAAACAAATATGTATGTGCACTTATTACATCGTCAGCATTGTCCTGTGCCTCACTCAATACGTGAACTTATTTGATGTAAGTCCACTAAATTTCACCGTAAAAACCAAAGAGAAAAAGTTCTGGGGCACATATGTGGCGTTCTTGTGAATCTTTCTGAGAGTACTCTCTTACCTGACATGATAGGGATATCTTGAAAGGTAAGCAGGGAAACCTTCAGGGCCGTGCCATTTGCAGCTAGGTCTCTGAGAATAAGAATGAATTCTTATTCAATACGCTGGTGCCACAGTTAGGGCTAAAATACCTTTAGAGACCTGCCATCTCTAATAATAATAGCCATTTCTGATTTGTTCATCTTCCCTGCTTTTTTCCCTACAATTTTAGGTCTAAATATTCCATGCAAACACACTCTTTCATGCTGAATCCTGCTCAAATAACTGCCAAGATGTTAGTTTAGTAATCCTGAAATAGAAGATTGGCTCCTATGCTAAGATAATTCTTGGGAGAATCTCTTCTTTTAATGAATGCCTGGTTCTTCTCAAACCCATGCCAAGAATAATTGGTCACCATATCATTTCTTGCTATTCATCCCTTTTAAAACTAAGAAACAGGCTGGGTGCGGTGGCTCATGCCTGTAATCCCAGCATTTTGGGAGACCAAGGCGGGTGGATCACCTGAGGTCAGGAGTTCAAGACCAGCCTGGCCAACATGGTGAAACCCTGTCTCTCCTAAAATACCAAAATTAGCCGGGCATGGTGTCACATGCCTGTAGTCCCAGCTACTTGAGAGGCTGAGGCAGGAGAATCGCTTGAACCTGGGAGGCAGAGGTTGCAGTGAGCTGAGATCGCACCATTGCACTCCAGCCTGGGCAACAAGAGCAAAACTCTGTCTCAGAAACAAAACAAAACAACTAGGAAACATTAAAGCTTCCAAGGAATTGAGCATTAAGTGGGGTCTAACATTTAATATGACTGCAGAGTAACTCCTCTTTACCAAGTCTTTTTACTAGTTTTTCCCTTACTCTCAAATATGTAGTTTAAATTAGATGGGTAAAGCAAATGGGAGAGTATTGCTACTTTTTCAGTCATATTTATACAAATGAATTATATAATATTAATTGTTCACAATATTCCTTGTAATTTATAGCACTGTGAGCAGTATAAATAATTTGATAAGCACTGAACCTGCTCAGCCTTTGTAATGTCAAGAGTGGATTGAGAACTGTGACATGATGTTAGGAAATGGAGATTTACAAGCTTACTGAAGAATATAATTGAGGCATTAGGAGTGCTTTTCTGATCAGATTAATGTTCAGTTTTATTTTCAATTTTATCGAGTGTTAATGAGAAATTTAGTTGGCTCCAGTAAAATCATTATTTTTTCCTATGAAACATATGAAACCTGAAATAATAGTCTGTTTCATTTTTATGGCTTCAGAATTCTAGACAATGTAAATATTTAACCAATAAATATTTTGGTGCATTAAATCAGCAAAATACCATTTATAATTGCTGCATCTCTCTTCCAAATAACTAGAACCCAATTTCCAGTTTCATTTTTCTCACATAAACATGAAACCATTTCTTATAGTCTTTAAACATTTCTACATAAGTGGCTAGAACATATACTGCCTTATGTTTAATTGTATGAGACCCAAACTTATTTAGTGAATATTTTGAAAAGCAGTTAAAGAAAAAAGATGATGAAGCATTAATGACTCCCTTCCTCCAAGTAGAAGATAAGAGTTATATGGTCATGGAGTTCCTTTTTAAGGGGATGTATTAGTTTTCAATTTCTGCACATAAAGTCACCCCAAAACTTTGTGGCTTAAAACAATAATATTTTATTCTCTCGTGGTTTCCGTGAGTCAAGAAATTGAACAAGGTAGAGTAGAGATAGCTGGTCTCTGTTATGTAATATCTAAGGCCTTAGCTGGAAGACTCTAAAGGTTGAGGGCTGAAATCATCTGAAAAGTTGTTCATGTCTGGTGGTTGGTGCTGGCTGTGGGCTAGAGACTTCACTTCATCTCCATGAGTTCTCTCCTTGAGGGTTAGTTTGAGCTTCCTTATAGCACAATAGCTGATATCTAAGAGCAAGCATCCCCAGAGAGAGTAAGAACCTGTTAGAATCTGTGTCGCTTTTATGCTTTGGCTTGGAAACCACAGAGCATCACTTCAACCACACTTCATGGGTTGGATCAACAACAAGCCTCCTCCAATATTCAAAGGAAAAGAACATAGATCCAACTCATAGATTTCACCAGTCACAACATAAGATAGCATAGGAAGATCTGTATATTAATTTTTGGAAAATACAATATGTTATGGGAGGAGTGGAGGTAGGTTTAGCTCATGCCAGGTTAGCATTTTATTAAGTGGGACATGAAAGCTTAGAGCTGGAAGTGATGAAGGGAGCAGGGTTGGATGGGGTGAGAATTTTACAGACTGTGGATATAAAGGGGTTGTATTAGTCAGTTTTCACACTGCGATAAAGACATACCTGAGACTGGGTAATTTATAAAGAAAAGAGGGTTAATTGACTCACAGTTCCACAGACCTTGGGAGGTCTCAGGAAACTTACAATCGTGTTGGAAGGGGAAGAGGCATGTCTTACATGGTGGCAGGTGAGAAGAAAACGAGTGAAGAGTGAAAGGGGAAGAGCCCCTTAGAAAATGATCAGATCTCATGAGAACTCACTCACTATCACAAGAACAGCATGGGGGAACCACCCCCATGATCCCATTACCTCTACCTGGTCTTTCCCTTGACACAAAGGGGTTATGGGGATTATAATTTTAAGATGAGATTTGGGTAGGGGCACAAAGCCTAACCATATCAGGGACTGAGAGAGGAGAAGTGAGGAGTCTGACATTATAAGATGGATTTTGAGGGAATAACAGAGATGTTTAAGGGGGATATTTATGGAGCTTTGCTGTGTGGAATGTGAGGTAAAATTGTTTCTCTGTATTTTTATAATCTTTAGAGAAAACATCCCACTGGGTTGTAGAGTTGGATCTATTTTTGGACAAAATACAGTAAGCTGCTGAATATGGCTTCTATGTAGAGGAAGGGAAAAAGTAGAGGCCTATTAAATCTAGGTTACATCTGTTACATCTGCTTTCAGAAAAACTTAGTAATAAATGTGGCTGTCATGGACTTATGTTTGGTGGTTCCTAAATGTCAGTGCAAAGACTGAAGCCAGTCCATGGTAAAATTTTCATTGGCAAGCTCTGAAATCAGAAATTAGACATCATGAATCTTTCACAACGCTAAATTTGTTCAATTAAATGAAATGATCTTCATTGTGAGTTTATATCCTTCCAACCTTTTTAGTTTTAAAATGATCTTTTAAAAAATGAAATGATGGTGTTTTGGAGTTTTAACTGTCCATACTTGGAAAACTAAAAAGTTGCTAGCCTCCATACTTTAGTTTCTAAAACCCTGGAGTGCAATCTCTAAATTGCAAGGTGTTTGGGGACAAAAAAAAATTCAATCCCTTTGCATTAGGCATTTTTATTGATATTGGATGTAAGAGGATAGTATAAATTTACCTAAATACACAGAAAAATAGTTTCTTTACTCTTTATAATCCCAAAGGAATGTTCCTTATTTTTTCTTATATTTACTGTCAATATCTATCATAAAAGTTGATGTTACATGAAAATATTAATATAAATGTTACAACATTATCTTTAGGTTTGTTGTGAGGATTAAGTAAATTAATATTTATGAAGAACTTCAAATCATGCCTAGCACATAGCATGGACTCAAATATTGCTAATGATATTGACAATTATTTTTTGAAATTGCTCTTCTTCTGTAACACTCAATTTATGCCATTGGCATAAATGTTTTGAGCTAGACAAGATATTGCTCTATTTAGGGTTACCCTGGAATAACTTGTTTCTTTAATCATAACTGGGTACATTTTTTTAACCTATTTAAGCTTTAAATTATCCAGAAATAAAACAAGAGGAAAAAAGAAGAAATTAAAAACAACAATAAAATAAAACCAATTTTTCAGAAAGCCAAAAGATAACAAAATAAACTTTAACTAAAAGGGTCTTTTTAGAGAAGAAATATTCTTATCCACCTCATAGCCTAGATTCAGTCATGGGAAAGGGCAGCCAAGAATATCTTAAGTGATATCCTGGGCTTTGTTTCTTGATTCAAGTAGTGTTCACTTTATTATGGTTATATATTCTTTTAATCTGTATATCTGTCTATTCATCCATTTATTTGTTTGACAAAAATTAAGTATCTGTGTTTGAGAGACACAAAGAGAAATAAGATATCTACATCCCTCCTGGAAAATGTAGCATCTATTTTATAATACTTATGAATATTACTGAAGAACTAATTATAAAATAAATTAAATCATTTATCAAATATAAATTATATTAATATGAGTTTACATGACTACCTATAATGATAGCAATTACAAGTTCCCTCTTACGCTTTTTTCTGCCCTTCCCCCAAAAGATGGAGCTAACTACCTAGCTACTGGGCTGAAAATATGGAGTTATTAGCCTTGGTGCATAGCAGGTTGGTGATCTTAGGTCTGAGGTGTATGACTTTTGTCCAAGGACATTGTGAGATATGCAGAACAAAAATCAGAAAAGTATAATCTTTTAAATGAATCATGAAGAAAGAACCAAAAATGTCAAGATCTCTTAATAAAAATAACATTTAGGATAGATACCATCAGACCAATTCTGTACTCTGTCTATACTATTTTGAAAATCTTCCTTAAAGAAGCTTTAACTCTGGTGTTTGAAGTGGCTCGTACAATGAAAATAGGTTTAAATGCTTATTAATCACATGTAAATTAAACACATAACTTGTGTGTTATAATCATAAAGTGGATTTGCTTTTCTTCATGTTTCTTCTTAAAATAATACAAAGCAAATAAATGAAACAAAAATATAGGTGTCCTCTGCTAGGTCTACATTTATATAAGGAAAACCAGAAAGATAACATAAAAATCCCCCTAAATCAGGTCTATGGAGAAACAGATTTGCTGAATTTAGAGAGTAGATAATGCATGTAATCTCAAAGATAAAATATAGCAGGTGACTTTTTATGGGGAAGTTTCTTCTTAATGTTGATAGTAACATATCTGTACTTGACATTAATTAATCCATATCGTAAAGATTTGAACCAGAGAATCAGGCCCACTTGGTCATAGAGATAGTCAAGGAATGGGCTCTCCACTACAATTTGATGTGAATCGTCTACTTATCATGTCTCATTGTTAAACCAGATAGCTTGGTAGATTCTTTATCATGTGTGTTTCTAATACAACCGGGAAAACCTGTCGTATAGTCTTACATTCTCTCTCACACATGTGTGCATGCGCATACACAGTCACACACACAGTCACACACACATATACATCATTCTGACAGTGCCCTAACTTTCAGAATACAAGGTTGAATCCTCTGCCACATACTAGTAGTATAATCCTGGATGAGTTACTTAAACTTACTTTGCTTCAGTTTGAGAATGAAATGAGAGAATATGTGTAAGACACCTGACACACAATAGTGAGCATTCAATAAATGTTAACTATAACTAGGTGACAAATTGGGGCCCAAGAAAATTGTAACTTGCTCAAGGGCATTAAAGTAGTTTGTGGCTACTCAGGATTAGAATCTACATAATGATTATCAATTCAACCTTCTTTCCTTTATGCTAAGTTATCTCACTAATTGGCAGCTCTTTCCTGTGTTGTTAACTTTCCATATATGAAGGGTTTGCCTTCCCAAGTAAGTTGTAAGCATCTCAAAAGTTAAAAGCATGGGTTAGTGATAGCTTCATCAACCATAGGTTCTAATGGAGAGTTCTTGATATTGTAGGGGCTCAGCATTTATTTGTTAACTGTGAGCTTTCAACTTCACAATAGTTAACCTGAAATTGTTTTATTCATCCCATCTTTCTCATTCTCTCTTCGGTAGTTCTGTATATAAGAACAGCAAGCCATTATAATTCTCAGCACAAAATTAGAACTGCACTGTGCACAACTACCATCCTCTCTCTCTGTAACTCCTCAGAGAAAAGCATACAATTTTCTACTATATTTCTGCAGTATGAAGAAAATAATTTAATATACCTATGCTTTGGTTTCTCTATATATAGAACTTATATACAGCATTACTCAATCACCAAAGAATTCCATTATAATTTAGCTTATTGTTATGTAAATTCAGGCATAACCCAGGCCACAATATGATCCCAATAATATAACAAGTACCCACAGGGAAAACCTGGTAGAATAATTCAAGAGTGGGAATTATTTTTAGCTTTGGATGACTTTTATATAAAGGAGCTCCACTCACAATACATTAGTGGCACTATTAACTACACTCACTAGTAAGCTAATATTTGAGGTACATTTTTTACATCTCTTTAAGAGTATATCAGTGTATCAATCATTACAAATTACTACCTTGATTATCTTTGGAGCTACTCTTTTTTTTTGAGATGGAGTCTTGCTCTGTCACCCAGGCTGGAGTGCATTGGCACCATCTCGGCTCAATGCAACCTCTGCCTACTGGGTTCAAGTGATTTTCCTGCCTCAGCCTCCTGAGTAGCTGGGATTACAGGCACGCGCCACCATGCCTGGCTAACTTTTGTATTTTTAGTAGAGACAGGGTGTCACTATGTTGGTCAGGCTGGTCTCGAACTCCTGACCTTGTGATCTGCCTGCATTGGCTTCCCAAAGTGCTAGGATTACAGGCATGAGCCACCACGCCTGACCCTGGAGCTACGCTTAAGAGTCAACCTAGCATATCCTTGTAAAGCAGTTGCCTAAACAAGCTTCCTCTTAAATATGCCTTTGAAAAATATAAATTCCTGTCAGTATCTGCATTTCACTTTGAAGATCTTATCAGCTTTCAGGAGCAGGTATGCATATCCTGTAAGTTTCAGTTTTTTCTTGATGCTCAGGATGAACTGAATATCTACACAAGGGAGCCTCTGGGAAGTCTGACTAACTGGACTACTTGGATTGGTTTGTCCTCATGAAATGTAAGGCTTACAATCCGTAGGCTGTTACCTAGCTCCTGACAGCTATCTCCCTACCACCGCCCACACCAGATTTTTAGTCCTGAGCTGCATACCCAGGAATTCTCCTGTTTCGGTGAATCAGGAAGGATATAGCAAGTTAAGAGAGAAGGAAAGAACTTGCTGAGCCTTGCCTTTCAAGGGATATCAGGAAGTTACTCAACAGATAGCAAAGTGCTCTCTACACAAAAGTGCTAGAAGAACTGCAGTTATATTCCCTTGAGGAAAGGAAACTTTAAGATGATTTGGAAATAGCCAAATGTAATCACATAACAACCAATTTTGAAGTTTGTTGGCATGCGACACTCCTCTAGGAATTCTTGGTTTCCAGCTCGTTCTCATTGGCAACAAACAGAATTCTCTAAGCCTTATTAGGAGCCTGACATTTTGTTTGAGAATCAAAACTTTTCTGTTTGAAAACTAGAGCCAAACTCAGTTATATAAAAACAGGCATATAAGAGAAAGAGCAAACAAGAAATGCTATTATATCATATATATGGAGAACATAATAGTTTGAAGAGGGAGACTTCTCGATGGACCAGAATAAATACTAGAATATAATACACAACTCAGTTATACAAGGTAAAAATGAGTTACTGGCCCTTCAGGATGGGTATCATGAGAGTTCATTAATTTAAATAAGAACTCCTAATATGCGTGTAGCAGTTTATCAGTTAGAGAGTGCTTTACATGGGTCGCTTTTCACAATAGATAACTTGGCGCAAGTGAAGGCCTGGGTCTGAAAACATATTCTGCAAAATAAGCCCATCACTGTTAAAACCTGGCAAATGCTAAGGACTCCACAGCTAGAGCAAATGGCTTCTATAGTTGAATAGTCTGTTTCAATCAAGTTAGAAAAATGGGTGTCCTTCAATGCATAGCATGTTGGAAACTCAGGATACTTTAGAAAGTCTCTTGGTCCAGCACTCCGACTTGTGAAAGACAAATACTGTCATATAATGCTTTGGCTGTTCTCTTATTTCTTGCTAACCTAAGGTACAGTGGGTATTAAACTCTTTTAGCTTCTTGAAGATGAACTAATTCCCAACCTCACTGTAATAATTGCTGAACATGGGAAGTTTTGGGGTCTGAGTTTTAACTCCAAGTAATTCATTATGTCTGTCATTGTCTGTGGTAGGTTGCTTGCCCACCACTGTGCCAGTATCATTATCTGTGACTTGAGACAAATGGTAAGGACAGGTTGTCTGAGCCTCAGCACTTGGGTGGCAGATGTGACAGAGATAGATAAATTGGCCAGAATGAGTATTTTAAACCAGAATGCTGCCCCCAAGCCCAGTATGGGACCACCTACAGTGTGGAAGGCAGCTCAGACATAGGTCAGTTTGTTCTGGAGACTACACATTATGATCTGCTGAGCAGTTCTTCATCATCTTCACTTGAAAATGAGGGGTGGCTGTTTTTAGGCTGTCAGCCTCAGATTTGAATTCTATAGTGATTAGGTGGTCAAATGGCTGCTCTCTGCAGACTGCTCAGGGGCTGTTAGAGCTACACAATTACCCTAAAGTTAACAGGAGCAAATAGCCTCACCAAACCAGCCTTGAGTCATTCCTTTAAGTGAGGGTGATTAGGAGAGGCAGCTATTTTTAAGAAAGAAATTCAATAATCAGTTGGTTCAGAGACTCAAAATTATTTATCATGGCATTTCCCAATGTCACCTTTCCTCACCATCACTTTATTGGCATTAGGCTTTGAGACATGGTTCTTACCAGCAAGATGGTTATTTTTATGCCTTATCAAGGTCTCTAACAGATCCTATGACACGCACATGTTAGAAAGGAGAATAAAGCAACAATTGCATAAAGCAATAGTACAGTGGGAAGAGAAACAGGAAGATTATGTTGCCATGCTCAATTTTAGTTTAATATAAATTGTTAATATCTTTGTCTCAGTCACTGTATAGAAATAAAATATTTTCAGATTAAAAGATCCTAGATCTTCATTGAATCCTACCTCTCTTAACCTCAGCCTTTTTGGAAAACAGTACAAACTCCAAACTGTAATTCAAGCTCTAAAATAAAAGGCTGGGCTGTGATCCAAAGTGTTTTCAGTATTTCTCTGGTAGATTTTTACTGGTTTTTCATGAAAAGCACTTAATTCAAATATTATTCTTCCATCTTTTAATGTTTTAGTCAACAGTAAATGATACTCTCTTCCGATATACTCCTCTCAAAGTGGTAGAAGAGTTTGTGGCAAATTGCCATTTCAAGCATTTATTCTGCTCCAATAATGCAGTATTGAATACACTGAAGCTGGGAAAAATTAACTAAACTACTTTTATGCACTTTCAAAAGAAGCAACAGAAAAACTTGGCAAAGTAATAATAGTGAAATTTATTGCTTCTCAATAGACTAATATACTTAATAATATCCTAGAAAATGCTGCACTTTGAAATGTTAACATATAACAGTGTATATCTTAAATTAAAAATAGCTGTGTTAGTCCACGGTGGTTATTTATACTTTATATAGTCTATATTCTTTGTGAGATTTGGGTTTAAACACATCTGAGTTCAAATCCTGAGAAGACTGCCCAGTAAAGAAGGTTAAAATGGAGGGAAGGAGGAAGGGGGGAAAAGGGAAAGTAGGCATAGAGGAAGAAGAAAAAAGGAGATAGGTAGAAAGGGGAAAGGAAGATGTCAGGGAGGAAGGAGAAATACCTCAAGTCCATGAAGGGTTGGTGCTGAAGGATACCTTCATCATTAAGTAAAGGGCGAATTGCATTGTGGTTGTTTAAAAGCATGCCCAGATACGGCCTGGTGCAGTGGCTTACGCCTGTAAGCTCACGCCTGTAATCCCAGCACTTTGGGAAGCTGAGGTGGGTGGATCACAAAGTCAGGAGATCGAGACCATCCTGGCTAACACGGTGAAACCCCGTATCTACTAAAAATACAAAAACTTAGCCAGATGTGGTGGGGGGTGGGGAGGAAATGTAATCCCAGCTACTCGGGAGGCTGAGGCAGGAGAATGGTGTGAGCCTTGGAGGCAGAGCTTGCAGTGAGCCGAGATCCCGCCACTGCATTCCAGCCTGGGAGTCAGAGTGAGACTCCATCTCAAAAATGCAAAACAAAACAAAACAAAAAAAACATGCCCAGACACAATCCTAAAGCATGCCCAGATACAATCCTAATGCAAAATTTTATCAGATGGAGAAGTATTAAAAGCTGGAATAAATAGGAAAAGGAGTTCATGAAATGTATTCAAAGAAATTTTAAAAATAGCTCAGGTACAGAATCTGTTAAAGCAACAAAGTAGATACATGACTCTTTTTAATCTTCCACACGTCACTCCATGGCATTAAGTTAACACTGCCTTAGTCTCCTCTGAGTTGAGACAAATTTCCTGAGAGGAAGGTTGACATTCCCTGGACACTTTAAGGATCTGTTTGTGCCTCATGGGTATATGTTGTGAAAGTTCTTTGCATAGATATGTCAGCATATTAGTGCATTGTTTGGCTCCAAGTGACCTTTCCTCCCTGCATTTCCTCATTTGCCATTCATCCTTTTGCTTCCCTTAGTCTGCCATAATAGTCCCTGAGGTATAGCATAAGTGCTTCTAGGGCACTCCTCTAACTGCACAGTTATTGTTAGTGCACAATTAAAGGACTTGGATATTGAAAAATGGTAATGTTTGGAATCCTGCAATCTCATTCCTTAGGGGCAGGGAACAATTGGAACACCTGAAAAAGGGTTAGAGTCCAGAACCAGATTCAGGAGAGAGTTCAGCTTTCATTTGGGTTGGTCCATTTTTCAGTGCCGCCCACATGAGCTGTCAGTTGCTAGAATTGCAGAGTATTTCAGGGAAAGGGGCAGCTAAGCAGAGATGAAATCTTTAGACAGATGAGTCCCAAAGAGGAAATTATGCAGAAGCCAAATGGCTAGAAATGCTACTGAGGATTTAAACCTAAACTATAAGTGAAGGTCTGTTCCCTAAATGATACACTCAGACTTAACAATAAGCTAATAAGGTGGTCAATAAAGAAAATGTGGGTCAGATGGAAGAGCAGACAATTTAGAAGGTGGGTAAGATATATCTATGATATTAGCTTAGGTGGGGTTTTTGGTATTGATGCCATTGTGTTGGGAGTATAGCAGAAGGACAAAGAGCTCCTTTAGCAACTTGGCCTGCAGTCAAATAGGCCACCGTTGAAATCTGAGCTCCGCTGCCTTCCTTACCTGGGACTAATCACTTACCCTCTCAGGCTCCTCATCTGTAAAAAAAAAGGATAATAATAATAATTGTTACCTTTGGAAAATTACCTTTCTCTTCTTTACCTTTAACCTCTTTCTCTCAACTAGATACTTTCCATGAGACTCAAAATACATTCAAGTATCTTCTATATTAAAAACAAACAAAACAAAAACCTCACCCTCAACCACTTACTCCCCTATGTTAGGGTTTCTCTTGACATTTGGGGCTAGATAATTCTTTACTTTGAGGCTGTTCTGTGTGTTGTAGGATATTTAGCAGCATTCTTTACCCATGAAAACATTGTGTCCCTCACCCCACAAGTTGTGGCAATCAAAGTTGTCTCTAGACATTGCCAAATGTCTCCTGGAAAAATGCCCACCTCCACCCAAGTTGGGAACCACTATTCTGAAAACTGCCCCATCTCTTGTCTCCCTTGCAAAGCCACGCTTTCCCAGTTTTGCCTATTCTCTCTAGCCATATTCCTTACTTCCCTATCACAGCCAATCCTATTCTAGTCTGTCTTTTGTTCCCATTTTACCAATAAAATCATTTTTAGTAAGATGAACAATAACCTCGGTAGTTCCAAATGTAATGAATATTACAATCCTTCTCTTCCTTGATTTCTCACAATTTGAAATGTGTTCTTCTCCTGGCTCCTCTGACAGTATTCTCTCTCTTGGCTTGATCTGTGAAGCCTAGGTCTCCTGGAATATCTGCAGCCTTTCTCTCCACTTTCTTACCATATTCTCTCACTGTGTCCAGGACACTAGCTCATACTTGTTCAAATGCTGATTAAAGGGCTTCTATGCTGACAGAGGGCAAACATTTCTCAAGCTTTTGCTTATATCTCATTTGCTAGCAATCTCTTGGCCAATGCCCAGAGTCACGTAGGAAGAGCCTACTGAAGGCAGAAATACAGAGAGAGAAGACTTTTGGCATAACATCTTGAGGGCCTCCTTTAATCCACTCCCCAGTAAAACTGGTGAAAACTAGGAACAAACAAACAAAAACTCCAAGCACTTAAATCCTCTGGAAATGATCCTAAGGACAAATAGCAAATGAAGAAACATCTATTCGAGAACATTTATGAAAATTCAATAAGAAAGGCAAGCCTGTGGTATTTAAACCAAGACTGCTCCCTCTCATCCCCTTCCAAGTTCAGGGAGGTGGATCCTCCATTCCAGACTGGTGCAACCAAGAACACAGAGCTCCTTCCCCTCCAGCTGGAAGGTTTCTTCCTGGAAGGAACAGGACTTCAGTGTTTCTCATCCTGGCCATAGTTACCCATTACTAAGGCTAAGCTCTGGTGAATACAGTAGAGAGGTAGGAGGCTTCCTACCCTGCCAAATCCCCCATCATCGAATGGAGGGGATACCTTAGGCACAGCATGATGAGAATATGGAGGCCTCATCATCCTTGCCTGGCCTCCTGAGGTGGTGGTTCCACACCAGGAGAGATAAATCTAGAAGATGTTAGGGTACTGCCACCTCCCAACTAAGCTCAGCTCCTGGAGTGGGAGTTTCATGCAGTCATGCAGGGAGAAGCTCTCCATTGTCTCCACCTCCATCTTGAGAACCCTGGCTTAGAGATTTTGCCTGGTGGTGGCAGGGGCAATAATCCATCATAAAATAAATATTCTTAATCTCTTCCCAAAAGCCATGGCTTCATTTGCAACAAAGTATGGAGAAGTTCAAGCCTTAGAGTGCTCTCAAGAACAGTGGAAGCTGTGGTGAAAGGCAATTGGGAGGAGAGTCAAGATACAGGCTAAATTGCAGACTAGTTTGCAGGAGAGAACCAGAGAAATAACACAGCTGGGAGGAGCCCTGACTTCGAACTATTTCTTCAAAGGAGACACAATTCTATTGTTTTAGTGTGTGGAGTAATATAAGGTTGTAGAGCACTGTTGAAAATAACACAGCAATTGTTCACCAATTAGTGGAGTTGAACAGCTGAGTGTGGTTAAGGAAAGAGTGAAGGACAACCACACGAACATCACTCTCATGCTGGCTGGGCTGTCTGTGGACGTACCCAAAGATGTGTCTCCCTGATAGCAAATTCAGTGACTTAACTGAGGGAAATTAACTCAACTGACTGTGAGGGAAATAGACTTTATTCAAATAATCCAGCCCCCCACTAAACAATCAAAGAATAATAACAAGTCCTGGGTGGTGGTAGGGGGAGTACCAAGAGTTGCTACAATATATTATCTGCAATATGCACTTTGCAACCAAAGATCACAAAGCATGGAAAGAAACAAAAAATATAACCTATACACAGAATAGAAGAACCAGATGGCAGAAATTCTGGGTAAGAGTGACCAAAATGTTGGGTTTAAAAGAGAGAAGGAGAGGAGAATGAATGCAGCCAGACATGACAATGTGTCATGTCCTCTAAATGTTGAAGTCCCTCAAGTCATAGATCCACCTATTTTTTCTCAAGTTGATCTCTCTACACCTAGTTTTAATTCCCTGTCATGTATATAGGACTCACACATTTTATCTTCAACTTAGGCCTTCCCTCTGAGCTCCAGACCTGTGTATCATTCAGCCTTTTTGAAATCTCTATCCATATGTCTCAAAGGCACTTTTGATTAAATACTACCAAAAATTAGCTCCCTCTATCTCCCAGTGTTCCCTATTTCAGTGAACGATACCATCAAACATCTACTTTCAAAATCAAAACTCTGAGATAAATCTCTAACAGCTCCCTGCTTATCACCCCACCCCATCTTATTGAAAACCAAACCCATTTAAATACCTCTCATTTGTGTCCTCCTCTCTCTACCTCCACCACCAGTACTGTAGTGTAATCTGCCATCATCTCTCACCTGGATTACTGCACAAGTCTCCTATCTGGTGCCCAAATTAGGAGCACCCTCCTAACTGGTATCCAATCTAATCTCTACACTGTAGCCAGAAAAATCCTTTGAAATTCAAATCTAATCATGTTATGTGCCCTCCTGCTGCTTCTATGGAGACCATAGGAAAGAAACCGAACCTTGTGTGGTGCTTGAGTTGATGCTAATAACCTCTAAACCTCATTTCCTGCCTGGATCTGTCACTTCCTGAAGCTCCATGATAAAGCACAGCCTCCTCGCCCTCCAAGTGCGGGGGTTCTGTAGTTGTCTCTTCCAAACTTTGTGACAGACAGGTGCCACCAGAGGGACTTCTCTCATAAAAGGCCTGTGCACCTTCTGCTCTTTCTGTCTCTATTATGGACTTCCTTCCAGAGAGCTGATCCCCATTCCTTGTTATGGGACTCTCCACTTGTGTGAGTAATAAAAATCCTTCTTTGATCATACCAAAGAATTGGTGTCATACGTTTCTATATTAGAAGCTAAACTTGGGAGGGAACTTCCCCATGTTACAGAGAGGGTGTGATGATACCCTCTTTCTACTATCTTTAAATTCTTCCATAGCTTCCATTCCATTTTCTATTAGGATAAAGTTCACAATCCTTCGGTTGGCCTACAAGGTCCTCTACAGTTCGGTGCTCCTGTTTGCTTTCCTTCCTTCCTTCACATTAGTTATGCTCCCCACTGCCTGAAAACATGCAAACCTGCTGCATCCTCTACCTGAAATACTATTCTCCCACCTCACCCCTGCCAGATTTTACCTAGTTTGCCCTTTGTTTGTCTTTGTAACTCAGCTCAGAAATCTCTTTCTCAGAAAGGCCTTCTCTGACACCTCAGCACAGTCCTCCCCATGAGGTCAGATGTACTTTTTCTTCATGGCACTGACTTTGGTTTAAAATTTGTATTTATTCATGTAATTATTTTGTGTGCATTTATCTTCCTCACTAGATATAATCACTAGATATAATCAGCTCAAGGGCTTTATATGTTTTGCTTGCCCTTGTGTCCTCAGTGCCTAAGCTGTTGGCTGACCCACAGTAAGTGCTCTGATAAATATTTGTTGAGTGTAGAATAAACGAAGACCCTTAGAAGCATAAAATGTATAATCTCAAAGCAGAAGATACTGCAGTTAGAATAAGTCAGGTTCTACTATATTAACACTCCTTACTACATATACACATAGCTACACTCATCAATTTTGGTGACTTAAACCAAAAAGGCTTATTTCTTGTGCACACTGCATTCTCGTGCTTTAACAAGATACTCTGCCCTACCTCATCTTTATTACAGACCTTGGCTGATAGAGGCTACCACTTGGAATATTGTCTATTTTCAAAGTCCAGCAGAAGAGAGGTAAAAAGGGTTTCACTCTGGCAATTAAATACTCCAGCTAGGAAATGACATACTTTATATACAATCCATTGGCCATAACCAGTCTCATGGTCCTGCCCCTTTGTAAAGGGGAAAGAAATAGGTAATCATCTCATGCATTGAGAAGGAAAGAAGAATTAGATACATGTGACCAGTAGAAGTCTCCTTATTGACATTTTAATGTAGAGCTGTATGTGATTAAAGTCAAAATTGAATCTGAAGGGCTGATAGAAAAATTCAAGAGGATATGATGTTTAATAATTGAACTAGGCTGAAAGATGAAATTTGGACAGATTGAGTGGGTAGGCCTTCCTAGCAGGAGAGACAAAATAAACATAATCAAGAAGTATGTATGAACGTGTGCCCAGGGCAGTGAGGAGTGATCAGCCTCCTTAAAGTGGACGGTGTGTGTCAAGGAACCGAAGGAGATGATTAGAGTGGCAGACCTGATCATTAGCATATCCATGCTTCTCTCTGAAGCTTGTTTGGCCTATAATGTAGAAATATCCTTGGAGTGAGCAGTTCAGCATATGGTTTTAGACATATTGGTCATTTTAACTGGATTGCATATTCTTCATTTTTAAAATTCCAGGTTATCATCTGCTTTTCTTCCAGGCTGTATTGGTTGATATGCCGTCCACAAAGAGGTGGATCTGACTTAAGAAAATAAAAACTACTTTAATCCCTCTTTTCAGCCCACTGTCTATCCATTAGCAGGTAAACACCAGTGTCCCTGCAAGTGTGTGAACGGAGCTTCCTTAATCTCACCTTTAATTGGCACTTCTAGTGACTTAACTGAGTGAAGAGACCCTTAGCGATGATACAGAGTGAAGGATGGTATGGAATAATAGGTTTTCTGAAAACCTGAATGCAACTGAAGGGCGCTATTCAATAAATCTGTCCCTAGAAGCTAGTAGCACGTAGTCAATACAATTTAGCCTATTTTCTCCCATGTTACATTTGTTAGTTGTACTTGTTTTGGAAAAGGAAAAGTCATGCTGTTACAGTTCCACTAATAGAAAACAGATATTTGGGAGGAACTTAAATTGGAATAAAAGCACGTTGTTAAACAAGAAATCACAATAAAGTATTGAGTAGAGAGAAACCGTTAATGGAGACAGCTATGTCATACCTAATATGTCCTCTTTTCATTGATCCTTAGAGGAAGCATAATATCGCGACTAAGTACAGTCTCTTGAGCCAGCCTGCCATGATTCGAACTCCATCATTCACCACTGTGTGACCTTGAGAAAATTATGTAATCATTCTCGTATAGTGATTTCTTACTGCTCTGGACAGATTTGTGTTCCCCCCAAATTAAAATGTTGAAGCAACTGTGTGAGGAGAGAGGGCCTTTAGGAGGTAATTTAGGTTAAATGAAGTCATAAGTGTAGGGTCTTAATTCAGTAGGATTAGTGGCCTTATAAGAAGGGGAAGACTTTTCTCTCTTTTTTTCTCTACTTGCCTGCACCAAGGAAGGTTCTTGTGAGGACACAATGAGAAGGTAGCTATCTGCAAACTGGAAAAGAGTCTTCACCAGAACTGACCATGCTGGCACAAAGATCTCAGACTTTCATCCTCTAGAACTGTGAGAAAATAAATGTTGTTTAACTACCCATTCTATGGTATTTTGTTATGACAACGTAAGCTGACTAATACACTAACCTATAAAGCAGTGCCTATATGATAGTGTGTTTACAAAGATTTAATACAAGTTAGTTTATATTATTTTATGTCCATATATGTTAGCATATATTATTTTATGTCCATCTCTAATTCCTCATTGAGAATACTTAAGAATTCTTCTTTCCATGTTTGACAGACCTGGTTTGGATTTCAGTTCCACCTCTTGTAAACTCTATTACCTTGAGCCAGTGACTAATTTATCTAAACCTCCATTTTCCCATCTGTAAATGGGGATAATAGTGCTGCTTGTCTCTTCAGGTTGTTGTGAGGATTAGAGAAGATATGCATGTCAATGCATCCACCAGGTAGTAAGCATTCCAAATATGCTATTTACTGCCATCATTAGAGGTTTGCTGAGTTTCCTCTTTTGCATTAAGAGACTATTCTCTCCAGAAAACTTTGAACTACATGATGGAGAAGCAAGTAATAGCAATTTTTCCTCAAACCTGGAACCCTAAAAATGTTTTTCCTAAGCCATTCTTATCTTTATTTTGTCATTAAAAGATACATACATTGTGCATTTTGCTTTTATTGAATATATGCCATTGAGAGGTGGCAACGTGCGAGCAGCCCTCGCCCTTGGTGCCGCCTCAGCCTCCGCGTCCACTCTGGCAGCACTTGAGTAGCCCTTCAGCCCGCCAGAGCACTGTGGGAGCCCCTCTCTGGGCTGGCCAAGGCCGGAGCCTCCTCCCTCTGCTCGCGGGGAGGTGTGGAGGGAGAGGTGCGGGCGGAACCCGCGCTGCGCCGCATTAGTTGGCCAGCGCCAGGCCACCGGCGCGGCGCAGGCCCAGGCTCGGTGGGCCCCGCACACTGAGCGGACCCGGCCCAGGGCAGTCAGGGGCTTAGCACCCGGGCCAGCAACTGTAGAGGGTGCTGGTGGGCCAGCACTGCACTCGAGTTCTAGCCAGGCCTCAGCTGCCTCCCCGCGGTGCAGGGCTCTGGACCTGCAGCCTGCCATGTCCGAGCCCTCCCACCTCACCCGTGGGCTGCACAGCTCGAGCCTCCCGGACGGGTGCCGCCCCCTGCTCCGTGGCGCCCAGTCCCGTTAACCGCCCAAGGGCTGAGGAGTGCAGGTGCAGCTTGGGACCAGTGGGCAGCTCCACCTGCAGCCCTAGTGCAGGATCCACTAGGTGAAGCCAGTGGACTCCTGAGTCTAGTGGTGACTTGGAGAACCTTTATGTATTGCTAAGGGATCGTAAATATCAATCAGCACTCTGTGTCTAGCTCAGAGTTTGTAAATACACCTATCAGCATTCTGTGTCTAGCTCAGGGTTTGTAAATACACCAATTGGTATTCTGTATCCAACTAACCTAGTGGGAACTTGGAGAACTTTTATGTCTGGCTAGAGGAGTGTAAATGCACCAATCAGCATCCTGTCAAAACGGTCCAATCAGTTCTCTGTAAAGTGGACCAATCAGCAGGAGGTGGGTGGGGCCAGATAAGGGAATAAACGCAGACTCCCTGAGCCAGCCCGCCTAACCTGCTCGGGTCGCTTTTAGAGTTATGTGGAAGCTTTTTTCTTTCACTCTTTACAATAAATTTTGCTGCTGCTCACCCTTTGGATCCACGCTGCCTTTATGGGTTGTAAAACTCGCTGCGAAGGTCTGCAGCTTGACTCCTGAAGCTAGCAAGACCCTGAACCCACTGGGAAGAATGAACAATTCCAGACGTGCTATCTGTAAGACCTGTAACAGTCACCCTGAAGGTCTGCAGCTTCACCCCTGACAAGGAGACCACGAACCCACCAGAAGGAAGAAGCTCCAGACACATCTAAACGTCTGAAGGAACAGAGCTCCAGATACATCTGAACGTCTGAAGGAACAAACTCTGGACACACCATCTTTAAGAACTGTAACACGGCGAGGGTCTGAGGCTTCATTGTTTTTTTTTTTTTTTTTTTTTTTTTTTTTGAGACGGAGTCTCGCTCTGTCGCCCAGACTGGAGTGCAATGGCACAATCTCGGCTCACTTGTAAGCTCCACCTCCGGGGTTCATGCCATTCTCCTGCCTCAGCCTCTGGAGTAGCTGGGACTACAGGTGCCCGCCACCACGCCCGGCTAATTCGAGGCTTCATTCTTGAAGTCAGTGAGACGAAGAACCCATCAGTTCCAGACACACCATGAATGTCTTTCTCCCTATCATGATGTCAGTGTTACATTACAGATTCTAAGAAGCAGGGTCCATATCCGTTAAACATGATTTATTTAAAATAACGATATAGGATTGGATGTGACTACTGCTTTTGCAATGAAACTGAAAGATGGGAGAGTGAGATTTTTCTCACAGCTATTGAATGGCAGACTTGAGCATTAAAATCCAGTCTCAGAGCCCAGTTGTTATCTCACAATGTGAAGGCAGGAATCTGCAGACAGATTTTTGAACATCTCATGTATCATATCATGTATATCACTAAGCTCATATGTAGACAAAATAGTATTTTGTTCAGCAGTGATTCTCAAACATTAATAAATGAATCACCTGAGGATCAAATTAAAATGCAGATGCTGATCAGGAAGTCTAGAATGGGACTGAAGTGCTGCATTTCTGACAAGCTCCTAAATGATGCTAAATCTTCTGGTCCTCAGACTATTATTTAAGTAACAAGGATATAGTTGGTTTTAGCAATACTGACTTAAAGGTTTTTTGCTTTTTGTTTTTATGTACCCATTTTTGTATTCACTAAAATGTGTTCTGGATGCAGACTTCTTTAATACAAAGGGAAAAGAAAAGTCAACTTGGCAAGACTTGAATTGCACACATTTTAAACTGAAAATGCTTTAATTCATTTCTGTATGTTGTATATTCCTAAGTCACAATGTCTTTATTTTTTATCTCTTTTTTATCAAATGAGGAAGTAGTATTCCTCTGACTTTTTTTCAGTCGTTATCTTCCAAAACACGTTAAAGCACCTCATCCTTCCTAAAAAGCTCTGCTTGTTTTCTGACCTTTACTGTCTTGGGTCTCCATTTCTTAATGCCTAAGTCATGCCCAAATCCTGTTCTCTGACATCTTCTCATCTCTATTACTTTCTTCTCCTTGGGAACTCCTATCCACTGCCACATATTCAAACATTAAATTCAGGTCTCCATAATCACTTCTGCAGCAGTGTCTTTCATTCTAAAGGCTTTTCTAAGTTTTATTCTTCTATGCCCAATGGATTGGAAAGTATCCAATCCATTAGTCATAAGTATGACCTCACAGACCTTTAAACTCAACATGTCGAAAACCAGAAGTCGTATACTTTGCTGTTAGGCCCCAGGCCATCTGCCCACAACCACCAGGTTATATTGTTCCCTTTATCAAAATTTAAGTGACTATATTTATGGTGGAATAAATTTTTAACTCTTTATTCTGACATTGAAAATTGTCCTGTCTCTAACTTCAACATTTTTTCTACCTGTATCTTCCATTGCTTTTAAATATGTGGTTGACTTAAATTAGCCTGAATCCTGTTTCCAGAATGTGCCTTGAAACGCCCAACCTCCATGCCATTTCATTCTGAATCTAAAGATCTCGTACCAATCTCTGCTTATTCAAATGTTGCATATCTTTCAAGGCCTACAGGAAATGCTACAACTTTTGTGGTATATTCTCTAATCCCTTACCTGAAAGTGACTGGTCCGTCCTCTGCACTGCCATAATACATATTCTGTGCTGTTTAGATGACAGTCCACACTACACTATATATTATAGTGTATAATTATCTATAGATTATAGATCTATGCAAATATCTGCCACTATCTGAAACTTCAAGGCTCCATCTCTTCTCCATTATTCCCCCAAACACCACTCACAGCAGGTTGTTGTCAGTAATAAAATTTTATTGAAAGTTTTGGGGGTTTATGCAGGGCAATTATAGCAGAAGCAGGAATCAACTGGAATTAGAGTGATAGAATCAGAACCCTTAGACATGTATCAGACACTCCCTGACCAATTCTGTCCATGGACACAGAACTCCTCACCTCCAGATACTTCCTCTTGCATCTCTTATACCAGTATCATAACCTTCACAAAAATGCCAAAACTCAATGCCTTTACCTTCGTTATGCAGTAATTTCCCCTCTTTCGTTACTGTTTAAACTTTCTAGCACTTTGAGAGGACAAGGTGGGTGGATCACCTGAGGTCAAGAGTTTGAGAGCAGCCTGGCCAACATGGTAAAACCCTGTCTCTACTAAAAATACAAAAATTAGCCAGGCATCGTGGCCGGTGCCTGGAGGTTGCGGCAAGAGAATCTCTTGAGCCTGGTAGGCGGAAGTTGCAGTACAGGAAGAGCTGAGATGATGCCACTGCACTCCAGCCTGGGGGATAGATCGAGACTCTATCTCAAAAAAAAAAAAAAAAAAAAAAAAAGACCCTCACCTTCCATAATCAAATAGGTTTTTAGGTGTTTGCCTAAGCTTGATAGCACTTCAGTCCCTTGAGGAATTCTGCAGTCTTGCAGATGTCTTGGGTCAGCCAGCCAAAAGTAAACTAATTTGCATAATTTGCATAATGGCAGCACCATAAAATAGGCAGAATTATTATCTTTTATATGTATGCTTATTTTTATATGTATCTCTCCTTTTACATCTATCTGCAAAACATTTTAAGGGAAGAATCATACAGCTTCAAACATTTTTGTTAATTATAATATGGAAGAATAGAGAGTTCAAATCCTTAATCTACCATGTGTGAGTTAGGGGACTTTAAGCAAGTTATTTTCTTAGGAATCCTGTTTATCCTGTTTCCTGACCTATCAAATGAATTTAAGAATAGCTACCTCACATAAGTATGAGGACATAGGTAATTTCTATAAAATCATTTAGTTAGAGTCTTGGCACATAGTAGGAGCCCTGCTCTTAGTGCAAGTTTAAAATGTCTGTTGAATGCAAAAAGGTTACTCCAATGAGCTTTTTCAAACTTTAAAGTGAGTATAGTGTTTCACTGCAGGATTCCAAAAGCTGTTTGTTGCTATGATTTCTTTCTCAATAACATCATGTTTACTCTGCAGACATTTCCATAGTGTTCTACCCTTAATTGAACAGAGATAGGAAATCACGACTTCAAAACTTTCAGTGTTAAAAGTAAATGATGCATTAGTTTAGAGACATATCAATAATTATGGAAGTATCTTCTCAAACTGTAATGTTTTCCTCTGCCTTAGTGCTAGCAATCAAAACCACTGAATTAATCTGACGAGGGTCAGGACTTTGAATTGGAGGAAAATCACTTGAATTTGAGGCATTATGTGTGCAGTACAAGATGTTCCAGCTACAAATTTTCTAAATTCTGTTAAAAGCAATGGTGCAGGAGACCAGATAGCCACCTCAAAATGTCTGAGTCCCATAGTATTTCAGTATGGCTCCAGAAGTCTATTGCTGCCCGAGAAAAGGGAGATTGCACCATTTCTAAAGGGTTAGCCACTCCCTGGGGATGAGAGATAGGTGGTAAAAATTGGAATGTAGAAATTTTCATTGTGTTCTAAAATTGCACAGAAATTTTCTAGGGAAATATTCTGTATAGATTTCCCAATTTTGTTGACTAATCTCTTCATCTGAAATGTTTCCCTCCATGTATGAACTTTCTGTCTGTCTGTCTAAGTCCAGTGTGGAATCAATTTACTATCTACCAACTTTCCACATTCCTCCAAGTTGGGATAAATCATCATTTCCCCCTCTATGTTCCTAGTGCATACAAATAGTTGCATTTATCACAGTCTTCGGTTACTGATGATGGTGGGGAGGTCTTTACATTGTGATGGCTTGAAGTACAAAGTACAAACCTGAAAGTCAGATTACCACTTACTTTTGACCTTTGGCAGGTTACTTAACCCCACTCTGCCTCAGTTTCCTCACCGGAGGACTTACTAATAGTAGTTAAGCAAATGAACTTACCAACAGTAGCTACTTTATGATTTTTATTAGGATTAAATGTAACGGTGCATATGAAATTAGTAAACAAGATCTGCAATGTAGAAAATTGTCAGTGAATGTCAGCTCTCTCTATTATCCCTCATAGACTCCTCCTGCCACTTTAGGTAGAAAGCTCCTTAATAATTGTGACCATAACATGTGTATTTCTTTGTTGATATAGTCAGTGCTCAATACATTATCTGTTGAGTTGAACTGCATTTTTGACAGGAGACAGCTTAGATTCTAAAAATTCTATTTTCTATTTATACTGTCATAAAAGTCATGATGGCTATGCTTTTAACACTTGACCTACCTGAATGTGGATGGTTTCTAAAAGTGAAATAGCTTTTAATGCTGTTTAGAATGTATGGCAGGATCAGAAAGGCCTATGTGCCATGGCTTGAATATTTGTCTTCTCTAAAACTCATGTTAAGATTTAATCCCTGGCGGGGCACCATGGCTCACGCCTGTAATCCCAGCACTTTGGGAGGCCGAGGCGAGTGGATCACGAGGTCAGGAGATTGAGACCATCCTGGCTAACACAGTGAAACCTTGTCTCTACTAAAAGTACAAAAAATTAGCCGGGCGTGGTGGTGGGTACTTGTAGTCCCAGCTACTCGGGAGGCTGAGGCAGGAGAATGGCGTGAATCCGGGAGGTGGAGCTTGCAGTAAGCCGAGTTTGCACCACTGCACTCCAACCTGGGCGACAGAGCAAGACTCTGTCTCAAAAAAAAAAAAAAAAAAAAAAAAAAAAAAAAAAGATTTAATTCCCAATGTGTCAGTATGGAGGAGAGGTGAGACCTTTAAAAGGTGATTGGTTCATGAGGGTTCTGCTCTCAAGAATTGGTTAATTGATTCCTGGATTAATGGGTTTTCATGGGATTGGGAATGGAAGGAAAGGAAGAGAGACCTTAGCTGACATGCTCAGTCCTCTTGCCATGTGAAACCTTGTGCCAACTTTGGACTCTGCAGAGGGTCCCCACCAGCAAGAAGGTGCTCACCAGATGCAGCCCCTTGATCTTAGATTTCTTAGCCTCCATAACTGTAAGAAAGTTGTGGGTATTCTGTTATAAGCAACAGAAAATGGACTGTACAGCATGTAAACCAAATTAATCAACATATACAAAATTTTGTAATACTATTTTACTCTTTTATATAACAAAGCCTTAAAACAAATATTATTTTGAAAGAAGCTTATATGAAATGGTCATAAGCATAATTTAAACTTTAAAATTACATATGTAAAGTTTTCCTTGTCCAAACATGTCGATAGACAAAATGGAAAAGATAAATAAATATTTTGTACAGTTCTCTTTTCTTGAAAAGTATTGCTTTGATTAAAATTCATATTATCCCAACATTGTTTAATTCATAAATAGTAAAATAAATATGAAAAATTTTATTTCAATGCAGTATTTGTTTTCCTTGAAAGCTTTCAAAAGGGAGAGACAAGAATCCCCAGAATATTAGAAATCTTTCACATTTTTACTACAATCAGTATAGTCCTGAATAATTTTTTTCTAGCTTGAAGTCTAAAATTACCAGTACTTTAACATACAAGATGAAAGTTTGTTTACTCATACGTCTGCATATTATTGTTTGAAACAATCATTTTTTGCAATATTCTTACCTTTGCATATTATTGTTTCAAACAATCATTTCGTTCAGTGACTCTAAATAAAAAATTCCTGCTTCACTTTAAAAAGACAGTGGCAGTAAGTTTCTCTCCTTGAGCAATGGGACCCCTACTCTGCCTGGTTTTCTTCCCCTTTCTCAGCACAGATACCATTGGAAGAGCTTAGCCCACATTTAAGATTGGTTCTATATTAGTTTCCTAAGGCTTCTTTAACAAATGACTGTAAGCTGGGTGGTTTTAAACAACAGAAATGTATTCTCTAACAGTTCTGGAGGTCAGAAGCCTGAAATCAAGGTGTTAGCTGGACTTGTTGGTTCTGGAGGCTTTAGGAAAGAGTCCTTTCCTTGCCTTTCTCCTTGCTTCTGTGGATTCCAGGCATTCCTTGCAGCTGGAGAGCATTATCGCAAGCAAATTAACTCAGTAACAGAAAACCAAGTACCACATCTTCTCACTTGTAATTAGTAGCTAAACATTGAGTACACATGGACAGAGAGGGGAACAGTAGACCCTGGGGCTTACTTGAGGTTGGAGGGTGGCATCATAATTTCAATCTGAATTGACAGAAGTAGAGATCTCCATCTGTACATGATCTTTTTCTCTCTCCAATTCTCTTCACTTCTTCTGTTCTCTCTAAGGCCACTAATCATTGGATTTAAACTCCACCCTAATCCAGGATGATGTCACCTTGAGATCCTTAATTGAATTACATCTGCAAAGATCTTTTTTCCAAATAAGTTCACATTTACAGGTTCCAGATGGACATATATGTTATGGGGCCGATTTTTATTCCCCTACAGGTACCTTGAGACTAGGGCTTATTATACTTTGGTCAGAGATGCGCTAGGCATGAAGATTATATTTGCATGAAGCTAACATTTTTTCAGGACTACTTGATTGCACTGCTCAAACTTATATTATAGTTTCCAGAGACAGCTAGAGCTTCCTTGTTCATTAACGTTGAAAGGAAACATTTTCCCTGGGAAGAGGTGCCCAATCCTTCTGTGGCCTCTTCTGTAAGGTGGGCTTGCCTTATGCAGTAACAGCCTAGAGTCAGGTCTACTAATAATCCATTAAGATGCTGTGTTAGAAATATCCTCTCCAAATATGGTGGAAATAAATATGTATAAGAAACATGTCACAGATGAACACACTCCCACTTTATTAACCAAGTGCCTGTGGGTTTGCTTAAATTTTTCACATTTCTGACACTTATCATAGAAAATAACATTCAAAGAGGACATGATGTTTAGCTTTTTGGGTTATTTGGGATAAAGAGCAAACCAATTTTGAATAAAAAAAACCTGTAGTTACCATATCCTTGAATAACTCAAAAGTTTTATACCAAAGTCTATTTTTAAAAGTCAAAATGAAATAGGTGTGAACACCTATGTTTTGAGAGGCAGAGGAATTGGCTTTTTTAAAAAGTGGGAATAAATGAGTATTTTTAAAATTAAAAAGGATCTACATTGGGTTCCTCAGAGATTGCTAAAACCAATATCATAGATTACCTAAGAACAGGGAGAATGAAGTGAATTGTCTAAATGTCTGCAATATTATACTTTTCTTGCTTATACTAAGCTAAACTAGTACAAATGACATGTAGTAAAAGTAAAAGTTATAAAAGGAAAGTCATCTTCATGTGTGTACATGCAAAACTGCTGCATTTGCAGATTAAGTCAAAATTACATATACAGAGAGAGACACACACACGTAACACACATACACACATATATTGAAAATCCTTAAGCACATCTAATTTTTTATGACTCAGAAAAGAATCCTTATTTAAGCACTTTTACTACAGCAAAAAATGTTAATGTCTATTAAATTAATGGACATTGGAGATGATGAGATGATGATTGCAGAAATGAGAAGGGGTATATGATCTAGTATATAGAAATGGAGCATTTTAAGGTCTGGAACTTTGGGGCTGTCAACAGTTATAAGAAAGTATAAAGAGAGATATATACAGAGACGGTAATAACAGGTAGTCCCAGGAGTAGGACAGGAGATTAGTGGCCCAGAATCAATACCATATTTGTTCTACTTCATCTTTTTGCAAGACAAAATACATACCCAGGGGGCTGGGGAAGGTGACCAATAAGTTACTTCCATTATTTTCTTTTTCTTTCTTTCTTTTTTTTTGAGATGGAGTCTCACTCTGCTGCCCAGGCTGGAATGCAGTGGCACGATCTCGGCTCACTGCGACCTCCACCTCCTGGGTTCAAGTGATTCTCCTGTCTCAGCCTCCTGACTAGCTGGGATTACAGGCACACACCACCACACCTGGCTAATTTCTGTAGTTTTTAGTAGAGACAGTGTCTCAGGATGTTGGCCCGGCTGGTCTCGAATTCCTGACCTCAGGTGATCTGCCCACCTTGGCTTCCTCTATTATTTTTTTCCTTTATCCTTTTCTACTGTTTAAAAGCTCAAAATTTGTTGAAACTCCCTCTCCATCAGATTCTGTGTGTCCAAAGATTCTGTCCTTGGAGGAGAATTTCAAATGTCTCTCATTTTAATGTCTGGCCTTGCTGATTATTTAAGAAGTCCCCTGAATGAATTTATGGGTGAACTCAGGGCCTAGACTAGCTCAGGAAATCTGGAGCTGAGCCCCATATTTACTTTGGTCAAACACAATATTAGCTGTGCAGCCACATTCACTAGGCGCTGCTCACACCATGCAGCTTGAGAGCTTTGTGCCTGATTCAAATCTGCTGAGTATTATTCAGTCTGAAAATGTACTTTCACACCAAGCATATAAAAAAATGAAATACAGTTTAAGAAATCAGCACATAACATTTACAATTAAATTCATTAATCAAGGCAGCTTATGGAAATGACACATGTGAACTGTAAACTTTATAAATATTCAAGTAGTGAACAACTAGACAATCACATTGGCAGCTTTGTTTCAGTATGAGGGATGTAGAATATTACCACCCATCAGCTTGCTGTCTTGTTTTAAAACTTGTCAAACCATGTATATCATCACAAAGAACTTTTGGTTACATTTCTATTTCCATATGTTTCCCATTTACCTTCCTCTCTAGATTTATGTTCTTTCGTACTAATTAGCACCTGCACTTGAATTCAGAAAACAGCACTTAAATCAAACCAAGTGAAGCTGTCTGTGAAGGAAAAAAAATACCAAGTTCCAAGATTTCTTGCTAATGGAGATGAACAATACACTTTGTTGATGTTCTTATTCACAAGTGTCTTCTTAAAGTATGAGAATTTAGTATATGTTCTTTCAGTATATGCAAATATATCCACATGGGTATTTTCAGACTATGCTGCAGTGTGCTTTGTCTGAGTACCAGTTTCCATTCTAGGGCAAGAATGTAGGATGTTATTCATCACATTCACATTATATTAATTTAACCTCCTAGGTCTGGGAGGAGAGAGGAGGAAAGTTAAAGGAGGCCCAAGCTTTGCATTAGAGGGAACTAGCGAACTGGGTCTTGAAAGATGTTTTAAGAGATCAAAGAAAAAAAGAAAATAGAGTAAATGTTAGCAGTTGAGGTAAAAGTGTGTTGAGGAGCAAGGAAGAGCATGGAGAGAATACTGTTAGTTGAGAGAAACTGCAGCTCACTCACTCAAATGCAGAAACATCATAAAGAAGCTAAATTCCACTCATCCTTTAAGTTCATGTGTTTTGTTCTATGTAAGCTAAAGGTAAGATCTCCTTTTTCCATGCTCCCATGCCTCACAGAACATATTGGGAAGTATTCCCTCCTCTTCTGTTTTTCAGAATAAATTGGGAAAATTGGTATTACTTCTTTAAATGTTTGGTAAAATGCAGCAGTGAGGCCATCAGATCCTGGGCTTTGCTTTGCTGGGAGACTGTTTATAATTTCAGCAGTATCAGTTGTAATGTACACTTCTTCATCTCTGATTTTATTTATTTGTGTCTTCTCATTAAGATGCTGTGTTAGAAAAATTCTCTCAGAACTTGGCTAAAGGTTTGTCAATTTTGTTTATCTTTTCAAAAAATCAACTTTTTATTTCACTGATCCTTTGTATTGTTTTCTTCATTTCAATTTCATTTACTTCTGCACTGATCTTGATTATTCCTTTTCTTCTGCTTATTTTTGGTTTGGTTTGCTCTTGCTTTTCTAGTTCTTTCAGGTGCATCATGAGGGTTGTTTTTGTTTTTTTTTTTTGTTTGTTTTTTTTTTGAAGTTTTTCTTCTTTTTTTTGATATAGGGTATAAACTGCCCTCTTATTACTGCTTGCAACTGTACCCCTTAGGTTTTGGTATGTTTCTGTTTCCATAACCATTTGTTTCAAGAAATTTTTCAATTTCCTTAATTTCCTCATTGACTCACTGGTCATTCAGGAGCATATTGTTTAATTTCTCTGTGTTCATATAGATTCCAGAATTCCTCTTATTGATTTCTAGTTTTGTTCTATTGTGGTCAGAGAAGATACTCTCTAATATTTCATTTTTTTTATGTTTTAGGACTTATTTTGTGGCCTAACATGTGGTCTATCTTTGAGACTGATTCATGTGCTGAGGAGAAAAATATGTATTCTGCAGTCATAGATGAAATCTTCTGTAAATATCTATTAGTTCCATTTGATCTATTATGCTGATCAAGTCCGATGTTTCTTTGTTGAATTCCTGTCTAAATGCCATGTCTAGTGCTGAAAGTGGAGTGTTGAACTCTCCAGCTATGATTGTACTGGGGTCTACCTGTATCTCTAGGTCTAATAATATTTGCTTTATATATGTGGATGCTCCAGTGTTGACTGCATATATATTTACAATTCTAATATCTTCTTGCTGAATTGACCCTTTTATCCTTATTTAATGACCATGTGGTCTCTTTTTATAGTTTTTGTCCTGAAATCTATTTTGTCTGATATAACTGTAACTGTTCCTATTCTTTTTTGGTTTCCATTTACATGGAGTATCTTTATTTATCCCTTTATTTTCAGTCTATGTGTGTCTTTATCAGTGAAGTACATTTCTTGTAGGCAACAGATTGTTGGGTCCTGTTGTTTTATCCATTCAAGTACTCTTTGTATTTACTGGGGAGTTTAGTCCATTGATATTCAATGTTAGCATTGGTAAGAAAGAACTTACTCTGCCATTTTGTTGTTTTCTGGTTGCTTTGTTGTCTTCTTTCTTCTTTCCTTCCTTCCTGTCTTCCTTTTACTAAAGGTGATTTTCTCTGGTAGTATATTTTTAATTTCTTGACTTTTATTTTTCATGTATCTGTTGTATGTTTTCTGATTTGAGGTTACTACAAGGTGTAGAAATATCATATCATAACTGATTATTTTAAGCTGATGACAACTTAAAACTGATTGCATAAACAAACTAACAGACAATGAAGGAGAAAAGTAATAACTCTACACTTTTACTTTGTCCCCCTACTTATTAACTTTGCTTCTCTTTATATCTTATTGTACTGTCTTGGAAAGTCATTGTAGTTATTATTATTTATTATTTATTTTTATTTTTTGAGATGGAGTCTTGCTCTGTTGCCCAGGCTGGAGTGCAGTGGCGCAATCTTGGCTCACTACAAGCTCCGCCTCCCAGGTTCACGCCATTCTCTTGCCTCAGCCTCCTGAGTAGCTGGGACTACAGGCGCCCACCACCGCATCCAGCTATTTTTTTGTATTTTTAGTAGAGATAGGGTTTCACCATGTTAGCCAGTCTGGTCTCGATCTCCTTACCTTGTGATGTGCCCGCCTCGGCCTCCCAAAGTGCTGGGATTAGAAATGTGAGCCACCGCGCCCAGCCGTAGTTATTTTTAATTGGTTTGTCTTTTAGTCTTTCTACTCAAGATATTAGTAGTTTAAATATCACAATTATAATGTTATACTATCCTGCGTTTCTCTGCGTATTTACTATCACCATTGAGTTTTGATTTTTAATTGATTCTTGTTGCTCATTAATGTCCTTTTCTTAAGAAATCCCTTTAGCATTTCTTATAGGACAGGTCTGTTGTTGATGACATATCAACTTTCGTTTGTCTCAGAAAGTCTTTATATCTCCTTCATGCATGAAGGATATTTTTGCTGGATATACTATTCTAGAATAAAAGGTGAGGTTTTTGGTTTTTTTTTCTTCTACACTTTGTGTATGTCATGCCACTCTCTGCTGTCAGAAATTTTGGAGGTCCACTGTATATTATTTGTTTATTTTCTCCTGTTGCTTTTAGGGTCCTTTCTTTATCTTTGACCTTTGGGAGTTTGATTATTAAATGCCTTGAGGTAGACTTCTTCGGGTTAAATCTGCTTGGTTTTCTATAACCGTCTTGTACTTGAATATTGATATAATTCCCTAGCTTTGGGAAGTTCTCTGTTATCCCTTTGAATACGCTTTTTACCCTTGTATCTCTCTCCACCTTCTCTTTAGGGCCAATAACTCTTAGATTTGCCCTTCTGAGGCTATTTTCTAGATCTTGAGGTTGTGCTTCATTCTCTTTTGTTTTTCTTTCTTTTGTCTCCTCTGACTGTGTACTTTCAAATAACCTGTCTTTAAGCTCACTAATTCTTTTTTCTCCAAGATAATTCTGCCATTAAGAGATTCTGATGCATGTAAATTACATTTTTTTTTCAACTCCAGAAATTCTGCTTGATTCTTTTTATTTCAATTTATTTGTTATACTTATCTGATAGGATTCTGACTTCTTTCTCTGTATTATCTTGAGTTTCATCGAGTTTTCTCAAAACAGTTATTTTGAATTTTCTGTTTGAAAGGACACATATCTCTGTCTTTCCAGGACTGGTCACTGGTGACTTATTTAATTTGTTTGCTGAGATCACGTTTTCCTTGGTGGTCTTGATGCTTGTGCATGTTCATCAGTGTCTGGGCATTGAAGACTTAAGTATTTAGTGTAGTCTTTGCAGCCTGGGCTTGTTTGTACCTGCCTTTCTTGGGATGGCTTTCCAGGTTTTCAAAGATACTTGGATATTGTGATCTAAGTTTTTGGTCACTGAAGCTATGTCTGCATTAGGGGGCATCCCAAGACCAGTAATGCCGTGGCTCTTGCAGATCCATGGAGGTACCCCTGCTTGGTGTTCTTGAATAAGATCCAGAAGAATTCTCTGGATTACCAGGCAGAGATTCTTGTCCTCTTCTTTTACTTTCTACTAAACAAATGGAGTCTCTCTCTCTCTCTCTCTCTCTCTCTCTCTCTCTCTCTCGCTACCTGGAGCTTGCGGAGGGGTGACACTAGCACCTCTGTGGCTACCACCACTGGGAAGGCACTGGATCAGACCTGAACCCAACACAGCATTGGATCTCTCCTAAGGCCTGCAATGACCACTACCTGGCTACTGCATATGTTCGCTCAAGGTCCTAAGGCTCTACAATCAGCAGGTGGCATAGCCAACAAGGCTTGTGTCTGTCCCTTCAGGACATCAAGTTCCCCTTTGCCCTAGGAGAATCCAGAGACGCTATATGGAAGCCAGGACCTGAAGTGGGAAATCTTAAGAAACTACCTGGTGTTCTATTTTACTGTGGCTGAGCTGGCACCCAAACTACAAGACAAAGACCTTCCCATTCTTCCCTCTCTTTCTTAAAAGCAGAGGAGACTTTCCCTGAGACTACCACCACGCTAGACACATGGCAAGTGCTGCCTGGCTACTGCCAATGTTCACTCAAGATCCAATAGCTCTTCAGTCAGCTTGTGGTAAGTGAAACTAGGCCTGAGATTCTCCCTTCAGAGCAGTGGGCTCCCCTTTGTCTGAGGGCAGGTTCATAAGTGCTGTCTGAGAGCCAAGGCCTGGAATCGGAGATCCCAAGGGCCTGCTTGGTACTGTACCCTACTGTGACTGAGCTGGAGCCTAAGCTGAAAGACAAAGTCCTCTTTATCCTTCTTTCTCATTTTCTCAAGCAGAAGGAGTCTTTTCCCATAACTACCACAGCTGGGAATGTTCTGGGTCACACCTGAAGCCAACATTTCTCAGTCTTACCCTAGGCCCACAGTGAGTACTACCTGGCTATTGCTGCTGATTATTCAGGGGCCAAGGGCTCTTTAGTCAGCAGGTGATGAATGCTGCCAGGACTGCTTCCTTCCCTTCAAGGCAGCGGGTTCCCTTTTGGTTCAGGGTATTCCTAAAAATGTCATCCAGGAGGTAAGGCCAGGAATGGTGGGGCTCATGACTCTGCCTTTTGCCCTCTCCTACCATGGATGAGCTGGTATCCAAATTGCAAGACAAAGCCCTCTACTCTTCCCTCTCCTCTCCTTAGGTGGAGGGAAGGAGTCTCACCTGCAGGTGCAAGCTGCACTGCCTAGGCTTGGGGATGGGGTGGTGCAAGCACTCCTTTGGCTGCCCCTGCTGGTGTCTCACTAGGTCACATGTCCCCCATAACCACTAATTCTAAAGCCATCCCAGCATCAGTACTGGCCCAGGAATTTCAGTCTTTGTGGCTTAGACTGTCGTTCAAGTTTATTTAGTACCCCAGAACACTTTAACTTATGGCAATGAGGCTTGCTGGATCTCAGATTCTGACCACTGGAATGGGCAATTCCACTCTGGCTAGGGCTGGTCTATATTCTCCCTCCATTGGCGCTAGCTGAGTTCTGCCCAGTGTTGCTTTTCGCCGTGACAGGGCAGCACTGAGTTCCAAAGCAAAGTCCCCAATTACTGTGCTCTCCCTCCCCCAAGCACAGAGTCATTCTCTGTGCCACGTGGCCACTGCTGAAGCATGGGGGAGGGGTGGCATCGACAATTCAAGACTTTCTTTCCTACCCTCTTCGGTGCCTTTTTCACTGATATAAAGCTTAAGCCAGGTACAGAGTTTGCTCACCTGATTTTTGGTTCTTATGACGGTACTTTTTGTGTGGATCATTGTTAAATTTTGTATTCCTACAGGGAGGATGATTGGTGGAGGCTTCTATTTGGTCATCTTGCTCTGCATTTCCAAAGTAATTTTTATTCTATAACATGTTGCCCTGTTACCCACAAAGTTGGTAAATCATACTTCCTATCTTCACCCAGGTTGTTGGTTAAAATGAAAAATTAGAATTCTACATGTCCTTTGAATCATGTTTCCAGGTTAATCTCAAGCTATTAATCAATACTGTCTGAGTACACTATATAACCAGCAACCAGCAATTAATCTACCCAAGAGACTATCATCCACATCACATTTCAAACAACAAAAATCAATGATATGGTTACAACAAAAATCAGTGATATATTTAATAGTCCATGTTTTTTTCTATAAATCAATATTGCATATCTGCCACTGTAGTACTCATATCTGTCCCATTTCTTTTGTTGAAATTCTCAATAACCTCAACTTTTGATTTTGAAAATTAGGCCTTATTATATTTAATGAGAATTAACACTACTTAATAATGTTCATATTATATGAATGGCCATTATTGTCTTTTCGTCTTTTAAAAAAAGTTTGCAAAAAACATTAATTTTTTGCCTAAATTATTTTGAACATTAGACATGTTATACTTTTAGTAACCCTAATAATAATAATTTTTAATTATTATACTTAATATCCTGCCCACTTTGAAATATTGACATCAGAGAGCTTATGTATGAGACAGGTAATTAAGTAGTTAATATTTAATAAGGATATTTTATGTGGCAGGCACTATTGTAAGCATTATATGCCCATTACTGTACTTAATGTTCACACCAACACTATAAGGTAGACTTTTTTTTATTATACTTTAAGTTCTAGGGTACATGTTCACAACGTGCAGATTTACTACATATATATACAATGTGCCATGTAGTTTGCTGCACCCGTTAACTTGTCATTTACATTAGGTATATCTCCTAATGTTATCCCTCCCCCCTCCCGCCACCCCACTGTAGGTCCCGGTGTGTGATGTTCCCCACCCTGTGTCCAACTGTTCTCATTGTTCAATTCCCACCTATGAGTGAGAACACGCGGTGTTTGGTTTTCTATCCTTGTGACAGTTTGCTCAGAATGATGGTTTCCAGCTTCATCTATATCCCTACAAAGTTATTATCCTTTCCAGATGAAGAAACTGAAATTCAGAGAAGTGGCTCACCAGAAGTCACACAGCCAGGATTCAATCCTGGATAATCTGACTCCAGGGTCTGTTCCCCTAACCAGTATTTCATAATAAGGACTATCTTCCAGCTAACTCTGTATGTTGCATACTGCTAGTTCAAAACCAGGTAAACAAAAAAATACTCCCTGTTTCAGCTGAAGAAGATTTTCCTATATATTTTTAGCTGCAAATATAAAATACCACAACAGAATCAATTTACATTAAAGGAGAATTGTACATTCAATACATCAGCATTTCTACAGGATTGTAGAATAATGTATTAGAACAAAAACAGTGTTTGTAATATAAATATAGTTATTTTAGTTTGAAGAATGGGCTTGGAAATGGCAGACATAAGAATTATAAGTCAATTATAATTAGCTTAATAATTTTGATATTCTTGTCTGCAGCTATACAGAGTTATATGAGTTGTGAACTGGGAATAGGACATTAAGGCTGACAGGGTTACATCTGGATGAGAAACAAGACAAAAATAATATGCCTCTTCATGAGCTTCACCAATGCACCAGCATATATTGTTATTGCTAGCACAATATTAGGGTTTTCTCTAAATTTTACTTATGGTTTTAGTGCATTTTTAAATATCTAAACAATAAATTTTATTTTATATAATCTAAATTCAAGATTTCTTACTTATATCTTTTGTTATCAGAGAATATTAATTAAAATTTACCATGTACATAGAAGGAATAGATATGTAATATGCCTCATTAAATAATAGGGCTATGTTATTATAACAAAACATCTGCTCTCTCTCTCTCTCAACAGACCAAGTTAATCTTTGCCACATTATTACTTGAACATTTGTGAGGTTAAAATGTATGTGCATATACATGTAAAACCAATTTGAAAAATAAAAGTTCCCAAATGTTTATTCAATGTCTACTTTGTGGCAAGCACTGACCTGAGGGCCAAAGAAAAATAGGGAGAGTCTTTCCCACAAGAAGGAAGAAATGGAACAGATGGTGCATGATTACCAGGTCCAGTGGTTTGCATGGAGTGCTCTTCAAGTACAGATAAAAAGTATCTAAATCAGATTAGATGGAACAATGTCAGATATGGCTTTTAGAGGATGTGAATCTGACCTCAATTTGAGAATAGGTAGTAGTTAGCTACATGGGGATGACCATTTATGCATAATGTACAGGTACAGTTAATCCCATTTTTTTTGACAATGAGGGCCTGGAATTCTTTCACATGTAATGAAAGAATAAACCTCCCAGAAAGTTCATGCAGATTGTATGGTACACATTTTAATTGGTGCCTAAGAATGACTATAGTTGGAGGAGGGAAAGTGAAAACTGAATAATATTCTTGAGCTGAGAATATTTCTATAGCCTTGCTTTAAGCACACATCTTAAATCCAGGCTAAAACTCTTAGACTGGCATTGGCAATTAGCTATTTCATGGATATAAACTAAGGAGACTTGACATTACCAACCAGCTTGGGGAGTATTTTGCTAAGTCTATCCAACTGTTATAAATTCAAGAACAATACTTTTTAATTTGAATTCAACCTGTTTTTTTAAAAAAGGTTTTGTTTTTACTAAATTCATCTGTTCTCCCCACAAAAAGCCAGTCTGTTTATACTTATATATGTCTATGTATACATGTATGTATTTTTGAGTCTGCAATATTCTTGTCAGAATAATTTTACTTCCTTGAATATTTCAATTATTCAAAAATTTACTGGGTTAAAACAATACACACTTATTATCTCACAGTTTCCAAGGGTCGGGAATCTAGGCATGGCCTAGCTGGTCCTTTGCAAAGCTGCAATCTAAGGTCACCAGGGTTCAGTTTTCATCTGGAGGCACCACTGGTGATGGATCACTTCCTGAGGTCACTCATGATAATGAGAGAATTAATTTCCTTGCAGCTGCAAGACTGAGGGTCACAACTTCTTGGTGGCTCTTAGTTATATCAGAGGTTATGTCAGCTCTTAGAAGCCATCCTCAGTTCGCTACTACCTTGGTCTCACCATAGACCCTTTACAACAAGCAGCCTGCTTCTTCAAAGCCAGCAAGAGAGGAAGAGAGTGAGTTTGCTGGCACTGGATTTTATATAGTATAAGCATAGAAGTGACAGGCCATCACTTTTGCTACATCTTATTTGTTAGAAGCAAGTTAAAGTTCCTGCCCACATTCAAGATGAGGAAAATACCAGGAGGAAAGAATCATGAGGGTCACCCTGATATCTGTCTGCCCCCCTCCCAAAAAGAAAATCTATTTCAGGCTTTGGTATCATTTGAAAGGTTTCCAGGTAATCAGGTAGTCAACATTAAATAATTAATTGTTTGAATGACATTTAACTGTTGCACAAACAGGTACCTCTTTAAAAAAAAATACATACACACATGTACACATACACTTTTTAAAGCAGAGTCTAAGTGTGCCAGTAACTGACTTGCGTATAAAGCTTATTTTTAATGTTATTTATCTTTCAAACCATATTAAAAGATAATTTTCTTTCAAATAATGGTTATATATTTTTGTCATTATTAAATATAATACTGTTTTTCTCCAAATTTATCCCACAAATTTTCTCTTTTTTTATATAATTGACTGTATATAGTACAACACCATAGGTCACTAGATTAATATTTTAGCAACTGATTGAATTTAAACCGATTATGTGTTTGGATTTTCTATATAAGCTCATTTTAATTACATTAAACATTTGTAGCAGTTTGTGAAAAGAGATGCAATCACAACATTTTATTCTATATTATTTTAATAAATAATCTATTTTTATATAACAGAATCTATAAAGATATTGACAAGAATATTAGGTTATATTAAATGTCTACAAATGGTCATTTAGATTAAATAAGTTACATTGAAATAATGTGCTTCAGTCTTTCAAATTCATTTTAACAATTTATTCAGCAAATATTTTATTAAGCAAGCATCAACTATGTACTAAAAGCTTAAAACACAAGAGCAACCAAGTCACATATTATTGGATACCCTAAATATTCAGGGCTAGGTTAGGAGAGTATTAATATGAAATAATTAATAAGGACATTAAAAGTCAGATAGTTTAACTGATATATTATAGGTTACAAATTTAAGGATCATAGAATTGGGATTGGAATCCAGGTCTTCTGTATCACAGTTTACTGGCCTTTCACTACCTCTTGTAGCTCTTAAGTAATAAGTTGCCTTCATTTGTCAGAGAAGGTGATCGGTGCCCTGCAAAGTTCTTTTCATGAAGCAGTTATAGCTTCGTGTTGATCCATACACTCTCTGGTTTGTTCCCCATTGAGACCAGCTAAGCCATGATTCACAAGTTGATGGTTAGAGTTCAGCTTGGAAACATAAAACAGAATGAGGTTAATGACACATATCAGAATCAAGCCTGTGACTTTGTTCTCATTAGTATCATGCTCTACCTAAATGTGCTAGCCAGTCATAGATGTCAATGTAGAATTCAACCTGTACATTAGTTTTTCTCTTCCTCCTTTGACCTTCAGCCATGTAATGAAAGACTTCTTCAAGAAGCATGGCCAGGCGTGGTGGCTCACACCTGTAATCCCAGCACTTTGGGAGGCTGAGGCAGGCGGATCACTTGAGACTAGGAGTTCAAGACCAGCCTGGCCAAAATGGTGAAACCCCCTCTCTACTAAAAAAAAAAAAAAGAAAGAAAAAAAAAAATAGCCGGGCATGGTGGTGCATGCCTGTGGTCCCAGCTACTTGGGAGGCTGAGGCAGGAAAATCACTTGAACTCGGGAGATGGAGCTTGCAGTGAGGCAAGATTGTGCCATGGCATTCCAGCCTGGATGGCAGAGTAAGACTCTGTCTCAAAAAAAAGAAAAAAAAAGGAATCTGTGTAGTCTCATAGCTTTGCAAAAAACACTATATTCCCAATATGTATGCTGTGACTCTTAAAAGTATTTACTAAATGTTGCCAATGTCTAGAACCATTTCTTAAAAATATTTCAAACATAATATCAGTGTTAACAATGGTGAAACAACAGTGTGATTAAATGGTGTTTTAAGTAGGTTTTAAAACTAAATTATATGTACATTGCATTGGCTTGTCAGACTCTAGTTATTAAATGCATTGATTTTACCCTGGGAGCACTCTTATTTCCCTACAGTTTACCTTTTAATAAGTGCAGTTGGCACATGTTTTGACCAGAGTTACTATATGCCTTATTGTTCACTGTATGTCTGGGACTTTTTTTTTGTTTTGCATGAACTTGGCAGCAAATCCAAAACTTTTCTCATATTAATGAAGCTACTGGTTAAAATATGTCAAGGGCAGAGTAGCTCGTTCTTGTAATACAGTTGTATAGACACACATCTTTGTTTTGTTGTTATAGAAAATGCCAATTAGTATTTCTTGATGACATGTAAGCTTGTTGCACAGATTATTTTCCACTTACCTTAGGTCTTGCTGTATTAGGCAGGCTGTGAAGCACAGCTTTCAGGGGAGGGCCACCATTGTCATTTTCTCCTTCAAATATTATATAAAAGTTCAAAAATAAAGCATTCTCATAGATTGTATTTTGTGACTGACTACTCATATTTTGGGGTTTGTGTGATGTGATGAGTAGAGATTAAATAGTGGAACTAACTTGGTTATAGATAGTTCTAGGGACTAGGAGATTAAAGACAGAATAAAAGATGTGGGGAAAAATTATTTGTGTAGAAATATTCAAGAGAAATTATTTCAGAGAAATAAATGTATGTTTCATGTTTAGTCCAATGTTGTTTTCAAAGGATTATGTACAAAAGAACCCCCACTGTATCTTTTTCTGGAGTGATGATGTTCCTGATAATTTATGTCACCAAAAAGAAACGTGTTATAAATAAATGAAAATTACCTTTAGAAAAATACCTGATTTACTCATATTTCCTATTAAGAGTAAGACACGAATATGAGAGGGAAAAGTAATACAATCCTGACATGATGCAATGCCTTAGTCCCTAGTGAGGTAAAATATGTGACTAGATACATGTTTAATGGACATTATTGTGAAGAATACAAGAACAATGACATTTATATTGCAACTTAGAAAGGGTACAAATGAGTGGTTTTCTTTCTCAAAACAAACTGTAAAACTAAGGCAAACCATTTTCCTTTCCAAGGTCTGCTGAAACTGGCAACTGCTATAAAGCTTATTCCCAGTGTTCTCCAATATGCAGCCACAATAAGTTGTTGAGTCCTCTTAAATAACTAGCTAGTCAGTTATTAATATAAATTTTAAAATAATCTTAATTGTGATTGCACCATCTCTTCCCTTGGTTTCTGGGACCATTTCTATTCTTCCTGTGGACTCACCTTTCTTCAGTGTCCTTTTCTGATTCCTTCTAATTTGTCCAATTCAATCCTCAGACTGTTCCATTCTGCCCTAGCTGGTCATCCATTGACTGACAATTCACAAATCTATTTTTCCAGCTTCAGCCACAAAAGAGAGTTAATATGTCCACTATAACTCAGAATCTCTGTAGAGAAATGTACAAATTATACTCATGGTAGACAAACACAAGTACACTATGTTTTTGTACTCTACTTGAAGCTTTAATAGAGTCTCCAACTTAATCTGTCCTAAAACAAAGTATGGATTTACAATCTTCCAACCTGCTCCTTCCCCAGAAACCCCACTTCACTTAACAGAAGCACCATAATTTGGGTTGCTAAGACCAAACACCTTCAATTTATTTTCCTTTCTTTCCTTTTACACACACACACAGACACACACAGACACACAGACACACACACACACACACACACACACACACACCTATCAGTAAATTATAACCAAGCCTTAACTATACTTCCCCTCCTTCTACCTACTTCTTCCACCCTGGGCCAAGCCAGTTATCTTTCTTAATTGTTGAAATAGGTTCCAATCTGCTATATGTACCTCCACACTTGCCATTCTACCATCTGTTTTCAACATGGCAGCCAGAGTATGATCTTCTTAAAATATAACCCAGACCATGCCATGCTTCTCAAATCCTGTCAAAGACTTCCATCTCATTCTGAATCAAAGTTAAAACCTCTTCCCCCAAACACGCCCCCCCCCCACACACACGCACAGTTCCTCCTGGCTTTATCTTTTCTGATCTCTCCCTCAACTTGCTCCAGCCACACAGGCCTCCTAGTTGTCTTGCCCTGCCCCAAGGACTTTGTCCTGACAATCCTTTCTTCCTGTAATGCATTTACCTAGTTTCCCTCAGGTCTCTGCTCAAAAATCATCTCAACAGAGAGGATTTTCCTGACCACATCTTGTAAAATTGCGCACTTCCCTCTCCCAGGCTCCTTCCTTCTCCCAGGCTCCTTAACTGCCCCCTGCATCTTTGTTTTTCTCCACAGAACTTATCACCACCTGATAAAATACGTATTCATTTGTTGTCTCTTGTCTACTTTAAGGATGACAGGGATTTTGTTATATTTGTGCCATACTCTAACACCTAGGACATGTAGTAGTTATTCATATGCATTAAATAAATAAGTTCTATGAAATACATCATGTTACAACTGATTGGCACAAGTGGGAGTCAATATGTCAGTTTTAACTTAGAATTTCCATACAGAAATGTACATATTGTACTCAAAGTGGCCCAGACTATTCTTAAACCATATTTAAGAAGATGAAATAAAGAGATGATTTGATGGTTTTTATTATTATATGGTTTTCAGTGTTGGATACAGCAGTGTACAAATTATGTAGAGTTGTTGGGTGCAGCACACCAACATGGCACAAGTATACATATGTAACAAACCTGCACGTTATGCACATGTACCCTAGAACTTAAAGTATAATAATAATAAAAAAAAAAAGAGAGAGAGAAAAAAACAAACTACAATTTCACGCCAAGAAAATCCCTGATTTTACTCTGATCATCCTTCAAGGCTGTTGTTCTTGATTCCAGCATTGATATTTCATGTTTATTTCGTTACATTTTGTACTATTTTAAAATATTAAATATTTAAAGCATACATAAGCTATTTTCACAGTTGATTTGCATTAATTGGAAGTTAATATGTCAATTCTAACTCAGAATTTCTAAGTAGAAATATACATATTATGCCTGAGGTAGACAAATACAAATATACTATATTTACTATACTATGACTATTTAGAATCTTTAATCCCATGAAAATTAATTACCTGACTTGTTTCCACCAAAGCTCTTCTAATTAAAGTTTTGGACCACAATGAAAGAAAATAAGCTTTAATTTACATGTATTAAATTTTGTATATCTCCCTTTTTCTCTCTCCAATGGAAGTCTTATTAATACATAATTCAGACATGTTTGTCTAGCTCTCACATATATGAAAAGTGTTACTGTTAGCTTTTCTAAACAGAACATTGTAACAACTGTCACATCTACAACCCCATTCAGCCAGAAGTGCAACTCCCCAAGCTATGGGAATTTTCTTCTAAAGGACTTGAAAGAGTCAATGTTTCATAGTTAAGTTGGGATTAACAGAACCATCTTGACCATAGATTTCTGAATTTTTTTAGTATATAATAATTGTTGGCAATTATCTTGTCCAACACTTTCCATATAAAAATGAGAAAAAGTGAAATATTCCTCATGCCCTTGGAAAATTGCTGGCTTAGTTTTCTTTTCCGTATAATGGCTTACCATCTGGTCATTCAAACTGGCCCAGGCATTTCTCAAGACTGCTACACTAGCCTATTGCTCCCTCCATGATGTTTTCCCCAATGTTTGTATTCCTGGTTCCTCCATGTCATTCAGATCTCCTTGAAGAACACTTCTTCAGGGGAGGTCTTCTCTGGCACCCAATCTAAAGTAGCCTTTAGTCACCTACTAGCATATCTCTTATTTTATTTTTCAGAATAAATAGCATGCCTCACTATTTCCTTTCTGAAGTGTTTGTTTTTATATTTATTATGTGTTATTGTTCATCACGGTACATTAAATACAGAGGGTAGCAGCCTTGATTGTTGTGTTCACTACAGTATCCCCAATGAGTAGAACATTTCCGGGCAATTAGTTGGTGCTCAATAATTATGTATTTAATAAATTAATGATGTAATCCTTGTTACTTTTCATATTTGTATTAGTGACTAAAAACTATGAGGGGGCCTAAGAATGTAGAACCCAACAAATACAGACTTTCCACCAACCACATCATGGGCCATTTGAAAAACACAAAATTAACTGATCTAATTGTCGTAAGTCTTCAGAGTTACATGCGCAGGTGTTTTTGACATTGCCAGACTACTCTTTGATAGCCCTGTCGATCACAATTAGTTTGTCGATAATATGCATCTCTCATCACCAAGTGCAGTCTTACTTTCCTGCATCTGAAAGAAGAAAGACAAGAATGGTTTCTGCTTCTTCCTGATGTTTTCCTTCCCAGGAAATATTTTCCTCAAGTATTTTAGGTGAGTTACCATTAAAATATAGAAAAATTAGCTTAAATCTTTTTTATCAGAAAAATAAGCTAATCATGTTCATTCAACAAATGATTTCTGAGCACCTACTATATATCAGGCTCTTCTCTCATTGAGATTGGTTTCTAATGGAAGGAGCAGGTAACAAACAAATAACTAGACAGCAACATTCACGTGTTATTATATCTTTACCACAGTCCTTTGATGTAGGAATTATCATTCAGACTCACACTGCTAGTTGCCGAGTTGAGATTTGAACATAAATTTCTATTAGTTGAAAGCCTCCTCCCTTTGTACTTTATTGTTTAGAAAAAGAATATTCTATGAAAATTTAAATAATAATAGCAAAACTGTGAGTCTTATAAAGCTTTAAAATCATTATAATTTATACAAAAAAATAAATTACCCATTTAAATAGAGAAATTATTTCTATGTTTTGGTCATAGAAACTAAGTGCATTATGCATTACCATAATACATTACTTTAAACATCTAAAAAATGAATTATAGTGTGAATTAGACCTCATCAAAAGATCATTCAGTTACATAGTTTATGAATTATTGTCCAAAGTGTTCTCAGTAAGACAGCTCTAATTGCTTTAAAGTGTTTAATATGGTGGACATTAGATTTTGGTAGGTGGATAAGCCAATCTTTAAGTCAACCAATGCTCCTGTAACTGCCCAGTGGGTTCATTTTGCCTGCTGCCCAGACAGAGCTGATTTATCAAAACAGAGGAATTGCAATAGAAAAAGTTTAATTCACACAAAGCCTGCTGAACAGGAGACCAGAGTTCTATTATTACTCAAATCAGTCTCTCTGAAAATTCAGAGACTGGGGTTTTTTAAGGATAATTTGGTAGATAGGATGCCAGGGAGTCCTGATTGGTTGGGTGGGAGATGAAATCATAAGGAGTTGAAGCTGTCCTCTTGAGCTGAGTTGGTTCCTGGGTGAGGGACACAAAACCAGATGAGCCAGTTTATCAATCTGGGTGGTGCCAGGTGATCCATCGAGTTCAGGGTCTGAAATATATCTCAAGCACCAATCTTAGGTTTTACAATAGTGATGTTATCCTAGGAGCAATTGGGGAGGTTTAGAATCTTGTGACCTCTAGCTACATGATTCCTAAATCACAATTTCTAATCTTGTGGCAAATTTGTTCATCCTACAACAGCCAGTCTGGTCCCCAGGCAAGAAAAGGGTTTGTTTCGGGAAAGGGCTATTATCATCATTATCATCTTTGTTTCAGAGTTAAAATATAAAATGAATTCTTTCCAAAGGTAGTTTGGCCTATGCCCAGGAATGAATAAGGACAGCTTGGGAGTTAAAAGCAAGATGGAATCTGTTAGGTCATATCTCTTTCTCTGTCATAATTTTTTCACCGTTATAATTTTTACAAAGGCCATTTTACTCCTATGATAATCCTTCACTTAGTTCACTATCTGGTTTCTGGCAGTCTGTTTTGTGGATCCTAACCCTACCCCAAGGATTCTACTACATTGTAAATTCTGACTTTACATTTAAGACATGGAATTCTTTGGGGGCAAGGAGATAAATATCCTATTTTAACTATCAAAGGTGAAAGTGCTTTTAAGGATCTACTGTCTGGTGGTGATACGAGAGTCATACAATTCAAATTACAAGCATCTGTTTGTTGTGTTGAGAGCGGGGACTGATAAATGAGGCACTTTTTGATTGCACGACTGGGTATAAAACAGCAAAATGATGCTTGTAACTTCGAGCTCTTCTCCCACTTGAATCAGCCAACAAGACTTTCATACAATGTTTAGACCAGAGTAGCTGATGCTCCTATTTCTGGCATTTTGTCTCGTTTGGGATCAATTTTGTAGTCATGAATGTAGTTATAGCTCTTTGTTATGTGACCATGAGAGAGGTGTAAGCTCATAAAATAAGAAAATCTGTTTTTGTCAAAATAGACCATGTGCAATTCAAAAACAATGAACCGTATCAGCTAAATAATGGGTTAAATCAATAGAGACTTTGTCAATTTTGTATTGATTTAGTCACTTCAAAATTATTCATTGCCTACAGGTATGCTAGGAGCATAGTTGAATACAAAAAAAATATTCTTATACTCAGGAACTTCACAATTAGGTGCAAAAATGAGACAGGCATACTCACATTAAAAATTAAATGACAATTCAAGAGGCAGCACAGGCAGTGTATGATAAACTGCCATATGAATAATAGCAACAATGAAGTAGATTAGCTTCCAAAAAGGAAAGATCGAGGAAGGCACCATGGAAAAATTTGACATTGCCCTGTGTTTGGAGTTGAATGAGTTGGAAGTGAATAAGTACAGGTTGTTCCAAGTTGCAGAGAAGTACGGTGGTGGGGGGTATATATGGGACATTCAAAATGGGGTTAAATTCATGAAACTAGGAATTCGTTTGTCATCTTTGTGAAATTTCAGAAGTGGTTTCTGACCATTTTATGTGGGTCCTTTATTTTCAAGTTAAGACATTGGGATTTTATCCTGAGAATAATAGGGAACCATTGAAGGTTTTCTACAGGGGACAAGGATAGCATGTTAGAATGACTAAGCAGATAGAAATATGCACAATTTCTTGAAAATAGGGAGAACGAGAAAGGAAGAAAGCAGAACAGTGGTTCTTGACTTTAATGTGCCACCTAAGGGCCAGGTGCAGTGGGTCACACCGTAATCCTAGCACTTTGGGAGGCTGAGGTGGGTGGATTGCTTGAGTCCAGGAGTTTGAGATGAGCCTGGGCAACATGGTAAAACTCCATGTCTAGAAAAAATACAAAAGTGGTGGTGTGTGCCTGTAATCTCAGCTATTTGGGAGGCTGAAGTGGGAGGATCAATTGAGCCCACAAGATTGAGGCTGCAGCGAGCCATGATTGCGCCACTGCACTCCAGCTTGGGTGATGGAGCAAGACCCCCTTGTCTCAAAAGAAAAAAAAAAAAAAAAAAGAATCCACCTAAGGAGCTTGTTAAAATTGCAGATTCCTGTTCCTTACTCCAGAGATTCTGGTTCAGCAAGTCTGGAGAGGACTCATAATCTCCCTATTAACAAGGGTTAGATTCTGATATAAATGGTCTTCAGGTCACATTTTGAATAATACTAAATTAGAAGGTTGTCACAATAATCCAGGAGTGAAATGGTGAAGATTTGTATTATAATTTTGGAAGTAGGAACGAAAAGAAAGTGATGGTTGGTAGAGATATAGTGAAGGAAGAATAGATAAGACCTAGAAATGTTTGTGTATAAAAAATCAAAGGGAAGACATAGTTTTAAATGATATTAATGTATTTATCATATTTGATATTTTTGTTAATGTAACTGGATTTGCAAGTCACTTAATTTACTTTAAAAAGTCAGCGCAAATAAAAATGCAAAAATGTAAACAAAGTTGAAAATATAAGGTCAAATGATTGGTATGGGAATATCTATAAATAGGAAAGAAATCCATAAAATATTAAGCTACCACTTTGTTTTATTTCCAAGTGTATTCTAATAATTAGTTTTCTCCATCATGGATTTAATAAATTCTTAGTCAAGATTTCTGGATTTCTTTAATCATTACCTTTTGAAAGTAGATGTAGAATTCTCAATTATCTAAATCTTCCACATTTAGCTAAGAAGCCAACTCTAGGGAATATATTAGAGCATTTTCATAGTTCCATCAGACTATGAACCCCAATTCTTGGTTAAGGCAATATAGCTACGGGAATTATAGTCCATAGTGAATAAAATATACAATCATGGACCTTATTTTGAATACCTTCCAGAACAAACATATACGAACATCTTGAGAAGGCTATTATGGCTGGGTTCTAGCTTGCATCACTAAGTCAACAAGAATGGGAGATGAAATGTATAAGGAAAAGTTTTCAGTAGAAATTATAATAATTGCCAGAGGAATTATTTCAGTTTCAGGTTGATGCAAATTTGGGTACAGTGGATGCTGCTTCCACTGGTTTTCAGGAAGCTGTAACCAGTAATCAAAAGCAAGCAACTTTTTCAAAAGTAATTCCATCTTTTTTTTAAAAAAGTTTGAGTTTATTTAATACCTTCATTTAGACATGTGAACAAATTGCTTGCCTTTTCCATTAATGACATCTGAGTACTTGTATAGATTGCCTTCATAGTTCATTTGAGGCATAATGTGCTATTAGGAACTGGAAATGTTTTTGGTTTTTTTTGTTTTAACATGAATATTGCCTAAAATTGCTGGAATTGCGAAGTCTTTAATTTCATCAACAGAAGAAAAAAGGCAAAGAAATTCAGGCAAGAGTTAAAGCATTATATGTAGATCAGTTTCAGTTCAATGCAAATAACAGTAATATTCCTTTATGTTTTAAAGGGATGTTTGCTTTGAAAGAGGGAATGCTTTCACCTTCTGAAAGGGAAGAGGGAGGTCAAATAGTGACAAAAGAATGAGGACTTCGGAGAAGTTTCAGCTAAGAGGACAAGCAAAAGAAGGCTGAGAAAAAAATGGCAATTTGTGCTGGGCATGTTCAGGAGCTGTAAAGAGAATAGCTCTTGCTTTGCAGTAAACTTCCTCAGTCAGAACGAGGTCCTTGAATTCAGATCAGCTCTCATCACCTTCGTCCCCTCTGGGGCTGATGGAGGCTGCTGAAATCATCTTTTGCTACATTAATACTCACTTTTCGCTCAAAGATGACAGGGAATATTTAAACACAGAGAGAATATTATTTATAAATAATGGTTTGTTCATGATAGAACTTGTCATGTAGTATTTTCTCTTTTTTAACTTTTATTTTAGGTTCAGGGGTACATGTGCAGGTTTGTTATACAGGTAAGCTAGTGTGATGGAGGTTTGTTTTAACAGGTTATTTCATCACCCAGGAACTATGCCTAGTACCCAATAATTATTTTTTCTGTTCCCCTCCTCCTCCCATCTTCCACCATCAAGTAGACCCAGTGTCTATTGTTCCTTTCCTTGTGTCCATGAGTTCTCATAATTTAGCTCCCACTTATAAATGAGAACATTTACTAAATGGATCTTTATCAAAACAGTTTGCCGACTACTAATGAGTAAGAAAATATTAGGATAAAAAAGCTCAATGTCACTGATCATTAGAGAAATGCAAATCAAAACCACAGTGAGATACCATCTTACGCCAGTCAGAATGGCTGTGATTGGCCGGGCGGGGTGGCTCATGCCTGTAATTCCAGCACTTTGGGAGGCCGAGATGGGCGGATCACAAGGTCAGGAGATCGAGACCATCCTGGCTGACACGGTGAAACCCGTCTCTACTAAAAATACAAAAAATTAGCCGGGCGTGGTAGCGGGCGCCTGTAGGCTCAGCTACTCGGGAGGCTGAGGCAGGAGAATGGCATGAACCCAGGAGGCGGAGCTTGCAGTGAGCCGAGATCGCGCCACTGCACTCCACCCTGGGTGATGGAGCAAAGACTCTGTCTCAAAAAAAAAAAAAAAAAAGAAAGAAAGAAAGAAAGAAAAGAAAAAGAATGGCTGTGATTAAAAAGTCAAAAAATAACAGATGCTGGCAAGATTTAGGAGAAAAGGGACCAGTATTCGGGTTTCTGTTCCTGCGTTAGTTTGCTAAGGGTAATGTCCTCCAGCTCCATTCGTGTTCCTGCCAGTGACATTATCTCATTCTTTTTATGACTGCATAGTATTCTGTGGAGTATATGTACCACATTTTCTTTACCAAATCTGTCACTGACAGGCATTTAGGTTGATTCCATCTCTTTGCTATTGTGAACAGTGCTGCAAGGAACATTCACGTGCATGTGTTTTTATGGTAGAACAATTTATATTCCTTTGGGGTATATACCCAGTTATGGGATTGCTAGGTTGAGGTTGTTCTGTTTTTAGCTCTTTGAGAAACCATCACACTGCTTTCCACAATGGTGGAACTAATTTACACTTCCATCAACAGTATATAAATAGTCGCTTTTCTCCTCCATTCTGACTGGAGTAAGATGGTATCTCATTGTGGTTTTGATTTGCATTTCTCTAATGATCAGTGACATTGAGCTTTTTTATTCTAATATTTTCTTATTCATTAGTGGTCAGCAAACTGTTTTTATAAAGATCCATTTAGTAAATATTTTAGACTTTGTGAGACATACAGTCTCTGTCACACTCAACTCTGCCACTGAAGTATGAGAGCAGTCATTGACATTTACTTATGTAATTACATGGGTTTGGCTTTGTTCCAATAAAACTTTATTTACAAAAACAGATAGTGAGCTGAATTTGTCTAATAGCCACAGTTTGCCTGCCCCTGTTTCATTGCAGTATATGCTGTTTCTATTGTGAATGAAAAGGCTGGCTTAGAAGGCCAATTACTTTTTCTGGCTTGGGAAATTAACTACTATCTCTAGCATAGTTTCCTAGAGAAATAGGTTCTAGATTCAAAATAGATAGGAATCTGACCCACACTGTATCTGGCAGATTCTTTAAAGAAATATAAAATGCTTTGGAGGTACCTAAATAGTGGTTAAAAATGGAGTTCCAGTATTTTCTAATTATGAGATGAGGACACGTTTTCCTCATCTATAAATTAGGAATAACAATACTTTCTTCATAAAAAGGCCATGGCTATCAAATGCCATAGCATAAGTAAAGTGCCCACTGCAGCAGCATGTGACATAGTAGACCCTCCAGTAAACATCTGTTTTCTCCCTTCTCCTTTGCCAGGAAACACATATGGAATAGAAATAAAAGTAGAAACAAAGGAGAGAAGAAGGCAGAACTAGTTTCAGTCTTAAGATATAGAAGCTGTTTATCTCACTAAAATATTCATTGCTGACTTAAAGGCACAGCCCTATTACTAGTTGAACACAGTTCATAATTTTCAAAAGCACTACACCTAGCATGGTACTGTGGGAGTTCTTGGTTTTCTACTTCTCTAATTTCCTAAATTATATGTATACCATCATATATGGAATAATGTATTTATGTGTGTATACTTAGGTATACATGTATTATTTATGTAACAGATACTGTACTGAGCATTTTATGTCTATTTTCTCATATAATCTTTACTGTTACATGCGAAGTTGACTCTATTATTTTCATCGATGAAAAAACTGACAGAGAGGTTAATGTAACCCATCTGTGGTTACACATCTAGAAAGTCTTGGAGCTGAAACGGAAACTCAGGGCGTTCTGGCTGTAATGCCCATTCTCTTAATAAACATGATAAATGACATACTTTTAAAAATGAAGAATATTTAACTGTGATGAGACTACTGATTTGGCTCATTGTCTGAATAGATTCATCATTTCTAAGTTACTTGACCAACATCAAAGAAGAACTGGGTCAATTAGCCCAATCTGTGGTTTATAATTGGTCAATTAGTCCACATCTTTGAATCTACACAGGGACCACTTGCAAATAAATCTAGATCTACATTTGCCACACTCCACAAAGCATTCTGAACAATTCACTGTGTTCAAAAATGAGATTTCTATTATTTATGCGTGAAGAAAATATGCTGTTTTCCATGCACTGAGCCAGGGGGAAAACTACTCAGCCTTGGTAATATTAGACCATGGATCTTAAATTTATTTAAATGGTAGTGTCATGCTGAGGAAAATAATGGTTCATATCTTTCTTCTCCTTCCTCCAAATACTATGTCAAAACTACTTTGATTAAAATAAATAAAATCTTGTATCACTGTGTCAAGTCTGTAAGAAGACAGAGCAAGCAAGCAAAAACATTAAAAACTAAGGTGTTGGAGAGTCTGCCTTGACTTGTGAATTCTGTATATTTTTTTCGTTTCCTGAAGTTCTTATTTTCTTTTCTTTTACTTACCAAGTTACTTGGAAATTTAACAATTCCATCAAAATAAACAGCATCTTTTCCCAATATTAAAAAAAAATGTATTATTCATTAAAAGTTTTGCATTCACAAAAAAAGTGAATAATTGAGCTCAATTTGAGTTAGTTTATGAGTGTTCCCCAGGTAGCTATCCTGCCTCTTTTGGAGGGAACATGTATTCCTTGAGGACAGATTAAGAAGCTAGTCTTCCCTCAATGCCAGGAGCCTCTTTGAAGTCTTGTTTACTTCAGATCTTAAGGGAGAATTGTGGTACGCTGAAAAGTATCACATTTGTTAACACTTGAGGAGACACCATTTGATCTAATGAGCTAGACTTTTTCATCTTTCAATTCATGACAGCTATAGCTACATTAGAAATTGCATTTTGGAGGTCTTGGATAATTATCTAAAAATATTCACAGACCCCTTGGAGGCTAATGAATTTAAACTTGGATGACTAATCCTAGAATGACTTTATTCTAGCAAAGTGGGAGAGGAACTCCCCTTCTTCTATTTATTTAAGGTTTCTAGTTTGGGCTCCTGGAGTTCCTTTCAATGTGTTTCCATATTTAATAGCCTGATTCAGGGGAGTCAGGGAGAAAGAAAGAAACAAAAGAAAATGCCTTGCTTCTTTTATTTACATGTATACATACACATATATATACACACACATACATATGTAAAATGCACATGGTAAAGCATAGTATTTTGCACAAAATCTTAAGTAAAGACAGACTTCAGTTTAGATTTATAATAGGATTTAGTAATACTAATACTGATAACAGCAGCAGCAAATTCTTGTTGAGTGCATGAAATAGATTACTTTATATAATTCTTACAAAGTCCTATCATGTACATTTTGTCACTAATTTATTTTACAGATGAGGAAACTAAGGGTCAGCAAAGCTGTAAAACTTGGCAAAAAAAATCATGCAATTTTTGAGGATTCAGATTCATTCTGTCCAATGCTTATACCCATCTTCTTAAATAGAACATTTCATTTCAATCATGAGGAAATTGACAATGTCCACAGACATAAGACATGCTTACAGAGAACTAAACACTGGGACACTGCAGAGAGGCAGGCAGGGAACACTGGACTGAAGTGTGAGCTTTGAAACTGGCAGTCTTCATTGTAATCCTGGCGTTGCCTTTGCTGTTTGTGTGTCCTTGAATGAGTTACCATCTTCTGTGTGCTTCAGTTTCTTTATCTGTACTAATAAACTAATTTTTGAAAACCAGCTGAAATAATGCCTGGTTTATAGTAAACCCAAGAAGTAGTAGTTGTCAATTTATTAGGTTGGTGCAAAAGTAATTGCAGTTTCTGCTATTTTCTCTCTCTCTCTCTCTCTCTCTTTTTTTTTTTATTATACTTTAAGTTCTAGGGTACATGTGCACAACGTGCAGGTTTGTTACATATGTATACTTGTGCCATGTTGGTGTGCTGCACCCATCAACTCGTCAGCACCCATCAACTCGTCATTTACATCAGGTATAACTCCCAATGCAATCCCTCCCCCATCCCCCTTCCCCATCCTAGGCCCCGGTGTGTGATGTTCCCCTTCCTGAGTCCAAGTGATCTCATTGTTCAGTTCCCACCTATGAGTGAGAACATGCGGTGTTTGGTTTTCTGTTCTTGCGATAGTTCGCTGAGAATGATGGTTTCCAACTGCATCTATGTCCCTACAAAGGACACAAACTCATCCTTTTTTATGGCTGCATAGTATTCCATGGTGTATATGTATATAGTAATACATATACACCATGGAATATGTGTATATGCTATTACTTTCAATGACAAAAATCGCAATTACCTTTGCACCAACCTGATAGGTGTCCTGCCCTCTCTGTCTTATCCCTTTCACCCTTTAGAGCAGCTAAACATTAGGTGAGTGCCTCATCCAGAGATGTATTGCAATATTTTATACATCAGAACAGTTTGAAGAACCTGAAATAATATTGAGAAGATAGAAAATTTTTCTCTGTCACTCTCCATCTTCTATTTTTAAACTAGTAATTCTCTTCTCTTGCCTGCAAACCCCACTTCCTAATCCTTAGGCAACTATCCTGAGTTCTTGTTAGTTATTACTAATTCCTGCTGTGATGTTTGCTGATAGCTACAATGTTAGATGATAAGGAATATTATATTTTAAAGGCAGATATTTGAGACATAAAATTGCTTTCTCACTCCAAGAAAAGTTTCTGCACATCCAAAGGATGTAGGGGATAGATATTTAGGAATATATGTGTGTCAGGACTGGGCAACTCGCAGCCAAAGAATGGAACAGATTTACCTTAGATTTGAGAGCTACACACACCACTTTACAAACATTTTTATCTTAATTTGGTATTAACTTTATTTAACTATAAAACTTTAAAACTAAACTTTGAGAGGAGGATCAATTTTATTTTAAAGATGTCTGTAGTTATTTTTAGCTCAGAGTTCTATTTGGGTTCCCCAAATTTCGTGCTACAACAGTTTTAAAAGTCTGCCCAGTTATTTAATCTGGGGAGATTACAAATACAGTGTTGACGACTGGCCTGAAGCTCTCTCTTCTGAAAATGGAATATTCAACTTCACATTGCTTACTGCTTCTTCCTATCTCACTTAGTTTCATCTCTTCTGCTGGTGGTGATGTGAGTTCCCTGCCCTGTGAGTTTTAATTGTCCTTATGGTTTTTCTTATACAATGTTCAGCATTATAACATGTAGGTTATAGAGCATATAATTTATGAACTGCAATATTATCAATATGTTGTATCTACCTGTGAGCTCCTTCCTTCTCTCAGTTACCATCTTTTCCTTCACCACTCACCGGGTAACAACCATCTGAAATTTCGTGAATTGCATAACCTTTCCATTTTTAATACTTTTTAAAAATCTTATATGTATGTATCCTCTAAAATCTTGCTATGTAAGTATGGTCCACAGATCTATGCATGAACATTTCCTGGGAGCTTATTAGAAATACTGAATTTCAGCCCTGCCCCAGACCTACTGAACCAAAATATGTATTTTAACAAGAATTGCTGTTGATTTACAGGCACATTAGTTTGAGAAGCACTACACCAAAATATATTATTGTGTCTTCCTAGGGGTTGTTTTGTTTGTTTGTTTTCTTATTTGTTTCTTGTTTTTGAGTGTCACAAGAATGACATTCTGTTTGTTGTCTTCTGTTACTCGCTTTGTTTGCTCAACAGGGCATTTTAAGATTCATCCAGGTTGCTTTTTGTAGTTGTTCATGGCTTCCTGATGTAACATTTGTGCTAATATTCCTTCCTGCTAAACATTTAGTTTGTTTCTAGCTTGTGTTATAGTGTAGAATCCTGCTATGAACAGTCTGGTACGTGTGTGTGTGTGCGTGTGTGTGTGTGTGTGTGTGTGTGTGTGTGTGTGTATTCGCATGTAAGACATTTTCTGTGCTGTGTACCCAGGAGTAGAATTATGAATTGTAGTGTATGTGAATGTTTACCTTTACCAGATAATGGTAAATTGGTTTACCACCAGCAGTATATGAGTTTTCATTGATCTACATCTTTTCAAATACATAGTGTCATCAGGCTTTTCACTTTTGGCTGACCTCATGGACATAAAATGCCCTCTCACTGTGGTCTTTATTTGCATCTCCCTGATTACTAATGAGATTGGTCAATTTTTTCATCTGTTTAATTACCATTCTGCTTTCCTTTTCCATGAAATGCCTTTTCATGTATTTTGACTATTTTTCCATTATTCTCTCATTGATTTATATGAGTACTTATTTTGAAATAGTCCTTTCAGAGTTACATGGGTTGCTATGTTTTCTTCCAATTTATGACTTAGTCTCTCACTCTCTTGATCACTCTTGAACAGAAGTTCCAAATGTTAGTATAGCATATCAGTCTTTCGCTGTAACTGCTTTTGTATCTTTAAAACAAATCCTTCCTTGCATGAATACTCTAATACTATTCTAATAATATCAGTGGATGGGTGGTTTAATACATAATTAGAGCTCTAGGATGATATTAACTGAAATATTAAACCACCCATCGACTGGTATTCTTAAATAACTCATTAATTGGCATTTTACTTTCAAAAGGCCTATGTTTAATTTCTCCCATTTGTCATTCCAGGCAAGATCACAAGTTTTGAACTTAGCTTGACGAGGCTCAAATCCAGGCTTTGAAACAGCTTGTCCCCATATGCTTCAGTTTCCTCATATGTAAAATAGTTGCTGTTACAATTCCTCTATTTTAAGAAATCCATTAATTACAATAGTTGAGCCAATTTAATAGAAACTTTTAAAAATGAGAACTATTAGTTTAAATTTACATTTTCTTAAGTCATTTAAAAATGCATACATTTTGCCTTACCAGTGCCTACCTACCACATTACTTTTCATCATCTCAAGCTATAAGATTAAATCTTTTCTACATTAAGAATCTAAAGATCCTTACACAGTTTTAGCCTTTGGTAGTTGGGCCTAATTTCAAAGTGACAAGCTCTTTCATAATCTCTTTTACATTTTTGAGATCAAGAGTGACATTTCAAAGCATATTGATTCATTTTTATTAAAAATGTAATTATCAACCACAAAAAGTTAAACATCTTCTCTTAAAAGTCAGCTAAGAGCTTGTGACAGATGGACATTTAGCAACTGAGTAATCATTCTTCAGGTCTCACAAATCAGTCACTTTGAAACTTCTGTGACATCTTCTGAGGGATTTGGTAATATCTTCTCATTTTAACTGTATTGCTGCTGTGTGACTGGCCATGATTTTGTAGTCATTTCAATGCTAAAAGAATATACAGCTTCCAATATCATTCTTATGAATATCTTGTTGCTTTTCAATAAGATATGGAAGTACAGTTTTTCTCCCAGAAAGAAATATTTTTTCACTTATTGTACATGTTTGTCTCCCACCCATGTTTTAATTTTCTTCCTACATACAAAATAGCTTAGCTCTTCAATGAGGTATTAATAATTATGGTGTAAACTTTTGAAGACATTTTAAGTAAATAGTATATGTGTGTGTGTGTGCATGTGTGTGTGTGTGTGTGTGTGTGTGTGTGTATATATATATATATATTTTTTTTTTGAGATGGAATCTTGCTCTATTGCCCAGGCTGGAGTGCAGTGGTGCAATCATGGCTCACTGCAACATCCACTTCCCGGGTTCAAGCAATTTTCCTGCCTCAGACTCCAGAGAGGCTGGGGTTACAGTTGTGCACTACCACCCCTGGATAATTTTTGTATTTTTAGTAGAGACAGGGTCTCACCCTGTTGGTCAGGCTGGTCTTGAACTCCTGACATCAAGTGATCCACCCACCTTGGCCTCCCAAAGTGCTGGGATTACAGGTGTAAGCCACTGTGCCCAGCCAAATAGTCTTAATTTAGTTAAGTGCAAAGTTCATCAATCTGTAGCTATATGAATACAAGTCAGAAATCCAAAGTCCTTACCATGACCAGTATGGACTTCCTTGATCTGTTCTTATTTCCAAACAGTTTTCACCTGACTTCATCCCAGGCCACCGGTTGATTTACTATTACTCAGCCATAACAAGCTGGCTGCCATGTCTTTGCACTTGATTTTCCCACAGCCCGGAGTCCTGGCTTACTCCCTTGCTTCCTTCAGGCCACTCTACCATTACTCTTTTGGAGAAGCCTTCCTTGCCAGCCAATACAAAATGGCACTCCCAAACATCACACTCCAACTTCTTAATTTGCTTCAGTTTGCTTCATAGTACTGAGCTCCTCTATCTGACATATTATTTATATGTCTCTAATTAAAAGAGACAGAATAAACACTTAAGCATATATATATATATATATATATATATATATATATATATATATATTTACCACTTAAGCATGTGTGTGTGTGTGTGTGTGTGTGTATTTACCACTTACGCATATATATATACACACACACACACACACACACATATATATATATATATGCGCTTAGGTGTTTATTTTATCTCTTTTAATTAGAACAGGAGGGCCAGAACTTTTCTTTACTGACTTTTTATCTCCAGAACTTAGGGTTGGCACATATTAAGTGCTCTATAAATATTGGTTAAATGACTGAATTAATGTTGAGACAATCAGGTGAACAGGTGTTTTCTATGTAGAGTTAGAGTCACACGGGCTATTCTCAACATTGGCAGAGGACTAGCACAGTTCTTTAGTCTTCACTGAAAGACTCATCCTGATCATTATAAGGTTAAAATGTGAAGAAAAAAATCATATTGTTGCAAGAACTAAATCAAATAATGTATGGAAAATGTTTGCCAGAATCAGAATATCCAATATTAATTGTTCAATAAATGCAATAAAATTTATTCCATCTGAATCAATCCTTACCCCTTCCTTTCCTGTAACAGTGGAAATGTTGGTTTTTTTCTAGTTTGGGCAAATGCTTCCATCTGTGCCCTGCAGTTCAATGCCCCCCAACCCCATCTTCTCAGGGACAACATATTGTTATTTTCCTTCCTTCTGTCATATCCGTTATTTCTCCCTCTCTTTGCATCCTACTCATCAACTTTAAAACCTGCTCCACCCAGAAGGGGGTCCTTTTGATAATGTATACAAAGTCACTACATTGCCTTTAGGGGACACGGAATAAGAAGTAATTCTTTATCAGGCTTCTGCTTATTGCTTAGCTGTCCTCACAGGCTTATAGAATTATTTGCCATTTTCTGAATGTCTGATGCCCCATAATATCCCTCATCTCTAAGTTATTGTCTGCGCCAATCTCTACCCAGAATGCCTTTACTCCTTCATCTCCCCAAGACATACACACATTCGTGGTCACACATATGTATTCACACATACTGATAGTAGTTAATTTCACTGTGCACTTGAGGTCTTGGCCTCAGATTAGATGCCATTCTCTCTTTAGTGAGGACTCACTGAACCCTGAGAGTTGGATGTTCTTCCTGTGTTTTCAAAGCAGACAGTAGCAGACACTACATCTCTGCATCATTGTATCTATTCCCCCCATCTTCCCAAATTGTAGTTGCTTATTCATTTATTTCCTCTGCAAGACACAAAATTCCTTGAGGATAGTAATTTTTTGTGCATGTTTGTGAAGGCAGTATCAAAGTCGTCCTGAGAATTAGCACACAGTAGGTAAGCAATATTTTTACCTTGAGCTGACAAGTGGAATGGTGTCATTAGAAAGCTACAAAATTAATTTTGTGATACTGAGCCTCTAACTAGTTGGAGATTAGTGTGCTGCTAAATTTGCATTAGTGTGCTAGTCAAAGACAAGGATATTCAAGTACAACATTTCTTAGTTTCATATTAATTGCATATTTCTGTTTATTTCATATTACACAAAAATTACTGAAAAGCAGCCTAATATACTACATTGGAAACAATATGATAGAACTTTAATACTAGTAATTATAGTGGCAATACTGACACTATTATCTTGTATATGTAAAGGTTTTGACAAATTTAAGAGCGTTTCATATATTTCAAGGAAATACCCAAAAAGCCTGTTTCTACTCAACATTAAAGACCTAAGTGAAATCTGAGACTTTCAACGCCTTTTGGATATGTAATTAGACAGGAGTTTAGCCTTTTGTAACACATCTAATGATGAAAATTTCCAATTTTAAGCTGACTGTTGGGCATCAAAATGGCCATCTTTACAAATGAAGTAGCACTCATGTGCTCAAGTATACATAGAATGTATGCAAAGTGAATGTCTCCTTTAAATCTTCCTCCCATTGACTTGAGCAATGAGAACACATGGACACAGGGAGGGGAACATCACACACTGGGGCCTGTTGGGGGGAGGGGGGCTGGGGGAGGGATAGCATTAGGAGAAATACCTAATGTAAATGACGAGTTGATGGGTGCATCAAACCAACATGACACATGTATACCTATGTAACAAACCTGCATGTTGAGCACATGTACCCCAAAACTTAACGTATAATTAAAAAAAAAAGTGAAAACAAATCTTCCTCCCATTACCAAGATAGAAATGGACCCTTAGTTACTGCCACTTGCCATCTCAATCTATGTTCTGGATAGAAATGGTGCTTGCTCTCTGCTAGCTGTTAATTGACATCACTTCTGCCAGAACTCTCCATCATTATTGACAAGAATGTTCTCCCTTGTTAATTGCCCAGAAGCACATTGAGTGATTGATTGTAACTTTTGGACAGATTTGAAATGCATTTGCAGAAAAGGGTGGGGGTGGTAATGACATAACGCATGGTAATGACACCAACTAACTGCTTATTTAAGTTTGTTCAGGAAAAATATACTGATCATTTACCTGATTTTTACCTTTTATATAGATGTGCTAATGGTAAGTAGTGATAGCTTTTAAGGATGCCCCATATTAACCCAATGCTTCACAAAATCTCTCTCAGACTATGCCCATAAAACTCCAAAATCTATAGTCAACTAGTGGGAAAAATGAATAATTTATTTAATGTATAAGCAGGGAAAACCAATGGGTAGATGGAATATTTTACATTTTTGTTGATTTAATTATAAGTAGGAAATACCTAGATTAATGAGAAGAGTTTTTAAATGGAAGGCTGGGAATGCTCAATATTCAACGGTGTAAGATTTTCTTTTAGCATAGAGGCAACTAGAGTAACAGATTAAGTGCATATTTTCATGAGAACTTTGCTTACAAGCTGGATTTCCCTAGAAGTATTTGAGACACAAGGGCGAGTCAACTAATAGTATCTACAGTGTTTTTGCAACCATATAATGAGAGAGTAAGTCTGGATCAGTAGTTACTGATGTATGAAATCACCTGAAGAGTTTTTAAAATGCCAATGCCTGGATCCTCCCCTATAAATACTGATTTTATTTGTCTAGGCAGGGTAATGATGATCAAACTTTACTCTGAAGCAACATCTTCTCACAAACTTGGTAAAAGTATAAAGCCTCAAGCCCTATCCTGCTTCAAGCAGCCTGGGTCTTTGTTTGCTGGATTACCTCTCCTGGTGATTCTGATAACATCAAAGTTTGGAATCACTGCTCTGGGTTCAACATCAGACTTTTTTTTCAAGCTCCCCCAGGTGATATTCCCTGGGTGCAGCCAAGGTTGGGAACTACTGATTAAAGAGATATTTAGGATTCTTCCCAGTCTGGCAGGAATAATAAAAATTGCTACCTTTATTAAACATTCATTGCATATAAGGCATTGTGCTAAGTATTATTTCATTAAATAATTGCAAAATTCAGTGAAGCAGGTAATGTTAGTACTACTTTGCATATGAGAGACAGGGAGGGTAAATAATTTAGCTAAAGTAACATGGGTAGGAAATGGTAGATTGGAACTCCAGCTGTAACCTCAAAGATCACACAAGAAACTATTACTATCAATAATCTTTTGGAATTATAAGATAAATTAAAAACTCTACAAGTTGGAAACATATTAAATTATTTTCTTCTATTTTAAAATGTTCCTGACTTGCAATTACATAGTAAAAACAAAACAAAGAATTTTTAAAAGTCAATGGAAAATATAGAAAAAATAAAGTATTCATGAGTTAAAAGGAAGGAGTAAATTGGTAGTGAAAATCAGGTTAGATTTTAATTATTCCAATTTAATCTGGAAAAAAATTATAAGTTACTTGTGTTAGTATATGAGAAATTAGAATAAGAGTTTCAGATAGAGGTATTTTGCCACAGTTATATTGAGGGGAAAGGTAGCAAGCATTTCAGGGGAAAGAAGAAATTTGTATACTTCTTTAAAATGGTTTCGGATGTTAATAATGCAATGAATTAAAAGAAAAAAGTCAGTCTATACGCAGAACACTTCCATTTCTCTCCTTTTGTGTTTGGGAAAATACTGACTTAGTGCTCTCCTAGGCATGGAAAATACTTTGACCACTGCCACCAGTCACACTTGTATCTGCAAAGGGCAAAAAGAGTGCCTTTGTAAAGTATGGTTTAGTCCTGTACAGTGGGGAGTGGTGCTTAGGAGACTGCCTTGTTTCTCTTAAGACACAACCTTTCTCAGATTTGGTGTGTAGTCTGCATATGAGCAGAGGGCTCATATTAAACTGATGGAGGAAAGGTATATTTCCAACCATAAATAAATAAATAGCATGAAGAGATGATGGGGACCTTCTCCTGCCACTTGCACATTTCACGGACTGTTCTTGCTGATAAGCAAAGTGAGCACTTATTTTCATTGGCATTATTTTCCCAGTGGCACCTAGACTATGTGGAGAGTGTTGAATTTTCAGCAGTCTAGAGAGTTGGAGACATGGTTCCTGATTCTGTTACTCTAGCATCCATTACATGATATGCATGAAATGTACCTATGAAATTATGTTAAGACTGAGTGCGTGGGAAGAATAGAATAATTACACAGCCAACAAGTTGTTGTGAGTCCTAAATATATTATCGTTCAAATAATGGATGGTACTGTGGTAACTTTCACAAAGAAAAATTCTAGAATTATTTTAACAGTAAGCAAATTGCATTTGATCTTTAATGTGGTAAAATTAAAAAGGTACAGGGAAAAAAGTGTCTACATATTGCTCTGAAATCCTCTTGGCTTCTTAAAAACATTTGACACTGCAGGAAAATGCTAATTAAAGGAAGACAAAAGTTGAATTTGGATTCTAGTGCCTCATAGGACTCGAATTTCTGTGAATATTGATACAACATGTTTTTAAAACACTTTGGTAATAGAGCTGTGTTCTGCTGGAAGTGGCAGAAAGGCAAATTGCAAGTAGGCAATGAAGGTAGAGACTACCAAAGATAATCAGAGGTTTGTAATTGAAAAGGTGCCTCAACCTTAACTCTGGCCAGCGGGCTCAGCCATGGCTCTGCAACTAAGGACGACTCGCCTTGATTTCCAGCGAGGACCACTCTCGGGGCCAGGTTGGAGGAAGATCTTCAAGAGGAAACACTGGGCATTCTCCCTGCCATGGGAAAGATCCACACAATGTTTTATCCTATGTCAGGGAAAGAGACTGAATTAATCTTACTATTGGATCTTCACTCAGATCCAAATTTTCAGCGACGCGCATAGACAATATTCCAGGCAACTTTGCCAGGTCACATTCCTTATCTTTGGAAGCGCCAGCATGGGGCTTATCGTCAACAAGCTCTGAGAACCAGCCAGGAATCGCCAAACTCCATTTCTCGAAGAGCACTGAGGCAAGCGGAGGTGAAGAGGAAGCCTCGGGGCAGTGAGGAGCAGTGTGGGGGAGGGAGGCGCGGGCACGACGAGGGGAAGGATCAGGAGGACAGGTCTGACTCCTGACTGGCTGGAGTGGTTTTGGAGAAAGTCACAGCTCCGGCGTGCCAGCCTGGAGCTGTCCAACTTTTCAGCAGCTCTGGGATCAGGGTTCCGGTGCCTTGGACCGGGGAGGCGGCTACCACTGCCGCCGCCGCCGCTGCTGCTGCTGCTTCTGCAGCTCGAGTTGCTGAGAATCCCTGCTCTCGCCGCCGGCGCCCAAAGAAAGGAAGGGAAGAAGAAAGGGAGGAAGAAGGACCAACCTCTGGCGAAACCGGTCACCGCGCACCCTAGTCTTGGCGACTTGGGGAGCCCGGGAGCGCGTCTCTGCCATAGCCTCGGTGGAAGGAGCCCTGCCGCGTTCTGTGACCCCTCCCGCTGGCAGGGCCCCCTCTCGGTAGCCCTGAGGCTCTGGCGCCTTCAAGTGAGAAGCTGAGCACCAGCCTCTGCTGGGCTGCAGAAGCGGCGGCGGCGGCGGCGGCGGCGGCAGCAGCAGCATCAGGAAGGCGCTCGGGCCAGGGCGGTGAACCCGGGCTGGGCAGCAGGGAGCGGAGCCGCGAGTCAGGATGGAGGCAGAGGGCAGCAGCGCGCCGGCCCGGGCGGGCAGCGGAGAGGGCAGCGATAGCGCCGGCGGGTCCACGCTAAAAGCCCCCAAGCATCTCTGGAGGCACGAGCAGCACCATCAGTACCCGCTCCGGCAGCCCCAGTTCCGCCTCCTGCATCCCCATCACCACCTGCCCCCGCCGCCGCCACCCTCGCCCCAGCCCCAGCCCCAGTGTCCGCTACAGCCGCCGCCACCGCCCCCCCTGCCGCCGCCCCCGCCGCCAACCGGGGCTGCCCGCGGCCGCTACGCCTCGAGCGGGGCCACCGGCCGCGTCCGGCATCGCGGCTACTCGGACACCGAGCGCTACCTGTACTGTCGCGCCATGGACCGCACCTCCTACGCGGTGGAAACCGGCCACCGGCCCGGCCTGAAGAAATCGAGGATGTCCTGGCCCTCCTCGTTCCAGGGACTCAGGCGGTGAGTGGAGAGCGCCCCCTCCCCCATTCAAGCAAAGGGTCACCTCCCTTCTTCTCAAATACTCCATCTAAGTCGGCTTATCACCACCAATTCTAGACCCAGGGTCAAATGCTAGTCTGGAAATTGGGGGAGGACAAACAGGGGTGTGCCTATCCTTTACTGAGAGTATTCTATTCAGGTGTGTGTAAGGGACCCTCCAAAAGTACTGCATAAATGTTAAGTGGGGCCGTGTGTGTGTGTGTGTGTGTGTGTGTGTGCGCGCGCGCGCGCGTGTGTTGTGCGCGCGCTTCCCAGTTTTCTGTGCCGCGCACCAGCCCTCTCCCCACCCACTTCCATACCACCCTGGCTAGTGAGACTAAACAGGCAAAATCAGTTTGCTCTGTGTGGAGAAGAGAAGGTGAAGGTTTTGCGGGATTTGACCGGCGAAAGCACCCAGTCATCTGTCCACTCACCCCATTGGGAGGAGGGTCGGTGGGGCTGCTCTGACTAGGGAGGAGTGGGGAGTTTGAAAGGCTGGTCCCAGGATTGCAGCTAAAAGCCTGAGAACAACTCGCGTTTCTCTTCGTCATGTGGAGAAGTAAATTGAACAGCAAAAGGGGAGAACAAACACGTGGGTGACTTGGAGAGTTTGGAGCAAAATGTTCAGCAATCCTTGAGAGAAAGAAAGGGGTGAGGGAGGGAAGAAAGGAGCGAGGACGCTGTGGGAGTTACATTGTATCGGTGTGTGTGAGCTTGAGTGTAGGGAGACTGTGTGTGTTATCAGTCGTCTCTGCAAAATCCCAGGAAGAAAGCGCCTTGTTTTAGCAGCAGGCAAGACGTAGAGATTTGATTATAGTGATTTCCCCTTAACGTAAGTGCTCCGGAAGACAGGGCAGGGAAGCCGCCTGTCAACCGGGAGTTTTAATAGAAGTTGACCGCTGCTTCTCCGAGGAAATGAGTAGCGTAAAGGACCAATTACAGCCGTTCTGAGGAGTCAGCTCCAGATTCTTAACTCAGGCATGGAGGTGGATGTGGGGCCCATGTTTAGTCCCTTTCCTGATAACCCAGAGACAGCTCCTTTCTTCCCTGTCCCAGGCCCTCCACGCCGTGAATCCCCTCCCCTACACAGGCACAGGAAAACGATTTCAGGAGCTGCTGATCCTTGACACATCTAATAGTAAAGTAGAGGGGTCGTCATCTAACCTTAAATGTGGACAGGCATCGATGTACTGCACCTCCAAGCCACAAGTCTGGACACAAAGTTTGGCAGTTATAAATTGTAAATCAGGTCTGGGTATGGAAACAGGAAAATCTAGGGCTGAGATTGTTTGTCCAACTCTGATTGACAGTAGGTTGGACTGATCAGAAAATCATAATGGTGTTCAAATTTGTGTTTATCTGAGGTTTTGTGTGTGTGTGTGTGAGCATGTCTCTCTGTTGTATACACTATGTACAAGGGAATCCAGCCAAACTATCATAAATCTGATGTGTACACATCATTTCAGCTTGCATATATGCTTTTAGCCCTTTGCCTGCTCACACCCTTAGGTACCCTTGTTGGAGATGTTCTTGTACCTGTTGGATGGGAAGAATAAGAATTGTAGTTAATAACCTCAATTCAGATCAATTTAAACTCTGACAATTGGTGTAGACTGCAGACTTTCATAAATTAATATGAAAGTTTCATTTTTCAGCCAAGACTGCTAAGACCCTTTGTTTGAAGAGGTGGATGTCCTTCTCTCTCCCCTTTGGTTGAGTGCTACACTATGTAGGATCCCGATGATAGAATGAAGGCAAGCATGATACTTTGTATATTTGACCTATTAATAGAAAAATACTGTGTGATGATGAGCCCTTAATAAACATTAAATAAGAACAAGAGTTCTAGCTTGATCTGTGGGCTGATTGATTTTGTAGAGTTTCTTAATTGACTTCATTTTTAAATAAAATAGGGTATGCCTGAGAGAGTGGAAGAAAGAAAAATATGCTAGTTGGAATAGAGGTATTGCATCATTGATTTGAATTTATTTTTTGCTATGCTCTCTACATTGATTAATCGTTCTATTTGAAATTTTTTAGTTGAATGGTTCACAGGCAAACTAAGATATATAATATTTATATGTAGCTGCCACTGTGGCTCACCTGATATATCATTGTCATTCTATTTAAGGATCCTTAGACTTAAAATCCTTTACAACACTTGCATATTCCCCACATGTTCACACATTGCATGTCATGTTTTTCCTTAATAGAGTTGCTTTTGCAAATAAATGTATCTTTAAGGAGGACACGGATATTAGTTTCATTGTTTAAAAAGAACAGAAACAATACTTTTTGATTTTAAAGGGAACAGCAACAGTGCTTTTAAATTATCAAGAAATTTTACATTTATTAACTTATTTGAATCCTACAACAACACTGAGATGAGATGGTATTATCTCTATTTAATAAACAAGAATGCTGAGCCCCAGAAGATGTGAGCAATTGGTTCAGTATCACATAGACTGTGAGTGCCAAAGCTAAGACTGAAACTCAAGTCTCCTGTCTCATCAAAGGTGGTGAGCCCACCTAAAATAAATGTATGCAGAACCTGGGCCTGTTGACAGCATCAAGAAATATATGAAGCCAATATGAAGTTTATATCGATTGATACTACAGGACATAAAGCCCGAATGAACTAAAAATGAGATATGGTTTAAATCCATTTTTAACAAAATGACAGATACCACAAGCTTCTGAAGGAAGTAATTAGAGATTTTAACTTTAGAAACTCTGGGCAGTATAATGATGTTAATGATCACAATAGAGGCAAACCAGTGTATTTGTTTACTTTGTAAAATGCATATAATAATACTTATGAAACAGCGTTCAGATAAATTAAAGATAGTGAGAACATTTAAGGTATTTTTCAATAATTTTCTAAAAGCAAACAAGAAAAGGCTGTGTGTGTGTGTGTGTACATGTGTACATGTGCACCACCATCATACCATCATCCAAATGGGGGGTTTAAATAGTCTGTCAAGTTAATGTCTCTGAAAAAGCCTCATGGGTGGATGGATGAATGATTCCCTATGGATTATCAAGAAAGATATATCTTTTAAAAAGCTGTTTCTAGCATGTACTGTAGCACTTCCAGATATTATCTTGGCTGAAATTTCAAGAATTTGTTACAGTTTGTGAAGCAATGGGAAAGAGGAATCTTGGTTTAATGAAAAAGTTTATGTAAGCAGTAAGGAGACAACCCTTAGATACTTTGTGATCAATTCTTTTGAGTCCATGGAAAATTTGGATATGTTAAATACATTTTGTATGTAAAGTGTGTCTGTCAAAAAAGGTAGATTCATGTCTTAATCTCAACATGGAAGAAATTTCAAACAATAAAATTACCAGAGAAATTAGTCTCTAAGTTACCAAGAGAACTAAATGAAATATGAAATATGAAAAAAGTTTAAAACACTCTCTAAAAATGTACACATCAGATTAATTATTTCAACCAATAGTCTTCAAAATGTGACAACTATTTAACTGAACTGATAAGTAATTTTATTGTTTCTTTGACTTTACACAACAAAATATTTTCTTTATCAGTAATGTGTTTTTTGAAATACACAGGAGCTGTGTATTTTCAGTAATATAATACACTAAGGTTGAAAATACAAGCAGCATGGATGATTCCTTGATATTATAAAATATTCTAGATTATAGTGATGCAAATATCCAGAAGGGGACATTTGATTTAGATACCTTATTTGATTCATTTACTTTTATCTATTTATTTATATAATTTTTTAGAGACAGGGTCTCGCTCTGTTACCCAGGTTGGACTACAGTGGCACAATCATAGGTCACTGTAGCCTTGAACACCTGTGCTCAAGTGATCCTCCAGCCTCAGACTCCCAAAATGCTAGGATTAGAGGCATGAACCACCATGCCTGGCCCAGTTTAGGTAGAAGGAAAAGAGCTAAAAACTATAATCACACAAAATATAAATCCTGTGCATATTATATTTACTTGGCATTAGTTTTTTTTTTTTTTTTTTTTTTTTTTTTTTTTTTTTTTTTAAGACGGAGTCTCGCTGTGTCACCCAGGCTGGAGTGTGCAGTGGCACAATCTTGGCTCACTGCAAACTCCACCTCCCAGGTTCAAAGGATTCTCCTGCTTTGGCCTCCCAAGTAGCTGGGACTATAGGCACGAGCCACCATGCCAGACTAATTTTTTGTATTTTTAGTAGAGATGGGGCTTCATCATGTTGGCCAAGCTGGTCTCAAACTCCTGGCCTCAAGATATCCGCTCGCCTCAGCCTCCCAAAGTGCTGGGATACAGATGTAAGCCACTGCGCCTGGCAACATTAGTTTTTTAAATATGTTAACATCATATATTAAATGAAGAAAACATATTGTAATATTTAAATAATAAAAGAAATTAGGTTTTCATTTTTCTATGCTAGGTTATAAAAGCTATTTATTGTTTATTGATTTTTCAGGTTATTGGTGTAATTTTTTCTTCATTAAAGGATGGAATGGTAATCTAAGTTCATGATGTAAAATTTAGATTTCAGATTACCAAAATAATTAATTGAAAAGTTGGCCATTCAGATTGTCTACATCAGTTAATTTGAATTTAGGAAACAGTATCTTTAAAAGAAAACATATTGGAAAACTGACATAAGGTTGACATCTTTAAATTTTAATATGTAAGGACACTAAGGATATTTAAATAGTAAAAAAATGCAAGGAAAATGTATAGTTTTTACATTTCCTACATATTGCCAACACAGTAACACAGTGTTAGACTTTTTAATTTTTTCGAAACTAGTTTGAATCTTTCTTTCTTCATTTGCCTCCAATAGAATATTGTCTTGGTAACTTAATTTAATACTTTATCAGCTAGTGTGTTCTAAGCCTTTGATTAATCAGAAAAACATAATGAATCCATCACCTTCTTACATTTTGATTCTAAAATGATGTACCTTCTGTGTTTCATGGAAATGGGAGGTGGCGGGCAGAAGAGGTAGAAGGGAAAAGATAGGAACAAGTCCCCAAGCAGGAAATGTTCCTAAGTCCTTATCTTATTCTAATTGGACCATCTGGGTTCAGTTGCCCACATGTGGAACAGTAGCATGAAAACAGGTAATTGACAACATCAACAAGACACATTTCTCTAAGATTATGGAATGTAGAGAAGAGAAGGGACTGAGGCTTAAACTAACCTAGTCCACCACTGTCCATCTTTTACATTTGAAGAAACATGTGTCCTGAAGGGTTAAATTACTTAAAACAACTAGTTTACTGCCCAAACCATAACTACAAACTATATCCTCCATATCTGCTGACAGTTACCTACATTTTACACGTTGTGGCCATCTTTTAACCATCAGTATCCCCAACTTCCAGGTTATAGCCTTGAACCAAAAGTTTGGAAACTACTTTTAGAAAACATTTGTGAGTAAGTGGAATATTCAAATATTGGCACAAGAGAGATGACTTCAGAAAACAAACATTCTTTCACTTTCCAATTTGGATACATTTACACACACACACACATACACACACACACTGATGCCTTGCTTACTAATTTCTATCTCTAAACTTTAATGTGGGTTTGGAGGGATGTCTTGAGAAGAGTCCTTAAAGATCAAATAGGATAATAATCTAAAAAGACTTAATTCTGTTTATGATTTTGCTAATTATTTAAATGTCTGAAGTCTATCATGGACAAACTTATGTCCCTCTTACAGCTTATTATCCATCTACAGGTTTAAAAATATGCAATATGTGAGTCTATAACTTGAATGCTGCTAGTACTGGCTCATAACAGCAATGTTGCTAAGGGATTATACCAAATAGCACTGTATTATATTTCAAAAGATGTTGTGGCTATTTTTACCCTGAGGAACATTTTTCTACGTTTAAAAATAAGAAAACTGATTTTTCTCAGAGAATAAGCCACTTTACCTTATTGTTTAAAACTTATCAGCTAAATTGGTTGGACTGTATATTCACACATACCACCATTGCCCCAAACCTCACCATACCACTTTGGAGATTGAGAACTCTATAAAATTTGCTTTGTCATCTAAATGAGCATTTATAATTATTGCTCTGTCTCAACATGAGGCATCACATTCATCCAGTTGTCTCTGGCCTGTGGCATTCTTAGACTCTTCCTCTCCGCTAACTTTGGATCTCAAAGACCACCAAGATCTTTTGAATCTTCCTCAGAAATAACTCCTGTGTTTTTCCCTTGCCACTTCCCTCGTTCAAGCACTTATCCTCTATTCACTAAACTATCGCAATAGTCTGTAAGTGATCTCTAGCTCCAATCTCTCCTCACTCCGTTTTTTTTTTTTAACACCCCAGGCTACCAATTTCATCATCATCTTCTTCTTCTTCTAAATCTTAAGATAATTTCTCTTTGCCTTCAAGATAAAGTCTAAATTTCTTAGTTTGACTCTTCAGAATGTTAGCCCAGTCGGTCTTTCTTGCAGAAAGTCTAACTTTTATCCCCTTTTGTAAACCCCATGAAATAATCACACTTAAATTCTGGCCATGATCTGAATTCTCTTTGCGTTTTCACAGCTCTCTTTCTTGCTGAGGCTGTTTCTTCCTTCTAGATGGCTTTCCCTATGCCCTACAACACCCCTTCTTTACCTGTTCAGAACACTCATGAATATCTTTTCAAACTCAATTCGTGTTACCCTCTTGCGAATATTCCTACACAAAGAAGGAATATTTTTCTTTTCTTTCTTTCTTCTTCTTTTTTTTTTTTTTTTTTTTTTTTTGAGATGGAGTCTCACACTATCATCCGGGCTGGAGTGGAGTGGCGCTATCTCAGCTCACTGCAAGCTCGCCTCCCGGGTTCGAGCGATTCTCCTGCCTCAGCCTCCCAAGTAGCTGGAACTACAGGCGCCCGCCACCACGCCTGACTAATTTTTTGTATTTTTAGTGGAGACGGAGTTTCACTGTGTTGGCCAGGCTGGTCTGGAACTCTTGACCTCGTGATCCACCCGCCTCAATCTCCCAAATATTTTTCTTTTCTGGGCTTTCCCATAGTTTTGTGTATTATTTGTACTCTAGCAGTTACCAATTGCAGTTTAATTATTTGTTTTATATATTTCCCGCATTAGGTACATTAGGACCTTGCACAGTGAATGGTTTTATATAGATTTTTAATAAATGATGAGCTTTTAAATGTGGAAATAATAATGAAACCTTGTCTTTTTAGTTTGTGCTCTCTCAGACAGGATATATTTGATTTTCTTAATAATCTCTTTGAAACACACAGAGTTAGTGGTTATGTTACCCATTTTATAGATGATGGAAGGGAATATTGAATCTCAGAAAAATAGACACATATTCGTGTTCAAAGATAGAACTTGTACTTGAACCAAAAAGGTCTGGTGATCTTTTTTATTGCACTGTGATGAAACAAGAGATACTGTGAGTATATGTTAGTATGAGAAGAAGCAGCCTATAATTTGAGTTAAGATTATGAAGACAGAGTGAAATTATAATATTATGAAGAGAAATAACAGTTTTGATCTAACTTATGAAAAAAACAACATAAGAATGAAAATAACTCTGATGGGATAAAGCCCCCTTTGTAAATTTAGAGAAGTGCCTCTATAGAGTAAATTCTTAACCTTGGGTTATTTGGCTCTACAAGATTCATTACATTTGGAGGTAGGCACACATTTTTGAGAGAATGTTTATCTAGTTCTCAATGAGTCTTTTATCCACAAAATTTAAGGCACCATGTTCTAAAGCTAAGTTATTGGCTGATTCACTAAGGGAAAAATTATGAGAACATACTATACCAATGGAGTAAGATTATCACTGGGGTGACTGAAAGTAAGCAGTTTGAAATGGTATTTTAGAAAAATGCAACACTTCAGACAGATAAAGTCAGATACATATTTAAAAATAACAATCCCCAGTGGGATTTTAGGGGATTACTTGACTTAAAATTTGGTTTAAATGTAAGAATATTAAAGAATGTTTTGAAAAAATAAAAAGACTGTTTTTCCTTATAAGATAGCAGAACATATTATATAGGCTATTAATTCAAACAGCATGATAATAATTTAGAAATAAACCCATTATTCAACCAAATGTATAAATGGTCAAGAATAAGGCTCATGCATATATTGAAAATTTAGGGTTTAGTAAAGGTAGCATTCCAAATCAGCAAGAAAATGATAAATTATTTAATACAGGTGTTTAATGGTTTATGGAAATAAAAAATGATCCTAACTTCATTCATACTGTAATAAAGAGCACTGAATAAAAAAAAAGATTAAAAACTTAAGAGAAAAACAGATAAAGGCCATGAACAGAAAATTCAAAAAGGAAGAAAAATTTATGACAAATATACATTTGAAAAGTTTTTCTACCTCACGAACAGACAAAGAAATAAAAACTGAAACATCAATGTTATTTACTTTTTTGTCTATCATTTCGGAAAAAGTTGAATAATTTAAAAGAATTTGAAATGGTGTACAGACATAGCCACTTTCGTATGTACATTTTCAGTGACCAATATATCAGGAAATCAGGAAATATAAATCAGGAAAACATTGGTGGGTAATCAAATAATATGTAATATTTTAATGTGCATAGTTTTGTCCCATTAATTCTATGTTTAGAAACTTAGCCTAAGAATATAATTGAATAAGTGAGCAAAGAAGTACTATATTGCAATATTACATATAATAGTATACATCTGGGAACCACCCAAATATCTTTCAGGACAGAAATTGTAAAATAGATGATGATATATCTGTATTGAGAGCTGCATGTATTAAAATTATTGAAATGTAATTTTAAACTCTACAAGTTGTTATGTGGAAAAAGCAATTTAGAGAATAGATGACAGAATATGGTATCATTTACCCATGTGTTTTCATGCATGTTTATATTTACACGTATTTATGTCTGTGTACATGTGTGCTTGTAGTTATGTGTGTAGGTGTATGTGTGGCATGAGTATGTGTGTGTATATATATGTGTGTGTGTATATATTTATGTCTATATACATACTATGTATATGTCTATATACATGTAGAGAGAGAGAGAGAGACAGAAACAGTACTATATGTATATGTAGAGAGAGAGACACAGACAGAGAGAGAATACATATATATTCTGTCTAGGCAGGAAACACCACCAAACTGTTACAGGTATGTGAAGAGAGGATATTTTGAGAGGTCTTTGATTTTGTTTTGTGTTCTCTTCTCTTACTCAATTTCCTTTAAAATGAGCATGTGTTGTTTTTATAATAAGCAAAAATCATGTATTTTCTCCTTTTGTAAAACAATATTTTCAACTTATTTCATTTAATATATTTCACTTGTATTTCACTTGTTTCTTATCCCCCCAAAAAAGCAAAGGATTGTGTTTCATAAAACAATTTAGTAAAAGATAAACATGAGGACATCAAAGAGAAGAGACAACGGCATGAAAATAGTATGAACTATGAAAGGAAAAATGTATTTCATAAATTCCTGAGTAATTGGATAGAAATGAGTCACAGATTCGTTCTGAGCTTCCTATCAACTAATCCAAGGAAGGGAACACTGTTGGTTTAAGATTCATATATCAGTAAGTTAAAAAATGAGTTGCTTGGTAAAATATATTGCTATTAACTCTGAGAATTAAAAGAAATATTTCTCTGTGGTGTTTTTTAATAAGGATGCTATGTGATATGGTGTTACAGTTTCAACAATTTTTCTATACTTTATAAAGTTTGAAATAGGTATGAATGTTTCTTACAACTATGACTGATTCTTACAAAACTACACATTGATGGCCTGTTGTCTAAGTTCCATTCATTGAAAATCTTATCAGCACTGGAGCCCTAGTTAGCATTCTTAACAGGGCATTCTCTTTAGGACTGAACACTAAGTGTGCACCATTAAAAGAAGCTGCATTCTTCAACTTGGGGAATTCTTCTAGACTCACTCTCCTGTATCCCACATTCAACCTCTTGTTCTCATCCAAATACCCGAATTTGATTTGGATGCTGTATGTATTCTCCGGTCCCTAGGATTAAAAAATAAGGTCTTATTTTAGTTTCTTGCTCAAATATTGCTTTTTGATGTGCTCTGTTCCTGTAATGTAGCCCTCAAGCAAGCCCAACCTAATTCTCAAGTGTGGCTCAGAATTCTGGGACACCAGCCCAAATTGGGTCTCCCTTATTTGTGATATAATGGAACCAAAGGAATAAGAGAGGCTGGGCATGGTGGCTCACGCCTGTAATCCCAACATTTTGGGAGGCCAAGACGGGCAGATCACTTGAGACCAAGAATTCACGATTAGCCTGGCCAACATAGTGAAACCCTGTCTCTACCAAAAAGTACAAAAATTAGCCAGGCCTGGTGGCACATGCCTGTAATCCCAGCTACTCAAGAGGCTGAGTCACGAGAATTGCTTGACCCTGGGAGGCGGCGGTTGCAGTGAGCCAAGATCGTGCTACTGAACTCCACCATGGGCTACAGAGTAAGACTCTGTGTTTTTTATTTAAAAAAAAAAAAAAAAAAAAGGAAAGGAGAATTCAGTGTTGGTATTTTTAAATCATTAAAACATAAAGTAAAAGTTTAGACTCTTCTATACACACATTTTTGTTTTACTCCCACTCAATCATTCCCACCACCTGGGTTTTCAGTTGTATTGAGGACCAGGTTCTTGTCTAATGATCAGTAGGCTGGGGTCTCTACTGTCCAGAAATCATGTTGTTACTCGTCATGGCCGTTGCTACTATAGACACTGAAGAAAGATCATCCAACATGGATAAATACCCTGTTCTTATCAGATGTTTGGAAAGTAATAGAGTATAATGATGTCCCTCATGTAGAATATGGTCTAAGAAACCCATACTCATATTAACAACTCAGAAACTGCCATAAATAGCTGAAATATCCAAATAAATCAACAGACCCACAGTTTGTGAGAAACAGAAAGATGTTCAAGGCTTCAATGGGATAGGCCAAACTTTGTGTTGAATTATGTGCTTCTTTATGTCGTGTTTCCTCTGCCTGAAATGCCTTTTCCTCCACACCCATTAGTTTTTATAACATCTACTCATACTTCAGATCTTGATTCAAGCATTACTTCTTTTGGTGAAGTATTTTCAGATCTGCCAAATCTGTCATACCATATAGTTCTCCTTTATATCATTTATTATATTTTCAATTACATGTTTAATTGTATAATCATTGATAAGGCCAGTTTCTTTCACCAAACTATAAACTCCTATGAAAACAATGACTGTGTTAATTTTGCTCACATTCAAACACAGTATTTATACATTGCTTGAAGTGAAAGAATTATTAATAAGTAATTGAACTCCAGAGTTGCCAATTTTATAAAGTTAGGAATGTACCATTAAGGGAAGTAGAAAACAACTCCAAATTACCATGTGCTTTATTCTGTTAAAGAGTTAAGAAATAGCTATACAATTTACATTATGTAAAAGACACTTGAGTTTACAGATACAAATATCATCTCTGGAAAGAAACCTAAAGGACAGGAAGTCAGTGAAGAAGTGGCACCATGGATTGCCAGAATGATGATGTTGCAGAAGAGTTATATTTAAGGAGATAGCAAATAAAAAAAACGACAATAAAGGCATTAGATACTAATGTCAATGTTACTTTGTGTTTTTATGATTATTTGTGTTTATGCATTATTTAACATTTATTAATAAATTATAAATATTCTGGCTCAATTCATCCTGTTTCTGTTAACTTGGTTTAAACATATATAAAATGCCCATAGCTACTCCTGTTATTGGCATCTGGTAGTTCCGCATGACATTAAGACCCAAAAGTAAAAATAAATAAATTTATTCACTGATAAAATAATTGCCAGTTCAAAATGATCTAATACCCTCAACATTCATAAGAAGAAGAGTATGTATCATCATCCTGGCAAAATGGCACTTATAATTTCATAAATGCTCCTTTTTAACTTGATGTATTATTTTTATTTTGAGGGTAGTAAGATGTGGAAGCTGTTAGATAGTCATTACTTCTGTTGACATGGCATATTTTATCAATGTGAAATATTTCACAAAAAATTAAAACACAGTAATAACAGGTCACATAAACACTCAATAATCTCACTATTGCAATATTGCAGAAAAAAAAATCTATTTAGGGAAAACAACTTGTGTGTGTTTGTTTTTAGTGGCAGTCATGACATGAGGACCCCAGACTCAAGTGCATTGCCATTTACTCCCTGGTAGAATGCAATTTCATTTCCAATGAGCTCAAACATAATGATCATAGGTCTTACTAATTATACAAAAGATGCTGAAGAAGTAGTATGCTTTGTGATGTCATATATCAAAAATGCTTTCTTTTAAACATTTCTATCTCCTTAGCTAGCTTTAAGAGATAACAAGATGGGCCACTGAAGTAACTTTGTCAAGAAAGTTCAGTGTAATGTTTCCCCAGAGATTGTTTTAACTGATTTGACCAAATTAGATTATTGACTTGACAATAATGAACAAGATACCCCTTTGAATTTTTGTCATTACATCTTTTTCATGAAAAGTTTCAGGCCAGGCACAGTGACTCACACCTGTAATCACTGCACTTTAGGAGGCCGAGGCGGGATTATTACTTGAGCTCAGGATCTCCAGACCAGCCTGGACAACAGAACAAAACCCTGTCTCTACAAAAAATACAAGAATTAGCTGGGTGTAGTGGCGTGCACCTCTGATTGGTCCCACCTACTCAGGAGGCTGGGGTAGGAGGATCGCTTGAGCCCAGGGGTTCAAGATTACAGTGAGCTATGATCGTGCTGTGCTGCACACTCCAGCCTGAGCAACAGAGTGAGACCCTGCCTCAAGGAAAAAAATGTCAGAAATGTTTTAACCCATAAAGTAGATAATGAGGACATAGTGGGAGTATGTAGACAAGCAATAACAGGCCAGGAGCACTGGTTCATGCCTGTAATGCCAGCACTTTGGGAGGCCAAAGCGGGTGGATCACAAGGTCAGGAGTTCGAGGTCAGCCTGACCAACATGGTGAAACCCCGTCTCTACTAAAAATACACAAATTAGCTGGGCATGGTGGCATGCGCCTGTAATCCCAGCTACTCAGGAGATGGAGGCAGGAGAATCGCTTGAACCTGGGGGGGCGGAGGTTGCAGTGAGCAGAGATTGCGCCACTGTACTCCAGCCTGGGTGACAGAGCGAGACTTTCATCTCAAAAAACAACAAAAAAAAAGCAGTAACATATAGCAGTGTTGGCCCTCAACCAGTCTGGCAGCCTTTTTATTGCTTTGGATGCCGGTTGTGTCTAAGCATTTGCTTTAAATATTTGATGTAGTTAATTAATGAGTATTTTGGATCTTCTATTATACAAATCTGCCTATGAAAAATAAATGCAAACAAATTACAAATTTCAAATGATAGAAGACCAAACGGAAATACGATAGTGTCCTCAAATGTGCACTAGTAGTTCGTTTAACAGAATATGACTGCCATCTGATTATTAAACAGTAGAAATTGTTTAAGTAGATAGCTAAAAACTGTAGTATCTAATGGTTAATATTTTCCAAGACAGTAGCCTAAGAGAGTAGCTCAATATATATGGAGTTCAGGCTGTGTAGGATGGGGCTGGCAAGGAAAAGGAAGAAGAGGAAATAAGGCTTTGATCAAGATTCCTTAAATTCCCTATAAGATGTTAAGAGAGGCACTGACTGGTTTTAAGCAGGGAAATTATGTGGATAGCTTTAAATTTTTTAAAACTTACTTTGGTAGGGCCGGCCGCGGTGGCTCACGCCAATAATCTCAGCACATTGGGAGGCCGAGGAAAGCAGATCACGAGGTCAGGAGATTGAGACCATCCTGGCTAACACGGTGAAATCCCGTCTCTACTAAAAACACAAACAAAATTAGCTGGGCTTGGTAGCAGGCGCCTGTAGTCCCAGCTACTCGGGAGGCTGAGGCAGGAGAATGGCGTGAACCCGGGAGGCGGAGCTTGTAGTGAGCCCAGATCGTGCCACTGCACTCCAGCCCTCCAGCCTGGGCGACAGAGCGATACTCCGTATCAAAAACAAACAAACGAACAAACAAACAAAAACTTACTTTAGTAGATATGTGGACCATAGAGTGGGAAGAAATTAAAGGTGTGATTTAGGTGTTTATTGCAGTAAACCAGATGAGAAATAAATGGTGATAGTCTGAAACTGATACTGTGGCAGTAAAGGATGGACAGAAAGAGATGAATTTAAGAGAGATTTTTTTAAAGTGGAAATGATAGATCTTGTCGACTGACTGACTTAATGCTATTAAAGTAATTTTTAAATTACATGTATTTGCGAAAAGTATAATTAATTAATCCATGGCCAGGCACGGTTGTTCATACCTGTAATCCCAGCACTTTGGGAGGCCGAGGTGGGCAAATTGCTTGAGCCCAGGAGTTCAAGACCAGCCTGGGCAATATAGTAAGATCGTGCCTCTATTTGAAAAAATAATAAGTAAGTAAATAAATAAGAATCCATAAATATTTGGACACCTAAGGTAAATTTAAAACCTTACAATTTTGTTTTCCTTTGTTCTTTGTAATTTTTAGCTTGTTTGAGTGGGGGAAAGTTTGAAATATTGGGTAAGGCAAACATTTGAAAAACACTCATCTGCAGAGGAAATTTGCAGTGTTGTGGATAGATCACTTGTGTCATTACATTAAGCATAACAAATGCTTTTTGATTGTGAAAGCATAGGTAGATATATTGCATTTCAGGCCACCACTAATTAATTGCATTAATTTAGTTAAATTGGTTTTCTCAACTCACTAGAAAAAGATGAAAACTAACACTTCAAACTACTTCCTCTTGGGGACATCATAAAGACAATGGACTTTCTTTTTCAGTAGTTTCCCCCTTTCTCCTGTCCTGCCCTCTCTCTCTAACTAGGAAGTTACTATACCAGCCTTTCCACCTTTGGTTTTCTAATCTTAATTATTTCTGTACCTGTCCATCACTGGAAATTCTTCAAAAACTGATGTGTGTCGGGGGTTGAGGGGTGAGTTTGGGGAGTGGTGCTGGTGTGTTATTATTGCAAAATTATCCTTTTTTTTTTTTTGCTTCATCTTTAAAACCTTTTGGAAACTTGTCTAAGCATTTTTTTTTTTTTTTTTGACAGAATCTTGCTCACTCAGGCTGGAGTGCAGTGGGGTGATCTTGGCTCACTGCAACCTCCTTGTCCCGGGCTTAGGTGATTCTCCCACCTCAGCCTCCCAAGTAGCTAGGACCAGAGGTGTATGCTACCAATGCCCAGCTAACTTTTATATTTTTTGTGGAGACGAAGTTTCTGGAGATGAGGTTTCCCGTGTTGCCTAGGCTGCTCTTCAACTCTCGGGCTCAAGCTCCGCTTCCCAAAGTGCTGCGATTGCAGGCATGACCCACCACGCCCAGCAAAGTTATCTAAGCTTTTTGTTGTTGTTGTTCTTTTTTTTTTTTCTTTAAGTTCTGACATACATGTGCTGAATGTATAAGTTTGTTACATAGGTATACGTGTGCCATGGTGGATTGCTACGTGTGCCATATTGGATTGCTGCACTTATGAACATGTATGTTTATTATCTAAGCTTTTTTATCCTTTTTATCAATTGTATGTTTTTAAAAATATCTACCATGTGCTTTTACCTCTGGTTAACTCTACCTGCATAGATATCATAATAATCTGTTAATCACACTTAACAAGCCTTTGCATTTGATATACTTCTTACAAACAACCAAACGAACATGCAGGCAAAACAAAACAGCAACAACAATAAACACCTCATTGTCTTTCTTTTGCTTGTTTCTCTAGGATGACTATTCTTATGACCCACACCTGATAAGAATAATTTTTTAACTTTTCATTTTCTTAGAATCAAGGTATTGTGTTTTCATGTAGAGTTGTAAATATGGTATAAACAAAGATACTTTCTCTCAAACAAGGATTGTATACATATTTTCATATATTGTGGTTCTATGTATGCATTTTTGGTTCTAAATATTTGTTTTCATAATGCCATTAATGTATAGAACAATTACTATGTATTTTTGTTGTTGTTGTCCTATCCTTTTCCTGTCCCTTCATCTTAGTATTAGGATAAGTATGCAACAATAATTTTCCCTTTCCATGAGATAAAAACTTCTACATCTTTCCAAGATAATAACACTAAGAACAGCCATTTATAGATCATTATTTAAAAAGCCTATGAAAACTGCATTGACATAAATACATATTATTTAAAAAGCCTAGGAAGGTGCATTGAACTACACTATCCCAATTGTTCCTCACATACAAAGAGTTTTAAGTTGAAGAGAAACATAATCAATGTCCTCTAGAAAGATTCCTCTGGTAGTAGCATAGTGGGGGAATAAAAATAAAGCAAGACAGAAGATAGAGGAGTCCAGTTGAGACATTGTGATACAAATCCAGTATAGCAGATAGAGGCATAACTTAGAGCAGTGGAATAAATAGATTGATATTATTAGGCTAGGTTTGTCCATTCTTAGCAATCAATTACAAAAAGGCAGGTGGATAAAGAATAAAGAGATGGAAATCTTAAGGTATGTACTCAGCCGTCTGGGTGAGTGATGGTAGCACTGACCAGGTCAGGGGAAGAAAGCTGAAGAGTTTGCTAGTGAACACACAAATGGAAATGTTCAGTAGATTATTGTCATCATCATCATCATCACCATCACTATCATCATCATTATCATATTTCCTCAGCACTATCATTTATTAATTTGTGAGGCTTGGTACCCCTAGAAGCTTTGCACAGATCACAGTTCACTTAATCTTTTCAACAGTCCGTGGGAAATATACCCTTTTCTCTAGATGCAGACCTGGAAAATGGAACTTAGAAAAGTTATAGAATATATCTATTGTTGTTGTTCTTTTAAGTTCAGTGATACATGTGCAGGATATGCAGGTTTGTTACATAGCCAAACGTGTCATGGGGGCTTGTTGTAGCTATTATTTCATCACCCAGGTATTAAGCCTAGTATCTGTTAGTTATTTTTCTTGATCCTCTCCCTCCTCCCACCCTCCAGCCTCCAAAAAGCCCCAGTGTGTGCCATTTCCCTCTATGTGTCCATGTGTTCTCATCATTTAGCTCCCACCTCTAAGTGAGAACATGCGGTATCTGTTTTTCTGTTTCTGTGTTAGTTTGCTAAGGATAAGGCCTCCGGCTCCATTCATGTCCCTGCATGAGACATGATCTTGATCTTTTTTATGAGACATGAGACATGATCTTTTTTATGGCTAATGCTAGAATTTTTATGACTCCAAAGTTCAGGTTTTTTCAATACATCAGATTTTAGGCACTCAGAAGAATTGAGAGAATGGTGTGGATTGGTTGGAAGTTACTAGAAAAATATGATAAGCATCAGAAAGAACACCCAAAAAGGGATGCCAATGGGGAAAATCTCAAGGATGGAAGCCAGGGATATACCATTTAAAGTGCAAGGAGGAAAAGAGGAGTGAGTGATGGGACCTAAGGAGGAATTTTCACTCTGTGCTTTTCAAGCAAGATACAGGTTCCTCTTTTTTTTTTTTTTTTTTTTTTTTTTTTTTTTTTTGAGAAGGAGGCCTCACTCGGTTGCTAGGCTGGAGTGCAGTGGTGCAATCTCAGCTCACTGCAACCTCGGTCTCCTGGGTTCAAGCGATTCTCGTGCGTCAGCCTCCCGAGTAGCTGGGACTACAAGCACGTGCCACCACGCCCAGCTAATTTTTGTTATTTTTAGTAGAGACAGGGTTTCATCATGTTGGCCAGGTTAGTCTTGATCTCTTGACCTCATGATCTGCCCGCCTCGACCTCCCAAAGTGCTGAGAATACAGGCATGAGCCACCATACCCGGCCACAGATTCCTTCTTGTGTTTATTTGAAACATGAACTCTGAATGAAGGACAGTTTATCTTGGACACTCTTATGATTTGTATATCACCAAAAGAGCAGAGAATCTGTAGATATTGTAAATGGGATCCTTAATCACTCGTATATGGAAAGAGAAGCTTACCAGATACCAGGAGCTTTCTGTATTGCCTGGAAAAGGAGGATATCTGCAAACTTTTGTACACTGTGCACTTATCAGATTGGACCTTAGATGGGAACTCTGCCCCACAGAGTTTCTCTTTAATGAATCTCATTGCTTACTGGTCTAAGAAGAAAAATAATTATAGCCTCAGGTTAGAAAAATTGAAATTGAATCATTTCACAGTCAGATTAATGCTCCATTAGTCCCATCTATATGAGAAAGGGAAGAGGGAGTCACCAAGTCAGGTTGGAAAGTCCTTGGGATGATTGAATGTAAGGGAGAAAAACTGTAATAATTGACATAGCCAAGGCAAGGACCCAGTTCCGAAGCAAATATTTTCTTTGTGTGAGGAAAGGGTACAGTATTGCTGTTTCTTTTTTTACATATAGCATTACTTTGTATTCACCCAATACTTTATTTTTAAAAAAATAGATAAGAAATCATAACCAGTAGAGAGAGTAAAGAAACACAGGCCTTTTTTCTTTAATGAATATCATCACTCTTGAGTTATAACTCTTTTATCTACAGTCTTGTTAAGTGAAAATTGTTTCCTCAATAAGAACACTTTCTTATAGAACTTGAGGTTCCCTTCTGGCACACATTAGAATTCTCCAGTATTCATATTTCAATTTTATTCATGGTGTCGAAAGGAATTGATGAGATAAAATTTCCAATAATACAATGAGAATATTCATGTTTGTGCAAATACCATGGAGATGTTGAGAAGCAGAGAGAAGGGACATTATGTGAAAACTAACATCTCACTGGACTCACCAACTCTAAATCTTACTTTTTTCTTCTGAGATGAGGTCTCTCTGTCACTCAGGCTGGGGTGCAGTGGCATGATTATGGCTCACTGTTCCTTTGAATTCCAGGGCTCAAAGGATCCTACCACCTCAACCTCCTGCATAGGGAGCTATCATACTCGGCCATTTAAAAAAAAAAAAAATTTGTAGAGACAAGGTATCACCATGTTGCCAAGACTGATCCTGGGCTCAAGCAGTCCTCCCACCTCAGCCTCTCACAGTGCTGAGCTTACAGGTGTGAGCCACCATGCCCAGCTTAAATCTTGCTTCTTATATATGCAATTATTAACAATACAAAGTTGTTCTGTATTATTACTAGATTACTTGGTTTTTCAAAATTTCAACAACTCTTTTTGACTTTTTAAGAATATTTGTTAGAATGGAAGTATTGGCATAAGTCACTAGTTTTCAAAAACATACCCAGCAGAGTTGAAAGTGAATGTAAAAGCCATGGCCTGTTGACTGTATCATCATACACAGTATTTTTCTCCTTATGTACTTTTATTGCTTTGGTTTAGAGACATGTATGAGTTATTACATCAGTATTTTAAAGCACATTTTCCCTCTTCATTTCTGCAATGTACTGGGTCGAACCAACTTCGTAGGTAAAAGTTGTAAAATATTGCTAATTTCAGATAGTTCAGCCTAATAGAATCTCATGCCCTTTTAAGCCTTGGAGAAGGAAAGCCTTTTCGTATTTTCTCCTTCCCGATTCTTGGCTTAATCCAAGCTTCTGCATAGTTGGAGTGGCAAATCCCACTCTTGCATCTGGTGAGCTGTGCAGTTAGCAGCTCTGACACTTTTCTACACTGTTCAAACAATTACAGCCCAAAAATGTGAGTGTGGCCTTAAAAAAGGCTGATTCCACGTGACTACCAGATTGCTTCAAGATCTGCCCAGTCATTCCCCGACTGTGTCATCCCTTAAAAATCTGTGTCATCTGGGTGCAGAAAATTAGAAAAATGTTCTCTTTATCTCTGCTTAAATTTTCGGAATTTTCCTTTGAAACTACAAACTAGAGAATTGGAATTAGACTTAATGACTTGACTCTATGTAGTATATATTTCTTTTCTCCAAACACTGTTTTGTAGACATAAGGAGGGACAAGAAATGAAGGAAGGGGAAAAGTATAGCGTTTCAGCCCCAGAAATGTACCTATGACAATTTAAATGTAGCGTATCTGGTTAGACATAGCCATTTTGTTCACAAGAGTATTCAGAGATGGAGACATGAAGTCTCTAATTGTTTCGTTGTATCCAAGAGTGTGAAAATAGAGTTGTCATATGGAAAAAACCTTCCATTTTCATTGAGAGTACCCATAGTCTATGGCATTTCTTACCAGTCAGTAGGAGTTTTTTTTTTTTTTCTATTGATCTGTATTACTTAATTACCCAAAGGTGAAAATATTACCTATTTTTTCTTTTTCTTCTAACTTTGTTTCCTAGCTTCTAGGTAGCTGTTAACTTTTTAGTATTTAAATGTGCACACTCCCGGAGACCAAACTGCCTCAGCAAGTTTTACTTCAATATTAATGGGCAAGATGAATATTGTTTCATGTTTTACCGTTAGCAAAAGGGAGGAGAAAGAACCAGAACTAAGTTCAATTGAACCATTACTATCCAGGGTTTATACAGTCATTATTATTATCTCAGATTCTAAATTCCATTCACCAAAAATGATGATTTTTAAATTAAGATAGTAAATTTTATGTGTATTTTTAACACAATAAAAAGTTGGAAAAAATAATTTGACTAGTCTATCCAAGAGGTTGCAGAGCTAGTAAGTAGCTTTTTATTGCAAAAAACTTGCTGATTTGTGACAGAACCTTCATTTCCTTCCTGCAAGGAAAGACTATGCTGTGTATGTGCATGTGTGCTCGTGTGTGTGTGTAACTCTTCTGCTGTGAATCCATCAGTGGTTTTGCATTGTTTACAGGATAATGCTCAGAATTCATAACAAGGTCAGTAAACTCATCTGTCGTTTCCTAGGCATGTCTGTTATCTCATCTCTAGCCTTTCTTCTCCCATCATCGCCAAGTTTGATTCTACTTGACTTACCTTCACTTCCTTCCCATTGACCTAGGGAGCACCTGTAAGACTGAAAGGGAGGTCGTGGGCTTTGTGGAGGGGAGGTGAGGAATCTATGAACAGATAAATCAGAGAGAAGCATTGTTTGGTAGAAAGAAGAACTCATGAGTGGCAGTAGAGATTGAGTTAAAGAGTGGGATGAAAAATAATTAAAAGGAAATAGTAGGATTTGGTGACCAATTTGTTAGAAGGGATGAGGGGCAGTAAGTAGTCAGTGATGATTCTGAGGTTTCTAGCTGGACCTAGAATTGTCCAACTAGTCCAAAAAATGAAAACATTTGCCTTTTACTAAGATGAGTTTGACAAAAGATGAAGTAAATTTGAGGGTGTGGGTAATGAAAACAAGTTGACTTTTTCTCCCTTGACGGCAAATTTGAGTGCGTATGGATGTATACGTTTGTGTATTTGTGTGTTTGTCAATACCCATTGGTTTTTCTTAGGTTATATTCAAATACTGAAGTTGTACTAATTAAGTAACCAAAGTGTATGCTTTTAGCATGGTACCTTTTGCATAGCACCAAACATCATTATATTATTTTCTATTGTAGTATAACAAATGACAACACAATTAGCATCTTCAAACAATACACATTTGTTACTTTACAGTTTCCATGGGCCAGGAGACTGCACATGACTTAGCTGGGTTTTCTGTTCAGGGTCTCAAAAGGCTTTAATTAAAAGCCTTTTGGATTTTTATTAAAAAATTGGGAGTTTGGGGTCTCATCTGAGGTTCTGGCTCCTTTTTCCATATCAGGTGGTTGTTGGCAGAATCAATTTCTTAACCACTATAAAATTCCTTGAAGTTTGCTTCTTCAAGGTCAGCACGAGAAAGAAACTCTGACTTCTAGGCCCTTTTTTGGAGGGCTAATCACTTACTTAGACCAGACCAACCCTGAATAGCCTTTGATTAACTTAAAGTCAACTGATTAAGGATGCTACTTACATTTGAACAATCCTTTAACTTTGCCGTATTCCACTGGTTAAAAGAAAACTACAGATCTTGACCATCTGGGAAGAGAGAGTATAAGGGCATGAGTTATTGGAGATCATCTTAGAATTCTGCCCACCACAATTGTGCTATGTTTATGCAGGTATATGTATGAGTGTATATTTATGTGAGTAGTTAACTTAAAAAATAAATTACATGTATCCCAAAACAAGTGGCAACTACACATCCCGTGCCTCCTTACTTGGTTTATTTTTTCCTGAAGTTACTCCAGGGTCTTCTCTATTTCCACTGTTAGGTTTCCTTTCTGTTGTCCTGGCTTCACCTTTCATAGCCAAGAAAGCAGTAAATTTGGCTCTGAAATGTACATTTCAGCACAATCTCCCTGTTTTGGCAGCAGTGGTGAGGCTTTAGCAAATCATTTGTGATCCCAAAGGAGCTTCAGCAGTTTGGAGTGAGGCCATGGCCCACATGTTTGATGCCAACAGCCTGATTTTTGTAATGAAAACTCTATCAATAAGGTAAGTAGTCCCTTCTTAGGCATGCATTATTTTCCAATTTTATGTAATGGTCAGTCATTCTTACAGTGATACAAATAAATATTTATGCTTTCATGTCTTTTAACCTTTTAGCAAAGTTAAAAGAAAAGGAGTCTGTAATGAATGAAATTGTCCCATTGAACTTATTTTTTCAGCTTCTGAGGATATATCGGGTGTACTCCTTAAAACTGAACATGTGCATTTGTTACATGTATATATGTTTCCACATATCACTTCATAAAAGAATTAGAGAGGGCTTATGAAATAGAATTTAGGTTGATTTGGTATGAGCAAAATATATTGTTGGAATGAAGCAGAGGAAAGAAAGCATAAGAGCCATCATAGTTAATTCTGTTGAACTTGTTTTAACTCTGTCAAGGTTGGGCCAATGTGGCAATGTATTAAATAATTTGCTCTCATTAATGCAAAAGAAGAAATGTATCAATTCCTTAGGAAAAACATGTTGTCTTGGGTACAAAATTCCAGCAATGTTTTTTACCATGTGAGACTTTATGGAAAATTCCAGATAACAGACCTTGCCCTAATAGTATGTGGGCAACAAATCCAGAGGTATCTATCATAGCATTCTTTCTTATAACAAATTTTATTAGAAGCCAAGGCTAGAATGTTGAAGCTGGACTCCAGGCAGGTGATTCAAATGCCATACTATTATTTTCTTAGCATGGACAGTTCTGGTTATTAATTCACTCTTAGATAAACTTTTAGAACCAGAGGATCAGAGGGATGCTGACATTCCTTAGATATCTTAGGTAATCATCCCGAAAATTCACTTTTCTTGAAGCTTTTGATAGCAGACAGCAAGAAAATTTCACTTTAAAACTCACTTTGAGGACCTGAAATGTTATATCCCATTTTGCTGATTGAGGTCAAGGAGTATTGTTTGTACCTCAAACAAGCAGGTGGTAAGGTTTACTTTCAACTGGTAATTATGAGAAAACGAACCGTTAGGCTAGATGCAAGGCCACCTCATCTTGCATCTGGTAAACATACCAACAAAACACAAACAACTGTCTATAACACCTTTCAATAGTTCCCTGTTGCTCTCATTATAAATATGAAAATCCTTACCATGGCATTCAGGAATTTGCATGATCTCACGAATGCCTATATTGACAGCTCATCTTGTATCATTCTTTACATCGCTCTCTCTGATTTGGCTGATTTTGACCTAATTTCAGCACTTGGAAACCACCATACTCACTCTTGCCTTAGAGTTTTTATGCATACTATTTGCTCTACGCTGACGAATACCTCCAAACCCCACCATCACTGCCTATTAACCCCATACTTCCCTTGTGTCTCAGCTCAAATCTCGCTTTTTCTGATAATGTGTTTCTGATTCTCCAAATCTTGCCACGTGGCCCTGTTATGGACTCTCAGAGCTTACTGTAGTTTTATTTCATCAATATCAGCTTATGAGATTTCTTCATTAATGTCTATCAGTCAGATCGTCAGCTCCATGAAGACAGGTTGCAGGCTTGTTTTGCTGACCACTCTATCATCAGCCCAGAGCACAATAAATGAGCATAACATGAATTCAATAAAAATGTGCTGAAAGGATAAACTACTGTTATTTGCTACATTAATTACAACTTTTGTAAGCCCCTTACAAAAGATGCTTTCTTAGATGCTGCAATTTCCATTCTAGAGATTGAATAATATGACTATGATAGTTTTAGAGGAGATGGGAAATAGTTTGGTATTTCTTAAATTAAAATATTAATCTGTTAGAGCTAGAATTTTATTTCCTGAAAGATAATCTTGTTTAACCAGTGTGAGAAACTATGTTACACAAAGAACATTTTGCTAGTATTATTTCACAGGAGAACTAAACTTGGTAAACTGTCGTTCCTAGAAGATTGCTTTTATCAGGCACCGTTGCCTTCTTTGAGCTTTGTGAACTCGTGTTTTAGGATGGTCAGACATTACTGACAGAGTTAGAGAGTTCTGGAAAGTGAACTTCAGCTAAAGAAAGTGATCTTTTTTCTATAATGGCAAGTCAGTTGCAAAGTTCTATTTTTATTCTAATGTGCTCATAGAGCATGGTCCCCAGGATTCTCTTAGGGGTCTGTGAGACCATACATATTTTCATAACAACACCAACATGTCATTTGTCATTTTCACTGTACATTTTCTCAGTACAGTTCTCCAGAAGCTACACAATGTGATGCATATTATTTCATAACAGACTGAATATGGAAGCAGACATGAGAACCTGGGTGTCTTCCATTAGGTGGCAAAAATAAAAAAAAAGTCACTCTTCTTACAGTTTTTTGGAAAATAGTTATTTTTACAGAAAATACATTTATTATGTTTTTTGAAAATGAATTAGTAAATAAATATTTATAATGGTCTCAGTTTTAAGATGGCAAATATTCCACATAAACAAGAAATCTGTGAGTCTTCAATAATTTTTAAGACTATAAAGAGATTCTGATACCCAGATACTTGAGAATCACTTCTCTGAGCCATTTTATTGACACAATTTTACTTGACTTTGCAACCTGACTGTTTTAGATACCTTTTCTTTTCAGTCTTTTCTAAAAGATCAATTGATTAATTGGGTTCACTAGAAGATACAAGCACACGATCTTCAGTGTCAAAAGATACTCATGACCAGTGAACCCCTCTTTAGTTCTCAGTTATCCAATTCCCTTTCCTGGAGGCAACTGCTACTTTCGTATTTCCTAATGGAGATCTTTTATGTGTTTACTCAAATGCTAAGACATAATATATCATATTCTGCTTTCCTGCTTATCTTCCTTTATGATATAGCAAGGAGATTTATTCCTAACTCTGCATGTAAATCTGCCAATCTAGCAATTGCAGTATCGTCCATGTCATGGATGAGACATAATTTCACCAGGTGCCTGTTGGAGTCTGTTAGGTTGTTTCCCATCTTTTGTCACTACCTGCAGTGTAATGATGACTATTCTTTTACTTATTTGTTCATATAAAGTAAGTATATCTCTAGAATTAATATTTGTAGGTGGAATTCCCAAGTCAAAGGAAGTACATATTTTTAAAAGGGTATTATTAGATTGTCCTAAAAAAATTACACCAAACTTACCCTAACATGACTATTTTTGCTTTTTCTCAGTATACTTTTAAATAGATTGCATTGTAAAATTTTAATATTTATCATTTAGATAAGTGAAAACAATGTCTAATTATAATTTTAATTTTATTTTTATTGAGGAGGTTGATTTTTTTTTAGCTGAAATGGAAAAATATGTTCATCTCTTTTTCACTGAAGCTCATTAGTTTCCAAAAATGTGTCCTCATTTCATACATAGTATCCTCGAACCATTGCCAGGTCATAGAAGTGACTCTTGAAGATCTTCTTCTCTGGCATCAAGGGTCATATCTCATTCTCCTGGCTTGATACCCTTCTCTCTCTACACATCTCAATTAAGTAAGCTTCCTTCCTTATCCGCTGAAATTATAATCATCTTTAGGTTCCCAGATATAGGTGACTTGTGTCATCCAGTCTGACTTCCAGTTTGCAAATTATCTTCAAAAAGTGGAAACAGCTTTTACTTTCTACTTTATAAATTCATACGTGCTCAGGAGGACTTTTGTTAAGATTGGGACATACTGCTTAGTTAGTCTCTAGGGTGGAATCATAATTAATGAAAGAACTCTGTGTCTGATGGAAGGCTTAGTCTAACAAATCATCCTAAAACCTCATTAGACATTGTGTACTCCCCATGGACACTGTTGAAGAGACGCTTGATTAGGCAGATCGTGACAACCTCAGCTTTGCCCATCATACATCCTCCAGAGACTCCTCAAACTCAAGACAGACTTTCTAAAGGAAGGAATGGCTGTTTCTATTTCAGAATATTACTGATACCAGAGCTTTGCTGCATCTTCATGAACTTTTCTTTATTTTTATTTTTTTAGAGGCAAAGTCTTGCTCTGTTGCCCAGGCTGGAGTGCAGTGGCATCATCACAGTTCACTGTAACCTCGAACTCCTGGGCTCAAGTGGTCCTCCTGCCCTGACCTCTCAAAGTGCTGGGATTACAGGTGTGAGCCACCACACCCAGTCTTCGTGTACTTTCTTATGTAAATTTATTTTGTTCGAGATTTTCTTTGTGATGGAATAAGCAATTCCTTCCTTAACTCATTTTCCAAGACATTTTTGGAATTTGCAATATATATGAAAAGGCATTTATTCTCAGTAATGGAAACACCATTATTTCTTTTACTAGAATGTGATCTTCTGGTTTTAATATTTATGTCTCTGTGCCAAGGTGAAAATATTGTAGAATAATCAGAGAGAATCCAGATAATAAGATTTTCAATAAACAAAAAATAAGTGCTCATAGGAGTCCTGTCTGCTGCAAATTTTAAAAATGCTTTTCTGTTAACATGCAGTTGTCATTGCTTACCGAAAACCTATATAAAAACAAGACACAAATGATTGAGAAGATAGTGGAGACTGAAACTGGAACTGTTGATTTAATAAGCTTTCTTACTCATATACTTACTCCACAGTAAATTATTGGCAAATTACATTTTCATAGTATTTCAGAATTAAAAGATCATAGGCAAGGCTTAAAGGAATCCAGTTGTTTTAACAGTGCTGGAGGCAAAATGCTCTAGCAGCAATCACCTGTCAGAATGACTTAGGTTGGATTCTTTGCACCACACACTTTACTATAGTTACATGTCTTTCGTGTCCCTTTGTATCTCTGACTCAGTTTCCTCATCAGTGGTAATAGCAAAACTTGCTTTTTAGTGGGAGGATTAGAATCGATAATGTACATGAAATCAAATATATAAGTCAGCACCAATAAATAATAGTTTAACATCATTATTACTATAGTAAATGACCACTATCTGAAATGGGATATAAAAAAGAAAGTGAAATTACTAAATAAATACGAACATACAAAGACCTGACAATTTAGATACAATATACTGACTCTGTTTCAAAATAGTGTCTTCTGAAGCTTTAGTCAGAATATTATGGTGACATTTCTTCTAGATTTGTCATTGAGTTTCTGGGTTTGGGGAAGAACCTAGGCTACATGTTTCTCCTGGCTCTACAAAAGGCTGTGGCAATGGGTCCCTGAGTAAACCACCAGAAGAAACCTGAGGGGCGCCTCTGTTTTTCAGTTAATCTGTTTTAGCTCAACTGAGATTTAATCCTGAAAATCTAAATTACATTTAGAGCCTTTAAATTATTGTGAATATTTACACTACATGGGAGAATTACCAAAATATATTCGTTACTCATACAGTTTTCAAAAAACAGGAGAAAACCACCGTCTTCCAGTTATATTCATCTTCCTTTTATGTTTAATCTACTGAAGAATTCTAAAAATTGTTTTGTACTAAATTGCTTCCTTAAGTTTTAAGAGCCACCTAGTTTGGGCAGCCAACATTCTCCTTTATTTCTGTAAAAATCCTGCAAATTCACTCCCAGAAAGAAATGTAGAGAATACTAGACTATTTCACAGAAAAGGCTTGCTGCCCTCTCCTGATAACAAGTTAGTTATTATTCTTGGCTGAGCCTGTCCCAGAGAGTCTTAGGTGACCTGGAGTGGAAATTGCTAAATCTCAGGCTACTCACTGAGAATGTCTGCTGCTGTGCTAGGCACTGCAGTCCTCCAGAGCAGGCCTGTCAGCATCTTACCCTGCTCTGAGTAGGTCCACTGGGGAACCTGGTGGCGTGAGGTCATGTATCAGCCTCTAGCAGCAACTCCTGTCTGCAGCCCCACATCTTTCCCGCAGTAGAAAGGAACAAGTGTTACAGGGCGTGTCTGTAATCATTATCCCAAGGGCATGCTCCACAGGCATCTAAGGGTGAAAGGTACTGCCAGTCTGTTGGGTTTGTTATTTCCATAGAGTTACACAGGAAATAACACCACCAAAAATAACACATTCAAACTCAGAGGGCAGTCTTCCGTAAGTGTTCATAGGCACATGTCAAGCATTCTATACATACACCCAGTTCTTTGCTAAGCATGGTGAAATGTCCTTTTACATTGCAATTAATTATTAGCCAACATTGAATAATTATCGGTGAGAGGGTAAAGGGCAAGTGAAATAAAAATAGAGCTGGTTTATTTTTAGAAAGGCACTATTTTAATGTGTTGATTAATCAGATAGGTGTTCAAAAGCATTTGTCAGAGTCAATTCACAGAAAATCTCTTTTACATGCAGGTGACAGCCAAAGAAAGAAATAATAGCCAACACATTTACAATTTCAATTGCAAAAATTGTCATATTTTTGAACTCATGTGGGTATTTGAAAATATTAGATCCTACTAGGTCCAGTTAAAGCTTTTAATTCTATAATGTTTCAGACTACCAGCTGACCACTGCTCAGCATCCCCTGGACTCCAAGGGCTTCATCTAAGACATCTAAGGAGAGTGTCTGCCTGCACATCCCACTAATGCCTATGACTGCACCGCTTGAACCATGAGGTTATTGAACAGAAAGCAAATCCTTTTCTGAAGAGCCTCCAAGAGGCAGATATTTCAGTTAATTTCAGCTCCCCGCCAGCTCAGAAGAATGATGCTGTGCTGTGTGCTGTTCCCATGAATGCTACACGCAGGGCACTGCTCAGTGACTCAGCCTTCCAGGAAGCCAGTCAGGGTTTTGAAGCTGCATCATCCCTTTCATCCTTGAAGTTCTTTTGGATTTCATCAATGGCATGGAGGGATATTTTTAAAACAATGGAGATTTTTCAGGACTGGCAAAAGGGCTCCCCCTCGTCACAGTGCCAAAACCATCACAAACATAAGTTATGTTAAAAAAAAAATCCTAAACTAAAAATATCTGGTACTTAGGGAACTAAAAGACATCTCATGTTTGCTATCATTCCCATCAGAGCTCAGGTCAACGGACAGAGATCAATATCAAAACAAACTTGCATACTTAGAGCATAAATTCAGATAAATGCTGGAGAAAGAACTTGTAGATAGAAGAACCATCATGCCTAAAACAAAAAATTCTGTCCAATGGTTGTTTCAGTGAACTGACTAGCCTTCATAGAAACAAGTTTATTCTTTTCAAACTAAAGTTAAAAGATATTTGGTGCTTCACTCGAAAGTTTCTATTTAGTGATTTTGAGGTAGTGATTTAGAACTCTTTAGGACCATAGAAAACCATTTTTCTTCTAAAATTTCATCTTAATCCTAACTTAGAAAAAATAGTAAGAAATTAACAAAACAAAAAGTTAACAGTATTATTCACATATATAAATAATGGGCCATCATGGTATCTGATTTTGATAAAAGAAAAATATACTCTAGCATTATTTTTCCAAATTCTGGCACTCTATTTTTGCATACCTAGACAGACACTAGAGTCTCATGGATTTTAGTATAAGAAATGCTAGTTTGGAGTACATTTGATGTCATTCAAGTAAAAAAATTAGGGAAGTAGATTTCAAAATAGGTAGCATAAAATATAAAATTATTGAATGTTGGAGCAAGAAGATCACCTAATGCCCTAGTAGTTCTTAACGTTGCTTGGGTCATGGATCCCTTTGGACCCGATAAGAGCTTACCTTCTTCCTCCCTAGAAAATATAGACTGTTTTTTCTTATATGATTAAAACAATAATATGAAAGTTAACCTTAGTCCAGAAGTCCTAATAGCCCAAGAACAGAAATGTCAAATTCATCTCTGATCATTAGTTTGTAATTTTCCCTTGCCCTTTTAATTCCAATAACACAGAAGCTGTAAAACTGCTTGTCATCTGACTTTTTATGTGTCATTACCCAATTGAGTTTCTTATATTACAGATAAGGAAATTGAGGCACAGAGATATTAAGAAACTTTTCCACAGCAAAAAGAAAAAAAAAAAAAAGGAAATCTGCTAGTTGTTGAGCTGGTATTCAAATTTAGGTAGCTGATTCTAGTGTGCATGTGCTAACCACAGCACATACTGTGGCTAACCACGCCTACACTCATGCTCAAAACTATCCTATGTTAGGTCTTATTAGCATCCCCATTTTACAGATGTGGAAACTGAGGTATAGAGTGGTTAAGTAACCTGCCAAAGGTGGCAAAACCAGCATCACTCTCAGCCAATCTGGTTCCAGAGGTAGAAACTAAACCAACACACTGCCCTTCACATGCCTGTGTGTGAGTTCGCACACCCACACAATACATGAATTTGTACTTATGTATCATAGAGGTCAGGGTAAGCTGAGGATACTCATGATGAATGGGATTAGATATGACTTTTTCCTTCTTACTTTCTTAGTTTTCTAATTATTTTGTTTTAAGCAAGTATTATTTTACAATAAAAATTATAAATATTATTTTTAAAAAGCACACAGGTTAATAACTTAAAATGTGTTCGCTGGTGAAATGTCCAACCTTATGGAATAGGCCCCTGAGGTACAGAAATGGTTTTGATGGCATAGGATGGAGCCTTGGGAATGTCGTGGGAGAGAAGGAGTGGCCAGTTAGGGATTACACTCAGGAGTAAGGAGACTGCATTTGGGATGCTCAGCCGATTGGACGGTGGGTTGAGTGGTCCTCTGGGCAGTGAGAAGAGAGGCCAATAGCACTGGCACAAGAGGACAAGCAAGTTGTTCTAAGTAAACTCTCAAATGAACTGAGAGATAAAAACTCTAAATTTGGACTGCTTCACAATTTGCCTAAGGCTGGCCCTACTCAGGCCTTTGCCAGCTGTTGTTTTTCTTCTTTTAAGACTCTGATCTGCAGGAAAACAGTCCTGATTTCACAAAACTTTAACAGAATTTTTATAAATGCAGATTTGGGGCTCCATATCCACAAAGTTTTCCATCCTTTATTTTGAGAATCTGCATATTTAACAATGATCCTCCCCAAGGAATGGCAATGCAAACGTCCAAACACAATCCTTTGTGATATATGTCTTCACAGGGTGAAGTTATTGTCTGACACTGTGAGATGAGAGCTGGGAAAAAAAAAATAACCATAGAACAGGAATGCAAATTTTCTAAAACATAGAACACTACTCCTCTCCTCTCTTTTTCTCCATATAATTGAAAAGACAATCAATCAAATTGATTGTTTTCCCATTGTTTCAAATGGTTGCTTGATGTAATTACTGAACTGAACTGGTAGTTTGGGGGAATAGGGGAGATTCAGAGAAGGTTGTGTAGAAGTGGAAGTCTACCTATGTCAATGACCTATTTTAGCATTTTTGTCTATTAACTGGCTAACAACTGGCTTGGAAACTCCTCCAGCTGAGGCTTTGTTAGGCTTTGTTGAAAAGAAAGTAGGTGATTCATTTAATTGTTGCTGTGGTTAAAAAAAAAATAGGCTATTGATTCCTAAATTTCTACTAAAAATATTGCTAAATTAAATATAGGTTATTGTCTTAATCAAAATAAATAACCCACAGCTTCCCTATTGCTTTACCTGTATTCAAAACTTCGGGCTGGGCATGGTGGCTCATGCCTGTAATCCCAGCACTTTGGGAGGCCGAGGTGGGTGAATCACCAGAGGTCAGGAGTTCGAAACCAGCCTGGCCAACATGGCGAAACCTCGTCTCTAGTAAAAATACAAAAAAAAAAAAAAAAAAAAAAAAAAAAAGTTAGCTGAGTGTGGTGGTTGGGCGCCTGTAATCCCAGCTACTTGGGAAGCTGAGTCAGGAGAATCGCTTGAACCCAGGAGGCAGAGGTTGCAGTAAGCCGAGGTCGCACTATTGCACTCCAGCCTGGGTGACAGATCGAGACTCTGTCTCAAAAAGAAAAAAAAAAAAAAAAGTTTGAACAACAAGGTTATGTTAGCATTTATCAGAAACTAATGATAATTTATGTGGTATTAAGTAGGGTAGTATATTGAATGAGAAAGAATACTGTAGTTTGAGTTCTTTGGAGGACCTTCAGTTTATATTTTATTTGCAATTATGCTTATGCTAATTATTTCTGCTTACTTTGTCACTAAAAGCTAGTTAAATGTGATTCTCAGATTTCATTTTCAGTGTTTTTATTAGAATGTGGTCTTTTAGGATTTAAACCTATTTTCATCTTGCAAGTATATATTTTAAAAGTGATTCATTTAAATATTCTGCTCAGCAAATAGCACAAATGTTATCACTAAATTATTACAATAGTAGCTATTAACTTCAATAAGTAAAATAACAGTTCCCTATTATATAATGTATTTTTAAAAAAATCACTCTGTGCGGTGCATGTATGTGGAACAAGGTGAAGACTACCTATCTCATCATAGAATTCCTCAATTAAGAAAAATGTGCTCTTAATTACATCCAATGGCATCATTTTCATGAAGATAGATTAATAACAAGTGACTTATTTCAGTGTCTCAAGTTTTCAAGTTTATGCATCCATCTACTTCACAGCATCCCTCTCCATGGGCCCCAAGCTGATTCTCGTTATCTTTGCTTGGCCTATCCATTCTCACAGTAAAAAGCCATGAGAGCCATTATTTTTTAGGAAATGTGACCCATTATCCCCAAATCATTGGGAAAATCACCCTACTCAATAGGTCCTTTTAGCTATCCCTAATATCTTGTTGATTTCTCCTTTAACCTTCTTACTATTCCAGTGAAAATGGAGCAATGCATAACTCAATAAACTCTAATTCAACCTGTCAAATATCCCATTCTTCACAAATTCTGTTCAAGAGTCTGTGGGCCTTTTCCAACTACAATCCCTGCACACCCATTCTTAGCATTAGTCATCGTACTTTTAGAGGACCAGTTTATAAGTTTGATCATATCAATCTTGAAATCTAGGAACCAAGAACCGAACTGAGAAGCTCTTATATCCACACTCAGGAGCTCATCTTCCTTGATTACCTTGGGCTCCTTCATGAGTGCCTCACTTGTGTAGAATCTCACCATGATACTGCTCATCACACCATTTTATTATCCGGCAGTGAAAACATAAATTCATATCCTTTTAATGCTCACAAAAGGAGTTGATTTCAGTTGATTTTTAGGAAATTTGGTTAAAGTTTAGTTGGTTATTGATTATCCTGTTCTTCAAAAAACACATCATTAGACATACTTTTAAAAAATCAGGGAATAATCTTACCTTATAAAGACAAATGACTCATGTTCCTATGAGTTTGGGGGAGGGTTACTAACCTTATTATCTTGTGAACTGTTTGGAATTACCTTTGAATACTCTATACAGGGATTTCTGTCAGAGGCCTAAGAACTCCTTGTCAGGAGAAGGAAATGGTAGAAATCAGATGAATGGGTGAAGTATGACCATTAGAAACCACCCTCTATATTCCTGCACTGCCTATTTTGACATCAAACATAACAAACTGTCCTTTAGGAAACAGAAAAGGCAGAGCTGAGGAAATGAGAGGCACCTCTCTTGTCTTTAAGAAAATATCTAATTGGCAATTTCTGGTAAATAGGTTCTTGTTTGTCAGGTATTAGCCTGAAATTTTGCTTGAATTGTTTCTCCCTAGGAAATGAAAGATGTTCACTTCTTACTTGTTTTGGAAAGACAGACACTTAAAAAGATTATAATGGCTATCAATTTAAACAAACAGATGCTTTTAGTGTCTTTGTGAATAACACGATTGAATTTGCAACCATTATTGCTTGCCAACAAAGCATAAATTCCCATGTTGCTTCAGTACTTGCACAGTGTTTGTTCTGGAGCCTCTATTCAATATCAACCAGTGTATAGTAGTTCCTCCATGAGAGTCTCTTGTAAAAACTTATATTCATTCTTGTTATTTTATCTGAGTGAATAGCTACTATTGTAATAATTTAGTGACAACATTTCTGCTAATTGCTGAGCAGAAAGACAAAGACCAAAGAAATTCTCTTGAGACTGGTATCCATTTTCTCTAATTTGAAAGACATTTACTAATTTTGTTAGATTCCACCATGAAGGCAAAAGGAAAATATATCTATTAGCTGTCACAGTGGCTTAAAACAAGAAATTATTTATTATTTTTAACAAATCTGAGGGGCAACTGGTGTTTGGTTGATCTATGTTGAACTGTGGATGCTTATGTGACTGTCAGATAGACTCAGACATATATGTGAGCTGGAGCATCTCCATTCCACATTCTCTCTCATCTTTCTCCTGGGACCAATGATCTTTCCTGGGTGTGTTCTTCTTGTGGAGATGGAAGATGTGGAAGAAAACAAGCCCAACACAAAAGCACATTTTCAAGTCTCTGTCATGACAGTTACTGACATCCCATGACTGAGGGCAAAGACAAGCAGTGGGGCAGGTCCTCCCACCCTTGATGGGAGGGCTCAGAACAAATACATAGATATAAGGAGTAGGGATTTGGGGTCAGATGATACATCCTACCACAGAGAGGTAGGATAGAGGGAAATTCTAGGCCCTCCAGTCCCTTTGCTCCAAATAATCACCGTAGTTGAGACTTGAACTATGAGAGCATCAAGTAGGAATGCCAGGTCAGCCTCAGCTGCTGCACAAGTGTCTAAGAACATTCGTTTATCTCTCAGATGCCCACATATCTATGAAATGCACCCATTTCATATCATGAGCCAAGGTAAAATTCAGAATCACTGAAATATTTGTCTTTGCATAGAAAGAGTCCCATATGGAAACAACCCAGCCTGCCTGCTTGACTTCCTGCCTGCCTGTATGCCTCCCCACTCATTCTCTCTTCCTTCCTTCCTTCCTTCCTTCCTTCCTTCCTTCCTTCCTTCCTTCCTTCCTTCCTTCCTTCCTTCCTCTCTCCCTCCTTCCCTCCATTCTCCCTACTTCCTGCCTGCCTATGGGTCTCCCTCCCTCGCTACCTGGTCCGTCCCTCCCTCCCTCCCTCCCTCCCTCCCGCCCGCCCTCCCTCCCTCCCTCCCTTCCTTCCTTCCTTCCTTCCTTCCTTCCTTCCTTCCTTCCTTCCTTCCTTCCTTCCTTCTTTCCCACCTTCCTTCCTTCTGCTCTCCCTTCTTTCCTTCATTTCTCCCTCTCTCCCTTATATTTCTTCAATTGTGATATTTTGAGTATCTAGTTAATGAGGTCTCACTTGATGATAATAGATTTTTTTAGCTGTTCCTCACCTATGTTCCTCAGCATAAATTTTATGAGTCTTAGAAACAAAGTCTGACTGATAAATTTATCGGTGCATCAAACTCATTAAGAAATGTCTTCTAGTTTCATCTTCAAAAATGTTACTAGTTCTAAAGTTAGTAGTTGATAGTTCACACAAAAACATCAGTATTGATTCAGGAATGAACTTGCTCATCAGGGAAATAAATCTTGAAGATTTTAGTCATAATTTATTTATAATCTCTCCCTATGTGATATTCAGAGATGAAATTTGAGGTGAAAAAATTCAAGTATTCTTTTTCATATATTTTGAAAATATAAGAGACTTTGAAGTGTCCTGGGAGCTAGCATCTTGAAAAGAGGAATAAAAAATGATTTCTCTGGAGTTAGGAAGGTGCTAGTCCATCACCCAGAAACCAGTTAAAGAGATAAAGGTGATTTATCAGAAAGCACAACAAAAGTGATAACAATAAAATATTATTCTCCATACCAAGCAAGATACAGATGTCTCCTGCTCTGGACAAATGCATGATGTGTAAACCCAGATTGACCAAGGGCATAAGGCAGATGTAGATCTGTAGCTTTAGCACTCATGGCCAAGGTGGTCCACTTGGTGTAGGCCCTCGGCTGATTGCTGATTTTGCAGACTTGCTGGGCATTTCATGAATCTAAATTTGGGAATAAGATTTAAAATCTGGCAGATGATGAAGAGATTGTATGGGGAGCTAGGACTCTCTTGTATGTGACATAATCAATGCTGAAGTTAGTTCATTATACCATTCCTCATATTTCCAAATCTGTGATGCTTAGGACATTATCTAGTGCCTTTTACCAAGTGGGTGGGATGTAGAAAAAAAAAGAAAATCTGATTAATACTCATTTGCTTTGAAATATAAGCTTTTGAAATAATATTTTAAAAAGAGGACTAACATTCAAGATTTCATGTAAAAGTTTGAAAAAACGCAGTTTCAGTACTTGGAAATGAACATTTTGAGACTCCTTGTTGACTTCCCTTGTATTTTAATATATTTCTAGGGAGATGTATGCTTCTGCATTGCTTCCCCATTATTTACTTAAGTTGAAACTTCAGCCAGATCCATTATTTTCCTTCTTTGGCACATTATGCAAATTAAATGCAAAATTCAGTGATGAGAGGAAAAGGTCTCAGTGCATTGAGCAGATGCCACGTTGGTAATAGAGTAAGGCAATTACAAAATTACTTGCAGCAACTATGACTGTGTATTTTCCTCTATTCTGAAAAGAAATCTTTCATGCACTCATCACTACAAGATTTATTTTTCCATTGATGTGTGGGAGATTTGTGCATTTAACTGTCGTACACATTGATGAGAGAAACACGCACCTACTGAAATAATTTTTTATAGATTACTGAGACATTTAATTCTGACTTTCTTTTCCACTAAAATCATCCTTTGTAATAGTTTTCTCTTCACTCGTATTGTAAGTATGAACATCAGAATGGCTCAGTAAACTGGAAGAGCAAAACCATGTCTGTGTGTAGAATTCCAATGCCAAAAGAGATATAATACCACTTCTCTTCTACTTCTATAAATAAAGGCAATAGCAAAGTCATTAACAAGAGCAAGGGGTGAATTAAATGATCTCTAAGGTTTTTTTCCAGCTAAAAGTGATATGATTCTGATCTATTATTAGGAAATAGTGGTATTGAAGTAGAATTATGAGCTCTATGTTCAATCTACTTTTCGCATTGGATTGTCATCTCATTTTTGGAGGGTAATTTTCTTTTGATTCTCTAGTCCTAAGCTGTAATATGTCTTATAGTTGTCATATTTTAATGAACAAACCAGAAAAAAAGATTGCCTGAATCATATGTAATTTTTGTTCAATCCAAGGGCAATATCCTACAATACTTGACTCATAGTTTAAAATGATCATTTTTATTGAGTTCAAATTAAGTCTTCTGTAGATATAATTATGTGAATCAAAAATATGTATTTGCGTGAAGAAATGCTCTTTCTTTTCAGATTTGTTTTCAAAAAAATGTTAGTCTCATATTGAATGGCAATAATTTCTTCTTCCTGCCTCCTAAGAATACATTGAGGATATAAAATTATGAGACTAGAATGTTCTCATTTCAAAAACATTCACAGTAGGCATTGGCCCAATCAAGAATTGTGAATGTTTCATATTTAGAGAATGGGTAGATTATTAAATATAAACTATGAAAATTTCTACCCTTCTGGATTTTCTTTGGGATATAATCCTCTGGTTTTAAAAATTAATTTTAGTAATGGATTTTCACAAGTTCCCTTGGAGAGCACGCTTGGAACATTTTTGCGAAATACACTCTTGAGGTTTTCCTTCTAAATTTCATCACTCATTTTGACGTTCAGATTTCTCAAGTATTTGTTATTATGTGTATCTTTGTAAATAAAAGTGAGGCTTAAAAAGCTTGACTTTGTATTAGGATGGAACCTTGTTAAAAGTACAAGTACACATGTGCTGACAGCAGCTAGAGGAAACATGATAATGTGGAAAGAAACAGAAGTCCAAAGACCTAGGGGTACATCAAGTTCCATTATTTAATTGTCATCTTTGTCTTTGCTACTCAAAGTATGGTCCACAGACCGTTTGCATCAGCATTGCCAGGGAGCTGGTTAGAAGGGAGAATCTCAGGCCCCTTCTAGACTTACTGGATCAGAGCCTGCATTTTGGCAACATTTCCAGGAACTCATATACACACTCAAATTTGCCAGGCTCTGAGCTCTATAATCTCCAGCACTCTGATTTCTCCAGGTCCCTCTTTTCTCATCTTTGAAACAGAGTAATTTCTACCTCACAAGTCCAGTCGAGAATTAAATACAAACATGTAAAGCTGCTGTGTTCGGTGCCTGGCATACATGGCTGTCCCCCATGCCTGCCAACACACACCTTCAAGCAAGACAACCTGAGAGAGACTGAGTGGGAGAGAGAGTGAATAAATGTTAATAACTCACATTAGAGTTGGCATTTGTTCTTTTTTTTTTTCTTTTTACTTGTCTCTATTATATAGGGTGACTGTGTATTAATTGTGCAATACCTTTGCTTTTAAATAACACTACTGGGATAAAAGTTAGATTCTCATCTCACATATTATTTCAAGATAAGGTTCAAATACAGAGTTTTAAAGACCCAATTATAGAAATAGAATCGACATAAATCCAGAGGAAAATATCCTGAATGCTTATATAATCTTGGATGTTTAGGGTGACACCCTCTAAGCACAAATTCAAAGGAAGAAATCATTAGGGAAAATACTGACATATTTGAGTATATATATGTTTTAAAATTTAAGGAATGAAGATAATTAAAAAGGAAATCACAAATTGAAAAAAACTATATGCATGGACAAAGAGTTGATAAATTTAATATATAAACAGATTTTACAAGACAATAAAAGGATAAGCATAGTGACTTTAAATAGATATAAGACATTAATAGGTGGACATATCAAAAATGTCAAGTAAACATGAAAAAATTAGTTTTACTACTCATAAAAGACATGCAAGTGAAAACAACCAAGATGCCATCTCCAGTCTATCAGATTGCTCTAAAAATGAGAAAGTGCTCATAGCCTGTTTTCCCAGTGAAGGAGATTCGGTCTTGGCTAACATATAAATTGCGACAATATTTATTGGAAATTCTTTGGCTATATCTATCACTATGAATTTATGCATACATTTTTCACCCAATAATTATACTTTTGAGAAGTTATCCTAAGGAATTCATCTAAAACTGAAATGATATATGCTCAAAATTTTCATTAAAGAAAACCACCAAACTGTACCACAATGGGAACTATTCATAAATATGTAAATTATGTCCATATGATAGACTACTATGCACCCATTAAATCATGTTGTAAACAATATTTTTATTGAAATTTTTTATTGAAACCAAAAAAGAGCAAGATAAACTCAGTGTACATAGCATGTCATTTTTGCAAATATGTATGCAAATGTGTAACATGGATATTATTAAGATTGGAAGGTGGTACACTGAAAGTGAATGTTAATTCTTCAATTCTAGGGGTTTTTTCCCCAAATTTTTGCCTGTTTCTGCCCTGCCTCTTTGATTTTAACATTGAGCATACATTTATAGTTTAAAAACTGTTAAAAGCAGCAGTTAGATATAGCTTAAAAATAATTTTAATAGCACAGGGAAAATATTTTATTAATGCTAGTTAAATTAGATGAAAAATACAACATTTTAATGGCAGAAATATTTCAATTTTATAACACATGCATAGAAAACCAAAAAGAGTAGTTAGCTCTAAATATGAGAACTGTGGATAAATTGTATATTCTTTACTTTTTATTTAAAAATTTTTATAGTTAGCATTTATGATTTTTATAACCAGAGACAAATTACATTTAAGACCCCCTTCTAAACGTATTTGCTTATTTTCAATCTCAAACTGTGTATTTGCATGGCCTCTATATTTCCAATCTAATTTTACAAACATTAAATTTCTCTTGAAATTCAGTGAAAAATTAACAGAGTTGAAGTTACACTTCTGTGTGGCATTTAAATTCCTCCTCCCAGAATACAGTCACTGTTCTGCAGTACAAAGGAGTCCTTCATATCACGATTTTCATTGTGTCTAAGAGGCATGTGTTTCCACTTTGTCATTATTTGGTCTGAAAGGATTTTTCTTCTATTTTGCTGCTGTTTTTGTACAAGACATATAAAGAAAGGTGTTAAGGGAGTGTTAAAGATAATCAAGGTGTTAAGGAGAAGAGCCCGGGGAGAGAACTCTTAATCTTTTCATCTGGTCCAGTTGTCAAAGTCTTTTGTCTTTAGCCGTCACTTTTTTCATCAGAGACATATGATCTATTAAATATGGGAGCAAGAACCACAGATTTAGCCTGTGCTTGTTTGGAAACCTCCCCTAAAATACTACCGAGTGACTCTTATTTTTTTCCTGTCTCTTTTTCTGTTGCAAACTGATTGTCCACTATTACCTGGAAAGGGGACTCAATTTTTAGAAACTGTCCTGTGCACCTCTTAATTAGTTACCTATTGCTGTATATACCCAAAATTTAGCAGCTTAAAACAATAATGAAATTTTATTATGCCCACAGTTTCTTTAGGTACGTAAGAGACACTTAGCTGGGTGATTATAGCTGACTCTGTCATGATATTGTAGTCATATACATCAGGACTGCATTCTTCTGAATACTTGATAGAGCTGGGAGATTCGCTTCCAAGATGGCTCCCTCACATGGCTGGCACATTAGTACTAGCTGTTGGTGGGAGTCTTCAATTCTTTGTCGGGGGGTCTTCTCCATGGGGCAGCTTAAGGATCTTCATGGTATGTGGGCTGTTTCACAAAGTGTGAGTGATCCACAGGAGATTAAGGTAGAAGCTGCAATGTCTTTTATGATAGAGCCTCAAAAATCACATAGTGTCATTTCCAAAGTATCCTTTTGTTCTCACAGGTCAGCCCTACTCAGTGTGAGAGAGAGGAAGGGAATACAGAAAAGAATGAATTCCCAGGGATGAGTAGGATTATTTTGGGTGCCATCTTGGAGGCTGGCTACTAGTAAAGAAGACTGCTTCCTGGCCCTCAGTGATTTACTTCCATCTCACATGCAAAATACATTCCCTTTATTGTGATCCCCAAGAGTCTCATTCTATTATGGCATCAGCTCAAAGTCCAAGATTTTATCATCTAAGACAGGTGTACTAGTTGTCTTTGCTGTCTAACAAATAATTTCAAAAATGGAGCAACTTAAAATAATGCCCATTTATATGTCACACCTCTGTAGGTCAGAAGTGTGGGCAAAGGGTAGCTGGGTTCTTAGCTCAAGGTTGAAACCAAGGTGTTAGCCATGTCTGCAGTCCTTACGTAGAGCTGAGGGTTCTCTTTCAAGCTCATCCAGATTGTTGACAGAATTCAGTCACTTGTGACTGACTGACTGGTGTTCCTAGAGACCACCTGCCATTCTGTACTACATAATCCTCTTCACAATATGGCAGTTTACTCCTTCAAGGCCAGCAGAAGAATCTTACTACTGCTTGGATTCTTTGACTTCATTCGACCCTGACCTCTAAACCCAGATTTAAAGGTTTTATATGATTATATCTGGCCCACCAGCAAAATAGTCCTTTTTATTAACTGAAAGCCAGCTGTTTAGTAACCTTAATTATATCTGGAAAAAAAAAAAAAAAAAAACCAGAATCAAAGGAGTGGTATCTCATCATATTCACAGATTCTATCCACACTTCAGAAGTGGAAATTACACAAGGTCTGAACATGAGAAGATGGGAATCTTAGAATCAATCTAACATTCCAGGTCTATGTGCAAATAAGATCAATCTCTATTAGTTTACTGTTATGGAGTAATTAATTACTCCAAAACTTAGTGGCTTAAAACAATAGCGTAACTAACTTCTCAGTTTCTATGGGTCAAGAATTCAGAAGCATCTTTCTTGAGTGGTTCTGGCTTTGGCGCTCATATGAAGTTGCAGTTAAGAAGTCAGTTGGGGTGATGGAAATATAAAGGCTTGACTGGGGCTGGAGGATGTGCTTCAAAGGTGATTTACTCACATGATGATCAAGTTGGTATTGGCTGTTGCAGCGAGGTCTCATTTATTCTGCAAATGAAATGCTCTCCAGGCTGCATGAGTGGCTTCATAACGTGGTTGCTGATTTACATTGGATGCAGAGATCAAAGAGGGTGAGGGGAAAGCGGCAACGTACTATAGGACCCAACTTCAGAAGTTCCACATCATTGCTTCTGCCCTATTCTGCTGGGCAATCCTGATACCATATAGGAGGTGCCATGAATAGCAGGCGGCAAATATCATCTGGACTTTCTTGTTAGCCTCAGTTAACAACAACAAAACAAATATTTTAAAAAATAAAGGAAAGAGATTTCTGGAATATTTCCATTCTCTGTCATGCCCACTGCCATAGTCTATTCAAGTTCTCATCTCCTATTGGACCTCTGCGGTAGCTTTATAACTGCTGTCCTTGTTTCCAATGTCATCCCTTTCAAAACGCTTCAAATAGCCTCCTTAAAGGCATGACACCTCCCACGGTTATAACCCTGCAGGTAAAGGCACTTGAGGACATAATCTGTACCCACATATCTGGCGTCATCCCTTTCATTCCCCTTTACCTCCCCCAACTATTTTTGTATTTCAGTCATGCTGGACCTCTTAATGTTTCCCCAAAACATCCTAAGCTCTTTTATGTCTCTATGTCTTTGCGTTTCCTGTTCTCTCGCCTGAAATAAGAACGACAGATAATAGTGATTATTGCAAGTCCTAAAATCAAGGTGCTAAATCACACATTGGATGGTTCAATTTTATTCTTTTTTTTTTTTTTTTTTTTTTTTTTTTTTGAGACGGAGTCTCACTGTCACCCAGGCTGGAGTGCAGGGGTGCTATCTCTGCTTACTGAAAACTCCGCCTCCTGGGTTCACGCCATTCTCCTGTGTCAGCCTCCCAAGTAGCTGGGACTACAGGCGCCTGCCACCACGCCTTGCTAATTTTTTGTATTTTTAGTAGAGACGGGGTTTCACCGTGTTAGCCAGGATGGTCTCGATCTCCTGACCTCGTGATTCGCCCGCCTTGGCCTCTCAAAGTGCTGGGATTACAGGCGTGAGCCACTGCGCCCGACCGGTTCAATTTCATTCTTATCACAACCCTTTGTGGTAAATCTTATTGCCATGCTCATTCTACAAATTGGCACTCCTAACCCGATGTGCATAATGGTTAAAAACATAGACTCAAGAAAAGTTTGGAGGTTCTGGCATAACCCTCTCTGTTATTCTCTATGCAACTAGCTTAAACATAAAAACTTTTATTATTCTAATCTATTAACCAGTTTTCAGTGTGTCTGACCAAATCAGTTGAATTTTATTTTTTTGAATGTGTGTGTGTGCGTGTGTGTGCGCGCGCGCGCATGTGTCAGTATGTACATGTTAAAGAGTAGAGGGAGGAAGTTGATAATCTGACTTTTCATTTATTTCTCCTGGGACAAAGGAAGTTTGGATATGTCAGACTGGTGGCTAATCAACACATTAATCAGTGCAAATCTCTAGTATGGATAGAGGTATATTTTACTCCCCTCTTTCTTTCCAAACTTCTTTACAGTCTCATGACCAACTTATTGACTTTATATTGCCAAGTAAATATATCAACTGCCCATATGTATAGAACCCAGACAATGAGAACACTGCCTAAATATTGTGTTTTCTATACTACTTGCTTTTAGCAACAAATCATAGCACCCACCCTAACTTTAAAAATTCCATGTCATCCAACTTCAAACTATAACAAAAATTGAGATTTACAGAAGAGTTTCAAAACATTTTTGTGCATTAGACACTTCAGAAGTGATCTCTTAAAAACAAAACAAAATAAATAATAGGCAAAACGCCAGAAAACTTCAGGTACCCAACTGTGAACTCTCTTTTGTCCATATATGATTTGGAAAATTGAGAAAATAAATTCATTTCTATTACTCTTAATGCTGGGGAAAAAAAACTCACTGGTGGTAATTTAATAAATTTGACCTTTAGGAAAAATCAGACTGAAGCTCATCCTTATATTTTTTAAAACAGGTAAATAAAAAATATAAATAAGAGAGATGAGTGCAGCTCACAGGGGATGCTCGTATTTTCTAGGAGCCTATGGTTATAAACAATGAATTTCATGAACATACAGCACATTTCTACATGAACTCCTTTTCTTTACAAGTTATTTATATTTTACTGGAAATATTAAAACTTCATGTCTCTTTGTTGCTCATTGTTTCTTTAAATTTTTATTTTTATTATCAAAGTCATGGTTCAATAACTCAAAATCATATAAAATGAAACAGTTTCAACACCATCCCATACTCAGTATGATCTCTATTAAATAATCATTTGTTTCTTGAAAAAGCATTCTACACTTTAATTTTTTTAGTGTTCCAGATGACCATTTAAACCAAATGTTTAAATGAATGGTTAATGAGTCTTTTATCTTATTTCTTCCACCTGCCTACTGCCAAAAGGTATGAATTTAATACATTTTAGATTTTAAACAGTTGTGTATCTTCTGCTTTACAACGGATATTTCTATTCTAATGGATGTATTATCTTCTTTTAAAAATACTTCCTATAGTAGCCCTCCTAAGGGGTGTGAAATGGTATATCGTTGTAGTTTTGATTTGCTTTACTCACTCTTAATACCATTGTGATAGGTTATTTATTGTTAAAACTGTGATATATTTTCCTTTATTTTCTACACATACATAGATATATGCAGTTTGGTAATCTGTATTTAATCGCATTAGAAAGGTATTTTGCTATGTCATTAAAAATTCTTGTGAACATCATTCTTAGTGGCTACAAAAACTTAGAGAAAGACAGACATGTCCTAATATATGGGTGTGTATATTTTAACTGAATATTGGCATACCAAAATAATGGATTTAATGCAACCAGCAATGATAATGCTCAAACAACAGGAGTGCTATGAAGACAATGAAACAGGTGAGTTGTCAGAACACCTTCTGTCATTACATTAACTTTTTTAAGCATTAACTTCACTTGAAATTACAATAAACAAGATAAGTACAAGCATTAGGCAATTTGACCTATCAAATATCCCAAAGGCACAATCTATCACTAGCGGGTCTTTATGCAATTAGGTGACCAGTGACTCTTATATTTTAAAGGTTTTAAAATAATAAAATAGCTTTAGGGGTAAAACTAGCCAGATTTTTTCATCAAAAACATGTTCACAGTTCAGCTAAGCCTTGCTTTCTTTTAAACAAGTGCCCTTTAAAATGCTCACCAATGGATTTAGAAATATCCCGTTGTAATCATTAAGATCTCAATTATATGTTATGAAATAAGAGGCATAATGAAATACTTGAACCTTCCTGTCCAACATAGCAGATATATTTTTGTATTTATGGTGTTCACACTAAAAAAGCTGTGCCAAGAAGCTCAAAATATTATTTGATGTTAGTGGTTTTGGAGCAGAGGAATTGGCATTGCCTTGATTTTTGTATAACTTGGCTCAGGCCAATGGTTTCAGGCAGGACTTTCAGAGCAGACTTCTGTCAAATTTGCCATATGGAGTTATTGGGCTCAGATTATAGAGGTTTTCCTGGTTGTTAGCCTGATTTTGGAATTATCAGTACTCTCCAGGATTTTTTCCAAAAACAAAGAACACGTTCAGAAGAAACTGACACTTCAGGAAGAAAGGTAGTTTGATATTTGGAAGGTTTAGATGGTCTCTAATATTTCTAAAAGGTACCATGACTCGTGAAGAACTTGACTGGTAAAAGAAAGGTTCCTGTTATCCCTGGAACACAGCTAACAGTCTGACATGTAGCCTTACCTGAACTGGTGCCCACCCTGTACATCTCACGCTTAGCATTCTGCACAGCCAGAGACCCTGTCAGTTATAGGCCAGCCTGAAGAATGATGCTGAATCCAACTCAGGGACTGAAATCTACTTTATAGCATTTAAAAATATTATAGATCCAACTTTGAGTTGACCTACTCTGCAGGATCATGGTGATTAGGTGTGAGATACAATGGGAATGAAGATCTGAAAACCTTTTGCAGAAGAGAAGGAGGAAGAGGAAGAAGAAATCCAATTTTTACAGGTTTCATATTCTGGACACTAGAAAACACTTGCTCCTCACAGCACTGAGTTGTATGAAAAGGCAGCTCAATTGTCTTTCCTTGAGCAACACCGTGTGCCTGGGTATTCCCTTCCATCTCTCACCCATGGAGTTCATGTTCCTGTTCTCATGTCGCCACCACTGTCAAAGAAATAGGCTCTGCCATTTCTCAAATTTTATGGAGAATTATCCTGATAAATTAAGGCAGAGATTGAAAACTCGCAGCCCTTACCCCAATTACAAATTTAATTTTTAAAATCCAGTGTTTTTTAAAAAAATCAAGGGAGTTTACATAAAAATTCGTATTTTCTGTTTCTCTCGAAAACAGCAAATCTGGCAATACCCTGCTCACATTCCCACCTACAAAGAATGCTGCACATTAAATGGTGGCTTTTCTTTAGGTGACTCTAATTCACTGGAGTCTCCATGTGATATTTTAGCATTTGCACCCTACTTGGCCCCTGTCGGCCTGGAGCTTTCTACTCCTCATGTGCATTATAGGACCCCATGCACATTGAAGATTCTTTCTCAGGCAGAGCAGACACCAGGCAAATATCTTCTGGTCTTAGGAGCAAGTCTTCTGAGAAGCAATGATGATGAATATCTTAAGTGATCTACTCAATGATTCTGAAAGTGTAAGAGCTAAACTACCTGTATCATAATCATCTCGGGGGCTTATTTAAAACATATATATTGTCCCACCTCAAACCTAAGGAGTCAGAATTTCTATGAGAAAGGGGGAATAGGAACATTAACAAGCATCCCAGGTGGTTTTTATGAAACACAAAGCTTGAGAATTATTGAATTCTTCCCCGATCTGACAGCTTTTCTCCTGGACAGACCCAATTAGAGGGAACTGATGGGTTTTAGGAAATACTGTAATTCTAGCTCATCAGTCCAGCAGTGCTGAAAATGCAGAATTTATCCTTATCAAAAGCCAATTAATGCTAACCTTTTCAGTGAGTGTCCAGTACCACCATCAGTAAGGCAAATAAATAGGCAGTTTTGCATATAATCTAGTGATTTTTAATTTACTTTTTTCCCTTACTCATCCTGAAAAAAGCAGGGAGTCACTGGGCTTTTGTATTTATTTTAGCTGCATTATTATTTTAACCCCTATCGTTAATGCAGAATTAAAATATCACCCTTCTATTTGCTTTTATTTCTGATATCTGAATGGTTTCAGCTTGACGCAATTAGCATGTAGAGCATGCTCACCTACTGTAATCTCCCAGATGAGTCACTCAGCTCCAGCACATAACTGCTTCTGGGATCCTGTTGGCTAACCAGGCTTTGAAACCCGGTGAAAAGAACTGTGTATTTTCTTCAGAAGTAATCCACAATGAGAAATTACCATAAATAGGCAGTTTTATTCACTCTAAGTGATTTTACAGTTTTTTACATAAAAACTGACAAGGCCGGGTAGCAAAATGAATCAGGTTGCGTATCCACACAGCTAATGCACACATGAATTATTCAATGAAATTTGCTTCAGTAGGTTTTTCTGAGTCACCTTGATGTGTGAACAGTTTCAGATAATACATTAAATGTTACACATTATGGTAAATTTACTATATTTTTGTTCCAACTACATCTTGTGTTGGCAAATCTGCTCAAATTTAAGTTTGTGTTGTGTTCACATGTGTTGCTATTTCCTGAGATGTCCCAATATATTTTAGCCATCAAACAAATAGATCTTCACCTCTCTGAGGCTCAGTATCCATACTTGTTTATCATGCAAGAGACATGCAGATGAGAAAATAGGCAACTGCCATTCTGTCTGTCATTGCTGTTTATGGAGGAAGTAAAAATGAGCTGGGACAATAAATAGGTGGGGCCAGGAAAGGATCCTTTAAGGAAGGGATCTCAAAGCTCAGACCTGAAAGCTGAGTGGAAGTTACCAGAGGAAGAGAGAGAGGGAATTGGTTTTCTTTTGCTGGATCAGAAACTACCACGAACTCGGTGGCTTAAAAGCAACATTCATTATCTCATATTTTCCCTGGGTCAGGAGTCAGGTGTGTATCAGAGTCTCCCGAGGCTGCCATCAGGCTTTTGCAGACGGCATTCATATCTGGGGCTCAGGGTCCTCTTTCAAGCTCCTTCAAGCTGTTGACAGAATTTAGCTGCTGTGGTTTTAGGACTGAGGTTCCCACTTTCTTGCTGATCGCCAGCCTGGGGCAGCTCTCAGCTCCTTGAGGCTGCCTGCAGTATTTAATCCTTTGGCAGATCCTCTCACAACGTGGCCACTTACTTCAAGACCACCAAGAGAATGTTCCTCTTCAGGAAGGACCCAGCTCCTCCTTATGGACATCTTCTGATTCAGTCAGGCCCACCCAAAATAACTGCCATTTTTGGTTAATTCAAATATCAACTGATATGAGATCCTTAATTACATCAGCAAAATCCCTCCACCTTCTCCACACATCGTAACCTAATCATGGGAGCGACCGTTCATCCTGCTCGTGATTAGGCTCACACGTAAGAGAAGGAGATCATATAGGACATGCATGTAGAGTATAGAATCTTGGGGGCCATCTTAAAATTATGCCTACCACAAGGAAGGATTTTCCAGGCAGGAAGAACCAGATATATGAAGGAAGCCTAAATGAAAAGATAGCAATTTCCAGTGTCTGAGGGTAAGGCTGGAGTGGTGACCTGGCCAGATCATGCACTGCTGGGTTTAATGGCCTATGCATACTCTATTATGCAATTATTAAAATACCTGTTTGCAAATAATATTTGAAATATTAAAAAATGGAAAACTGCATACCATAAAATATTAAATGGGAAAATCAGGATATGCATTTATATAACATGGTATCAGTTTCGGAAAAATATACGCATATCTTTTTTTTTTTTTTTTTTGAGACAGAGTCTTGCTCTGTCGCCCAGGCTGGGGTGCAGTGGCTGGATCTCAGCTCACTGCAAGCTCCGCCTCCCGGGTTTAGACCATTCTCCTGCCTCAGCCTCCCGAGTAGCTGGGACTACAGGCGCCCGCCACCTCGCCCGGCTAGTTTTTTGTATTTTTTAGTAGAGACGGGGTTTCACCGTGTTAGCCAGGATGGTCTCGATCTCCTGACCTCGTGATCCGCCCGTCTCGGCCTCCCAAAGTGCTGGGATTACAGGCTTGAGCCACCGCGCCCGGCCAATATACGCATATCTTAAAAGACTAGAAGTAAATACATCCATCTGTCAGCCATGGATACCTCTGGGTGAGAAAGTATGGATGAGTTAGAGATTCTTTGTCCCTTTGCTTAGTTCTAAAATCATCACAATAAATATGTATTCTCTTATACTAATATTTAATTAAAAACTTATTCATGGTACTTGCAAAAACAAATGAATTCGAGCAGTCTCTTTGAAGGAATCAAATTTTGTACTCCAGGTGTTTGACAGGTTGAAAAACAAGCTCAGGAATTAGCTGCACATGATCTGTACAAACATGGCGATCAGTCAGTGGAAATGAAGTCCAGCTTCAGCCATGCATGGTGAGTATAACAGACCTACTCTGATATGTTTCATCACTAAACAATGAGCAAGAGATCTAGTGTTTAAATTCTGAAGGCATTAAAGCAATTAACCTCCCTCTACCTTGATTTTTTTTATATATAAAAATTGAGGGGAGCAAAATTCCATTCTTGTCACAGGTCTCAACTTCAAGTAGTGTGCAAGCAAGTAGCCTGACCTCTTGCCTGTTAATTTAGCTCCCTCCTGGATGGGGTATTTAATCAGCTGTCCTTCCCAAGCACCCAGTGGACTTGAAGCTCACAATTAGACAGAGATGGCTGGAGGTGCCAAGTGCTATTTCATAGGTGGCATCACCTGTGTGCTCAGAGTTATAAACATAGGCAGCTTGCTACTGCCAAATCCATTACAACTTTCAGAGGTGTTTGCTTGGGAAGAGGAGGAAAGACTTTTTGAGAACCAGATGGGAGTTTAGAAATAAGTAACATTGACAAGCAAATCCTTCAGACACATCTTCAAGTTTCAAGAGAGCAGTTAACAAAAAAGAAAAATGTATTTTTAGAAATTGTTTGGGAGGTGAAAGGATTTTTCTAGGGGGAGTAGGGTAGGGAATGGATAGAGATTTTTTTTTTTTTTTTTTTTTTTTTTTGCTCTGTAATAGCTCAGAGATCTTTGAGTTGAAATATAACAAAATGTATTTCCTCTCTCCTGCTCCAAAAACTGAAAACCAAGTGCACTAGAAAATGTCAGAGTTGGCCACTGAACAGACCGTATTTCTAATTCATGGCAAGATGGCTAAAATAAAAATTCTTGAAATACATATTTTAAAATTAGATTTTGACCTTTGATAGGGCTTATCATGCTATTTATATTGTAGCAGAAGGAGCTGATTTTTCAGTAGTTGCCTCATCAAAGACATGACTCACATTTCCTTAAGCATTTACACCATATGTTTCCTGAGGTAAAAAATAAATAAATAAATTTTATATTTTTTATACAATTAGTGAAATGTGAGCAAAAAATATATGAAAACATTTTAAAAATACTTTGGGGAGCATGTGGTCTAGAAATGTTGATTTCTAGAAATTGAAATTATGTTAGATATTTGGCCAGTGTAGCCATTAGGTACATTTATGAATATAAATGAGAAGTAATCATTGTGATGTTCATTTTATCATTAAGGAAAAAAGCAGAATTAAAGTTTAGCAATGAAACAAAGGTACTATTGAAACTCACTTTATATTTGAAAATATGAATGTGAGTTTAAAAAGTTTTTGTTAAACTAACTGAAAAGAATCATTTTAACATTTAAAAAGAAAAATATTATTTTAAGTGACATTTGGTGACATTATTATATGTGTACAAGCTGTAACTATAAGATAATGAGATAAATTATGTGGCCAGTGGAAATTAAATTTATCTTTATGATTACTAGCAACAGGGACTACTTTATTCAACTATCTTTACATAATATCAAATTATTGTAAAATTTCTAGGAAATGCATATTCCATTTAAAATATGGAGAAGTACATACAGAAAATTATTAACATATGAAAATCAGCATCCCAGTTAAGGATCCCCAGTTTCCCACTTGGTGCTCAAATCACTTGATGTTTTATTTCATTGGTACTTTTTCTAGGGCGGTAGATTTAGGAACAGAAAACAGACTCGACACATGGAATACACTGAAATCTTGAGGAGGTGTGATGTTTCCCTAACCTTGGATAGGTGGTACCATCCTTACAGTCACCGTTAACTCTGCCTTAGACTCTCTACCTAATCATCCCCAAATCATTTCACTTCTGCCTTCTTAACGTTTTGAAGATGTCCTCTAAAATTTCAAATCCCACCATATCTGCCTCCGAACCCACCTCCCTGACTTTCAGTCTTGAAGCACCCTAACAAACCCGCCCAACCGGTGCATGTTCCACCTGGAAACCAGGGTGATCACTCTGAAATGCCAGTCTGATCAGTCATTTTCATACTTTTGAACCTTCAATAACTTCCTAGAACCTATTCCTGGAAACCATTCCAACATATCACCTTGGCAAAGGAAACCCTTTTCTTACCTGGCTCCTGCATATCCCTCCAGATTCACCTTTTGACACCTCCCCCGTCATCTCCCTGCAGTCCCCTTCCTGCACACACACAGAGTTTCAGTCTTGCCAAACTCTTTGCAGCTTCTTGAGTGGACCTTGCTCTCTGCACTACAATCTCTTTCTGCCTAGATGCATCTGGTTAACTTCTACTCTTTATTTAAGTCTTAACTCTAAGTAGATGTCAGTTTTGAGGATGCCCTCTCTGTGCCCACTTTGGAACTTGGGCTTCTCTGTTGTCCTATGTATTCCTCCCTCATAGCCCTCATCTCACTGAATTGTAATCATGTCTTCACTAGTGTTTCCTTTCTAGCATGATAGATTTTTGTATTGCCAGAGATCCCAACAAATTCCCCAGGTCCTAGCACTGTGACTGGAACACAGTAGGCATTTAATAATAGTTAACCAGTGAGTAAGTATATGTAATGAAAAATCTACCTGCCTGAGCATTATAAAATATGAAATTAATCTAAACTTTGCCACTTTCTGTAATATCTGTGTGTCAGTCACAAATGCTTTTGGCTGCAAGAAAACCCCACTGACAGTCTTTTAAAACAAGTAAGGAAGTCTAAAAGGAGTCAGTTGTTGGCCTTGTTTCAGTACAATGTTAAAGGCAGCATCTCAGTGCTTCTCTAATGGTCACAAAATTACTACTGTAGCTCCTTCCCTCACATTCACTTCCAGTTCAAGAAGCAGAATGGGAGACAGCAATAGCCACCCTGTTTCTTCTTCAAGAAAGCAAAGATATCTTAAAAGTCCCTACCATCCTTCATTTACTTCTCATGGGCTAGAATTATGTCAGTGTCAACCCCAAGTGCAAGAGAAACTAGGGAAATTAGTTTTAGTTTTTAGCATTCTCACACTCTATGTTGAAAATGAGTAAGAGACAATAATTTGGGGAATAGGTGTGGGATTAGTCAGCTAACAGTGTTTGCTACACTTTGGGACAAAACATTTTACCTCTCTTACTCTTTGGTTCTTCCATTGAGTAAAGAATTAGAATAAGTAATCTTTCTTTAAGAATCAATTTTCTCTCATCTGTAATTCCCATATATTCTTATTTCCAAAATGGAATTACCTTCTACACCGGATAGTGACTTCAAGCTTTTCCCCTGAATACTTCACATTTCAAGAAAGCACCATGTTACCAAGAAGCTCGTCCTTTTCAAGAACTCTATTTGCCATAATGTTCTCCCTAACAGGGGCTGAACAGTACATGCCCAGATTCCCTGCCTCTGACCTCACCACACCCTCTTCTGTGTGGCGATCTCTCAAATTGTTTAGGACAATTATCATGGCTTCTCTAAATCTCCCCTTTCCCAGGCTCAAATTCCCTTGCTTTGGTAGTTTTTCACATAAGCCCCTTTTGTCCCCTCACCACCCTGGTCAGCCAACACCAGACATACTGTCTTCATTTACTTATGATTCATTTAACAGATAATCACTGAGTTCCTGTCATGTATCAGCACTGCTCTAGGAGCTGGTGATATGGTGAGGAACAAGGAAGGGAAGGCCCCTCCTCTCATGAGGCTTATAGAGGAGCAAAGGAATCAGATGATAAGATAAGCATTACACACACAGACACGCACAGAGGATCATTTCAGAGAGTGATTCGTGCCAAGATGAAAATGACAAAGGGAGGGCCGGGCGCGGAGGCTCACGCCTGTAATCCCAGCACTTTGGGAGGCCGAGGCGGGCGGATCACAATGTCAGGAGATCGAGACCACGGTGAAACCCCGTCTTACTAAAAATACAAAAAATTAGCCGGGCGCGGTTGTGGGCGCCTGTAGTCCCAGCTACTCGGGAGGCTGAGGCAGGAGAATGGCGTGAACCCGGGAGGCGGAGCTTGCAGTGAGCCGAGATCGCGCCACTGCACTCCAGCCTGGGCGACAGAGCGAGACTCCGTCTCAAAAAAAAAAAAAAAAAGAAAATGACAAAGGGAGATACAAGAGTGAAAAGGGATATGCGTGTGTGTGTGTGTGGCAGTGCACGTGTGAAGGTAGAAGACAAGCTTTCAGATTTGATGATCAGGGAGATTTCTCTAAGACCTGAATGGGAAAAATTAGCTAGCATGGAAGAGGAAGAGGTTTTGAAGCAGGAGGACTTGTAAGTGAAAGGCCCTGGGTAGAATGAGCTAAGCCTGAGCTGGGAACAAAAAGATGCTCAGAGGGGGAAAGTGTTGGGAGATGGCCTGATAATGCACATGGGGAGCCCCCCGCCACAAGTTCATGTAGGACAGGACAAGAACTCAGATCATATTCTAAATGACAGTATTTCAATACCCATCTTAAAAGGTGTCTAGACAAAACTTAACACTTATCTACACATATCGCCTGACTGGAGTATTCCAGTTTATAACCTCTCCTTGTAGTGGGCACTATATTTCTATGGATGCAAGCTACAGTTATATGACTTTTGTGGATGCCATGCTATCCCCAGAGTTCCACCGTGATTTCTTGTATGCTTTTTGATGCACGCTGCTCACATGCATGAATATTACTTGCACAAAGAGAAAGAGTAGGTGGATGTGATGCCAGGAGCTATTAGAATGATTCACATTACACTTCCACCATATGAAAAATAATGTACAGTCAAAAGCAACACTGCGTCATATCATCGAGCAGCTTGGGAAAGCCTAAATTACATATTTGAAGTTCAGTCAGTCATTGAAATTAGATAATCTGGATGGTCCTGAAAGTGTCTTTCTTGAGAGCTTTCCTCCAAAAGCAAAATTAAATGGTAAGGGAAAAAATTAAGTATAACAAAAATGACAGCAAAAAACAAAAAACAAAAACAAAAACTGAGGAATATCAACCAGGCAGAAGTTGGAGGAGAGAAGTCCAACTCTTGGTAATTAACTTGGGATAAGCAAATTAAATGTTGGTTTTCTCTCTCTCAGAGGCCCTAATTGCATTTCCTCCAGCAGTCACAGGCTTGGGGTTTTCCCCAGGACTGTGGAAGTCAGACATCAGAGCTGAGAACTCCAATGACCACCAGGCTGCATTTTAATGCTGAGCTGGGAGCATCGATGCTCTCCAAGACAGCCTTGCGAGTTCCATCTTCCACTGACTCAACGTTCACCCTGTGTGCTTCATCTGCTGTTCAGCCATGCAGGCAGCAGGGATCCTGAGGGCTCTCCTCCCCCATATGGTACTGAGTTTTGATTCATCCTTTTCCTCTTCCCTATCAGCAGGTATTCTAGAAGACAGTTTTATGATGACATTCACAGCTAGCATTAAAACCAGATAAAAATAAAACAGGATGTCAATAAAGAACTAATGATGTGTGTCGGTGTAAATGTATAATAATAATAAAACGAATAGACATCTGTTTGCCGAGGTACCATTTAAGGCCTTGGGGCTTTAAATGAAACTGCTTTATAAATGCACCAACATATGTGACTGTTTGCCTACGTCTTTCATCCATGAAAATTGCCCTGTAGACAGTTGCCTTTGAGGTGAAAAGCACTCTATAGGCACTAAATAGTATACTAGAACACCTCTAAGTGCTAATCTAACTACCTTCATGACGGAAGTTTCAGGAGAACAATTTAAGGGTCATGGAAAAAAGTGTTAAACAAGTTGGTAACCTGACATTTCCTAAAAACTGGATTCATAACCCGAGGGAAAGTAGAGAGAGGAATCAAAACAAGCCTGGTAGGATGAAAGTAGGCACCCCTCCTTGGAGGCGTGAAATGCCTGGAATAATTTAGGCAAGAATGCCTATTGTCAGTGATGACCTTGATTTAGGGGCAGTTACAGCATGGTGGAAACACCCCTGGACTGGAGATCAGGCATCCCTTATGGCTCCACCCCTGCCCAGCGCTGAAAGATATTTGGCAGGTCTCTTAACCTTTTTGACACTCCTTTCTTCTTTGTTAAGTAAGCAGCTGGTGCTGGTACAGTGTAATTTGAACTGTGTTTTGCATGACCTAGGGTTCTGTTTAGTGCCACGTGGAGGTGGGGATGCCTTGGTCAAAAGTGAAGTAGGTGCAGTAAGCAGGTGGGGCTGTGCACTCTCTTTACTCTCCTTCTTCCAGTATCATCAGAACAACTCCACCTTTATGTTTCTATACACTGAGTTCTTTGTAAGATCTTAGTTTTTTTTTTAAGTGTCAAACTATACTGGATTATGAAATGACAGCATTATTCTAGCATTCTAAGTAAAGTGTGTAAATTATAAACAACCGTTATTAATGGTCAACAAATTGTCATCATTACTGAGCAGTGCTAGTAACACCAAGTAATACAATTAATGAAATCCTTGAAAGTAGAACCTATCGGTGACCCATGCATACAACTGATAAGCTATGGATAATGTATAGAAGAATGAGTTCATTTTGGTAATTATTTGTGCTTTTGACAATATTGGTGAACTTTCATCTTTAAGGAGCTGTGGTGTTCTAGTTATTCTTGCCACAACTGCATGGCAAGAATCTCTGGAATCTGTTCGTATGTCCTTGGGCACAAAAACAGTCTTTTTTGGAACTGTTCAAAGATTATGTAGTTTTGTAGACATTTAGAAAAAATCTCATAATTAATGTTAAACACTCAATTGTCTCGGTGTTGATTTAAAGCACATAATGTGTGCTTAACATCCTGCTAGGTGTGAGGGAGATTCATTCATCATTTAGGAAATGTTTCTGGGCATCAGTCTTGTAATAAACACGTTCCCAGCACTTGGCTTCATAAAGCAACAAAACAGACAATGCATATTCCCGCCCTAGTGGAGCATATATTCTAGATGACAGATTGAACACCTAGACATATATGACATAGCTCTTTCTTGCAAGGAGAGTCCCGTTGGGAAAATGTCAACACCTAAAACAGTTAAAGGCTAAAATAGCTTCTGTGGACACTAAGTGCTACATAGCAGTTCCAGAGGAGGCAGAGAGTTAGACCTGGCTAGACTTTGGACAGGGGGTAGAATTAGATAGATAGCTCTGGTGCCTAGTACATAGTAGTTGCTCAATAAATATGTGTTGAATAAATAAAAAACCAGGACTGACTGGATAGACAGTTTACACATTTATATAATAAGAATGTAATTTGGGAAAGGGGGTTTAGAATGAGCCTGGGTATAGGAAGCCTTCAATGAGAGATGAAGAACTGTAAATGGTAAAGGTTTTGAAGTTGGGGAAAGGTGGAGAGGAAGTGAGGCGTAATATGGAGAAGCAAAAATGTGAATATTTTCCAAGATGGCTTGACGTTCTGATAGATGAACCTCTGAGACAGAATCTAGGGGGAAGATAGATGAGAGGGCCAAGGAGCCCCTGAGAGTGCAAAGAAGTAAAGAAAAACCAGGATGTATGATGAGAATATTATTATGGAGCTATCTAGTGTGGATGTGACTTCTCTTCCCCATATCAACACAAAACATTTAGCAAAACATTTCTCTTTCTCTCTCTCATGCTCTCCTGTTCTTTCTCCCTCTATCTCTATTTCCTTTTGCCCTATCTCTAGATATCTGTTATGTAGATAATAGATGATAGATAGATAGATAGATAGATAGATAGATAGATAGATAGATAGATAGATAGATGGATAGATAGATAGATAGATAGATAGATAGATAGATAGATAGACAGACAGACAGATCTTGGAAGTGGTAAGACTGACAAAGTAGTGAATATAGCCTCAAAATGGCTGCAGGGCAAGGTGAGATGCTGAGTTCAGCCTTCAAACCAATCCCTGTTTACCCTCTGCCTATTTATTTGTTTATAATATACTCTGACTTCCCATCGACATATTTACATTTTTGGTAGAAGAGATTATTTCTGATATCTCTTTGTATTTATTTCTTAGCACCAAGATAATTTAAACCACTATTGTATTATTATAACTTCTATTGTTTTTACTCCCAAGAAATACATATTTATTGAAGAAAAATTAGAGATACAGTTAAGTTAGGAAAATGATAATATCAGAAAAGAGGGTCATCACTTAAAACATGGTTACATAGATAGTAAATACTGTGCTAAGTATTGTAATGATGCTGATGCTATTGTAATAATGATAGTGATGGTGAAGATGGTGATGGTGATGATGATGATGATGACAATGATGAACACATACCTCCCACTGATTATGTGTAAGGCATTGTTCTAAACCTTTGTCTAAATTAATTCCTGAAGTCTTCACAACAGCCTCAACAGATGTTATTCTTCCTCCTCCTATTTATTTTATTTTATCATGTGTTATAGATGAGGTATCTGAAACAGAGATAAGCAACCTGGCCTGGGTCACACAACACAAAGTGGTAGAGGTAGAAAATGACCCAGGCAGTCAGGCTACAGCTTTTTGGGCACTACCAAATAATACTAATAATACAATTCTGTAGCAGCCTGCTTTCGAGTTACGGAATAGTTTCTAGAAGAAGTCACCCACATCGATTTTGAGCTCGGGACCATCTACTCTGAGCCGAAGCACCTAACCTTGACCATAAACTGACTCCACCACATAATCACACTTGGCCTTTCTGTAAGTGATAAGCAACTTGCCTCTGTGGACACCTACCCTGAGAAAGGTAGTCACCCTGCTTCATGCCTTGTTTCAAGTACATTTATTATTATGAATTACTTATTAATATAAATTTATTATTATTTATATATTATCCAACGTATTAAGTGGTGTATATGTATGCAGGTGTGTATGATTATGAAATACAAGATGAAAGAACTATAAGAAAACAGCTTTGAAAAAGTTAGTAACGGCTGGGCCGTAGGCCCTGCAGTAAGGCATGTTCATGTATACCATTTCCTTTCACGATGGTAACAGCCCAGCAAGGTAACTGTCATCAGGGCTGCCATGTATTCTAGTGCTGTTTGTGCACTGAATAAAGGCATTTGCCTGAGGGATGGTAGGGCTCAAATCCAGGTGGCATTCCTCTTGATGATCTATGAACCCAAGAAGATGAGTGCCTGGAGGGAAAGCCTTTTCTGTTATGCACAAAGTTCCACAGAAGCTAGAGTTGTCCTGGGATTGATTATCTTCATTTTGTAAATAAGGACATTAAAGATCAGAAAGATTGAGTCATTTCTCAAGAATATGTATCCAGGAAATAACAAATCAAGTACTCAAACCTAGGCCAATATGGCTTCCACTTTCTTTCTCCAAAATCACCCCTATGTCTTTCAACTAAATTGCATTGCTCTATTCACTGGTACAAAACTTGTTGTACCATTTAAAATTCAAGGACTATCTGATTGTGTATTATATTTTTAGATTCTTTCCTGAAAGCAGGTTTTAATGGGGAGGGAGGAAGTAGCAACTGAAAGAGAGTTTTGAGATGTTAGATGGTAAAATGTGCAAGCAAATTCCCCAAAAATCTGGGGACACAGACTTCATGGCCTTCAGAATAATTGAAAGGAGAACCCTTCAAATATGAAGCTTCAGCTGAAATTTCAATGTGGTCTATTTACCTAATGGGCTACTCATTAATTACAAGCTATTAGTGACTATTAACCTATGAAACTGTATTTACAGTTCAGAAATGTATTTGATTTTCACAAGCTTTAGTAGGGAACAATGCTCAGTCAACACTTTCTTTGCCTAAAGAGTACGATCAAAGAGCATGAAGCATAGTAAATGAATATTTAGCCTTTGAATTTGGAGTTTACAAAGGATAATTATTCATGGGTTGGTGAATTCATTTTCCTCTCTACTCCACAGAGCCTCTGGATTCCATTTACAACTTTGCACAATCAGATGTAAAATTAAAATATAATCATTCCATTTTAAATGGTTCCCTGTACAATTATCTCATTTTAAATCTTATGCTAATGTGGTTATTCTAATGGAACTATGATCATTATTTTATGTATGTAAAGATGTCAATACTGTCCAGCTGATGATATTATCTATCAGTGTGTAGCAAAGCATGTTCCCTTCCTATAGTGCCTCGTTCCATCTATGGGTAAGATGGGAGGTGGGAGTGGGGGGAACATGGCATTAGCTGTGGACAATAAAGCAAAGTAAGTACAATAGGTGTTCAATAAAGTCGTCATTTTTGGTACTTACGGTGTAGTTTCCTTGTTCCTTTGGTTCCTTTTGCAGTGGGTGGATTTGCTTAGACAGAGAGAAGTGGCAGAGGGAGACTGCATTTGTATTTGGTTACTTCAGAGGAATGCAACTTGGTATTATGAGCCTTTAATTCTGTAGGGCAGTCTCCAGATCATTTCGATGCTGAACTTTGTCATAAAAAACTATTGATTTTTTTCCTTCCAATTATAAACATTTGCTGGTTTCTTGCCAGTTGATAACTGACATAACATTATTTCAGACCTGCTTACTTAGAGCTCTGTTGTGTGTTTCTCTTGACTGAAATTATTGCCTTAGCATATCAACTGAACACACAAGAGAAAAATCAAGTTATCTATATTTATCATATGCATTTTGAATACCTATATATGATGCTTGAGCATAGTAGTTTTTATAATCCTGTAAGCGATTTTTCAGGAGACCAAATCTGACCTCCTCTCTTACACCCCTTTCACACTGCCTGCAACACACTGCACATAGCACACACACCACCACCCTGACTGACCAATGGAATGTGAGCCAACTATGAATCTCAAACTTGTTGATACTGGATAATGCCTGGAGGAGAAACATGGCCACTGTTCAGTAATTCCAGAAAGAATTTCTTCTTTAAACTCAGTAAACCCAATGGCTTCTCAGAAAGTTCTTTCTGAGTTTTCTTATTTGAAATTTGAAAATTATTTGAAATTGACTTAACTGACATCACCTGTTCCCCTCTGGATCTCCAAGTGATTACTTTTGACTCTTTCAAATCCACTCACCTCAGGGTTGGGGGACTGAGTCACAGTCTGCTTTTTCCTCCATTGTCATTTCCAAATTTTTTTCCCTCTCCTTGCTGGGGCTGGTGCTAAGTTGACCCCAATTTCTCCCTCCTTGTGCTGTCACTCACTGCCTTTCCAGAATCTTCTGCATCAGGTCAGTCACTCTTTCCAACTTAATTAATTCCATATATCAACCCATTCATCACCAGAGCCACGTGATTTCCTGAGCCCTTCACACAAATTGTCTTCTCTGCACCACAGATGCCAGTATACTCTGGCCCTTGCCATCTGTCCATAAGATGCAACACCAGTCTGCTTCCAAAATCCCTAGTTCAGACAGCCTGCCTTCCAGTTGCCATGTCCTGTTTGCTTCCCAGTTTAACTATGTCACTCCCGCTAATGCTTCTACTTGTCAATCCTTTACTGACCTCTCCATTTCCTCCAACTCTCTACCTCATCCTTACGTTCCTTCTGGCCCCCATCTCTGCTTCAAGTGAACGGACCCATTTTCATCTGTTTATCCATGTTGGGATTCTAGTCAGATTTCCTTGAAATTAAAGCTTTTTCTAGTATAAATACTCAGCCTGTCTCTCTCACTTTAAAAGTGAAGACATAGACACACAGAGAAGTGAGATGATCTTTGTCCAATATTAGTTAGTGGTAGAAGTCCCTTGATAGCCAATCCATATTTCCTTCACAGTAATAGAAAGTACCAAACTTTAAAAATGAGATTAGAAGTCGCCTTTACATAAATGTTTAGGCTTTTGATATCTCAGGGCTATTTTGTAATACTCTAATTTTAGGAATCATTGTTACAATGTTTCTAATCTACTGAGTTACACATATATATCCTACATATATGGTCTAAACATATTCTGTAGAAACAATGGGGATTCACGATTATGAAAAGAGTGGCCATTGCTGGTTTAGGCAGTGTGTAAATGTTGCTGCTGACATCCTAATGTACTTTTGATTCTTGCAGTCTGGTGTCATAAAATAGCTTTCTAAAAAAGAGCATTTTAATCATGACTCATTTTCTGATTTCTCTCTTCCATGATCCCAACATCTTCCTAAGAAATCCACTCTGTACCTGAGTTTCCACATGGAACTTAGGACAATGAGGTTAGTGAATTAGATCTCTAGCAGAATCAAACAAAAGTAATCCTCACCAAGGCACTAAACCACATTGCTTTGAGTCTATACGAGTTCAGGAATTTCTATCTGAGCAAAAGCCACAAATGGCCAGAGCAGACCTCAGGCTTTGTGCTTGAACTGCCTAATGCCATTTGAGTTTTCGATCCCACACTTTTCCTTGCCAGACCAATGGTCTTTTCTAGCAGTAAAGTTTCAGAATAGGTAGGCTACCATCACTCTTTGGGCTACCCCAGTGTTTACTTAAGTTGAAATTCAGATAGATATGTCTTTCTATATGAATCGCTGCCATTCTGCTATGCCCATGTTTTTGTTTCTTATTCATCTCTGGCTTGTCTCGTAGTGCCCTTTCCAGTGCTGACTTATGTTGCTGAGTCAAAGGCGTCGTAGTCAAGCTCTTCTTTTTATCTGATATATTTTACAGTTTGCTGTACTGCATCAACTCTACTGGAATCATATTTCTCTTGAGACTAACTACTAGGCAACCTGTGCTTTCTTCTTGCACTGCATTTTGCAAGTGCTTCGTAAGATTTCACTTTCATTTTAAGGCAGTAGATAGCTCAGAGAATGTGGAACAGTAACTAAAACAGTTCCAAGAGCTATAGAATCAAAGATAAGTTCAACTTCTGTCTCTGAAACTTAGAATGTAACCAAAGTCAAGCTATATAACCTCACTAAGCCTCAGTTTTCCCATATTTAAAAGGGGATTGTAATGTTTATGAGTCTACCACTACATCAGATTGGTGCAGTGATTACAGGAGATAGTGCATGTAAAACTCCTGGCATGGAGCCTGATGCATTTGAAACATTTACTACAAACTACCATTGTTGTTATTATTATTAAAAATAACCCATTCTTTCAAAGAATCTTGTTCTTGGCCACCAAGCTTGGAAATCAGTGATATTGTTCATCTTATTTGACCAGTTTTTTTGTTTGTTTGTTTGTTTGTTTGAGAATAACTTATGACCTCTGTGGAAGCAAGTCTGGCCTCATCTTGACCATTCTATATGCACATACTAAATTTTCAATTTTAATGGCCCTGTGAGCTTTCCTCCCATAAGCCAAAAAGTGCTATTTTTCTATTCTAGTGTTTTCTTGTCAGGCAACAATAATTTCTAAATAATATGCTTATTCTAAACCAATCTCTTAAAAAATAGATTGTTTTTGTTTCTGACCTTTTCTTATTCCATTTCAGAAACTATTCTTTCTTCTTCTTTAAGCAAGTTATAAAACCTTCTATTTTTAATATGCTGAGACTTCTAGTCAAACCATTACTGTCCCAAAAGAAAAGCCCTTTTAGCACATTTACAGATTCTTGCTATCTGTGCCCTAACCAAATTGCGTTACAGGGATAGTTTCTTAACCATTAAAATGATAGGTGAACACCATTTTATTTTGAAGGATTACTAAGCTATTTTTAAAATCTCTATAGTTAGAAAAGAAAAACTGTTTAACTGAAACCTAAACCCATTAAAATAACAGTTCTCATGGCTCCCCGTTTTGCAATACTTTCCTATTCATAAAATGAGAATGTGCACTTTACCTTTTTGATCCATATATTTGATGTTTTTCAATTCTCTACACGTTCTTTATCTCTCTGTCAGTGTGGAATATTCTAACTTGTTAAAGCCCAAAGCAGCAGCTGGCTATTAATGAAATATACAGAAAGATATTTGGTAAAGGCTACCTGAAGATGATGATGACAATGACAAAGATATCTGATTGAAAGTAATCTTTACCTGTTAATCTTCCCTTAATGTCTCCTACTAAAATGGCAGATATTATTTTCTTGGATGATGATTGAAAGATTAGTTTGGAATGAATACATTTATTTTTCCATGGTTGATTCATAGATTATTTTAGAAATTGCTGATTGTGAAAATTAAGCCTTCTTTTTCAGCCTTTTGAGTTTTATGTTTCTGTAGTTTAGTTTTAAAAATAATGGAGACATTAGAAAAAAACTCAAGAGGTATTAATCCTCATATCCTTAATGGTAAAGAGTGAGGTAGCTAACAAATGAGGTTCTGGAACACTAGCAAAGGAGCCTGTCTCTCTTCTGGTCCTGTTGTTGTCCAATTACAGGTGAAAAGATGCTATCTGTCAGCTTGTCATTAAACTCAAATACACAAAGGCCTGTCAGTGCTCTTATGCACTTCCTGCCAATATGAGCACATCCCATATTGATGTTTCTACTAAGGCTTGCTGTACTTGTAAACAGTGTACTTGTCTGGTAACTAAATAGGGACAAGCATGCAGTAACAGTGCGACACTGAGCATTTCAGTTATATGTCTTCTTACCTCAGGATTTTAAGAAGAAACAATGCTAAAGGAGATTTTTTTAAAATTAAAAACAAAAACTACCTTTCTAGGATATTTTAAAGAACGAAGGTGAATTACAATTGCATATGCGTCCGTTAGGTATGTGTGATGCCAGGTTTATCCATGACCTCTTTTGCCCTACTGCTTTTTAAGTAATATGGGAAATGCAAATAACAAATAAAAACCTACTTAAATAGACTAGTAAAAAATTGAGCAGTAAGGGATCATTGTATAATTAGATTAAAGTAGTGATTTTGTGAAGGGCTTTAAAATGCCTTAACATAGGCACTGACAACGTTTGTAGGTCTCACTAATGATTTTTTATGCTTTTTCAATGGAATATGCGTCAGAATGAGGTCATTAGTTCTTTGTGGTTAACCAGAACCTCAAGATTTCTTGTAATGAGAGTTACTTTTCTTTCTGGGATCGCTGACAAACCGGAAGAGAGTGCTGATGAAATGTGGGAAAAACAGCTGTGATATAACAGGAGCTGCCAGCCCCCCACACAGCTGGCTGCAGAGATAATTAATTGTGAAGAGAGTAAGGAACTAATTCACATAATTGTGTAAATGTTAAGTAATTTACATAATTGGGTATATATACAAATGGATTTCTTCCCTAAGCTATTTTTTTTTAAATGCAGAAAAATCTAATCTACTAGCAGTTGATTATTAAGGAACCAATTTTTAAATAAACCAAAAAAGTGTCTATTCTAATATGTGCTATTTTTCTTTTTTTCTTTTTTTTTTTGAGACGGAGTCTCGCTCTGTCGCCCAGGCTGGAGTGCAGTGGCGCCATCTCGGCTCACCGCAAGCTCCGCCTCCTGGGTTCACGCCATTCTCCTGCCTCAGCCTCCCGACTAGCTGGGACTACAGGCGCCCGCCACCTCGCCCGGCTAGTTTTTTTTTGTATTTTTTTTAGTAGAGACAGGGTTTCACCGTGTTAGCCAGGATGGTCTCGATCTGCTGACCTCGTGATCCGCCCGTCTCAGCCTCCCAAAGTGCTGGGATTACAGGCTTGAGCCACCGCGCCCGGCTGTGCTATTTTTCAAAAGAAGTGTTTGCCTGTGACTGTATCCTGCATCCCTTGTTACAAGTGTGTGTGCATATATGTGTGTGTGTATATATGATGTCTTTCTGGGACTATCTGCTTAATCTCACTACAATTACTTTTGGGTTATTCCATGAACAACACAAGTAAATCTCTCTAGATACTCTTTATCTCAGGAGTGACAAATATGTGTTAAGAGTGACTTCTATTACCCTTGCACTATAAATTTATTTTTTCCAGTGTTTTTTGCCTTTGATTTGAGACTTAGCCTAGGAATCACTCCCAAAGAAGTGCTCCAGACAGCTGCCATGAATGAATCAGAATTGGCCTTTGGAAGGAGGCCTACCTGCCAGTCCTCTAATGGACATAACTTACTTTTACCTCACAGTGTTACTCAGTGCTGTATCTACTAGGGCTCATGAGATGCAATGTTCATACTATTTTGTTCCCAGAATCCCTATGAGTGTTTTGTTCCCCGGGTTGTATATAAAGGACGTACGATGGGGTCAGGCCAATATTTTTTGGCTCTTAAAAGGACTCTTGCTGAGATTTGCCAGTACCTGCTGATCTGCAGCTTCCCCAGCTCCATAAGCAGTGATAGGAGTTCTGAGTGAGCCCCAGATTAAAGAACCATGCATAGAACAATGCCCTGCAGCAGACTCACGGGACAAATCTTAAAGAGCACCCCCAGACTCTTGAGGCATAGATACCTCCTGAAAATAAGGGTCTGCTTTCTCTAGGTGATTACTTTGGAACATTTAATAAAGCATTACCAAAATGAAAAAAAAAATGTATGTTTTATACCCTCACATTTCTTTTTAGTCATTTTTAGCTTTGCTCACAGTCTGATTACCCCCTCACTCCCAAATCCTTAGCTCCTTACAAAAAGAAAAAAAAATATTTTCTATAACATATATCTGGAAGTTTTAATTTTAGATTTATAGTTTCACATTTTCAAGCCAGTATTTTTCTAGTTCCATTTTGCTCTATTTCTAGATCTTTTTTTCTCTCTCTTTTCTCTTAGGTTTTGAAACTGCTTTAGATCTTTAAAAAGCAATTCACCAGATTTTTTTTTAACTTGGCCTCAAATCATTTTTACTAAGTATTTTATTTGAGCCATCTTTTTTCTTTTTTCCATTTGTTTTGTTACTTTTCTTTCCACCAACCCTCTGCTGTCAGGCAAGCATTTATATTTTCTATTAAGTATATAGTTTCTCCTAATCTCTATAAACAATTATGTGAAAATAATAAGTTAACAAATACAATATGACCTCAATTAACTGTCTTAATACAAGTGGAAATGGCAGAGATAATTCCAAGAGCCAATTTTTTATTTTAATGTGTTTTTCATATGCACATTTTAATGGGAGCTTTTATGATATTATTTTTCAGCCACACTATTTCAAATAAAACAATGGAGGGCATTTTGTGGAGATCAAATTCTGGCTGAGCTGTTTGGACACCCAGCTGCCCATGCTTTCTCTAATGCTCCTCCCGAGCACCCAGCATCATCTCTCAGAATTAGACCTGAACTAGCCCTGACCTGAACTGATTCTTCTGTCCCTGGTCTTCTCTTTCTAAATTATATTTTCTTGATGAGTATTTTCTATTTCTAAATTAGCATCCTCCTGCTGGGCAGTAAAATTGAGTGAGGATTAGACAAAATTGTGAAATGTGTAAACAGACATTGGATGGTTTAATTAATCAGCAAGATGTTGTACAGTTGAACTTGAAAGTAAATCATGTGCATAATAATCCTGAAGATGACTGAAGATTAATTTTAGTATGTGATCAGATAAAGACACATTTCTACAATGCAACAATGTTTAAAACTTGCAGGCTACTGCAATGGAATACTACTTTAAGGTCCTGAAATCATTCTTGCTTTCCACAAACTTAGTTGAGTGCATGAAGAGATTCTGGCTCATAGACTACTTCTTCTTGTTGACTCATGCTTTATCCTTTTCACAGGATCACTATCTAGCTTTAATTAAGTCAGGCTAATATTTAACGAGTCTTAACTACTATTGCTTACCTTGCTTTTTAATCTTGTGTTCATTGGGCCTGTCTTGGCAAAAAAATGACCACAGAGGCGATCAAAATTTTTTATCTGATCGTGAGTTCAAAGTTGAAATCAGATAATTTACCTTAAATCTGGACTGAAAATTAATCATATCCCCAAAGTTTTGGCTTGAGTAACAGTCTAGATGTTTTTGTGTATTTCCTTAGACTCAACTCTATCAATCCTCTCCTGTGACATCTGTGACATTCCTATAGACCATTCCTGTTCAATGGTAACTGTTCACAGTGTGTCAGGAAGAGCTCTTAGATATCCTATTAGTCAGATTATTCAAATAATTTCTTTATTGTATATTCCTATTTGGCACTGATTTGATAGTAGCATTTCTTTATGTGGATATTTTCCCTTTTTCTATTAAAAAAAAGCAGTCTTTTCTGACTATTTTCTATTTTCCCAGCCTCTACTCCCTTGCCTGGAATTGACTGCTGTGTTAAGAGCTATACAGGTTTACAGAAACTGATCTTTATGATTCCCAAAACACTTGGCTTTTGTGTGAAATTGCAAAAATTGAAATAACCTCTTTGGTTCTTGGAACATTTATTCAAAATGTTCTCAATTTTCCAACACTGATGATAGTTCCAACTTGCAGATTAGCAAGAACATGAATGAGATTAATTTTGCATAAATGTTTTTCATGTACACAACTTGGAGATCTTCAGAAGAAAGAAGCAATACAAATCTCATGCATATAATCTTTGCATAGCTTCTACTGTAAATTTTGGTGAAGTAAAACTTAATAAAATTTGCATAGTGTAGAAATTAAGGGCTGATGATTGAATGGTCATTCACTTTAAATTTGTGTATTTATTGAAATTATTGCTCAAGTTCTTGGCTAGGGATATAGAGGTGAACAAAGGCCCAAACTTGAAGGAGTGAGTATTGCACTGGAGAGAAAATCATGCTTATAAAATGTGAGCAGACCCATGTTCCTTATTCTCTGAATTTGTAACAGAGAAACACAAATTCTTTCCACCCTGAGTCACTTCTATCCATGAGGAATTGATTGTTTTACCTGGCAAGTGGCAAGAATTTGACATCCCTTTGTTCAAGCCTTTCAGTGGGGTAAAGGTGTGCTTAGAAGCCATGAGCACAGGGGATCTTGTTCTGTCATTTCTTATTCCCATCACCAGCTTTCCCCAGAGGGAAGATGGGAGAGAGGGAAGCCTCAATTAATTGCAGAACAATTGAGTAAGTGTCCTCCATGAGCAGTTTCCTCCCAGCTGCTGATTCTCAGGACCAAGATGAGGGGAATAATTAGAAAGCCTGATCTTGGCTGCAGGTCTCTGTCCTGATACAGTGGTTGTTAAAGTATCAGTTAAGTATAGTTCAAGTTGTTTAACTGAGAAGACACAATAAGCTTTAGCCTAATACTACAGTTCTATAGCTTTATGGAAGGATACAGGACAACAGACACAGCAGTTGAAGCATCTTCTTATCATCAGATGAGCCAGAACCCACCCAGGTACACAGCTTCCATTGCTTCCTCGTAGAGTGTGTGTGGCCACCATGGACAAGAACTAAACACCTGGAGGTCACTTTTCCACAGAGACTCTGTCCTCAGTTTCCAACTAGTCTTTCAAAACTGTTCTGGTTTAGAAGCCCAGGCCTCTATGCTACCCTGCAGCTCCCCCACCGATGTGCAGTGCCACTGGCAACAAGGCAGACACAGCATGCTGTGTTCATCTTAACTCTGTAGCTTCTAAACTATGAGTGCTATGAGAAGGCAACTCTGAGGTGGTTCTTTAGGGTAGGCCTGGGCTAGCTCAGACCTGATGCTAACCGTTTACTTACAATGTCCAGTCCAGATTTTTCAACAATAAAGGTATTTTTATTTTTATCGGATGTTTTTGTATGTTTAGCATTTTATCTCCAATGTATCACATGTTAAAGGCTCTGTGGAGTCAGTGACACTCCTTTCTCTCTGAGGTACGGACAGTTGAGATACATTAATTACACCCAGTTGACACACAGAGACCAGTATACATCAGACTTTTTCCGTCTTCCTAGTCAGGTAAATTAATTATGTCTTCCCATGAAGAGGTCTAAAGTGATGCTCTAGTGTTATTACCAGTCCAAGAGCGGTATCAGAGGTCTCCTTTCAGAAATCGAGGCAGAGAAATAGGACACCTCTATTTTAAGAAAACAGGTATAATGCTATAATATATCACTATCCACAGTGCAGTGGGATCCCAAGTGAAGGTGTGTCCAAGAGTGCCTGGTGGAGGCCTACTTCTCATTGTAGTGAGAATTTGAGCTGGGATGAGAAGGCTCTAGTGAGATGAGCAGGGAGAGGGCGTTGCATGTATGGGCTCAGTAGGTGCCAAAGGGGAGCTGGGCAATATCCAGGAGATTGTGAAGGATACAAAAGACTGGGACTTTCCTGCCAAATTCATACTGACATTATTACATCAGTACTTGTCATCACCCAAGTTAATTAATTTATTTATTTGGATTTTTGAAAGCCTTTGAAATTGTATATGAAGATAGATACTCTATCTTTACTTAAGAATTCCATTGTGATCTCAAAATTCTTTGAACTATTCTCTTACTTAACAAATATTTATTGAATGGCCACTGTGTGTCAGGCACTAGTCTTTCTATAAACATAAGGGATGCTGCAGTGAACAAGACCAGAAAGGCCCCTGCTCACAGAAGGGTTACCTTGTAGAGCTTCACTGTCCAGAAAAGTAACCACTAGCATGTGTCGTGATGGAGCACTTGAAACGCGGCCAGTCCCAGTGGAGATGTACTAGAAGAGTGATGTTCACATTAGATTTCAAGAACTTTGTATAAAAGAGAAGAATGTAAAATATCTCATTAATAAAATGTTTAATATTGATTACACATCAAAATGATAGTTGTTGATTGTATTAGGTGAAATAAAATATTCAACTAAAATGTGTTTTGTTTCTTTTACTTGTGGCTACTAGAAAATTTACAATCACATAGGTGGCTTGCATTTCTGCTGGACAGTGCTGCTCACGAAAGAAGTCAAAAAATAAACTACTTGACAAATAAATGAACAAGATGTTTTCCCACAGTGAGAACTGCTATGAAGACAGCGAGACTGGGTGATGCAATGGAGAGTGGCAGAGTCTACGTTAAATCAACCAGCCAAAGAAGACTTTTCTGAAATGCAATTTTGCTGACTTGAGGATGATAGGCAGGAGCCAGCCAGATGAATTTCTCTGGGAAGAGCAGCATTCTAGATAGAAAAATAGCAAAGGTCCTAAAGAATGGCATGCCATCTTAAAAAAAAAAAAAATTGAAGGGTTAAGTAGTAATGAATCTGAGGGAGAGTGGTATGAGAGGAAATCAGAAAAGTAGGCAGGGCTCAAGAAATTTGCAAACTTGGAGGTGAGATGGGATGTTTTTGAAGTGCAGCCAGAAACTACAGAAGAGTTCATAGCAGAATGACAAAACTGATTTACATGTTTAGAAAGACCTCTCTATCTGTTTCGTGAGGTAGAATCAGAAAAATGTGTAAAGACTGTTCTAGTGTTGAATCACAGACACGGGTTCCAGAGGCTGCTGAAGGCTTTCAAATGGAACCTCTGGGGGAAAGGAGAGGCTGCCAAGCTGGTCGACTCCTCTCTTGGCTAAAGCTTTGCTGGGCAGGCTCTGTCCTTCCCTCCATTCTTGCATTCTGCAGGCAGTTGGAGATAAACTAAAAGCATCATTGTTAATGTTGTTTTTCAAAGAATGGGGGAAAAAAAAGAGAGCATTATAAGCAGGAAATCATGAAATGTGGGGGAAATTGCTTTATTGGCCCTTGGCTGGAGTCTACAAATTTGAGAATTATACAGGAAGGCATTAAACAGGGGGCGAGAGAGACATGAGTTTGATTTTATTAGCCTTAGGTGAGAAATGAAACTCTTTTTAAAGCTCCAAGAACCCCTAGGACCTGAGTTGAGAAGAGACACAGCACAAAGTAGTACAAATCTACTGCAGCTTCAGATAATCTTGAAAAGAGTAGAAGACACTGCAGCTCTATAGCTAGAGAAAATCAAGCCTGCTTTGTTAAAAACACTGATTTGTAAGGACGGCTGTCCATTCTGTAAACCAGGGTACAACTCTTTTGGATGACAAGACCATTAGGAAAAATGGCAATTAGATGAGCCAGGATTTCAGCAGTCAGTCTAGCTGAGGAAAGTGTTTTCCATTGCCACTGCTTACCAGCCACTTTGGGGGACCGTGATGACAGTATGAGACAGCCTTAGTTTGAGACAGTTGCTGGACCTTGACTGTCATACTTGAAGCTGCCAAGCAGTCAACTGACAATCATTTATCAGGGGCTGCAGTGTTTTCGGCCATGTATAAAACTGAATTGGGCCAGGCGCGGTGGCTCACACCTGTAATCCCAGCACTTTGGGAGGCCGAGGCGGGCGGATCACGAGGTCAGGAGATGGAGACGATCCTGGCTAACACGGTGAAACTCTGTCTCCACTAAAAAATACAAAAAATCTAGCCGGGCATGGTGGCGGGCACCTGTAGTCCCAGCTTCTCGGGAGGCTGAGGCAGGAGAAGGGCGTTAACCCCGGGGGGCAGACCTTGCAGTGAGCCGAGATCGCACCACTGCACTCCAGCCTGGGCAACAGCGCGAGACTCCATCTCAAAAAAAAAAAAAAAAAAAAAAACTGGATTGGACAGGTATGCAGAATGACTTCCACATCACATTTGAACAAATATTAAATATGCCAAAGCTCAGCATTTCATTCTTGGTCTACTCTTTCCCTCTCTACTTACTTTTTCTAACAGCTAAGATATTACATTGGTTTATAAAAGGGGAAGTTACATAAAATCTAAATAAAATGAAATATAACAAATTCTAGTATAATAAAAATTCTCCTTAAAAATCATTACCCCCAATATAATGTGAGATTAATCTATCTACTTTCACTGTGAAAAGTACATAGAAAGCAAAATTTTAAAAAATTACGATAGTTCTATTCATCCAAGATCATAAAAGCATGTTTGTTTCAATAAAGAGAATTGTCCGCATTTACTTGGATGTCCATAAAACTGGGTTTCCCTGTCTCTAATTCTTTGACTATAAAGTTTAATTATATATGCCTTTTCTAATAACATATAAATAACAAAAAGAAAGTAAAATCCATATTATATCTTATATAAATTGACCAATCTTTCCTCAGTATCAGATTAAATAAATAGTAGCCTGTCATTCCAAAACACGTGCACACACAAATCATTATATAAAATTTGTGGGAAACATTTAAAATTTATTTATAATGATTGGGAATAAAGAAATATGCAAAGACATAGGGCAAATCCAAACCAAAACAATTCAGCAGTAACAATATTAAGATTAGACAAGGGGAAATGTCAAGATTAAACACCAAAAAAGGTAAAATCAGTGGTGTTAGGGCATTGACTGGTACCAGCTTGTAAGAGCCTATTAACATTTCTTCCTAACTCCATGTTCAATGACATCATATTGAAATTGACCACAATGTGATTATTTACACCGTGGAAATTGGAAATTATACAAATCAGGGCTTTCCTCCTCCCCTCCTCTAGAGCCAATTGCTAACCATTTAGTAGCATACCATGGGATAGAAATGATGAAGTTAAAATTATTTGAAATGCACATGTGCTCAACAATATAGTAACTAAAACTATAAGACAAAAACTATTAGAAATGTAAGGAAACTTTATTTAACACACATGATTATACTGGCATATTTTAGTTTATTTCTTCAGAATTGTACACATCCAAAAACTATTAAGTAACAATATAAATAAATTAGGTATAATCCATAAACTTAGTAAATGAAATAGACAGTCTTTATTCAGTGTAAGTGTGTAATTAGATGTCTTCACTTTAAAAGTGAGATATTTTAAATAAATAAGCAAGCCGTAATTGATTCAAAATGGAGTTACTTTTTTTTGGCATCACTAACTTAGCGAGTAATCTTGTAATCTTCCTCTTAAAATTTGTGTTTTTGTCAAAACATAATTTTCTATTTCTCTTTCTTTCTTTCTTTCTTTCTTTCTTTCTTTCTTTCTTTCTTTCTTTCTTTTTGTTGTTGTTGTTGTTGTTGTTGTTGTTGTTGTTGTTGTTGAGATGGAGTCTCGCTCTGTCACTGAGGCTGGAGTGCAGTGGCATGATCAATGCTCACTGCAATCTCCGCCTCCCGGGTTCAAGCGATTCTCCTGCCTTAGCCTCCCAAGTAGCTGGGACTACAGGCTCCCACCACCATGCCCGGTTAGTTTTTGTATTTTTAGTAGAGACGGGTTTTCACCATGTTGGCCAGACTGGTCTCAAACTCCTGATCTCAAGTGATCTGCCCACCTCGGCCTCCCAAAGTGCTGGGATTACAGGCATGAACCAACACGGCTGGCCCTAATTTTCATTTATTATACTTCCCTTGCTATAAACTAGATTCAACACATGAGAATGAAAGCTTAGATGTTCTTGGCATATTTTATAAACTCCTATAAACCCAAACCAGGTTATGAGAAGTCATCTCTCACTGAGACCTTAAACGCAAACAATATTTTAATGTTCATTTAGTATCCTGAATAAGATACATAGATATATATTGGGAGTTGAGCGCTACCGTGTCAAATGGAACAAGCCCATAGAATGATTTTTCTTTCATTTTTTTTGCAAAAAAACTGCAATGTCCCATTAAGACTTTTCCTGCATGTTTGTGTCAGAGGAAGGAAAGCATTTTCCACTGATACTGCTGGTTGTTAGCTAGTCCCATGACTGCTCTTCAAGAAACACAAGAGATCTATCTGAATGTGGGTGAAAGGATTTCATGTCGCTTTTTACTTAGAAACCCAGATTGTTTGCAACAAGCTCTGTCTGATTCCTTCAACACTTAGCATCCAGGCAGTTTTCTTCCTCTAAACTTCAAAAAATAGGAGATATGTAAGGAAAATGAGAAAAGCATCTGAAGTTCAGCAAAAGTAAGCCTCATCTGAGCTGACTTGTCCTGATTTGGGGATAGCCTGTGGAGAGTGTGTTCATGCACCTTGCAGAGTAGCCCTTAGCAGTCACTTGAATAAAAACGAATGAAAAGATAAACAACAGGAGTGGGTAGAAGGTCGAAATGCAGGATGTGTGTATGAAGAAATAATAACATTGTCTTGGAGATTTTAGAAAATGGGAAAGGCAAGAAAAAGAAACGTAGACTTGAATCCTGGAAAAGGTATTTAAATATTGGTTGATTGTTCATAAAGCACCCATCCATAGCATCTTCATCATCCCTCTGCGATGCAGATATTGTTGTTTTCATCTTACACACAAGGACATTGTGTTTCTGACAGGCCAAGGGGCTGTTCAAGGTCAAACAACTGTTGAAGGCAAAACCACTAGTATGCAGCAGTAGCAGAAAATGAATGCATAGCTTCTGATGAGAAATCCTATGGTCTTTTCAAAACGCCTCTGTTGTCTCTAGGGAAATTGCCTCAAATTAGAAATCAACACATTCTACTGCAGTTCTAATTTGCACACGCTTGCCTTAAAACTTTCTAATTTCTGGCTCTTTTTTACCACCTCCTCTCCCACTTAATTTCATAGCTACAGAGGGGAAAGATAGCTACTGTCCAAATAGTCTTGCTAAAGGACCTCACTTTTAAAATCCTTTTTCCCCCTTCAAGTCTTCATTTGACTCACAGTATAATCACATTAGTGAAGAAGATTTTGTACAGTCATACCTAGTGCCAAACATCAAATTTTCCTCCCAAAAGCAAAATAAAATGATGCGTAGACCACCTGGTTTCCATAAAATTGTACCAAAATGAAGGAGGACAACTCTATGTTATCACGTAGAAATAACATCAGCATTTATGAGTAATAGGTCTGTTTGATAGGCAATGCTGTGGTGTGAATTCTGATGACATGTTGAAAAAAATTTCTGGAAGAATGGGAGGAAAAAAGTAAAAGTCTATGGGAAGTAGTAAATTTGGAGTCCTTTTGAAGAAAACGTGCAAGAAGCTGCCAGATAACTGTTAGATAAGCAGCTATTGACCATACATGAACCCAGTTTTACCAGGCGTTGAGAAGGCGAGAATACTCAAAATAAAACATGCATAGCTTCCGCCCTTAGGAAACTTACAGTCTGGCAGGTTCAAAACAATTTTACTTCACTTTAAGTAATTGTAAAATTGCATCCATAAAAGTATAGCCTGGATGAAAACAAGTTTCAGTATTATTTACTCATTTTAATGCACTCAAATAAACTTTGTACAAAGTAACTTCTTTAAAGATCTACCAACATGAGGCAAGTACAGATCAAAATAGACAATGTCTGCCCATATAATCCCCTTCTCCAGGTGCATTTTGATTGCTTGTGCCAACATTGGAGACCACAGTAAATTACTAATGGTCCTTAAAGTTCCCCCCTATTTATCTCTTCCTTTTCAATTTTTCTCCTTCACTCCTGCTACTCTATTTCTTGTGGGTTTTTTTTTCCATCTACTTTTTTTTGTGCTTCCCCAGGGAAACTAGAGGAAAATTCTTCATCTTGATAAGAGTTTTTGGTACCAGAAAGGATATTTTACCTGTAATCTGACCTACATGGAGTGAGGGAGCCCGAACATGTTTCCATGAGTGTTCTAGTTCAATGGGCAGAAGGATCCATCAGGAGAAAGCCCTTGTCACTGATGGCCCTGAAATCATTCAAATGACTTTGCATTTCACAACACACGAGCTTAATCATTGGTCTGGCTCCTCTGATGGAGCTGGGGGAGACAAAGAAGCAAAGTTATTTTCCCAGAGGTAGTGAGACCCAGGATGCTCAGAGAAGATTTAATTGAAAGATACCATTGCTGAAATTTCTTTTCTAATATTCTGCCTGTGGCTTTCCAATAGTAATAGTAGTAGCAGTTGTTGTAATAGTAGAGATAGTAGTTGTACTGGTAGAAATAATAATAGCTACTATTTATTGAGCACTGACTGTGTTTCAGGTATGGGTCCATGCACTTTACATATATTAACTCATTTAAACCTCCCAACAGCCTACAAGGTAATGATGATTATTATCCCATTTCACAGCTGAGCAAACTGGGACATGAGATTTAAGGGATGTGCCCAAGCTCACACAGCTAGGCGATCACCAGTTACACATTTCCTCTTTGCAAGAGAACAGCCTATTTTTCAAAAATACGTGGATAAAACAGTAATCCCATTTGCTTCTAAAGACAAACCCTGCCATGCCTGAATGTTGCCATTCATGTGAGCTTCACTGGGCTCTCTGATCAATGTCCCTCCTCAGAGTGTCTCCCTAACCGCCTCTCTTGATCTCTCTCCATCCCTTTATTCCACTTGGGTTTTCTCCAGCACACTTACGGTCGGAGTCAGCAAGGCTACAAAGCAAAACACCAGATGGGGTGGCTTCAATAACAATCATTTATTTTCTCACAGTTCTGGAGGCTGGAAGTTTGAGATCAGTGTGCCGGTTTGGTTCAGGGCTGGTTATGGGTCTCTTCTTCGCCTGCAGACACAGACACCTTCTCACTATGTCCTCACATGGCCTTTCTGTGTGTGTGTATATGTGTGTGTGTGTGTGTGTGTGTGCGCGCGCGCACGCGCGTGCGCCTGCCTGCCTGTGTAGGGAGAAAGAGAAAGCTCTTTTCCTCTTCTTATAAAGTCAGATTAGGACCCTACCCTTATGACCACATTTAAACTTAATTACCTACTAAAAGCCCTATCTTCAGATACAGTCACATTGAGAATTTAACATATGAACATATGAGCTGATAGGAACATATCAACACTTCAACATATGAATTGGGGTGAGGGACACAATACAGTCCATATCGGTGACCCAGCATATATTTAATAGATCATTAATGTGTTTACTATGTGTCTTTCCCGCTCCTCCCAGTGTTAGTAAACTAAATGCCAGTAAGGATTTGGGGTTCTTCTTTGTTGTATTCCTAATACCTAAGACACTGTCCCACACATGGTAGATGTTCAACACATATTTGTTGGATAAATAAAAAATGAAGAGCTCCCTCTTCTCCCCTATATGTTGGAAAATGTGTGTGGTCTAAATGAGGGAGAGGAGAGGCAGAACCATCTCATCTAATCTTCCAAACTTCCTGAGCCACCTTTAGCTACTGAGTACATTCACGTTTCTGTCAGCTGGGAATTTAGGTGCCCTGCCTATCATCCTTTGGAGCCCATCCCAGGAGGGGGCAGAAGGAGGTGGAGCAGCACACTAGTGTTCCCAGAGTGGGGAGAGTAGATGGGGAGGATTCATGGGAGCGATGATTGACCCCTGCTCACTTACCCCTGTGAGAGGACACTGCCCTCCACGAATCAATGCTGGCTCCTCCTCCAGGGACCAGGCCCTGCATCTCACTTGCCATGTTGTGGATCTAGGAACATATTTGCATTTGGAAATTCATTTTAAAGTGTGCGTGCTCAGGTTCTGGTGACATGCAGGGTAACTTCTCCCACACACAATATCTCTTGACTCAGGCCTTCGTATAGGAGGGGAGGAGTGTTTGGCAGCAAAACTGGGTATTTCTGAGGAAGGAAATCCTTCTAAGTTTTATGGAAATCCTAGGGTTTCATACCTACCTTTCTGAGTGTGGAGCAGTCTATCTGTGTACATAGCGGTAGTGAGGGCTATAATATTGGAGAATGGCTTAGGTAACAGCCAAAATCTACATTGTGTATCCCCAGGAAGACCACCAAAGATTCACAGGCCATGCCGATATCATTAAATATAATAGGCATAGCCTTTCACTGATATGTAAATGTTAATATTTTTGGTAAGTGACTTATTTTGTCTTCTGGATAATATAAGATACGAGTACCATGAGGGAAGGATCCTTCTCTCATTCATTTTTTTTCCCAAGAGCATAGCACAAAGTAGGAAGTACTTGTTGAGTGGATGAATGATCCTAAATATGAAGGGATGGCATTTTTATCACCATTTTCCAGATGAGAAAGAAATGAGGGAGCTTATCAGGTTTACATGTAGTGAGTGACAAACTTTAGAATGAAACCAAAATCTAGTGATTCCTAGAACTTCCAGGTTATTAAGGAGTCCACCTGAATATAAGTTCCACAAGACAGGTGTTTATTTTGTTTATATAAATTCCAAGTACCTAGGACAATGCCTAACACATATAAAATACTTCATAAACATCTGCATGTGTGAATAGAATTGTAAAAGTTCATCTCAATCTATGCCTCATGTGACGCTTCCAACCCTTCACTACCACGTCTTTCAGTCTTTATTTGAATAGATTCAGTAAGAAAGAATTCACTCATGCTTTAGATATGTATGGCTTTTCCACATTGTTGTCAGTTCTAAATGCCAAAAGTTATTTTTGTATGCTTGGAATACTTCACGATATTCACAATTTTTACAACAAAATAATTTCAGGCCTTCTTGATGAAAAATGTTGATCAGGACAGGGCTGAGAATAATCACAAGGCTTGAAATTAAAGAAATCTCTTTAGGCTGAAATGAATTTCTAGTTGTAAAATCAAATATAAATCTATGTATTTGTGTTCCTCAGACCACCTTTCCAGCAGGTCCTTGGCTGTATTATGCATTTGTGAAATGCTTTGTTGAAATTCAGTTTCAGTCAGGTCTGTAGCAGTCTCCTGGCACCTACCTGGTCTGATAGTTGTACCAGGAACACCAGCTAACTTGCGTGGCACTAATCTCAGCCTGATTTGTTCTAACTATTTTATATGTATTAACTCAATCCCTACAACCACCCCATTTCATTACTATGCCCACTTGAGAACTGAAAACATTGAGGAAGAGCGAAGTTAAGTAACTTGCAGAGATCTCACAGCTAGGAAGTGAGAGAACCAATTTGGAACCCAGCAGACTAGCTCTGGAGCCTAACCACCTACCCTCTACACTGCACCTGCGGTCCATCCTCATGAACCAGCAGGCCTGCTGCCCTGCACATAACTTCACCCTCTTGTGTTCTAAAACCATCTGCTGATTAAGTGAGTTCTGAAATGTTTCCGGGGACCAATACTAAAATCAGCTATGAAATACTCTCAGAGATTGATCTTTCCCCCTTTTGGAATGGATAAGATTTTCCCAACCGAGGTCTCCCATCAGCTCTCTTGTTCCCCCGGACTGTGACACATAGGGAGGGCCAGGGACTTGCGCCTATTATTTCAGTTCTTTTGTTATCCTTCATTTCTAGATCTCTTCTGTACCACAATTATCTCTCATGTTGACAGTTTCCCCACAGATGGGATGTCTATTTCCTTGATAATACAGCATTATTATGCTAAAATCTCTCATTTGTGTTATTAGCCAGACTCTGTGCAAAAATGTGTGTATATCTGGGACTCTGTGCTGTTCTTAGCCACCTTCCCAGTCCCTTCTCATGTAAATTACTAGGACACTTCTTCAATATTATTATTATCATGCCCCCTTACCACCACCACAAAGTCTTCCATCATAACCCATTTTTTCCTCCTCCTTCCCACATTTTCAGCTTTGGACTCTTGTAATCAGATCAAGAATTACATTTCTGAACAAATGCAGGCTTTGCAACATTGTGAAGTGCAGCTGGTCCCCAGCAGAGAGCCCTAAGCCCCTGCCTGAAGCCAAATCCCCTTTTGTAGAGAGAGGTCTGGATTTTATTTGTTGTTTTTATCTTTGGTGAACTCTCAACTGGAAGCAGAGATGTGAACACCAGTTATGTCCTTCCCTGCAACGTTCATGACCAACACTTTATAGTTTCTGGATATGCTTCCTAGGTTTCCTCTGTTGGTGTCATTTGCCTGCATGTGACTCACTGGCAGGTGGTGATTTCATCATATTCCAGACATGTGTCTTAGGAAGCTGGCCGCTATCCTGACTGGCTGGACACACATCAAAGTTCCTTATATCTACCATTGTCGCTTTTATATCCATTGTTAAGTACTATCGATAGCATGCAGGAGTCAGCCAGATTGTTCTGTAAAAGGCTCAAGAGTAAATGTTTTCAGTTTTGCGGGACACAACAGTCTCTGTCGCAGCTACCTGACTCTGATGCAGCATGCAAGTAGCCATAGACAATAAGTAAACAAATGGGAATGGTTGTGTCCCTATAAAGCTTTATTCATAAAAACTGTCTGTTTTTATAAATAAAGGAGTCCATCGTTTGCCACCCCCTCGTGCCAGGAAGGAACAAGGGGAAAATAAGGAAGAGACCCAGAGGATAAAAAGTATCACCAACCACATCTCTAACTCCTATTTATTTACTTATTTTTGTAAGCGCAATAGCTAAATTATCTCCACTTCCTAAGGCGTGTGAATCTCTTACATTAACTTAGGGCCAGAATATCAAGTTTTATGTTATCTTCTGTGAGTTCTTTTTCCATTCTGTCATGTTTCAGACTTTCAGTGGTAAGTTTTAAATATTTCAGCTGTGCCTTAGATACATTAAGGAACCTCTAGTGCCTCCCTGAGGCCAAGATGATGGTTGCAATCATAAATAGGTTATTTCTGAGTTGAGACTGGTAAGAACAGATTATCCTGCCCAGACAGTGATGTGCCAAGCACTGGCAACTTTGAAAAATTTGCAATTTGATTTTATAGGAGAGTTTCCTTAACAAGCCTGAGTTTTTTTCCCATTGCTTTTGTGAATACAGTATTTTCCCCTGCTAGACTCTTAGTCAAATATTCTTGCCATTATAAGGAAAAAGGAAAACCAAAAAACTTGAAAATAATTTTATGGGCTTAGGAATTATTTTCATATTTGTCTGCTAATGGAAAATAAATCTACCTTATTGAATCATATGGATTTTAATTCCCCAGGCGAAAGGTAACCAATGACAGGTATATTTGTGTATGTGTGTGTGTGTGTGTGTGTGTACATGTGTATGCTTGTGAAAATTGAACAGAAAAAGGAAATTAGGTGGAGAGGAAAGCATTAAAGCTGGTATTGGGTAATCATTATATATAGTATATATACACATATGCCTTCGACAGTTTTATGGAGGCAGTCAGTGCCTCAAAGACGTGTAATAAAGAGACAGCAACAATTATTGGTGGTCAAGTAGGAGAGGCTTGAGCCAATGTAAACTTGACTTGGTTAGTAATCTTTACCAGAACTCTCTGATGATTGTAAGGAAGTCAAGAACCATTAGGTTTGCTTAACCAGAACAGCAGTAAGCATCCAAACAGATTGTCCTTGGACCATAAGCAAATGCCCAGAAAATAGCCCCCTGCATAGGAGATTAAATGCTTAGAAAAAAATGAGAAAAAAAATATTAGCAGCAAGCCTCCCAGGTATAGAAGGGATAAACAACCATATTGGTATCAGAATTTAGGAATATTGCTGTGTCTCCCACTTTAAATGAAATATAGCAGCCTGAGTTGGCAAAAATTGGAGAATGGTTTCCCTTCTTTGCAGCCAGGTTTGGTGCTTGCCTTCTGGCGGTTGTGTATATTACTGGCAGAGAGAGCTGTTTAAGCTGCTAATGAGAAGATTGCAAAATAATATCAGCTTGTGCTTCAGGTTGAAGATGAGAGATAACATTGCATTGGCTGTAGGAATGGCTTTCTTATAAACTGGATTCAGTTTTATTTCACTTGTTACTTTTTTTTTTTTTGAGATGGAGTCTTGCTGTGTCACCTGGGCTGGAGCACAGTGACACGATCTCGGCTCACTGCAACCTCCGCCTCCCAGGTTCAAGCCATTCTCCTGCCTCAGCCTCCCGAGTAGCTGGGATTACAGGCATGTGCCACCATGCCTGGCTAATTTCTGTATTTTTAGTAGAGACGGGGTTTCACCATGTTGGCCAGGCTGGTCTCGAACTCCTGACCTCAGGTGATCCACCCACCTCCGCCCCTCAAAGTGCTGGGATTTCAGATTACAGGCACCACCACACCTCGCCCCACTTGATACATTTGAGGGTCTCATAAAGTCTTGAAATTGAGCCTGTGAATTTATAAACAGGGCCACAACCATCCTGCAGATGTGCCTTTTTGGCACACCAGAATCAGTGGCACCTGAAGAGTTATCACAGTGCACAGGATCATCCAAGAACAGACAATTACGATGGAGGAAAGGCCATTCCTGGGGAATGTTTGAACTTAAGGCTCAGGAGAACATAGCAGAGCCTAAAAATGAGAACAAAATGGTACTATCAGAAAAGATGGTGGTGGTTGGGACATAAGACCGGGTAGGCTCACAGGTTTGCAGGACCAGGACTCAGTCACTTTCCTCACCCTGGGCTCAACCCTCATGATGGGAAAAGTAATGTACTTCCTGGGCTTAAAATTCTTCAAAGTCAACTGGTAGGGATATGAGAGAATTTATTGCTAAGTAGTAGGGAAAGTTTTATCACAAATAACATACAGGAAATTCCCATATCATAGAAAAGAGGTTGTATTATCACCATGTTTTTACATATGAGAAAATGGAGTTTTAGAAAAGTTATGTGCCTTGCCTAGGAGCATGTGCCTAGATAGTGGCAGCTCGAGGATTCAAACCTAAAACTCCAGAGTCTGAAACTCACACGGTTTTTGCTCTGTTCTGCAGCTTCCTGCAGCTGAACAGGAGGTTAGCCTGAGACAAGAGGAGGATCATTCACAAAGGCAGAGAGGCTGGGACACGACTGCTTTCTGGAAACCTGAGCTCATGAAGAGAGGCTGAGAGTCAGGAAAGTAGGACACGAAATCATTTAATGAGAGTGAAGGCTAGCCAGGTCAGGGAGTTTGAAAAGAGAGTTTTGAAATATCCATTGTGGCTAATATGGGAGAGCATTCTTTGAGAGTGATTAAAATGACAACTGAGGACACAGCTAAAGTGAGAGAGAATAAATTTGTATCAGACTTGCAAATTTTTGGTATGTGCATCTCTTTCTGAAATCAGTTGAATAGAGGTGGGAAAAGTAGCTTGGTGGATAACAAGGTAGAATGGAAAGTTGAGAAGACAGAGTTTAGGAGTCTTTCTGATTGTTCTAAAATTCTCCAGGGAAAATCATGTTTCTTTTTATGGATATAGTCCAGGTCTTAGGTCTGTCCCACACCACAAAGTTTTCAGGACATTCTGGACAAATTCACACATTTTCCTGGATGTCAGTCAGTTCCCTTTGCCTCTGTGCTATCACTTTCCTTCTCTCTGCCGTCTCCTGAGTTACCTGTCCCAGCCCTTCACTCCACATTCTGCAGCCTCTGTTCAGCTCCTTTATACCTTCATCTAGATTCTTCCTAACTTATTATACTGCCTCCTCATGTCAACTTCCATCCCATCTGCATTCGGGAAAAGAAGCCCACATGAGAAGTGAGCCCATTTGCTAAATATATCCATCTTGGAGCATTTGTTCAAGATCAATAAAGATAGAAATTATTCTGATTTTTCAGCTGTTGCCCAAATCCACAAGAGTACACAAATGAAAATGAACTGATTTTTTAAAAATACAAATAACCATTAAAGTTCATATTGTTTTATTCTTTAAGCCAGAAAAAATGGGAATACAGAGGAAGGAGGGAGATAGCAAAATAGGCGGGGCTTCTGAGTTTCAGGTGGTCTGAGACTGCAGTGACCTTGAGGCTGGTGGACCTGGAAGGAGCCAGGGAGAGATGGTGGACCCCAGGGGTGGGAGCAAATGCATGGTCCACAGTTCTGAAGAGCAGAGCTAGACCAAAGGACTAACCTGCTAACCTTGACCAAGGAGATGGCCCAGAGGTTTTCTATTTCTATTGCTCTATCTTTTCATTATAAGTTCCCAGTAGAAAAGAGACATCATTGTAAATATCGGTGCAGCACTTAACACATAAGGAAGAATCAATAACATTCATTTGCTTACATTGCCCAGAGAAGAAATAAATTCAAATACGTAAAAATGGGCATGAACCATTCTGTTCCATATCCCACTTTAGGGCTGCCAGCAACTGTACTCATTGCTGAATGTCATTGCTCGTGTACATAATGAACACTTGTCTGTAACCCTGTGAAGGCCGACTGATTTTTACGGAAAGACAGCTTTGTGTTAAGCGGCCCGCCTTCCCCACGGAATTGGGTTTTCCAACACCACGTTTTGAGATTTCTGAGAAGTGTGCGCCATCTGCTGGCCGCTGAGAGGATTGACGAGCAGCCATGAGGAGCACCGTGTTTCTTGAACGTGACTTAACCAGGCAATGGAATTACAATTGTCTTTGGGTTTCTAAAACATAATAGTCACTTCTGGATCCACGTGACTTATGAGAAGTCCCTTAATTGCCTCTCAAGCAGTATACAAGTTTTATTCAATATGTGAATTATCCGTTTATAATAATAAACAATGCCATAAGCCAATCGAGGGGTTCCCACATGCTTTCTAGGCAGAGATGGCCCCCAGGCCCTAGATGAAAGGTTAATAGTTTGGAGTGAGTACTAACTCTGGGTCTCTGACTCTGAATCTAAGTCAGGAGTAGAACAGAGCTGTACAAAGAAGACTGCTTGATAGAAGTGAATTTTGTCCCTTCTTCAATGGGGGAAAATAAAGTACAGTTTTCATCAATAGATTAATGACTAAACTTGGACCTTGATGCCAAATATAACTTGAGCTCCACCTGCACAGTCTGGAGATGTACAGAAGAGATACTTGCCCAGCCTCTTAGCACATCATTATAAGCAGGCAGGCAATACTGTATCCTAAAAGTACTCCTCTTTGCTGAAATTGAGAAAATAGGAATTACCCAGGGTAAATTTGACAAATGGCATGATTTATTGTAGTATTGTCTTTTTTTTCTTGATTTTCTTCTTTACTGGGAGATTTGTATTTTGTAGCTCCTTCAACACTTTAAAAATTAAACTAGATGGTAAGATTTAAAAGTTTTCTCACAACTAACAAACTGATTTTGATTTTACTGCCCAAAGCCCTTTATATCCCAATTTCGATGGGTCTGTATCAGTGTCTTTGGCTTAATTTAGATGTGATTTTTCCTTAATAATTTTGAAAATGGTGGTACGGTATACCAACTAGCTAGATAGGAATCACCTTGACAGTATTTAATGGATAGAAGCATCTCAATGATCTTTCCTTAATGAGGGCAAATCATTAACAATGTCCAACTCCTTATGTTAGAGGCACTGACTAAGGCATGGTACTTAAATTTAAAGCACAACTTTTCAACTTCCATAAAGTACATATTTTACATTAGAATTTTAAATTACAGGGTAGTGACTCAATATGTCACTAGCATGTTTTGAATAGGCCCCCCGGCATCCCTGCCAAAAAAAAAAAAAAAAAAAAAGAATGCAAGAACACTGTCTTAACCAAGAAGGCTTGGGAGTGTTAACTAATTCAGCCTTTCAGCCTCCACTTAAAATTCTGGAAGACAGTAGTGTCAGGGGTAGCTATCCTTGGCCGCAAAGTGTCATTACAGAAGAACTTTGGATACATTTTGGTGTGAGGCCGCTCTTGGAAGCAGCATTTGCAGGCATTAAGAGAATGCACACAGTTCAATAAGCTGGGGTTATGTTCGTAATCAGTGTTTGTTTAATGCTGTAAAAATACTAAAGGATTGGCCGAAATCTCTGGGTATCTGGGGAAAAGGGTTCTTTGAAACTTTTGATGCTTGAGCAGGATAATGGAAACTTATCTGTTCCCCATGTTTTTAACACACACACACACACACACACACACACACACACACACACAAAAAAAAAAAAAACATATGTCATAGATCAAGATGTAACAGATTGGAATGGGGCCTAGGCTTGGGAATTTTGTGACTCCTTAGGTGATCTCAATGTACTGCCAGTGTATTAGCAGGCTTTGCACAAATACTCTTTCTCACCTACCAGGAGAAATCAAAGGGCTCTGGGTTAAACACTTGTATGTCAAAACCAAAATGGTGGGCATTGCAGGAGTAGAGGAATTAAGAGAAGAAAATAGATATGGGGTCAAAAATTGGCCCCAGGAACCAGTAAATAAGAATGGTCAATCTTAAAAGAGAAAGTTCTATTGAAGAGGGAGCATTATCTGAAGTTGGAGTGACCATGGAGGACAATGACAGCTGTCCCACAGGATGTCACTGGGCTGAGGAAACTCAGACTGGAAGCCACAAGCCCATGGGGGCTCAGGAAGCCTGTTTCCTGAGCAGAACAGAGCTGGGTTTGGCACGTGCCTAGTGTTCCAGTGAAATCTGTCCTTTTTCTGCTTCCACTTTTTACAAATGAATTATTCAACACTACTTTGTTGACACATGGACTCAGCATTAAAAAAAAAAATGACAGTGGAGATAAAGGTCTAAGGTAGCGATAGACAAATAAATGATGGGCACCCATCATCTGAGGAGCTTCTTAAAATTCAAATTTACCAACCCCACCCCAGACATCTGGCTCCGTAGGTCTTGGGTAGGGCTCAGAGCAGGCTGCTTCTGAAATTGTGAGGTTGTGAGGTAAGAATACAGGTGGGAGCCTGCATACCACGTGTCTAAATATTTAAAAGTTGTAAATCAGCCTAACGAACTGTGAAGGAAGCTCTGGCCTACTTCCTTGACAACTTAAGCCTATACAGAGACCTGGAAGGTCAAGTTCAAATGCAGAACCTGAATGTTTAGTTTCCATCTGCTCCCTCTGTGTTAAAGGTCTGTCCTTTTTCCTTGACAAATATGCTTTCATACTTGTCTGGAAAGCCGGATTCCAGTTCAACAATTCCAGTCCCTCAGTGTTGAGAGAAAGGGCCACCCGCTCTGCTCTTCTCTTCCCATCTGACTCTGTCTGGAACCACGAAGCACCTCTGTGTATGGGGGGCAGGGACAAGCCAGCCCAGGTTTTGGCCCAGTGCCCCCTACCCTCGTACCGTACGTAGGTAGCCACCCCCAGGCATTGGGGTGTGCACACTGGTGACATGTCTGCCCCCTAGAAGAAGCATGGGGGAAATGGGACCTCACAGGCCCTGTTAGCTGATGTGGGCCATGAGCTCCCAGGTCACGGTCTAAAAGTACATTGGTTTGGGGCTCTGTGTGTCCATATTCCAAGAATCCTGCAAAGGAAGGGGCAGGACTAGAGAAGGGAAAGAGTAGGCCTTCTAAGGCTCTCAGGGCAGGACCTCTTTTTGTCTGATCTAAGAGAGGTATTGAACCCAAGTGGCTTAGATGCTGAATCCCTGGGCTTAGAACCCAATGCCGTGGAGCATTGATCTCACTGTGCTGGCCAGAAAGGGGCTCATTGGTTGCTACTAGGTCATTATCACTCCAGGGCACCTGGGCAGTCAGTGAAACTGAGCTCAGAAAAGTCCTGCCTTCATCATGTCCCCTTCCACTTCCATAAATTTCTCCATAAGATAAAACCAAGGAAAAATACTCTTTCTCTTGACTCTGCATGGTATTTAAAGGAAAGTAGAAATTTTATTTTTTAAAGAAATTGTATATATTCATTGTGTATATATTGTTTTGAAATATGTACATATTGCATAATGGCTAAATTGAGCTAATTCAATGTATAACCTCACATACTTATCATTTTTGTGGTGAAAACACTTCAAATCCACTCTCTTAACAATGTTCAAAAACATAATATATTGTTATTAAATATAGTCCTATAACCATTTCCTATTAATTACAGGGAGGTAGAAATTTTAATGGACATCTTTCTCATACTTTTCTTGACTTTTAGAAAACAGAAATAATAAACTTGAATCAAAGATATTCATTTCACAGTAATGCAGTATTTCTGTAAAATTTCACACCTTGTTGACTATCAATCAGCTGAGAACTTTACACCTCATTAAAAATCCATTAGAACAATGGCTGTTCCATTAGCCCTTCAGTTTATGCCTTAAAACAGGACTTGTCTAAAAGCGACATTGTTTTTGGCAGGCTGCTCCTTTGGATAGGTGGACACTTGCTGTGGTATTAACTGTTTCCGGGTCTCCAGAGAAAGGCCCAGGGTGTGTCTAGGGACATCAGCGACAACAGTGAGGTAGAGCAAGTCAATACTGTGCCACCTCTGTGCTAGCCAGAGAACCTCTGCTCCAAGGCAGGAGAACACTGGGTTCCCCCTTTCATTAAGGTCCTCAGGCCCCCGTAAAATCCAGATACGGCTTTGGTGAGGAATGCTATCTGAGTGAAGCTCCCTCAGTTTCAGAACCAGCTTAGAGCTTCTCAGCTCCGACCTGCCTGTTAGCATGGCTGGGGAGCCCAGTGGTTTAGTGAACTGGCTAATAACAAAGATTCTGAGATAACAAAACAGAGAACAGGTAGGTTTTGATGAAAAGGAAGGATATAAGGAGGATAAGAGGGGTAGTGGGGAGGAACAGTGGGAGAGGGGCAAGGAAGTATTAAATCAAGATTTGGGGAATGGCTGGAAACAGTGGCAGAGACTCAATAGGAGAGTGACCCTGACAGACAGGAAGGTGGCAAACGTGCTCGCAGGCACAGGCCTCCCAACAGTTCACAATCTCATCTACTTCACAGTCTTGCCTTGTGCTAACCTAGGCCTTATTAAAGCCAGAATGAATTGCCTTGCATCATCAGAAACTGACCATTCATTCCTGTGGTCTTCTTTGAGATTTTTAGAATTCCAAGGACTAAATATCCCTATCCACTTGCCTTTGTTCACCGTATTGGATGATGTGCCTGTCTCCAGCATTCACTGAGGGCAGTACCCCAACATCCGACACAGCTTTAAATGCCAAAGGGAAGTGAAGATGTCCTGACTTCTTAAACTCTAACATAGCATTCGTCCTATTCTTATATTTTTTGAACTTTGCATCAAAACATACATAAATGCAGGTGCACAAATTATAAGTGTAAAAGTCAATGAATTTTCACTAAGTAAACACACTTGGCTCACCAGAAGCTAAAGAAAGGGTGAAATAGAAGGGATTTTGTAGATTACATCTGCTGACACCATCGTTATTTGAGAAAAAGAACTATTTCTTAGCTGTATTTTAGGAACTTTTATCTGGTGATATCTATCTACTTACTTTAGGGGTGGGTTGGGATTGATTATTCTTACAAGATTAGTGAAGTTAGAAACAACTAGTTTTAATTCATTAAATGTAACCTACTTTCATGTAGCTTCATGTGACTGAAATCAATCTGTTTTATTTTCCAAACCAGTGGAATAGACACAGGGTCATTACATACATTTTGAAAGTCTTCTGTTTCAAATGTATTCTAGATTAAGAAACAGAATGTGGCAGGGCATGGTGGCTCATGCCTGTAATCCCAGCACTTTGGGAGACCGAGGCGGGTGGATTACTTGAGATCAGGAATTTGAGATCAGCCTGGCCAACATGATGAAACCACATCTCTACTAAAAATACAAAAAATTAGCCAGGCATGGTGGTGTGCACCTGCAGTCCCAGCTACTCAGGAGGCTGAGGTGTGAGAATCGCTTGAACCTGGGAGGCAGAGGCTGCAGTGAGCTGAGATTGTGCCATTGCACTCCAGCCTGGACGACAGAGTGAGATATCATCTCGAAAGAAAAAACAAAAAATAGAAAAAGAAACAGAATGCTATTGGCACTCCCAGAAGAATCACTATTGGACTTCTGATACCAAAAACAGGGGGATTTCCTTGTTTTTAAGTTTTATGAAATGAAGTAATATTCTGTATACGCTTCTGAGTTTAGCTTCTTTGAGTAGGTTTGTGAGATTTATCCAAGTGTGGAATGGAGTTATAATTTATTCATTTTTGCACGTGGGTAATTGTATTTTTAAAAGTAAGGTAAACATTAAAAGTTAGGGTTTAACCTACCACTGGGTATGCACCCAAAGGGAAAGAAGTCATTCTATGAGAAACACCGCATGCACAGGCCTGTCCAGTTCACAATGGCAAAATATGCAACCAACCTACTTGCCCATTGACCAACAAGTGGATAAAGGAAATGTGGTAAATATGCCCCATGGAATACTACTCAGCCACAAAAAGAAACCAAATAGTATCTTTGGCAGCAACTTGGGTGGAAGTGGAGGCCATTATTCTAAGAGAAGTAACTCCAGAATGGAACACCAAATATCATGTTTTCACTTACAAGTGGGATCTTAAGCACTGAGGACATAAAGGCATCAGAATGAAATAATGGACTTTGGGGATGGGGGAGAGATTGAGAGAAGATGAGGAATAGAAGACTCCATATTGGGTACAGTGTACACTGCTTAGGTGATGGATGCACCAAAATATCAGCAATCACCACTAACGAATGTATCCATGTAAACAAAACCCACTGTACCCCAAAAACTATGGAAATAGAAAACGAATAAATAAAAGTCAGGGATTAAAAATAAAGTGGGAAATGGTCATTGCAGAAGTCTAAAATATTATCAGCTATATATGAAATGCAAGTTTGTAACTATTTTTTGAGTACCTGCAGTCAGCAAATTTGCATTAATAGTACTGTTTACTCCCTCATTTTTAAAAACAATTAATTTTCTATTTCCTATTTTAAGACCTTATCTAAGATTGCTGCGCTGCGGAATGGTTCCTAGCACACGTGATCTTGTCTGTGTTGAAGTATGAGTGAATACATACTACCCTCTACTTTAAGGTAGATGATAAAATGGCCAATTTCGTGTATTTGTTTATTTTCAAGGAAAACCTTAGAGCACTGGTTCTCAAACTTTAGGATGCACTAGAATTACCTGGAGTGCCAGAATCCCCTGGAGTGGTTGTAAGAACTCATTGCTGGGGCCAGGCACCGGGCACGGTGGCTCACGCCTGTAATCCCAGCACTTTGGGAAGCCAAGGTAGGTGGATCACTGGAGATCAGGAATTTGAGACCAGCCTGGTTAACATAGTGAAACCCCGTCTCTACTAAAAATACAAAAATTAGTCATGCGTGGTGGTGTGCACCTGTAATCCCAGTCAGTTGGGAGACTGAGGCAGGAGAATCGCTTGAACCCAGGAGGCAGATGTTGCAGTGAGCCAGGATCGCGCCACTGCACTCCAACCTGGGTGACAGAGACAAATTGAAAAAAGAAAAAAATGGAGTTTCTGCGCCCCATCCCCAGGAGTTTTGATTTTGTAGGTCTGTGGTGGGATCCAATTATGTACCTTCTAATGAGCTCTCAGGTGATGCTGATGCTGCAGTCCTGGGTCCACATTTTGAGAACCACTGCCTTAGAGCCAGCAAATCAAGTCACGTTTATATTCCCGTGCCATACTCCCTTGGTGAGGATTCCTCTGGTCATTCGTGCATTTGCGTTTTCAAACGCTTTGGAATCAGCCAGGTAGAGATTTAACTCTTGTTGTCGTGTTTACCTTCCTAAATCATTAGCATCTATTATCTTGTTTGGTCCGACACCACAACTCTGCTTGGAACCCATTTGGAGCATGGTTTCTATCTTCGTGGTTTGTTTACATATTGGTGGCCCCGACTATTTGTCAGCTTAGTAAAGGCGTCGGGCCACTATTTGTCTATCTCCTTGCACTGCCTAGCAGGAAGTACTGCAGGGACTATTGAATTCATGCCCTGTATTCTCTGCTGGCCCATTGATTTCATCCTTATAGCCCCTGCTTCTCAGCTGCATGTGTTTTGTTCACAGCTTACATATGGATAAAATGAGTTCTTGTTTCTTGCTCTTATAAGAATATGGGGGCTGGGTGCAGTGGCTCACGCCTGTAATCCCAACACTTTGGGAGGCTGAGGTGGGCAGATCATGAGGTCAGGAGATCGAGACCATCCTGGCTAACATGTAACATCTACTAAAAATACAAAAATTAGCCGGGCATGGTGGTGTGCACCTGTAATCCCAGCTACTTGGGAGGCTGAGGCAGGAGAATCGCTTGAACCTGGGAGGTGGAGGTTGCAGTGAGCCAAGACCACACCACTGCACTCTAGCCCAGGTAACAAAGCGAGACTCTGTCTCAAAAAAAAAAAAAAAAAAAAAAGAATGTGGAAGTTATAAAAATAATCTGTGATCATATAATGACTGTTTTCCCTCCCAAAGGCATTACTTTCAGCTTCAGAGTATGTATTTCTTAACTAAAGTGTTTCTGGGATGTGGCTGCATGTTGATGTCACCTACAGAACTTAAAAAACAAAACAAAACAAACAAAAAAATGAAAACAAAAACAAAACAAAAAAACTGATGTTCATGTCCCAGAGGTTCTCTTCTAATTGATGTGGGCTATGATCTGGGCATAGAGATTGCCAAAAGTACCCAGGTGATTCTAACACATAAAAATGTTTTAAGAGTTTCTTAAGTACTTTTTTTTCCTTATGGGTTTCAAGAAAGCCACTTTTTTTTTTTTTTTTTTTTTTCTGGAAGATTATTTTCAGAAACACCTAACCCTTCTTTATTTGTATCTCCTGTGGATGTTTTCCTTCTGAATTTTTCTCTGTGAAACAAGAAAATATAATGAATTGTCGTTTGCATGTTACACAAAGCATGAACTTTATTTGTAGTCTGAGATAAACTTGTTCTGATCTAGAAATGAAAAATAATGAACTCTGCTGAGTTCTGCTTTTCCTGTCTCAAGTTAGCCTTACCATAAGGATCTGGTGGGTAAAAGTTTGTTGTTCTTGTAATTAATTATTGGAACAGAGTTGTTTGGAGTAGATGATTCATTGTGGAACAAGTCATCTGATTCTGAGGGACATTTTCCATTATAAAATAATTATACATAAAAACAGAAGTATTGCTTTAACACTGAGATTTGTAACAATGTCATACCATTCTGATTGTAATGACTCTGTGTCTATTCCACTGGTTTGGAAAATAAAACAGATTGATTTCAGTCACATGAAACTACTTGAAAATAGGTTACATTTAATCAATTAGAAACTAGTTGTTTCTAACTTCACTAATCTTTTAAAAAGAATCAATTCCACCCCACTCGTAAAGTTAGGAGTTAGATAGATATCACCAGGTAAGTTCCTAAAATATACCTAGGAAACAACTCTTTCTCAAATAATGATGGTGTCAGTAAGTCTAATGTAAGTCCATTTTATTTCACCCTTTCTTTAGGTTCTGCCCTTGCATCTTAGAATAATGAAATATGAAGTGAAATTTGGTTGCATGGTTTACCTGTAGCCATTTTATAATTTAGATTCGTGGGTTTACATTACTTTCGAAACTACTGGGAAAACATTAACAGCACAATAGGATTCCTAGAATGATAAACTTCAACACTCAAGCTTTGACAGTTGTTCTCAGTCTCATCTTTGATTCAATGTAAAAATTTGGACAAATAATTAGCTTTCCTTTGCTGCATGCACAGGGGCAGGATAAACTTGAGAATTCACCCAACTGTTCAACTCAGATCAAAGATATTTTCCTCAGGAAATCAACAATATTAAGAAAAATGGCTTTTTGAAAACAATTAAAAATAAATGTTTAGCACCTTCAAATATCAGATTCACATCCTCATCATCCTCACTTAGAGACTTTTAAACTAATAGCAGTTTTGTATAGCACATTTGCATTTACAATGCATTTTTGTACACATTCTATTTTCCCCTGAACCCAGGGAGACTGGAAGAGCAACAATTTACATATTTGTGTATTTTTAGAAAGTGAGTCTTAGAAAAGTTAAGTGACTAACCTAAGCTCAAACAGCCAGAGGTGTGTGGAACAAGGGCACCACTCAGCTTTTCTGACTGTGAGCTCACTCTTTTCTACTCCTGCAGCTATGCCAGCTATACAATAGCAATTTGTGAGAGGTGTTAGGTGTGAGGGATAGTAGGGGGGTGGGCGTGGGGAGGGGAAGAGGAAGCAAAATTCTCATACTGACTGCATTTTTATCACTTTCATAAAGGATTTTATGTTTTACAGCCTATTTGTCATTGGTAGAAATATCTCTACACTAGTGCTATAAACAGCAAAACATGCACTTGAGACTCCCTGCAAGCTCATCTAAGTTTTAAGAGTAATTGAGAATAGCAGCACTTGATACACGTATCTTCATTTACTATATAGTGTGATCAATTATTTTCCCTGATACCAAGGGAAAATTAAACATCTTTTCATTGATTATCACATTTCTTTCACGGTTTTTATGCACTTTGCCAGCTTTTGTAGTTCTCACAACTGGCCACTAGATGGTAGTGTTTAGTTAGTATTGTCACACATGTTCGATTGTGGGAACTTTGATTCTAAAAGGAAACATTTCATGTATAATACTACACTGAAACTGTTTTCCCAGTGGCTGAGGCACACGATAAAAACTCTGTGGCTTGAGCCTTCTCTTTCTTTCTTTCTTTTTTTTTTTTTTTCTGGAGACGGAGTCTCGCTCTGTCGCCCAGGCTGGAGTGCAGTGGCTGGATCTCAACTCACTGCAAGCTCTGCCTCCCGGGTTTACGCCATTCTCCGGCCTCAGCCTCCCGAGTAGCTGGGACTACAGGCGCCCGCCGCCTCGCCCGGCTAGTTTTTTGCATTTTTTAGTAGAGATGAGGTTTCACCGTGTTAGCCAGGATGGTCTCGATCTCCTGACCTCGTGATCCGCCCGTCTCGGCCTCCCAAAGTGCTGGGATTACAGGCTTGAGCCACCGCGCCCGGCCTTCTCTTTCTTTTTTAATGACTAGACCTCCCTTCATTCAACACAGACCTTTCTTCCATGTACTACTTATTTGAGCAATTCATTTTTCTCCCCATCCTAGCCTTTTTAAACACCCCACAGTGAGGGAGTGTTAAAAGTCCTGCCTTTCATAGAAGTTTGTTCTAAACTTCTGAGAGGTAAAGCAGATCTGGTGCCAAGATGATGTGTTCTAGGGAAGTACAAGGACAATAGACTTAAAGACCTGTGCTGCCAGCTTGTGAATAATTGAAGATTTGTATCTCTAAGTAAATTTCAGAGTACCCCTGTACTTCCTTGGGTATCTAAATCAAATAAGACAAATAAGTTGTAGTTGCCTAGTATGGATCCCACATTGCCAAAATTTTACAGTCATTTTGGACAATCCAATAGATGTCTTCTCTCTACTTTGTTTAAGCCTTCTAATTTCCCCAGCAAGACAAAGCAAAGCAAAATTAATTCACACAGGCTGTTTGCATGATATGGTCCAACGGTTTACTATGCTATATTTATCATTAGTCACCCAAACACAGAATGTAAAAGTCGCTTATAACCATTTCCTGCCCCCCCCATGACTGTTGATTCTTCCAAAACCGTAAGTCTCCTTTACTAATTAATTCACTTGAATAACCAAACCTGCATTTCAGGTTCTTATTCTTTACACACCCAGTAAAAAATAAGATGCCATCGGTTATTTTATTCATTAAGTCAAGTCCTGTTTCTCATGTTCTGCGGGAATTCTTCCCATGTGGTTTTACTATTTGTTTCTACTTTCTTCAGGTTCCCTCATCATTACACATATGCATTTATAAAATACATGTTCATAAAATCCACTCCAGTCATTCTCTGCAGTTAACTCATCTCCGAGATCAAAACAGACCCCAAAGTTATCAATGAAACTGTTCACTTGCACACTGCAGGGTCTGGGGGTGTGGTTATTTGGGCGTGTGAATATGAACTTTCAGTTGTCTGAGGACAACAGGAAGCGTTGCTTCTGTTGCTATCATATTAAACTTTAGTTAAGATTTTTATTGTTTATGAGATAGGGAATTTTTTCCCCTGGGGTCAACTGGGTTCACCCTATTTCCTGAGGGCTAAATAAAATTGGCTGCAATCCCCATCAGATTGTGAAAAGTTCTGCTTTCTCTCCAAAGCTTTTATGAATCCTTGATCACACCAGGCCCCACATCTTTGCTTCTGCCAAATTGGTTGCATTTAGGAGTTCTCTCACAGTAGCTGTTATGGTCTTTCTTCCATACCACAGAGGCCCCAGGTAGAATTGAGCCCCTTCCTTAGTTTTCCCAACCACCAGCCTTCCCTCTCCCCCGACAAAACAAAACTTGTTCACACATGATATTTCTGCCTTGTACCACACTTCACTGATGGTTTGAGGAAATGCATGCAATGCATATTCACCAATAATGTGAGATGTGATTGTGTTTAGACATGAATATTCTTAAAAAGTCAGTCAGTGATTTCTATATGGAAGGTGCTAGCCTTTTGCTAGTTTGCTTGGGTTTTTTCTCTCGTTCCTACCTGTCCGTACCTCTCCGACTTCAAAAATTGCTCAAAGGAACTCCAGATTTTTCTTACTTAATGGCATTTAGTGCTTTACCTCTCTCCTGCTCCATCTACCTTTTAACTCCCAGACCTAGGCACATGCTCAGCAGAACAAAATGGCGTTTCATGTAATAGCACCACTGCTTGATAGAAGATATTTTTGGTTATAAATAGCTTTTTAAAAATTTTTATTGGTGATTACATGGGGGTACAATGACTAAATTGAATTTTGCTATTCATCTAATACACTACACACACACAACACACACACACATACATTTTTATATAGAGAGAGATGGAGTCTTGTTCTGTCATCCCAGCTGGAGTGTAGTGGTGCAATCACAGCTCACTGCAGCTTCAACCTCTCAGGTGTAAGCGATCCTCCAGCCTCGGACTCCCAAAGTGCTGGGATTACAAGAGCGAGCCACCACACCCAGCCTTCTGCTCCTATTTGACCTAAAAATTCCATATAATAGCCATAACATCCATTCATTCAACAAATAATTATTGAACACCTACTTGCAAAAAGAAAATTCAGTTCCTATTCCGTTGGAGTGATAATATAGCAGATAATAATAATAATAATAAAAGTGTCCACGCACTCTTCTAGGCTCCAATAATCCCTATGAAGAGAGGGTATGCTTAAACAACAGATGTTTATTTTCTCACGGTTGTGGAGGCTGGCAGTGTGAGATCGGGGTGCCTGCATAGTGGAGTTCTAGTGAGGGCTGACTTCCCCTATGCCTTCACCCAAAGTTTATGTGTTATTAATATCAGCAGCCCTCTATCTCTGGATGTCTCTGGTGCCTTAGAAGACATATTCTCTACAGTTAAACGGACAGGGTAAATATATTTATATTGCTAAATGCCCCATTTGAAGGGCTATATACTATTTCATGTAGTAAGGAGTGCTTAATGGCTCCAGCACAACAAAACAACTCTACAGAACATTTTTATTTGCCCGAAGCATCTAACGAGCTGGTCCTCCCACGCTTGTGGATGGCACTCTTGTGAACTGCTTCCTGAGATTCTCTTAGTGCAGAGCCAACAATATTCAGTACATTTCCTTCACTTGCCTTTTGGCATGTCCATGACAATGATTCCAGCTGATCTAACGTCTAGAAAATCTATTTCCCACAAGCAACAGGATCTTCTCTTTTCCTGCTTAAGTGTGTTTATTTTTGCATTTCTCAGCAGCTTCACAACTTCTGACTTGGTTGACTTTTTGTAGAGAGAACGTCCCTCCTCCATCCATGAAGTGCTGCATTTTAGGTTTGGTCCGACAAATTGATGCAACAGCTCAGGTATACATGACAAGAAAATTGAATTTCCATCCTCAAAATCAATTTTGAACAATAAGAGTTGAGAGGATAAGTTTATTCAAAGGTGATTTGGTATTGCGACAGGATGGTCCAAATCAGAACTCAGTAACCTGATTTTGAAACATTTCCAAGTTCATGAAAGGAATCACTTTGTACATAAGAGCTTTTCTACTTTTTGGGTTTGAGCATAACTAGATAGCTTAGTGGGATATCCATATTCTTGCTTTGATGATCACATTTGGCATCTAAGTATTATGCTGTTTTCAAAGGAAAAAAATATTCCTGAATAAGAGAGATGGAATGAATTACATAAAAATAAAACTTAAAATAAGTGTCATCTAAGAAGATGAAAAGCAAACAAGTACATGTGTTCTTAACTTTTGGGGGCTTGCCTTTAATTTTTTTAATAAAGCAATTATCTGCTATTAGTCATTATAATAGCAGCTAAAATCCAGTTAATCGTCACAGCGTGCGAAACCCTGCGCTGAGCACGTCAGGGCACGGCCTCCGAGAGAACACACCTCACTCTTCTTGGAGAAGGCTGAAGACGAGCGAGGGCCGTGACTGAAGGTCACAGACTTAGTAAAAGGCAGAGCCGAGGCTCAAACCCACACAGCCACATACCTGCACTGTTAGCACTGCACTCCCCAGTTACCAGAGCCTTGTTTATTTTCCAGTCCTAAACTCTGCTTAAATGTGCATAAGGAGTAATTTCATTTTTTTTCCTTTTCTAGACTACAAATTTGTATAATTGGATTTCTACAGGCTTTTGTGTTTCTGGTGAGATTTGAAATGGATTTTTCAAAGTTACGATATTCAGTGACTCCTATAATCTAGAAATTTCTCCCAAGACACCAAACCTTCCTCCCTGATCTTTTGACTAAAAGCCTGGTCCCCAACTGCATTCATTTCCTAGGGCTGCTGTAAGGAAGTATCACAACCTAGGTGGCTCACAGCAGCCGAAATGCATTGTCTCCCAGTTCTGGAGGCCAGAAATCCAAAAGCGACGTGTTGTCAAGGTTGTTTCCCCTGAGAACCGTGAGGGAAGGATTTGTTCCAGGCCTCTCTCCTTGAATAGCCATTTTCTCTCTTTGTTTCTCCATAGTGTTTTCCTCCTGCGTATGTGTGTGTCTGCATTTCCCCATTTTATAAGAATACCCCTCGCCTTGGATGAGGCCCACTCTAATGACCTTATTTTAACTCGATTACCTCTCTAAAGACCCTATTTCCAAGCAAAGTCCCTTTCTGAGGTACTGGGGTTGGAACTTCAGCCTATTTTTGCAGGGACACAATTCAACCCACAGCACCAGCTCTGATCCGGGGTAGTGCATGGAGGTGGAGGCCTAGTACTGTGCCAGGGACCCCAGCCGACAATGTGGCCCGAGGCAAGTTTCCCTTCTGCCTAATAGGGGATTGGATTGACTGATTTCTACCATCATAACATAGAATTCTATTTGTATAGAATGGCTGTAATTTATTTAATAGATTTTCTCACTGAAGTAATTTCCTAAAAGTTTTTGGAAAGTTGGCTTCATCTTTCTATTTTCATGCATTTGCCACAGAGGTTACGTGTCCGCCAGGTCTTCTTTCAGCGTGACCCACTGCGGAACCCACAGACCCAGCCTCCTCCCACTTTCCTTTTCCCTCTGAGATCTCTTTATTCTTCCTGTTCTGTGTCCACAAAGAGGAACCAACTGCCCCCTAAGTCTATCCTCACATATAGAGCCTCTTACATGACAGGTGTCCAGAGAAACTCAAAACGGTTAGACTTAGAAGGAGCTGACTATTGAACGGTGAACGCTCAATCAGTATTCATGAATGAGGAAGGTTGGCCATTGACTTTACCCTCTGTGACTTCACTGGCTCTTTCACAGCAACCATTCTTGAGAAAATACGTGGCCAAGCCTTAAACTTTAGCTGATCTGGTTTGCAGAGCCCCTGCTAGGATTCGAGTCCTGGTATTGCAGATGAGGAAACAGGGTCTTACAGATGCAGAAGCTCCTCTGAGTGCACACAGGGAGTACTGGGGTACAGGCCAAGGCTGAACTCACGCAGCCCCTCTCCAGGATCCACCCTGAGTGATGAGCCATGTCCCAGGCTGGAGAAAAGCGGTGCAGCCCACTGTCTGGGCCTATCCACAAGCTCTTTCATTCATTCTTGGATTTTTCCATGTGAAAAAAAGTGTTATATGAAGGATCACAGATGGCATCTTTAACATTTTTTTGCACAATTCATCATTAATTCACTAGTTTTTAAACTGTTGTCATGAAGAGTTGTTTTGAATGCCTTAATGAACAATGTTTTGTTTGTTTTAGTATGTTTTCACTTGAGATTTTTACTGTAAAACATGCTATTTTGAAGACAAAATTTTTAAAAATAGAGAAGGGCAAGAAGAATGGTGAACAATGCAGGAGGTGACAATTGGTCTAATTACAGTGAACATTTATAGGTCAGTGGAACATAAGCCCTGAAGGAAGTCTCTGAAAGTGGCCCTGCAAGCAGGGGGGAGGGAGGGAGGGAGGCAGCCCTCGCAGGCTGCCGGGAAGCACCAGGGGTGTCGTGCCTCACTGTGCCAGCCTCACAGATGGCATCTCAGCGACATGGCTGTTCTTTTGTCTTTTCTTCATGAGCATCTTAGAAAAACGCATTTATGCACATTTCTACCTACAAAGTTTTGCCTCAGTGTGACTCATCCTCTTTCTGTCTCAGATAGGATTACTCTTCAAAGGAAAGAAAAAAAAACAGTTCTGAATATAAAGATGAGGCCAACTGCAGGGCTCATTGAATTAACTCAGAGATACCTAGAGTTGTCTGTGTGTGTGTGTGTGTGTGTGTGTGTGCGTGTGCACGCGCTTCTGTATGTGTGTCTTTGTGTATCTGTCCATGTCTGTGTCTACGTCTGTATGTGCATCTGTGTGTGCGCATGTGCCTGTGCATGTGTGTCTGTGCATGTTTGTGTATACACGAGTGCAATGTCCCATATTGGCAAATACCACATGGTAACGTCCTGCACACCATATGAGCTGTATATATGAGCTGTATTTTCATGACGGTCCACTGGGATAGGGATTAAATCAGATGATCACTATTTATACCTAAGTAGTAACACTTAAAAAATGCAATTGCTCTCTGTCACCACAGCCTAATCTGTGAGCCCCTAAGGGAAAAAAATTCCTTACATTAAAAAAGCCATTTCATATATAGATAAATGCTGAATAGGCAGGTATTGATCAGAAGGTACAATCCCCATCCACATGAAATGAACAAGTAAAGCAGATAATTGTTTGACTAGAGCTTTCTTTTGCATTAAATATACCTGGAAAACATTTCCAAAGACGATTCTTTTCTTTTTGGTTGAACCATTATGAATGAATCGCCATCCTTTAAAAGGCTAGATGTTCATGTTCAACTTTTGGCAACTGAGCTAAACCAATATGATTATGAACACATTTGGATTGTTTTGGTTGGACATTGGTAACTGCCAGTGAAGTAGGAGGTGAGAGGAGTTAACTACTTCCTTATAATGTCACCACCTAATTAGAATAAAAGCATCTTAAATTCTGATTTACATAAGGATATTTATTAACTAAACAATTATTCAGCAGGCATGAAATAAACAAATCATATGACTAGTTCTCTCTCTAGGTGCTTGGCCACCATTTGCAAGCTTCCCTTAAGGCAGAAAATCCAAAATTCCAGAGTCAATATTTCATCATCACTATAGACAGAAGTTTGCGGTATTCACAGCTGGATGCTGGACATCTCCCAAGGCGTGGTTCCTGAGTCATTCTGACTCTGAGTGTGTTGCTTCCATGGAAATCATGCACCTCCACAGAACTCACTCAGGCTCCTTGGGGACTCCCAAGTCTGCAATCAGATTGCTTGTCTTACTCCGATTACCTGCCTATCGGACATTCCATTTGACTGTCTTGCCGCTTGAACTCAGTGGGTATAAGCCAACTCCTCTTCCCTGAAAAGCAGCATCCTCCTGACTTCCCCACTTCTGTGAATGTCATGATCGTTCTTTCTGCCACCTAAGCTTGAAGCCTACCGTCATTTTGGAACACAGTCACCTTCAACTCCAATTCCAATTCCAATTCCAATCAGTCACTGTTTTCTCAAATCTCCCTTCATACCAGTTCCTGTCCTTCTATCTCTTCTACCCTAAGCCAGAGCCATATCTCTGCATATCACGGGCCTTTTTGTTCTGTTTCTTTCCCATTCAATTAGTTTACATGATGCCAAACCAATCTCCTTAAAACCACCTGGATTAGATCACTCCTCCGTTTGAAGATTTTCAAAGAGGCCTTATTTTGTAGTGGAAAATGTCCAAACTACTTAGCATATTCACTTATTCTCAGCATGCTTTTACCACCTTGCGTTCTTCTTCTTCACAGCACAAACCTCTATGCCAGCTGGATTTTCTATCCATAATCCCCCAAATACATCACATGCATTGATGCATTGGCCACCCTTGTTAGTGCTTTTTCCATGTGGTGTTCTTGCTTTCCTCCTTCACCCCATGCTCACTTCCTCAAAACACACACACACACACACACACACACACACACACACACACACACACAGCTTCTTTGAGCTTCAAAGTTGTCTGCTAGTATTTTAAGTGCCTGGAATTTGAAATGAAAAAATAATAAAAGTAAACTGGTTTTAAAGGTAAGTGTTGCCATGTATTGGTTCTACGGTGGCCTCAGAAACATTTCAAGCCTTAGTTTCCACATGAGTACAATGGGAATAATGCCTACCAGTCTTTGCCCATCCTTAATTAATCTTAGTTCTGTTTCTGTGCCACGTTTCCTCCCCAGGGAAGCCCTTCATAACCTTACTACTCACAGATGTATCTCTTCTCTGAGCCCATGTCACTGCTTTAGTAAAGTCACCATTTGCTTGTTTAAGGCCCCTCTTCTATTTTCAGTTCTTGTGTTTTGGAGCCACACATTGTATCCTATACTAGACTTTGAAAATACTTTAGTTGCAGTGCATTATTTGTGTGCAGTCACAGTACGCAGGGCAGTTTCTCACACATTCTTTTGTTTTGTCTCATAACATCCTGGGAGGTGGATATAATCCCTGTTTTGTGAGGAGAGAAAGTGAGATTCAGAGGTGTAAGTGAGTTGCCTAAGGTCACTCGGAGAGTGAGTGGCAGAAGAAGCACTTGATTCAAGTCTTAGGATTCGAAGCTCAGGGCTGTCTGCTCCCTCCTAGACCTGTAACTTTAGGAGTAGGAATTTATTTTACATTGCTTATATTTCAGTATTTATTTTTAACCCTTATAGGGCCCAGTTCTGTGACTGACTGTAATTGAGAAGGTACTCTAGAAATGTTTTTGAAGGAATAAATAAAATGAATACGACAGACCATGTTAATAATGTCAAATAACTCTGGGAGTTTGAGGGATAATTCTGTCGATATGGGTTGAGGGTGTGCTTGGCCTCTCCACCATTTACCCTGTTTTTATGAGGGTTAGCAGCACAATGTCTTCATTCTAAAACACAGAATCATGAGGTTAAAGAAAGCACGCAATGCCGTCAGCTGAGAAGAACCAGAATTCACAGTGCAGGTTCTCTAAAGTGGCTTTGTGCTGCTCTCAGCGCCGTGAACTCCCACCATTATATTCATAGCTTTTTAGCCTTTGGCTAAGATCAAGTAGAGTGTTTGTTCTCCTGGCTTTTAATAAGTAATGTGTTCTCCATCCAAGGACAACAAATTTAGGCTGTACATGCATTACAAAGTATTAAGCTCCTGTTAACAGCAAATTTCTCAACAAGAGATTTATGTGAATTCTCTTGGATGTTATTCTGTTGACATTAGGAACAATTAGGAATAAAATGCCATGGCAGATTATTCTGTGATGCTGGCCGTACTGTCAGGACTCTGAGTCTGTGTACTCGGAAGTCTTCCTCAGACAGGGACAAGGCACATTCTCTTTCTCAGGAAGAGAATTAACAGTGCACTCCCACCTCCCTGTCCTCACCACAAGGGCACACATCCCAGGGTGAGGGTGGAGTGAGCTCAGAAGAACCCATGCTGAGCACAATGAAAGCAAAATTATTATCACAGAAAGAAACAGATTGCACCTACCTGGGTTTAACCGGACACCTAGTAGTAGGCAGGAAGTTTTTCATGATCTATAACACATTTCATATTAGGGTCATGTTAGTTTCATAATGAATTTCATATTAGGCTCAATTAGGGAAACAATAAAGAAGGAAGATGGGATGGCCGAAAGCATTGAAGAGGAGGAAGCAGAATGGAGGCAGAGGGTGGAATCAAAAATAAGGACAAAGAGAGGAAAGGGAAAGAGAAAGAAAACGAGAAGTAACGTCAGCAGCTCTGTAGGTTCTGAGGTGAGTTAGCTGGTCACAGGTCAACAGCTTTAGTCATACATCCTGTTATTCACTTTGGGCATCAGAGCACATTTTCGCTACCCCTTGAAATTTCCATACAGTTTACAGTGATTTTGTAGCAATCTTTCTTTACCGGGAAATCGCTTATCTGCTTTTCTTTTCAATCTTTGAGGTCAACTTTTTAAAGGCTTTAGTTTCACATGAAGCCCGAAATATTTTGAAATAGGTGAGAAAAAAAAAATGCCTTTGGTCTTAAATATTTCCACTTAAATCTTGATTCTGGGCTACTTTAATAATTCCAAAATAAATGTGAGTGGCTTCTTTTTTCAATAACTGAAATACAACATTTAAAAACACTCATATAATTATTTTGTTGTGTTCAGTTGTTTCAAAGCAGACAAGGTTTGATTTGACAGGGTTGTGTTTTAACCTGGGCTCTACATGTCACTAAACTGCTGTCCCCTGTAAGGCCTGTTTCCTTGTCTACAGGATAGAGATACTCCAGTGGCTCTCCAGGCTCTGTGTGCCTCTGTCACAGGTTTGGCATAAAGTAGACAGGAATGGTGTCAGTTCCTCTCTCCCCAAACTCTCTCCAATGACACTCCCACCAAGTGCAGAAAAGTACAGAAAGAACTCTTCCTGCTTTTTAACCTCCATTGATCACACTGAAAGAACTATCACATTAGCTTATAAGGCTCAAAATTATTTTCAGTGCTATGGCTCTGTGTACTCTAAGATCAGAGCAACATAACTTTGGTTCTGGATGAAATTGACTCAGGACCTGACTCTACTCCTAGAAGAATGCTGACCCCAAACTCCTGTTTTGCAGAACCCTGAAGGAGCAGGTAAAGATGCCAGCCGTTAAATATGAAGACCTTCAGAGACCCAGAACTAATGGAACTAAATCAGGGATTTCAATTTTATCTTAGATTAAAATACCACTTATATGCACTCAGGGCATAGTTTTCACTCCCATCAGGAATAGATTCATACCTGTATAAAGCTGGTAATATAATGATTAATTAAATATACTGCATGACATCAAGGTAGCCAAGAAAATTACAGTCATTCCAAGTAATACTGTGTTTCACCAGACAAAAATCTGAGGATCTTGAATCTTAGCACTGGAAGGAATGTAGATATCACATAGGCTCATCATTTCTCTGGCACAGAACTTGCCTTGAGCACATGTCTGGTAGCTTCTTCCTGGGAACATAGATGACATAACACATACTGCCTTTCCAGGCAGCTTGATCTGTCATGAGACAGCTCTGGCCTTTTAGAAACCAGCCTTTATACTGAGCTGTGTGCCTGCTTCTCTGTATTGTACACTTTTTGTTATTAATTCTGAACAAAAGGTTTTTGTGAATTTTCTTCCTGGAAATGGTCTTCGCCACTTGAAACAACTGTCATGCCCATCTGAGTATATTTCTTAGGTGAGGTTTCCCGGTTTGGGAGATGCTATTCTCATGAAATATTTCTGAATTCATCAGTATCTCTGTTCCTATAAAACATGTGGCTGTCTACTTCAGGTAAATCCTAACCAAGCTCAGGTAACAGTGAACTGATTGTTTGCTGTGAAACAGTATCGTGCTGTTGAAGTTAAAGAGGTCTATGATTATATTGTGTTTATTTTGGGTTTTGTATTATTGAGTATTTTTTACTTTATTTTCTTTTTATAAAGCCCATATCACTACCCATAACAAGCTTTTGATAAGTGAACATTCTAAATTTTACTGTTCTGTAGCTATATAAGGGAATCTTTAAATTTTGCCAGGACTTTCTAGCCTAATGCAACAAGGGAGGTTACATTAACTATAATAATTTCAATTTCGTTAGTTTTTTCCTACATTTGCTGAAACAATTCTTCTACAAATCTATCTCATTATTTCTGGGAGTTCCAAATGTGTCTCACGGGAGCATGTCCCCCTTCTTGGAACCACTGCTCTTCCACCAGAACCAGCAGCTCCCTGGACTTCCCAAGGCTTATCAGGTCACATTGTTACCCAGGGAGTCAAGCAGCTATCACAAGGCCATGCTTTGGCTTTGTAGCTGCTCCAATGGATGTTATACTTTCTCCCTTTGTTCCTGATACTGTGCAGAATTATATGCAACATCTCTTTACTTAAAAGCTCTCTGCTTCTCCCAGGATCCAGAGATTCATCCCTGGAAAAGCACCGAAGTGCAGCTGCCATATTCCATTTAGAATGACTCCTTCCTTCAGTCAGCCAAGGTTTTGTTCTTGGGCTCAGTTCTATGTGCCCAGCTTCTTCTTCAGTACAAGGAGCTCCCTCCAAAGAGGTCATTAAATCCCCGCAAATAGTCTTTAACTAGACCTTTTCAAACCTTGTCTCTTTTTTATTTGAAATGACACTGTACCATGAACATTTTTATGAAATCATAAACATGTCAAACGTTCATCAAAGCCATCATTTTAAAGTCCTCTATGATGTCTATCTTATAGATATACCATACTAGAATGCATTTTTTTAATTTTTCTATTGCTGAGAATGTTGGGTTTTATACATAGCTTATTATTTTAAGCAAATGTGCTTTACCTTGTTCCTATTACACTTCTAATTCAGCCTACTGTTAGCATCTGTGGATAATTTTCTATGCTCATATGTCATTCAATATATTACCATCATTCCCAGCTTTTGGCTTTACATATGCATTTTTAAGATGTATCTCTCAATTTTTAACCATCAGATCAGATTTTAGTTGCTTTATAGACCCAGCTTTTATATTTCAGTCTATGCCACTTCTAAGGATGTTGTAGTGAGATGCCTATATAAAAGACATACATATTCAAGGAGTGAATTAAAATCTCACTTGAAATTTTAAATGTCACTGAATATTAATTGAGGCCGCTGATTGGTGTATTTTCTAGTAATCACTTCAAAAGCTCCTCATTAAAAATAAATCATAAACTATAGAATTATAAGAGCTTTTAGGTATAGTTTAATGATCTAATTCCATCCCTATATCTGTCCATCTATCCTTCAGCAAGTCATTTATCACCTTCCTTCTATATATTACAGATCATAAAGACATCTGGGACACAAAGGTAAGTCACAGACCTATCCACGTGTATGGGTGATAGAGGAGTGAATAGAAGTGACAAAGGGTGTGATTCCTTCTGTTTGAGAGGTGAAGAAAGAATTCCCAAAGCAAGTGACATTGCATCAGCACCTTAAGATAAAACAAAGAGCTCAGCGAAAGAAAGTGAACGGGAAGATGTGGTAATAGGTTTAAGTGGACAGGGCGTGTTGGCGACTAAATTTCTGTAGCTCCATAATATTCTCCCTGGTCCCCTGAGAGGAAGTTACAGAGTTGTGAATCTGGTAGTGAAAGCCTTGGTATAAGGAGCATAAGAAATGTGCAGATTATCTACCATGAAACAGAGGAAAAAAATCAAGGTTATTCAAGTAGAGGAATGACATATTTTAGAAAGACTTTTTTTTATAACATTATGGAAAATGGATTATAGGCTGGAGGCAAGAGATAAGACTTTGCTTTGTCAGTGTGACAGAGTATTTTATTAATAAAGCACATAACTTATACTCAGATCTTGTGAGATGAGACCAGTTCATGTCAACATGTCCAGTGTTTTTGAAAAAAAATGGTAAGTTTTTATTATCGCTTTTGTTTATTTCCCTGTGAAATACAGTAGGCTAGCCCTCTATTTCTCCTGGCGAAATCTTTAGATAGGTGGGAAAAAAATGTTGGAAAAGGCCCCTTTTACCCTGGTTTTATCTGCCTTTTGGAAGATAGTTGATTCAAAGCTATGAAAAATCATCTCACCAATCCCGCATTTCACTTGGTGGGATGATGTGTCAAGAGAACGCCTGAGGTTTCCTCTGTCCGTTAACAGGCCAGTCGTGAGTCACAGTCTGAACATGAGGAAATGTTCATTTACTTTTTCACAGTCATGGCAATGAGACTTTTTTGTGCCCAAAGTACTATCCGCACCTAAAGTCCCTGTTAAAAAGGTTATTTTCTGCCACAGGCAGGGAGCAGAATGTCAAGATCCAATTCCAATCGCTCCATCATCACTCGGATAGCCTCAGGAAGCTGAGGTTTTACAGCTGCCTGGAACCCACATGCTTCATATGATGTACAGCAGCACTGTTAATTAGCTGTTTCAGGATTCTTAATGCCCTATGGCTTTGGAAACACTTGTTAGCCCGCAGAGGGAGGGGAAGAGCTGGAAGCAATTGGACTACAGCCTGAATTTATTATAATTCAATTCAGTAACCACCTTATCTTTCTAAATCCCTGTTTAGAATATGTTGAAAATTATGGTTGATTTAAGTTGTTCTCAGTGACGCATCCTGAGAGAAGAGGGAGATTACAGTTCAAGGTTTTCTGAAGCCACAGAAATGGGGAGTGCTGCAGAAAGAACTGATCGATGGAACTTTCCAGACACATATATGCAATTGTCTAAAGGCTAGAAAATAGATGCCGGGGATGGGGAGAGGGGAGGCCAGCCGATGTGGAAAGGCTTGTGTAGAGAGCCCACGAGTCTGCATTTCTATTCTCCTACCAGAAGAAACACTGCCAGCTCCCCCCACCCTCACCCCCAATTGTTCTCACTGCAGAGAGCTGGCATTCAACAAACTCATAATTTTTCTCAATGTAGTTCTCATGACATAACCTGACCAACCACATGAAACCTAATGAAGAAAACAACCGTTGCCACTGGCAACAAATGCAGCAGTTGCATCACAAGTAAAACACGTACTTTACTTCACAAAGTCGAACATTACAGTAAAACCCGCATAAACGTGGTCCCATCCTTTGGTATGGATGAGATATCAGTTTACAAAACCTTCACTGGAAAGTCCATATCAAAATTTTAAAAATGCATGCAAAAGCCAATTGTGTTGACATCTTTCTTATCAGAGGTATTGCAACTTATTTTGTCTAGAGGTAGTTCTTAAAACAGCCACTTGTCTGTCCACTAATCATGTACATAACATCCCCTTCCTCATCTTCATCCTCTGAAGTAACACCAACAGGTGAAAGGGTGTTTCAGGAGCTCACCATTCTTGACTGTTATGTAATGGGTCAGATTCTCTTCTGAGTAGTAGGAGAGGTCAGAGATCCAGATCTATATATCTTGGTGCTTTTTCCACTAATACATTCCTAGAAGCTAGTGGGTGCGCAATAAATGTTAGCTGTATGAATGAGTTAGTGAATCAATGAATGAAGTGTTCATTTTTAGAAATATTATGGTCAGGATTTTACTAGGAGAAACATTTGCTTATAATCACAAATGAAAGCTAGGTTTACTCAAAATCAGGGATATTAAATAGTCTTTCCATTTCCTATACCACAGGTATGCTTGTATTCTTCTTATGTGCTTATGAAAGGAGAGAATGTGGATTAAGTTATAAACTATTTGTACATGGTATTGTATGTGTAAAAATCATGTCAGTTTTGAGGCCAGGATTTCTTTGTATTGAGTAAAATTTTCCTAAATATTTGCCCATTGTATTAGTTTGTCCTCACATTGCTGATAAAGACATACTCAAGACTAGGTAATTTATAAAGAAAAAGAGGTTTAATGGACTTACAGTTCCACGTGGCTGGGGAGGCCTCATGATCATGGTAGAAGGTGAAAGGCATGTCTTACATGGTGGCAGACAAGAAAGAAAATAAGGGGTTTCCCCTGATAAAATCATCAGCTCTTGTGAGACTTATTCACTACCACAAGAACAGCATGGGGAAATTGCCCCCATGATTCAATTATCTCCCACCACGTCCCTCCCACAATACATGGGAATCGTGGGAGCTACAATTCAAGATGAGATTTGGGTGGCGACACAGCCAAACCACATCACCCATTTTAAAACATGCTTGATATCAATTTACTGCTGAAAATATAATTTGAATATTCTTTTACATTTTAATGACTAAGATTGTACATTTGTTCCCTCAAAAGAGGCTCTCCAAAATACTACCTAATCCCTATATTAATAACAACCCAAACATGTTTTCAATACTAATATTAAAACAAATTAGCTTAACAAATACAAAAGTTAATGCCTGGCTTACTATCATACGGATTTGAGAGATGCAGGTTTCAGTCTGTTCCACACCATGCCCTTCATTATGTGTTTCTGCCAGAGATTTTATTCTTTACTTTTCATTCAATCAGAAAGAATTGAGAGGAATTTCAGCCTCCTTCTGCGTATTTAGAGTATTATTTGTACTGACTTTAATCTTTTGCTCCTAATCCATGAATTCCTGAGGCCTTTGATATATATCCATAAATTTGAAAAGCACAATCCCTTTTAAAAAAAATGGAAGTTGCTTTTGGGAATCACAGACATGTACCTCTTTGTTCTCTCGGAGAGCTGTGGGTTATGGGAGGGAAATCCTCATCCTGCTTCCTGATATGCAGTCACTTCTCTCTTACACAGATGAGTCCTGAAACTGTTGTGAGCTCAAACAAGTTGGCTGGTTTTATTTATTTATTTTTTTATTTTTGAGAGTATCTCACTCTGTCACTCAGGCTGGAGTGCAGTGGCCCAATTACCAGCTCACTGCAGCCTTGACCTTCCAGGCTGAAGCCATCCTCCCACCTCAGCCTCCCAAGTAGCTGGGACCACAGGTGCACACCACCACACCCACTAATTTTTTGTAGCGATAGGGTTTCACCATGTTGCCCAGGCTGGTCTTGAACTCCTGATCTCAACCAATTCACCTGCCTTGGCCTCCCAAAGTGCTGGGGTTACAGGTGTGAGCCACCATGCCTGGCCAAGTTGCCTGGTTCTTTACATGGAATGTTAAGGATAACTTTTTAACTGGTTCCAGAATCAATTAAACACAGATAAATACCAACTTATGTTTTGTAAATAAACACATCTGAATTGAATCTTACTCCAATTTACTTAGAAACTGATATTTTTCCTTTCAAATAAAATGAATGTTATTTTATTTTATTTGAATAAGATACCCCAACTGAATTGAAGATTGGTACAGAAGCCTGAGAAAGGAAGTTTAAGAGAGTGAAAGCATGAGAGAAGAGCCAAGATTATGTATCCCAGAGCAGGAAAGAAGTATTACCTACCATTACTTTAAGGGACTGTGCTTCCTCACAGTAGTGGAAGACAGATGCTCATTTTTATTCAGGACTGTGTAAAATAAATGACCTTAATTTATAGATGTGGATGCTGGTTTATATCAATATCTCTCAACCTGAGATGGCTCCCAATCTTGACTACACATGGGAATCACTTGCGGAGCTTTATAAAAAAACTGGTGCCTGGGTCACACCCTGAGAGATTCTTATTTATCTGGTCTGGGGTGGTGTGGCCTAGGCACTGAAATTTATAAAATTCCCCGGGTGATTCTAATATGCAGTCAAGGTTAAGAATGCAGCTGTACAGCTGTAGATGGAAGAATACCAAAACAAGGCCTTCTGCTAATGCCTGAGCTTCTCCTCATTTAAGTTTCTGTGATGTGTTCAGACATTGTTTCTAGAATCTCCTGGTTAATATGAGTTATAGTCCATTGGATGGAGTAATATATTAACACATCCATACTAACATAGTTTGGAAGGGGCCAGGATGCAAAGGGAAGTTGGAGGAGGAAGAGAATGAAATGGTAAAGTCCAAAGCATGGGTGAAGGGGGGGCCAATAGAAACCCACAGAGCAAAAAGGAGATGTTGGGTCATCATATTCTATTACATAAATTGGATTTACATTTCCTTGTCTTTCATCCCTGGTCTTTACTCCCACAAGTCTCCAAACACAGTCATAAAATTCCCATGAGTTGTTACAGCAAAATTGCTTATCATTTACTATTTCTTAAATGAATGAATAAATCGTATTACTTTGACAGAAAGGATGCTGCTGGGTATTATATGTAATGTGTACTAGTAAGGTGGACAGGACCATTAGTCCTTTAAATTCCTTTACAATTCCAAAAGTCTGTGATTCTGATCTTCCTGGTCTTGCAACTCTAGAAAAGGTGATAATCACTAGAGTAGGCTATTTATGGACCTGTGAGATAGTGAAACATGCTATTAAGACAAAATGAGAGACTTCCTTCTCTGAAATGGTTCCATATAAAAGTAATATATGGCTTAAGTATCCAGGGGCTCATGTAATCTCTCCATGTCAGTATCTTTTATGGGGAATTATTTAACCAAACATTTATTGAACACTTACGTGCTACACTAAAATCCCAGATTTGTCAAGTTCCCTTTTAAAAAGTGGGTACTAAGCCTAAGAAAGGTATTAGCAATACTTGTATCTGAAAAGACCTCACATCCAGAAACTATAAGGAACTTCTAAAAACCAATCAAAACAATACAGTTCTTAGAAAATCACAAAGGAACAGGTTTTTCAGACTCGAGGATGTCTATATGGTGAAAAAGCAGCAGTATTTTAGAGTTGGTCTGAACTGACTCACAGGCACCTATTTTTAAATGCTCAGAAATTTGTTAAGCAAATTGTTAATGCATCAATTCTTTAAAGTTTAATTATGTAAACTTTCAATTAAGTTATCTGAAAAACATAATACATACTCAAAACTCTCATCCCTTCCTAAGTGTTTTACTACATTCTGTTATCTATGTTTGTAAGGTTGTTTATTGCATCTGTATGGTGGAAACACTATATAAAATGACATGTTACTTTGCATCTCTACCCAACTCCACATAGGCTGATGCAATGTTGGTAGCTTAAAATCAGCTTTAGTAGAGGTATTTATACCATGGAAATCAGCATATGCCACAAATCAGGAATTGTTTTTGTTTTTGTTTTTGTTTTTGTTTTTGTTTTTTTGAGACGGAGTCTCGCTCTGTTGCCCAGACTAGAGTGTAGTGGCCAATCTTGGCTCACTGCAACCTCCGCCTCCCGGATTCAAGTGATTCTCTGCCTCAGGCTCCCTAGTAGCTGGGATTACAGGTGCCCGCCACCACGCCTGGCTTATATTTGCAATTTTAGTAGAGACAAGGTTCACCATCTTGGCCAGGCTGGTCTTGAACTCCTGACCTCGTGATCCAGCCGCCTTGGCCTCCCAAAGTGTTGGGATTACAGGCGTGGGCCACTGCACCCGGCCCAGGAATTGAGTTTTGGTTTAATGTTGTTGACTGTCTAGAAACTGATTAAGAAAATGTTATTAAAGTTGTGTATCATGTCTGCAACCACTAAATTGTAAATAGCACAAAAAATTTGAGGAAACAGTCTTCTAGACTTTCCAGATGCAGCAAAGAAATTGCCTTGTTCCTTGAGTAAAATTCCAACATACATTTTTATTGTTTCATTTTTGTCTTACTTAACCACTAAGTAAGACATAGTTCCTACATAAACCAGTCATGTAGGAATTATACTCCTTTTTCAATTACAACTTTAGTTTGATTACCTTTGTGGTCTTCTCTTCTATCACCGTCACTTTTTTTTTTTTTTGAGAAGGCGGTTCACTCTTGTTGCCCAGGCTGGAGTGCAGTGGTGCGACCTTGGCTCACCACAACCTCTGCCTCCCAAGTTCAAGCGATTCTCCTGCCTCAGCCTTCCGAGTAGCTGGGATTACAGGCACCTGCCACCACATATGGCTAATTTTGTATTTTTAGCAGAGACAGGGTTTCATCATGTTGCTCAGGCTGGCCTTGAACTCCTGAACTCAGATGATCCACTCTCCTTGGCCTCCCAAAGTGCTGGGATTACAGGCATGAGCCACTGTGCCCGGCTCACCATCACTTTTAGATAAGGAAACTGAGCCCAAGAGAGTGGTTGGCTCACCTCAGGTTCCAGGACAAATATGACTTAGTCAAAACTATACTCCTGTTCTTTCATTCACATAAAACTACTTATCTAAGGATGCTGCAGCAACACTGCTGTCACGCCAGAATTCATTAAGTTTACGGCGCAGGCCTTATCTATAGACCATTGATTTTGCTCAAGGAAAAAGTTACACAAACTAGCGACAGAGTCCTGACCAGGCATTACAAATTCTACACTGATGTGTAAAAGAGTGACTAGGCATGAAGAATACATGCTTAGCACAATCTATCTTTATTATAGGAAAAGCAATTTAAAACATAGTTTACTGAGTAGTGCCAGAACATTACCGAAAAAGAAAGTTAATGCTTTTTCCTTCTCAAAAGCCTTCTGTAATGTATAGCCATTATCATATTATAGAGACTCCTGGGAAATGCTTGATCAATTAAAATTGTTAGAGAGCTAAAATTGAACATTGACTCAGAAGCAACGTGAAATACATCTTCCCACTTCTATAAATTTTAATGGTAGCCACGGATGCTTTTTTTTTTTTTTTTTTTTTTTTTTTTTTTTGCTATGGAGCCTTGCTCTGTCTTCCAGGCTGGAGTGCAGTGGTGAGATCTCAGCTCACTGCAACCTCTGCCTCCTGGGTTCAAGCAATTCTCCTGCCTTAGCCTCCTGAGTAGCTAGGATTACTGGTGCCTGCCACCACGCCCAGCTAATTTTTAAATATTTTTAGTAGAGACAGGGTTTCACCATGTTGGCCAGACTGGTCTTGAACTCCTCACCTCAGGTGATCCACCAGCCTTGGCCTCTCAAAGTGCTGGGATTACAGGTGTGAGCCACCGCACCCGGCCCACTGATGCTCTTCTTAATTTCTTCTGCTTAAGAAATAGAAAGTATTCTCGAGGGAAAAAAGGCATTGACAACTAGTACAGGGAAACTGATGGCAACATAAGGCTGTTTGAGGGAAAAATGTGGGATCTCAAAGACTGTTGGTGGGAGTGTAAATTGAATAATCTACTTTGGAGAACAATTTGCCAGTTTCTATTAAAATTTAAAATTGCTGATATCTTATCACCTAACAATCCTACTTCTAAGTATCTATTATAAAAAAAAAATACTTGGCATGTATTCCCAATGAGTTTTGCCAGAGTGTTCTTTGTAATAGTCAACAGCTGGAAACCTGAATGCCGTCCAGTAGGGATATGGCTAAATGAAGAATGAAATAACCATACTATTGAATACTGTGTGTCAGTTAAAAATAGCAAGAGAGATCTTTGTTGAGTGAAAAAATGATCATTATACATAACATTATGTTTTTAAGAAGCCTCAGAAAACAGTAATATATGATCCTATAGGCATAAAATTATTTGTGATATCACACAGAGGTCTAGAATTTATTGTCCACTACAGTAGCCACTAGCCACATGATGCTATTTAAATTTAAATAAAACAAATAAAAATTTCATTTCTCAATTCTGTGAATCTCATTTCAAGCCCTAATAGCAACATTTGGATGGTGGCCACTGTGACAGAGAGTTGAGATCTAGAAGAATAAACACAACTGATAACAGAGTTACCTGGGGGAAGGTTGAGTTTGGGGATGGTGGTCTACAGAAACTTTAGAGTTCTGCAGAACTTTTAACATTTTTACAATGAGAACATATCATATATTATCTAGCTAATTTAAAACAAATACATTGTTAAAATGAAAAGCATGCCTAGCAACAGGATTTTTTTTTTTTCCTGAGACAGAGTCTTGCTCTGTTGCCCAGGCTGGAGTGCAGCGGTGCAATCTTGGCTCACTGCAACCTCTGCTTCCTGGGTCCAAGAGATTCTCATGCCTCAGCCTCCCAAGTAGCTGGGATTACAGCATATGCCACCACGCCCAGCTAATTTTTGTATTTTTAATAGAAACGGGGTTTCGTCATGTTGGCCAGTCTGGTCTCAAATTCCTGATCTCAGGTGATTCACCCAACTTGGCCTCCCAAAGTGCTGGGATTACAAGCGTGAGACACTGCACTGGCCTAGCCAAAGGATTTCTAAAACAATGTAGAATTTTAGTAGATAGATCAGTGTGTAAATTGATTTGAACACCCTATCCTTTTAGCCTGTTAACTATCTAAAATCATAAAAAATAGTAAAACAAACAGTGCAAAATCATTTCCTCCTTCCTTTTCTACCCATGTCAAGTGTCTATTGAACACTTACTATATTCCCAGCATTTAAAGTATAAGAATCATGAGGCAACTGCTGTTTAGACTGAAGTGTTTTCACCAGGGGTGTATCAAGAGGATTTCTTGTCGTAGGTTGATTTCCCTTATAACTGATTAAATAATTACTAGTTGGCTTATGCAATGTTTATATAATTACAGAATATAAATGGTGGTTATTAGCATAAGTAGAATATATACCTTTATAATATTTGTGTAACCTTCATTTGTATTTTACTAGAGCTTAAACCAATAATTTAAGAAAGAAATTCAAATTGATATTCATAATTTAGCAACCATTTGAGCACTTCCAGGTCAGAATAACTTCTTGGGAAGCCCCAGAAAGAAAAGCATATACCTGCTTTTACAGTTGTCCATAGATTGACTATAAGGCTAGTTGTATTGAGTTGGCGGATGCATAATTTCTTAATTCTTTAGGTAATAGGTCAATAGTGTGGTAGTGAATCTTGATGGTAAATGTCCTTTTCATGTTTCATACTGCACAGTAGACTAGACTGAAAGTCCCAGGAGACTGTGAGTGTAGCAAAGAATGAATCTTGTATCCCTAGATACACAAAGACCATGCCTTCACTAGACCCACAGAACCTAACACATAGAATGTCTTATTAAATGCTTGTAGAATGATTAAATAAATTATATTCAGGAAACAGTCTATAAGTCTTAAAGTTTACCTTTCAATTATGTAATTATTACTTTTAATTTATAACTTATAAACAGACATAGATATTCACCACACTTGCAAAAGAGTTTATTTCAACTTCCAAGCCTTTTTTGTCTCATCTTAAAAGTTTGGATTTAATATAGCAAAGTTTGCTTCTAGAATGGAATCTTTTAGAGAGTATATGCTCTTTTGAAAAAGATGGTTTATGATTTTGTTATGTAATATTGTTATATAATTAAAGTTATTTTAGAAATTGCATGATTTATTAAAATATCAGTAGTAAATTTAAACATTCACAAATGCCTGAATATAAAGAAATAGGATCACCTGTGTCCAAGTTAATTGCCTTCTTTTGCTGTATTCATTAGCCATCAATCCCTACATACTCTAAGGCCAAGATACACATGGAGCAATCTATGGACCGGCAATAGCATTCCATGGGAGCTTTGGAAATTCAGGATCTCGAGCCTCACCCCAGATGTACTGAATCAGAATCTTTATGTTAGCATAGTCTCTAGGTGATTTGTAGGTCCATCCGCGTTTGAAGAGCATCTGTCTGGCCTTCAGTTGCCTTTATGCATCTTCTCACCAACAGTGCCATCTAGTCCAATATTTTTCTGTCCCATTAGTTTGTCTACAGCCTCCCAACAGGCTTCTGTCCACAATGCTGCCATTTAGATTCATGGTCCCATCCCTCTCATAGCCTTTGCTAAGGTTATGTCTTTTACATTTGGAGATACACCAATTGCAGAGGAGGGCGAAATTAGCCTGAGAGCAGGACCATAACAATAACCTGATTCTAATGGAGGCTATTACCAGGGCAGCCAGTACCTGAACTAAGTCATCATTCTGCTGGAAGCATTCCGTTTGGCTGCAGTTCAACAAAAGGAAAAAAGAATGCACACCAGAAAATCAGGAAGGTTTGCATTATCTATCAGCTATGTTCAAAAGATGTTTGTGGAAAGTCGAGTTAAGGGTTCCTGGAAACATTAACCTCTGGACATGCTGGAGGATGCAGGTGGATTTTGAACCAGGCAAGTCTGCATTCACAAATCACATTAACATATTAAAAGACGGAGAGATCTTACTCAGAGGAAACCCATTTGGTTGTATTCAACCCAGCTCTGTATATTTTTTAAATCACAAAATGCTTTTTTTTTTTTCTCTCATGAAACATTCATCAAAATTAGGCAAAACTCATCTTTGGTGAGATATGCGTTGTGAAATGTGAGTGGAGAGGTTCCTCTGAAATTGTCTAAAAGGTAACTTAAGCCTTGATGTTTTAGAAAATCTGACTTATTATATAACAGTGAATATACCTATCTGTGTAGTTTCACTATTTTAGAAGTAAAACAACGCTTTGATTTCAAATACTAAATTAACTTAGGCATTGCTCTCCCACTCTGTCTCCCAAACTGTGACTCAGATATCAACAAATGTTTTACCTAGTTAGAGAAAAAAGTTTCCCAAGTTTCAGAGCCATAAAACCATCAGCAAGGCACCTATTTATTGCAGCACTCTCTTGTTTTCCATCTTCAGTTTCCTAAATATTGAATATCTTGTTTTCCATTTTTCTTCTAAAAGCATTTGTGGTATATAATAACACCACATGCCAGTGGAAGAGACTATATTGGCTCAGGATGCACTTGATATTTGTTTTTCTTAAATGACAACTGAAACTCCCAATTCAATTAGGATAAGATTTTTTTTTAAGTTATTAAACCTTAGTAAAGTTATATGACTTTATACTGGGAAAGTGAGTTCCAGAGAAGTTTAATGAACTTGTTCAAGGTGACTTCACTAACTTATTATAAAATGGGGAATACAACTCTGGTTTCTATAATGCCTTCTGTAGAGCATCCCACAGAAACATCTAGGTTTCAGAAGATTCCTTATAGTTAGGTATGAAAAATGTTATTTCTGAAAATATGATTTGCTCATGAGAAATCATTATTTAGATATGTTTAACTTTAGAAAAAATGTCCAACTGTAATTAAAAATCTGTGAATTACAGACATGTTCAGTAAAACACACTGTCTCATAGAAACCATATTAAAAAAACAGAATGACTGAAACAGATGTTATGTATGGGGATCAGAGGGAAGTGATCCAGTTATATTATACTAATTTGAGAAAGACTCTAAAAAAATCCTTTCTTGGGGGCCGGTCGGGGGTGGGTACAGCAAATGAAAGAGAAAGATAAGGAAATGTGTTCCTTGGTGTTGAGTTTTGAATAGATCACTATTGTGTTATATTCCTCTGAATTTAGGATACATGTTGGATTTTGTTCCTTATCGTGTCTGTTATGTGGACAAAGATAACACATTTGTTTCTTCTTGTCAACTTTTATCATGCACAAGGACTCTGAAGGTCTACCCAAGATCTTTTGTGCACTAAATGTCTGATGTTTGTCATACAATGAACAATTTTGGGGAGTTTGGAAATCTTTTGGTTATGACCTTGAGGATTAGAGATCATTTGGTGTGGATGACTTGGAGGAAGTTATTTAATTGTTTTCTTGTATGCCAGTTTTCTCAAATTTAAAATGTGGGTAATAGTAACCACCTTGTTAGAAGGATTGTAATGATCAAATCATGTAATAATGCAAAGTGCTTATGCTTAGTGCACTAGTGTTTTGCACTTACATCTAGTGATTTTTTTCTCAGTAATTTGATAGGCTAAGGGATGATCTAGTGTAGATATGGTGAGATGTGGGATTTTTTGTTGTCGTTGACAAGTTGTAGACAAAATGCTTGGTTATTCCTCCCACTGAAATAAAACCCAGAAATATAGGGTATTACAATATGTTAAATATTCAGTGGCCATCAAAACTTATTTTCTTTTTTGAAGTTAGAGTAATATTTAGAGAGGGCATTCTGGGGTTTCCTTTTAGCAAAATAATTAGAAGTAATTTCCGTTCATTATTAGAATTTTTAGCATGACCATATCACAAGGAAAGGGAAGGTTCTTACCTAAGTTGTATTGCAACTTTTCTCCGAAATACAATAAACATGCTGTGTTAAAATTGCTGGTATAAGCGAGGCACAGTGGCTCACACCTGTAATCCCAGCACTTTGGGAGGCCAAGGCAGGAGGATCAATTGAGGTCAGAAGTTTGAAACAGGCCTGGCCAATGTGGTGAAACCCTGTCTCTACTAAAAACATGAAAATTAGCCTGACGTGGTGGTGGATGCCTGTAATCCTAGCTACTCGCTACTTGAGAGGCTGAGGCAGGAGAATCGCTTGAACCCAGAAGGTGGAGGTTGCAGTGAGCTGAGATTGCACCACTGCACTCCCACCTAGACAACAAAGCCAGACTCTGTCTCAAAACAAGAAAAAAAAAAAAAAGAAAAAAGAAAAAAAAATTGCTGTTGTAAGTTGTGCCCTATAAAATGTTAACTTTTCTTTCAAGTGAAATAATTACTTACTATTTCAGCAGAGATCACTCTAACATTTAGTTTTAATCTAGGAAAAAAACCCATGTAACTAGATTTGATCCTTTTATTAAAATGAATTGGTCTTAGAAGAGCACATCATATGCTCAAAATATAGCTCTCATGTGAATCAAGACATATAGTTGATTTGTTCAATGAAATCTAGATACTCTTTTAAAAAACTGTTTACTGGCTTTTGATGTTTAATTGGGTGGAATGTATAAGAAATATCCGATCAATTTTTGACTTCTCTATTGACTTACAAGCTTATATACAGCCAATAAACAAATCCTTCTAATTCTTACTTTATTACTCACTTTCTTTCCATTTCTACACAAATTCATATTGAATAGGAAATATTGAAATAAGATCTTTAGAATCTTCCTCTTGCAAATTATAGAACATATTGAAACCAGGTTAAACATATGTAAATCTCCTTATATATTGTTTACCTACCTACCATGTAAATTTTACTGATTTTTCCATAGTAAAAAAGTCTAAAACTCCAAAGCATCTTACCTCCTCTAAACTACCGATCTTTCCAAACCTATCATTATTCTTCCATATATACCTTCTTTCAAGACTTAATTCAAGCTCTGCCTTGTTTTTGAGTTATTCTCTGTCTAGATAAATTATTGGTCACTACTTTTAACCCAGGAGGCACCAATTGTTTCTATTATTATTTTGCTTCTTAGTATTTGTTTTCTTTGTTGGGAGAGTTTTGTTTATATTCCCTTCTAAAGTAGGTACTTTACTTTTTTGGAAATCTCTGCCTACTAGCCCAGTACCTAATAAAAGGTCAATGATGATGATAATGATCATTATGATGATAATTTGAAAAACCATGTTCTACAGTTTTCAGATGTACTTTTAGATAAGGGGATGCTATAATTTTATCATCAAAATTTATAATGAAAATATGATAAAAATTAAGATAAAATAATTTTAGAATAATATTTGTGGCTAAGTGGAAAACTATCATGGAGTTTAATTAAACTTTCTTCATATCCAAAGAGGAAAGGTACATAGATGAGAAAAAATAAAATAAAAACAAAAAACATCTCAGGAATTCCACCTTCAGCTGCCCTTACTTGAATACCATGCCTCGGAAAGAACTTCATGACTTGGCAGGCTTTACAGGTCGACACGGTGTATATTCTGAAAGTAGCCAAGGGCAAAATTTAGTGTTAACTAGATCAAGAACTCAGGGGACTCAGGTGTCTACTGTTTTCCATAGAAATAATCATAATCAATTTTAAATACTAGATCTGCTTTCCTTTTGGGTTTGTATAATGTGGAGTCAAAATAGAAGCTCTGGCACCTCATAGACATAGATTTAAATCCCATTTATGCCATTGGTAAACTCCATGACCTTTGGCAAGTTATTTAACCTCCTTATGCCCTCGTCTCTAAAATTACAGTGCAAAAACAACACCTTAAGTGTGATTTCAAGGATTAAGGGAAATAAAATGCAAAATTCCTGGTACATAATTGATATCTACTAAGTGTGAATTTCTATAAGTTCCTTGTATCACATAGTGGTAGATTTTTATTTACTGGGTGGTTATTCTGTACCAGGCACTCTCCTGAACATTTTATATCATGGGGATTAACACATTTAATCCTTGTAGCATTCTTATGCAATAGCTACTATCATTATCATCCTCATTATTATTGTCCTATTTCACAGATATGGAACTGAGCCACTGAAAAGTAAAGTAACACGACTAGTAAGTAGTACTTCTGGGATTCAAAATAAACCTTTCATTTCTAAAATTAACCCATAACTTTTTATCCAGTAGACAATATAACCTCTCCCACTATCAGGTCATTTCCATGGACCATATCCTATGGGCAATTTGAAAGCAATCTCCTTTTAACCCTTCTTTATCAAATTAGAACATGGTTTGGAGAAGCATACAATGTTTTCCATAGCTGAGTATAAATCATTTCTTCCATTCTTTTGAATGAGCCACATCATTGCTCCCTTTCCATTGTGGGAAATCCAGCCTTGCTTATTCTTACCTAGACAAAAGCACACTTTTTGTCTCAGAACCTGTGCAAATCTCATCTTCTTTGTTACCACCTACAAATGATTAATGAGACAAAACATTTTCAAGGATTCTAAATGAAAAAAAAAAAAAACCCACAAATTGAAAATCCACAAAGAGGTGTCTAGGAAAACTTTTATGAAGTTAAGAGATGTTATCTGTTGTTCTAGGCGTGGGTGACTTTATCAAAACATTTCACCCACTTTCAAATTTCCACTTGTTAAAACCTGAGGCCTTATTTGGCTGTCACTTACAGTACAGTGTTTTTCAGGCAAGTTCCTGGCAGCTCATTTTAAAGAGATTTTGTGAAAAACCCAAGCTGTGGAGTGCTCCTGTTGGAAGAAAGTCCTCTGACCCTCTGCCTTAACGTAAGAAAACGTTTCCAGTCTGTCCAAACCTCACCCACCTTTGGTTATCTTCGGAACCTTACAATTTGTGTTTCCTAAGGCAGCAATTTTCAAGCATGACTTTGAAACACTGCAGGCTTTTTCAAGTTATTTCAAGGACTGGCCAAGAATTCTCAAAACAAAATTAATTTTGTATTTTTTAAAAAGCAGAATGCATATTGTATATCATTTGGCAGATTCAGGAGGGTAATGGGAAGTGTTAGAGAATTGAATCAATAATAATAATGGATATGGGGACCGGTAAAGAAACTCCCAGTCCTGCTTCATTACTTTTAATGGCAAAAACCATAATTACTTTTGCACCAACCAAATACACTGAAATCCTTTAACATACACCAAAGCAATGGGAGATCTGCAGAATGCTTTTGTCCATGTTTAGCCATAATGATCAGTGCATTTTGAATAGAATATTGTTATATCTACTATTTAGCTTAATTGTGATCATTAACAAAGTGCCCAGACTCTCTGAACATTCTACATGGCATACTATTTATGAGAAGATCAGCATGTAAATAGTTTACTCTTCCTAAGTTCTTCTACAAGGTCACTGAAAGTGAGAACTAGAACCCAGAATCCCTTGAACTCAATGAATTTCCCAATTATTGACCATATCATTCTTAGAATCATCTCTTCCTTTACTCAGTCACTAGAGTCACTTTTCTCTACTTAGAGCCAGACATTTAAATATCTCCAGCCTCCAAGATCTCATCTGGATACTTGGGCTACACGTTTCCATGTCAATCATTTTGCACTTGTCATTTATCATATTAGACTATAAGCTCCCCGAGGGCAGATATAGAGCTATAGTATCAAGCTTATCTATTTATTTATTTATTTAGAGGCTGGGTCTCACTCTGTCACCCAATCTTGAGTGCAGTGGCATGATCATGGCTCACTGCTGCCTCAACTTCCCAGCCTTAAGCAATCCTCCCACCTCAGCCTTCTGAGTAGCGCTGGGCCTACAGACGCATGCCACCACACTCAGCTATTTTTTAATGTGTTATAGAGATGGGGTCTTGCTATGTTACCCAGGCTATTCTTGAATTCCTGAACTCAAGTGATCTTCCTGCCTTGGCCTCCTAAAGTGATGGGATTACAGGTGTGAGCTACCACACCTGGCCAAGCTAATCTTTAAATACCCTAGAGCACCCATTATAGTGCCTGGCAAAAAATAAATGCCCATAAATGTTTGTTGAATGGAACTGAGTCTTCAGAAACTGGAGATGTTTTCTAAAACAATTTTTTTTTTTGCCATTTCAGTTTAATACATACTAGTTTTTCTCACTTATCCTATATTAACTGAATTTTTTATTTCTTTGAACCTGAACAGGCTTTGTATCTACAGACTGTTGAGCCTTTAATTTTTTTGTTGTTGTTTTCCACAAAACTAAAAACATGCACAAATGCATTTTTAATTGTGCTTGTACATTCTAGTTTTTCCTCCTAAAGTGCACTTTTTTTCTTTTCCTTCTTTCCATCAATTTCTGAACCTTCCCTTCTTAAGCTTTACTTTACCCAGAATTTCCTCATCACATATGCATTTCATTTTCATTGTACTTTTCTATATCTGATTATTTCACTTTCCAGCTGTTCTGGTATCTTTTTCTAAGCATTATCCAATCGTTTCCATTAAGTTACAAGCTCCTTGAGGGCAAGCATTGCACACCTGTTTTGCACAACTTCTAAGGCCATTGTCAGTCCCTCAGCCCACTTTATAGAAATATGGTATATATATAGATAATACACACACACAGGTACACACATATTTTGCCACTTAATAATGCAAAGTGATGAAAACTTTTATATTGGTAAAAATTATGAGAATAAGAATAATCATACCCTGATTCTTCAAATTCAAATATTTGTCTAACGTTTTTTGATGAAGTCATAGCACACATGTGTCATTGAATTGTTGTGAGCACACTAACGGGAAAGATGGACCAAGTGGTTGACCCTGTGCTTCTGTGAGTAGGACCTCAGAGTATGTTTTTCTGTAAACATTTAAAAAGCAAGGAATTGAAACTTACAGTGGAGCAACCAGGGGGCAGGGTGACAGGATAAACTTTTAAAAATTGACCTAATAGTAATCATAGGAAACAAAAAGAATCATTCTAGTCTCCATTTTTTTTTCTGGATGCATTTTGTAGCTCCCTAAGTTATTGTGTTTTTAAAAAACATAAAATATTCTTAGACCCTGAGAAATGTGATTCTATTTCAATCCCGCAGGGTCTGTAGCATCGCTAAGCTACTCGGAACTTCCCTACGCAAAAGTTTGAATTTCTTTCCAATGCTGTTTAATGTCTGCACTTCTAGTGTCCACATAAATGATATTTAACAGGCTTTACCTCATACTTTCTTGTTACAACATTTTTACTTTTTTTCCAGTTGCAAAATAATTTCTTTTAAGCCCTCTCTGAATAAGTCTGTTGAAGCTCTATTCATCACACATAAAAATCTTACATTAAAAGGCAGTAAAGGAAATCACGAAAAGCTAGATGTATTCCACCCTCTTATAGTTGAATACATAAAATTGTATATATCACAAATAGTAATTGAAACTTTAAAATCATTTTTAACTACTCTTATGAAGACAATCTGTCCTTCTGGAGGGGCATTAGTTTAAATGCAAAGAGAGAACATATATCATTTGTGGGTCTAAATAGTGTTGGTTCTTTGCAAGGCCGTAATTAATAAGGTTGTAGAACACAACTGCAACCTGTAAAGCGTTCCATGTGTAGTATTTTGAAACCTTTTGTTTGTTTGGGTTCTAACTAGAGACAGAGGGAGAAAAAGCAAATTTTATTCTCATGGGATTTGTTTTATGTGGTTCATCAGATTGAGCTTAGTAAGCAGGGAAGCACTTCTTGTGTAGCTAGTGCTTGTTTATTCTTCCCTCATTAAAAAGAGAGAGAGAAAAAAACAAAAGATTGGCAATTTTCTTTTATGAACGTGGACTGTAGGGAGATAAATAGCCCTGCGGGAGAGGAAGGTCAAGTTCAAAGTTTTTCTTTCCTTTGGATTCAGGAATAAGCAAATGGAAAGACGAGCCAAACAACCCAGCAGCAGGCATCTGATGGTTAAGCCCTCCCCCCAGGACTTTTTATGTACATAAGCAGCAGAAGTCACTCGAGCAGCTGCGGCGCATTAGTTCCAATAGTTTAACAGGCTGCTTTGTAGCACGGACAAAGCTGTGCGAGCGCGGTGCTTTCCCTCCATGTTCATTTGCTATGCGAGCTTGTCAGTGATCTTTGGCAGGGGCTTGGGAGAGGAGGGGTGACGTTTAATACGCTTCCGCGGAGGAGTGCGCTCGCCTCCTCTGCACCCAGCCCCAGCTCTACAGAGAGACTGAGGCAGGCGACTGAATGCACTAACAGCAGCAGGCTCCGACCTGCTTCCCTGGACATTTCCCGGACCGTGAGCGAGGGAACCACGTTGCCCTGGATTCTTGCCAACTGTACAAAGTTGACCAGGAAAATGGCTCAGCAGACAAGCCCGGACACCTTAACAGTACCTGAAGTGGATAATCCGCATTGTCCAAACCCGTGGCTGAACGAGGACCTTGTGAAATCCTTGCGAGAAAACCTGTTGCAGCATGAGAAGTCCAAGACAGCGAGGAAATCGGTTTCTCCCAAGCTCTCTCCAGTGATCTCTCCGAGAAATTCCCCCAGGCTCCTGCGCAGAATGCTTCTTAGCAGCAACATCCCCAAACAGCGGCGTTTCACGGTGGCACATACATGGTAAGGTTTGCGCAGACCACGCAGAAATGGTGGCCGTTTCCCTTCGGGGATTCCAGCTCCTCGCGCCTTTAATTTTGGGGATAGGGAGGGAGGACCACCATCATTCCTCACCTGGGATTTCTCGCCAAGTAATCTCCCTTAACCATAAATCCCACAAATGTCCAAGTCAGGGCAAGAATCCTGGAGACTGGTACTAGGAGTGGTTGAGGTGGGTGGTTCTCAAAGTTCAATTCCAATTGCAAGTTCCTACAAGAAAATTGGATGCCAGATGTCAAATAAGAATGCAGTTTTACTCCCATACTTATGTGGTGGCGTTTCTTTGATTTCTTAAACTAATTTCCCTACCAGGTTCCCCAACAGCTGAGGAAAGAAAGGACCAGAAATGAGGGGAGGAGGATCATAGCTTGCTCTCTTTTCTGTATGATCCCCACTTGAACAGAGACACGTATAGTGTGTGTGTAATGGTGTGTCTTCATAAAGCCCTTCCTCACTCCTGACTCTGATATACAGTGTTTATAATCTTAAACATGCCTTTCCAAAGGAAAGAAGAAAGGGATTAGGAATTCTACGCAGAAAGTTGCCGGCTGGTACTCGGTAGTACTGTTGTGTTCTCTGAATTTGGATTGTTAGAATATTTTGCCAATCTTTTTATTTTCTTTGTGAATATTTTTATCTTCTTTATAATGGGTGAATTTGTTTCATGCATATGCTTCCATGTATTTTTTCTGGAGGATTCTTGATTTTTTCCTGCTCTTGAAAAAGAAAAAAAAAAAAGAAAGAAAAACCCAAATATTAAAACAGACCATCGTGTGAGCTTATTTGGAGTTTCTACCTAAGCAGAGGCCATTCCAAGCTCTGAGCAATGAGTCTGATTCTATGCACTACATCTACATTTTGATGAGTATAAATTATGATAAAGAAAACAGCATAACAAAAAAGAATGTGTTAGTTGAGAAACTATGACTAAATACTTTTTATACAGTTTTGCCATAACAACCCAAGAGTATGTATGTTAACAATAGGAAAAAAAAAAAAAAAAAAAAAGCAGAAACAAGGCTTTTAGGAGGAAAGCAGCAAAAAGTAAAAGGAATTAAAATCTAAACTAGTGACAAGACCGTGCTCAGGAATGCATTAATGTTATAGATGAAAGTCAATGACAAAGGAAATAAATGATATGTCACACCCAAAGACATGTCCAACCTCAAAAATTTAGTTTTAGGTAGCTGGATCTCTGATTGGGAAGTGTTCTTACTGTCTCCCAATATTTTAACATCTAGATGTCATTTCTGAGTTTGGTAGATATAATGGCCATAAGAGGAGTGAGACAAACATTGACTTTTTCTGTCTTAAAGAAATTATTGGGAAATGATGAATTCTCTTTGAGGAAGATTTTATTATTTTTTTTTTTTCCTTTGGAAAAAAATTGTGAGCAACAAGCAGTGAATTAAAGAAAGGCATGGATAAACACTGGGAGATGCACTGAAGGAGAAGGTTGGCTCAAGGCCAGGCATTGGGTGCCAGAGCAGGAGAGCTGGCTTGAGTTTCTACGGAGCCAGGAGCAGAATTTCCGTGTCCAGTGTCCCTTTTGGTTGCACTGCTTTATCACTGCAGTTCCTAAATTGCACCTATTGCTGAATGAGTGGCCCTCAACTCAGCTGTTTGATTTCAGTCTGAGTGGAGCAACCTAGAGTTCAGCTGGAGGTTATCTGAACTATTTAGACATGTCGGGTGTAAGGAAGGCAGGAAATCCCATGAAAATAGGCTTTTTTCTGACATTTCTGGCACTTCCTTTTCTGGTGCTGTTTGGAAAAACTTCAAGAGTACAATTTCTATCAACATTTCATTTTAGTGTATCAGGTCACACAGCCCAGTAAGAAAGGCATAAAGAGAGCAATGGAAACCAGAAATAAAAATCATGGTATTGATTTTCAGTAACTCAGAAGGAAACAGTTTGCCCTATGGACTAAAACCATCAGGCAAGGGAGTTGGAAAGAGGATCTCAAGTTTTCCATATTGATTGAATGAGCCCCAGGACGTTCATAATATCCACAGGCATCTTTTGACAAAAAATCTCATTTTTGCTTTCACAGTTTGTACTAAGCACTATGGAGAATTTTGAAAATATGTTTCAAATTGTTCTGACATAAATATAAATATATTTGTATCTAATTTGTTGCTACAACAATGTTCTGCCTCACAGTATTGGTTTCCTGCTCCCAGTATTCCCCTGCATTCGCTATGCATACATTTAATGCCTACTGAGTCTAACATGTTTATTCTGTACCTAATTATTAGAAAGTTGAGCAAGAACCATTTGTTGATTTCCAATAATTTATACCACGGTAGAATAAATCAGTAATATTGGAAGACATCTGTTTTAGCTAAGATAATCTTGCTGTTCTACAGAATATTCTCCAAATCTAATTGGATTGACATAGTGAATTTTTATTTCTTGCTTCTGCTTTTTGTGGAGAGGCAGCCTGCCCTAGCCAGTAGGTGCCTCAGGGACCTGGAATTCTACCATCCTGTGGTTCCATTATTTGCAACATGTGATTCCCAAGGTTGCCAGGCTCAGATGAATCAGGAGAAAGACCATGAAAGAGGATGGCATGTGTGAGCTTTTATGAGGCAGGCCTAGATAGTATGTTAAGGGCTATCTGATTTACCCTGTATGCCATAGTTGAATTTATAGAATAACATCTTGTAATAACAAGTTCTTGAACCTTTTGTCAAACCTCCTTGATGAAGATTACACAGAAGCACTTCTGTTGTTTGACAGGGCTGTTGATTGGAAAGACCTTGCTTCTAAACGGTTGAGGTCTTCTTCCCTGTAACTATCATCCATGGATCCAAGATCTGCTTTGGGAATCCTACAGCTTGAATTTTTGCTCCCTTCCATTATGAAGCCCTTAAGGGAAGTGGCTTGGAGTAACCCACCAGAGAACCAGGGCCCTGTTCATTCATCTTGGTATACTCATGCTTGGCATGATGGCTGGTCAATGGTGGATGCTTAATAAATGTCTGCTAAACAAATTCATTAATCAGTATTTTAGTGTTCTCATGCTCTTAAAAAAGACTTCTTGGCCAGGCGTGGTGGCTCATGCCTGTAATCTCAGCGCTTTGGGAGGCCAAGGCGGGTGGATTACAAGGTCAGGAGATCGAGACCATCTTGGCTAACATTGTGAAACCCTGTCTCTACTAAAAATACAAAAAATTAGCCAGGTGTGGTGGCAGGCGCCTGTATTCGCAGCTACTCAGGAGACTGAGGCAGGAGAATGGTGTGAACCCGAGAGGCGGAGGCTTGCAGTGAGCCGAGATCACTCCACTGCACTCCAGACTGGGAGAGAGTGTGAGACTCCATTTCAAAAAAAAAAAAAAAAGACTTCTTTTGCCAGGCATGGTGGCTCATGCCTATAATCCTAGCACTTTGGGAGGCTGAAGAGGGTGGAGTCCCTGAGCTCAGGAGTTCGAGACCAGCCTGGGCAACATGGTGAAACTCCGTCTCTACTAAAAATACAAAAAATTAGCCAGGCATGGTGATGTGTGCCTGTAATCCCAGCTCCACAGGAGGTTGAGGCACAAGAATCACTTGAACTTAGGAGGCGGAGGTTACAGTGACCCGTGATTGTGCCACTGCACTCCAGCCTGGGTGACAGTGAGACTCTGTTTCAAAAAAAAAAAAAAAAAAAGACTTATCTTTTCCTAAGTAAACATCCTGTTATTTCATTTCTATATGCTATATTTATATTTACCAGATTAATCTTGGTACTTTTTATCTAGACTTCACTTGGGTTTTCATGATCCATTTAAAGAATAGCTACTGAGTTGACACAATACTCTAGGTGTTGTGTCACTCAGAGAGCACCAAAGCAGTTAGAAAAGAGGCTAAACTTAAATTCTTACTTTGCATTTAGTAATTGTGTGACTTTGGTCAAGTTACTTAACGTGTGTGCTTCAGTTTGCCTGTTACTCAGTTTTCTGGGGATAGTATCTATTGGGAGTTGTGGTTTAATTAAATACAATTATGTATAAATTAAAGTGGTTGCACAGGGCTGGACCCTTAGTGGGTGTCATTATAAGTTAGTTTTTTTTTTTTTTTTTTTTTTTTTTTTTTTTTTTAATGCACTCTATGCCCATTATTCCAGCCTTGGATATAAACCTTTAGGATCATGTTTAAATTTCTGTCAGTCATTTGTGGATGAATTGGAGTGAAGTGAAGGGAATATATGTGAAGAGAAAAGAGTTGAAAGAAATGAGTGTATTGTCAGTTTTATTACTGTAGGAAAGGAGAAGGCAGAAAGGAGAGATACTGCTGAGGCAGAACTGTGGGGTTTGGTGTCTCTTCTCTGCCTACTGCAAAAATACATCTTTCAAATTCCTGCTTTTCCTAAAAGGTTCCTGCAGTTCTCCCAACTGGAAGTAATCTGTTCCTTCTTTCAAGGAACAGATTTCTATTGCACCTCTTGTCTCTGATACTCTCAATGCTTATTAGTAATGGTTTTATCACTAGCTAGTATGTGTTGAGCACTGGTTTTGGTCTGGCACTATCTGTTAGGATTAGAACTCTCTTGTGTCTCTGCTTTTCACTAATCTGACTGCTTTTACTTAATATATAATACCTTGTAGTTCTAGTGATTATAGACATGACTCAGACTTCATCTGGTAGGGGAGTCCCTCTGTCATCAGCAGGAACTACAAAGTCAGTGGAATCTCTGGTGAAGAAAACTTTACTTCCAGTACTAGTTTATTTCAGGAAAATTGAAGTTAGGAAGTTCTTCATATTCTTCAGGCTTTTCTCCTCATTTAATTTTAAGAATAGTTTTGGGGGGTTAGGCCTAAATAAAGTTTTAGAAGAACAAGGTAGAAATGCTGGTTTTCAGTCTTTGGGAACTTAAAAGTTGCTGTTTAGCCATATTTAAATCATAAAACCTGTTATCTTCACATATTCTTTTAAAAACTAACTTGTATTATAATCACTTATTATAATTTTTTCATATTTTAATAATACACATCTATATATCCATGACCCAGATTTTTAAAATGCCAAAATTTTATCATTTGCATCAGTTCTTTTATTTTTTTTAAGAATAAAATGTTACAGATAATGTCTAAAGCTATCACCCATCCTATTCTGCTGCCTTCTCAGGGGATCCTGAAGTCAGTGTGTTCTTCCTTGAATGTCATTATCTTTTAACTTCATATGCATGTGTCCTGTTGGTGTGTTTACCATTTTATATATAGAGAGATGATACATGTATCTGCCATAATACGCCATACTATAAAATGAGAAAAAGCAAGCAATGTATACTTTATATATATATCCTTGAGCAGCTAGCTCTTTTTTAGTACATAGTATAGCATTTGAGCTGTGACTATTATATATATATAAAATATGTGTGTATTTGTATACATATGTGTGTATTTGTGTGTATATATACACATATGTGTACCTATATACATATATCTGTATATACATGTATACCTATATATATACACACACACATATATACCTATATACTTACATATTCATGCACATATATATACCTGGATCATTTTTTTAAACTGCTCAAGAGTACACACATGTAATAGCATTTCAGTCAATGATGGACTGCATATATGATGGTGGTCCCATAATATTATAACGGACCAGAAAAATTCCAGTCACCTAGTGAAGTCATAGCACAATGCATTACTCTTGTGTTTGTGGGGATGCTGGTGTAAACAAACCTACCAAGCTGTCAGTCCTATAAATGTATAGCATATATAGTTGTGTATTACACTTAATAATAACTATGTTGCTGGTTTATTTATGTATTTTATTATTATTTTAAAGAGTACACCTCCTACTTATATACAAAAGTTAACTATAAAACAGCCTCAGGTAGGTCCCTCAGGAGGTATCTAGAAGAGGGCATTGTTCTCATAGGAGATGACAGCTTCATGCATGTTATTGCCCCAGAAGACCTTCCAGTGGGACAAGATATGGAGGAGGAAGATAATGATACTGATGATCCTGTCCTTGTGTAACCCTAGGCTAATGTGTGTTTGTGACTTAGTTTCTAACAAAAAATATTTAAAATATTTAAAAAGTAAAAAAAAAAATTAAATAAAAGCTTATAGAATAAAGAAATAAAGAAAATATTTTTGTTCAGCTGCATAATGTTAGTGTTTTAAGTGTTATTACAAAAAAGCCAAAAAATTAAAATTAAAAGAGTTTTATAAAGTAAAAAGTTACAGTGAGCTAAAGTTAACTTATATCAAAGAAATAAAAATATTTATAAATTAAATGTAGCCTAAGTGTACAGTGTTTATAAAGTCTATAGTAGTGTGTGGTAATGTCCTAGGCCCTCACATTCACTCACCACTCACTCAATGAGTCACCCAGAGCAACTTCCAGTCCTGTAAGCTCCATTCATGGTCAGTGCCCTATACAGGTGTATCATTTTTTATCTTTTATACTGTATTTTTAACTGTACTTTTTCTATGTTTAGGTGTACAAATACTTAATCATTGTGTTATGGTTGCCCACAGTAGTCAGTAGAATAACATGCTGTACAGGTTTGTAGGCTAGGAGCAACGGGCTATGCCATATTGCCTAGGTATAATAGTCTATACCATCTAGGTTTGTGTAAGTACATTTTAACATGTTTGTACAGTGATGAAATTGCCTAATGACACATTTCTCAGAACTTCGAATAAGCAATGCACAACTCTATGTCAATTTGCCTCTAAAAACCCAACTGTTTATACTCCTAAAATATTGTTACTATAGCTGTCAGAATCACACTCCAATCTAAGTGAATGTCACAGTGAAAAACATTGAGTCATTTGACTATAATAGAAATGAAGATGTAATTTCCTGAATTTAACAGTCAATTTAGGCTATATAGTGAAATATTTTCAAGCTACTTTGAAAACATTAACCATTAAAAACTTATATTCATGGGTGGCATTCACTAAGATGCATCAGGTTTGTTATTATATATCTCTCAAAAACATTTTTAATTCCAAATATGATTAAAACCAAATACAGTTTTCTAATATAAGTAATATCATGGGGCTTATATTCCTGATTAAGGACTAGATGAAAAAATTATCAATTTATACCGTGCTCGATGCACCAAATGGAGGAAAATGTTCCAGCGTGTACATAAGTGAAATTAGGCAGTAGGATATCTTTAGGAATTATGGCGACTAGGTAATACTCAACTGTATTATTTTTATAATTCTTGTGTACACATATGTATTTTTAATTAAAACATATCCAACAGTAGAAGAAGTACTTAGTAATAATCTTAACAACAAAATGATTATTTTAGGTGGATTTTCAAAAGGCCTTTTAGGAGACTTTTAATAAATCTTAAATGTGTTTAGGAAGATAAATAAGTGATTTGGGCCATATTTTTTGTTTACTATGAATTTCTCTTTATCAGGCATTGGCATTAGATATAAAATTGCTCATATTTAAAAGTAAACATTTGCTTTCTGAGTCATTATTTCTTCAACAACTGTAGTTGTTTTTATGGTTGTTAAGAGAGAAATACATTATAAATTTGCAAGTCACAGAAGGGGAAAGAAACCATTTGTCACCTATAAAAGAGAAATACAGCCACTTAGAGTTTGTAGATTAAAAATACACATATACACACACAAACAACTGAGGAGATTTTCAAAGCCATTATTTAGTGATTTTCTCCCTCGTTCCATCTCTCTCACTTCTGCCCTGCGTAGCTTTGAGGTTATCTTTTCTCTGTCTCTTATGGTAAAAATGCCCAGAGAAGGCATTGCTGCCAGTCCCCTGGGAGCTAGGAACCTAGAGGATAGCTGTAGGCAAAGTGTAATACCAGAAGATGGGGAGCAAGTTTCTGGGGGAAATCATCTGAGAAGCACACCAGGAAGTGCTGCTCGAATGTTTGGGGAAGACCAGTCAGCCCTAACCTTCAGCCGTGTTTGTGGTGTAACTGGCTGTTGCCCTCTGTGGGAATTATGAGAGGTGGAGGTGCTGCAAATTGAGGGTGCCTGTACCATTTGAAAGGCATGTTGGCTTCCCACAAAATCAAAAGACCTGAGGAAGATACTCCTTTTAAAGAACATGCTGATTGCCTTGTCAGGTTTAAGGAATTACAGGGATTAGATTATGACAATTGGCATTGAGAAAAAAGTGAAGAAGACATTGGATAACCTCGCAGCTTATTATTCATGTGTACTTCCCATGACCATTGACATTTATCTTAGAAAAGATGTGAAGCCTGTTCACATGAGCTGAAGCCATTGCTACTGGTGGTAAAGTCTCTTCTTAAGAAGACACCGTCTTTCTTGCAAACTTGGCAGAAATGTTGATAAGAAGAAAATAAAAACTTGAACCTCAAAGTTCGTTAAAATAATGTAAATCATGGCTTTGATTTTTAAAAAATTATTCTTGTATAAATTTATTTATAATTGAAAAGCTCCTGTGTTTAGGTAACTAAAGAAGTTTCAGCACTTTTTTTTTTCTTAGATAGGAAGCTACCAAATTTGTTCTTCAAGTAGCACTTTCAGGAAGAAGATTTACTATTTCTAATGTAGCAAAATTATGTCATGTTTTTTTAATGGTTTTGCTTTTTAAAAAATCATGTTTTTAAAGCTGTGATTCATTCAGTATATTGAAATCACATATTTCCAGGTCTTCTGGCCATTTGATACTTAACCTTAGTTATTCAACCTTTTTGACTGGGAGGCTCTATTAATAAGTCATAAAGGCATTTGGCATTTACAAGTAAAAAGTACTGACTAATTAAATTTACAAAGTGATAACCAACTACAGTCTATTTAAGATAAGCAATTAGAAACAAGTTCCAACTTGCTGCTGTAAGAGAGTGCGGTAGATGCTACATGGGTAAAAACAGGAAATGGAATTATTTAATAATTCTGTGACTCATAAATAAGCTTCAGGGCCTTCAAAATGAAGGTATTGGTGGTATTCACGTTAGGCCGCCATCTGAAAGGCATACTTTTAGGTAGCAAATAGGGAAATGTATAGATCATTGTAAAGATTCTAATGTAAAATTCTCTTTTACTAGACTTCTATTTTATACCGTCTTAACACATCAGTCTCTTCTACTGCAAATAAGCAAAATAGGCCGGGCGCGGTGGCTCAAGCCTGTAATCCCAGCACTTTGGGAGGCCGAGACGGGCGGATCACGAGGTCAGGAGATCGAGACCATCCTGGCTAACACGGTGAAACCCCGTCTCTACTAAAAAATACAAAAAACTAGCCGGGCGAGGTGCCGGGCGCCTGTAGTCCCAGCTACTCGGGAGGCTGAGGCAGGAGAATGGCGTGAACCCGGGAGGCGGAGCTTGCAGTGAGCCGAAATCGCGCCACTGCACTCCAGCCTGGGTGACAGAGCCAGACTCCGTCTCAAAAAAAAAAAAAAAAAAAAAAAAAAAGCAAAATAGAAAAATCATTTTATGTACAGTTTTAAGGATATAAATACTCTCCAAGTATTTCAGATGAGGCACTTATTCTCAAAAGGAGACCCTGAAAAGTTGACCTGAGAAGAAATTATGTGATTTCATTTTGGAATAAAAAAACTTAGGTTCATAATAATATAACTTTACAATCTTAGATTAATTATAACATAGACATCAATGATTTAGCTCCTGCCATGTGTCAGGTACTTTGTGTACGTTAACCCCTTAAAACAACCAAGGCTGGATGTAAGTATTATTAATTGTACTTTACATATGCAGCTGCTGAGGTCCAGAAAAAATTCTTACATAACCAAGATCTTTCAGCTAAACAGTAATGAAACCAATAGCACTAAAACTTGAACCCAAGTCTTCCTAACTCTCCATTCTGTGTTGTTTCTTTCAGCGTTACCCTCCTTTGGGCTAAGAATCACATTCACATTTATTACCCTACTGTGCATGTATATTGAAGTTATAACAGTGAATATTCAAAGATTTTACAAAATGGTAGTTAATAGAAGGGTAGAGACAGAGCCCTTTTTTGGTGTGGAATCTCAGTTTATTAGTTTACATACGTGGCTTGTATAGAAGTTGACATCCTTATAAAAATATGTGTGTGTAGGAGAAATATATGTCCTTGGTGAAAAGGGGTCAATGGAGAACATTTGATTCAGGGTTGTTTTTATATAAGAGGTGTAAAAACAAAGCCAATCAGAGAATAATTTTATAGTCAATCATTCAGGGAAAGAAAAAATAAAATACTTGAGCTCTAAGGAGAAAGATCAAGTCAGAAATCTGTTAAGGTTTGACTCTAGAAAAGCCAGCTGGGAATGATGGCCAGCTGGTTCAAGTCACTAAGCAACAGAGCAGCAAACTGCTTGGTAACAAGATCTGGCCTAACTCACAGGCTGTCTTTGAGTGCCCTACATGGCCAGATAGAGGAGGACCAAGACCCATCTTACCTCAAAACAATATCCTTCCATTTCCACTTTGCCAGTCTTCATGCCAAATTCCACATGATAGAATAGTCTCTTTGACTCGAGATATTTCCTTTTAGAATGGAAATATCTCTGAGCCTAGAAGCTAATGTTGTTGTCTTTCTTCTCAAAAATAGTGTTTCAGATATTGTTTTCTTTGATTCAATATATTATTTAAAAAGTGTAAGCTTTAATAAGAGCAAACAAAGTGGAGACATTTGAGTTGGTGGTCTGACTTTTGGTTTTTGTAAGCAAATGTATACAGGGCCAAAACTACCTGCCTTCATTGGTTGCAATCTTTCTTTCCTTGGGCTCTCAGACTGAATGTGTTGACATTTATTTGTCATTTTCTATGTTATGCTGTCTTCTAGTTCATGTTTGCATTTCGAATATGTAGCTGGACTGTAAGTTCCTAAAAAGTAAGAACCGGCCAAGCGCGGTGGTTCATGCCTGTAGTCCCAGCACTTTGGGAGGCCGAGGCAGGTGGATCACTTGAGGTCAGGAGTTCGAGACCAGCCTGTCCAACATGGTAAAACCTCGTCTCTACTAAAAATACAAAAATTAGCTGGGCGTGGTGGTACATACCTGTAATCCCAGCTACTTGGGAGGCTGAGGCAGGAGAATCACTTGAACCTGGGAGGTGGAGGTTGCATTGAGCTGAGATTGCACCATTGCACAATAGAGGAGACGCCATCTCCAAAAAAAAAAAAAAAAAAAAAAAAACACCTCCACATTCATCATTCATTGTATCCACTGTGACGGTCTAAGTGCCACCTGTATAATATGCATTCAATGAATAGTTGTTTTTTGATTGATTGAGAAACATACCTTCTGTTGCTGTGCCTTTTATGCTGAACACCCAGGGGGATCCATACCCTTCCAGACTAGAAGTCCTGGTGATGTTGGTTTTGATTGCCATAGTGGAAAGAAACTTTGAACTCAATGATTAACCATTTGTATGGACTTTGTCACCATGACTCAGTGTGTGTGTGTGTGTGTGTATGTTTTGGGTTTCCATGCACATAGATTGCTATCGTTGGCTTTGGTGTATATGAATGATTCTGTATCTTAGTGTCACAATAATTTATCAAATACATGCATTTTAATAATATTTAGTTTATACTTTGAAAATTATTTATGCCTGTTGTATTTCTGAAAAAAATCTGTGTAAATATATCTGTGATTCTTGGGAAATTACTGAATAACTAGCTTGTTAAATTCTGATGACTAATCCTTATCTTTTAGAATTTATAACAGTTAAATTATATATCACCACTTAAGCTTACAAAAGAAATGTCAAGATTTTGAGGAGAAATTTGAAATAAAAACACCCTTCATAGTTTCATTTTCAGTGTTTTAATTTGGAGAAATTTTAACTAGCAGGAATTAAGTACCATTTTTCCAAAGTGGATCTTCAGAAGAACTAAAATTAAATAATAGAAAACCTTTTTGAAGAGGTTTAGCATAGAAATATTATTTTAATGTAAATATTTTTTCTATGGTTAAATATTATATATATCATTTTTGTATTGCAGTAATTTCAGACCAATTTTTTCCCCATTACTCTTTTGAGATAGTCCTCTGATTAAATTAGCTATTATTAAAATAAAATAGCTTCCTCTTTATATTATTATTAGTAGGGTACCAGGTTTTTTTTTTTCCTTACATGACTAATTTCACATTTATAAATGGTGAAGTGTGTATTGTTGACCTTTTGAAGTAAGCAACTTTCTGACTAATAAGATTACTTGGATTATCATTCCTGCTTGTTTGCCTTCTTTAGGTTAATAGTATTTGTTTTATTTTGCTTTATTCTGTGCAGTGTGATTTTTTTATGACCTTCTATTGAGTGAGTGCCAAATAGAACAGCATATGATTTATGGATACTAATAACTAAAACATATATGAATTGCAGGCTGATAACGCGCAAGGCTGATTTCTACGGCTCTCCTCTGAATAGAAAGAACCAGGCTTCCGTTAATAAAGCCTTCTTACTAATAACAATAGCAGTTTCATTAACACATTGATCATTCTTGAATCACCTTCACAATTTTAGGTGCAACTGTGGGCCATTTGTACTGTTTGCATTTAATATTTCTAGTAGACTTATATTTTTATTTAAAAGGCCATATGTTTAAAAATAAAGCTTTGTATATTACTGTAATTTGGAACTAGCATCATTTATTATGCATAGAAGATAATTGAAAAAATATACAATAAGCAAGGCAAAATAGATTCAAGTTTAGCTAGATAACCATGACCTTCCAAAAACTCTGAGCTGAGGTCTGTTCTCTGTCTAAAATGGCATTTAGCAAATAATATAGACATATGAAAGACCACAATTAAGTCTTTCTTCTTAAGGTAATAAGAATGACTGAAAGGGATTCGGAAAGGAAATAACCTTCTCCTTATTTAATTCAACATTTTAAAATTCAATAAGCCGCATCAGCTATGTCAAACACCATCTTTGTACAACCTCAAACCATCTAATATACCAACCTGAACCACTGATACTTCCACCATAGGAAGAGGGACATTTGTTCTTGCAGAGGTTCTTCTGTTCTCAATCCCTTAGTTACAGGTAAAAACACGAACTTGGATTAGGTGATACTAATCCCTAAGCAGAAAGTATGTTGGTACTCTTTTTCCACACTGTAATTATTGAGTTCCTACCTGGTAGCTGCACAGATGCAAAGAAAAAAAAAAACAAACATAGAGTTGATGGGTGCTGACGAGTTAATGAGTGCAGCACACCAACATGGCACAAGTATACATATGTAACAAACCTGCACGTTGTGCACATGTACCCTAGAACTTAAAGTATAATAATAATAATAAAAAAGAAACAAAAATAGGACTGTTCTATGGAAAATTCTATACCTGCCAATGGTAGATTCCAAGTTTTACTTCGAAAGAGTGTAAACATGGGTGTTTTAAAAAGTATATCTCCATGCAAATAAATGAGAGCTAAGTAAGGAACCAAATTTTTCTACTCTGTAATCTTTTTTACTCTGTAAACTCATTTGTTTCCATACTAGAATGCTCACACAGCACTGGCTACATAATTTGTAGGGCCCAGGTAAAGTGAAAATACAGGGCCTCTTATGCAAATAAATATTACAAATTTCATGATGGCAACAGCACTGCATTCGATCCAGCACGAGGCCCTTCTGAGAGTAGGACCCTGTACAACTTCATAGGTTGCACCTGTGAAGCCAGCCCTGTACCCACAATAGGTCTGATGTGATGTCCAAGAAGTCGAGTTTGTAAGCCTTACAGGTGATGTGGAAGCCATACGTTGAGAAACTGTCTTAAAGGGACATCTTTTTAAACAGTCTCACTCTGTTGCCCAGGCTGGTGTGCAGTGGCATGATCTCAGCTCACTGCAACCTCCGCCTCCTGGGTTCAAGTGGTTCTCCTGCCTCAGCCTCCTGAGTAGCTAGGATTACAGGCATGCACCACTACACCTGGCTGATTTTTGTATTTTTAGTAGAGAGGGGGTTTCACCATGTTTGCCAGGCTGGTCTCAAACTCCTGACCTCAAGTGATCTGCCTGCCTTAGCCTCCCAAATTAGTGGGATTACAGGCATGAGCCACCATACCCAGCCTTAAAAGAACATCTTGATTCATAAGCTCCTCATTTTACACTGTTGATAGAAACTTCAGAAGACAACGATATGCGTTGAAGTAAAAAAATATAAGTTTCAAGAAAAGTCAGAGTTGGACCAGCTATAAATTAAAGAGAAATATTATCTTACATTCATCTTGAGAGTTTTCTTTGCAAATGAGCAAGTACATACACAAACAAACTTAAAGCAGCATTGCCTTTGCATTTAAAATCACTTATTGATATGCACAGTATTAGTCATGGCAAAATATTATTAGCATTTGAAATTAATACTCACCCCCATTTGTTGATACTATCTTATTCACTGCATTAATTCTATTCCTATGAGATCTGCCTTTTTTTTTCATTGTTTCTATTTCCAGCACCTTAATTCAAAATACCCCCAGTTCCATAATTATTCCTTTGACCTTATTCAGTATGTTCCCTGTACCACAAGTGTCTCTCCTCTGTTCAATTCCAGCTGTTTCTTTTAACAAAACCCTACTCTTAAACCTCATTCCCCAGGCTCAAGTTCCATATGCCTGGACATTTCCACATGGAAGATTCACTCTTACTTTAAATTTAACATGTGCAAAATCAAGCTTTCTGTGCCCCCTCCTTTGGATTTTTCTACTTCTGTTATCTGGCCATTATCTTCCCAAAGAACCAGAAAAAAATCATCTTTGACTTCTGCCTTGCCCTTCTTCTGCCTAGGCCTATGGATTATTTCATCTACTATCTCTTGCTGTTCTGTTCTCTCCCAGTACCAACAGGTATTTTAATACTTATATTTGTGTTTAATCTATTTCAATAACATTCTAACTTGTCTTTGTGCCACTAGCCCCTTCCCATTAAGGATGTCCTACTTACACTGTCTCATTAATTATCCTACAGTTCTGCCGTGATTGCCCACTGTCTATAGCAGAGGTGAGCAAAAGGGCCAGAAAATAAATATTTTAGGCTTTGCCGACCCTATGGTCTCTGGGACAACTATTCAGCCTTACCACGGTAGTGCAAAAGAAGCCACAAAAATACAAATGGACATTAGTATGTTCCAATACAACTTTATTTGCAAAAACAAATAGACTGAATTTCGCCCACTGGCCATAATTTGCCAATCTCTGCTCTGTAGGATAAAGTTCACATTCCTTAACCTGCCATCTAAGCATCTGTCATCAGTTCTGCACCTATCTCTACAACCCTATGTGTTATCGTGTCCCATGGATACTTCACATCCTTTGTTTTGAAGCCAAATCTAGAGCAGGGTTGCTCAACCTCAGCAGTACTGATGACTGGGCCAGAATGATGCCTTGTGGTGGGAGCTCTCCTGTGCGTTGTAGGAGATTAAGAACATCCCTGGCCACTGCCCACTAGGTGACATTAATTTCCACAGTGAGGTGAAAATCTAAAATGTCTCCAAGCATTGCCAGTTTTCCCTTGTAGGGGACAAGGGATTGTTTTCAGTTGAGAACTACTGCCCTAGGGAGTAAACTTTGTGAAGGGGAGAACCAGTTCTACCTCATTCACAGGTGTATCCCTAGCACCTAGCACAGTCTTGTGAGATCCAAAGAGGTTCAGAAATCTATTGCATAGTCCAACTCTGCTACTCATTGTGGGATCCTAGAATTATTTAAATCCCACCAGTCACAATTAAGTTCATCTGTAAGTGGAACTATTACTAATTCATACATGTTTCATAAAGTTATTTAAAAGTTCAAATGATATATTTAACAAAAAGACCTCTTAAAAGATGGTAGTACTTCCAAATAAAATGTAAACATACTGTTGATGGAAAACTGAAGGTGATCTGAGCCTATTGAAATCTAGAAGCTTAATTCAACTCACATACTCTGTCTATGCTGTACAAATTACTATATGGGATGTTATTGGGGCATCGTCTTGGTTCTCAAGGATTATGATCTAATAGGTGATAGAACATGACTACTCAACCATGAAACAATAGTTGCCATAACTAAGCATAAAGAGTGGTTGGAATTTATGGGAGGGAGAGATTGTATCTGGTACTAGGAATCACTTAAGACCTTATGAGTGACATGGAATAGTCACAAAAAAGTCCCAGGCACAATGCTGAACATTGTCTTAGATGATTGATCTTATTTAATATTCACTGCAGCTTGATTAGGTTTAAGTTTTATCACATTTTACAAAGAGAAGAGAGGGGCCTAGGAAGGAATTTGATATGAACGTGAAGCATGGAAGATTTCAGCAGGGAGAGAACTGGAGTGAAGTATGGAAGGAGGGGAAGTGACAGGAGGTGAGCTTTCTCACCAAGGAAATAGTGTGAACAAATATGGGGATTACATGGGGTTTAGGTGAGTTTGAGTGCCTCTAGGGAAGGTAGGTTGGAATCAGATTTTGAAGGATTGCTAACATTTCTCTCTCTCTCTCTCTCTCTCTCTCTCTCTCTCTCTCTCACATACATACACACACACACATACACACACACATACACACACACACACACACACACACACACACACACACGCCAGGGATTTATATGTATAAAAGAAACATGATCAATGTTATATTTCCTAACAGCTTCACTCCACATAACAGGAAGTGATGTTTTGAGTTTTTACCCCATGCTAAGCTTGCTAAATCACAGGTATGTGCACTGAACACTTTCAATAGTTGGACTCTGAGATTCAGTTCAATTAGATCAATCTATACTATCTTTCAGCTAGCTACTGCTCTTCTACTTTTCCGAAGGTAATCCTTCTGAAATAGAATACACAATGCTGTTTTCATTCAAATCAGATGCGTTAATTCTACTAGTAGCACTTGTGTGCTGATGCATAGAACAGGGGCATTATTTATGTGAGGACTGTGCCTACCTTCTTACTGAATTGCAAAAGTACACAATTCTTAGAACACATCTAGCAGTTCTGAGGGGCTGTACACAGAAAACCATCTTACTCTGAAGGTAATTTTATCTATTTTATCACTAGCTCACCAAGGTGAGAGTCAGGAGCTAAATATCCTATTTTCTTTTCATCCATTCAAAAAATAATTTGAGTGTACCTATTGCTCTTCTGGAGATACAGCACTGAATGAAATAGACAGTCTTCCCCACATTGGGACTTTTTTTTGTTTGAGACAGGGTCTTACTCTTTTGCCCAGGCAGCCTAGAGTGAAGTGGCATGATCACTGCTCACTGAAGCCTCGATCTCCTGGGCACTGGGCTCAAGAGACCCTCCCACCTCAACCTTTCAGGTAGCTGGGACTACAGGCACATACCACCAGGCCTAGATAACTTTTTATTTTTTGTAGGGATGTGGGTCTCATCCAAACAACAACAAAAAAGTGATAAACTGTGGCAGATGCTGCTCATAGGTCAACTAGAATAAGAACTGAGAATTGATCATTGCATTGGCAACGTGCAGCTAATTGGTGGCATACAACACAAGTCGATCAGTAGAGTAGTGATGATACAGGACTGACTGGAGTGGAATATAATAAATTTCCCCAAGTCTTAGCAGCTTAAATCAACAATCATTTATTATTGCATATAGTTTCTGAGAAATCAGGGAGCAGCTTAGCTGGCTAGTTCTGACTAAAGTTTCTGGAAGAAATTACACTCAAGCTGCCAGTGAAGGCTATAGTCATCTGAAGCCGTATCTGGGGCTGGAAGATCAGTTTCTAACGTGGTGTCTGCAGGCAGCCTTGCTTTACACTGGCTGTTGGCAGAAGACTTCAGTTCCTCAGTTGTGCTTCTCCAAAGGGCTGGGTGTTCTTACCTCATGCACAGGAGTCAGTGATTCAAGAGAGTAAAAGGAAAAAGCCACAATGACTTTTATGACACAGACTTGGCAGCAACACACTATATTACTCTGCCATATTCTTCTGCTCACGCGTGCCAACCCTGCTAAATGTGAGAGAGGACTGCTCAAAGTTGCGAGTATCCAGAGGTGAAGGCCTCCTTGTAAAGGGACTAAGTCAAGTGGATTCAAGAGATTATGGGAAAAGAAGTGGTGGCAGTTGTTAACTCTTGGAGTTTTGCTGTAAAGTCAGGTGGAGGGGATAGGAAGAAAAATGAGATGTGGGTGAAGGGTGTCTTGTCAATTGTATTATGTTTGTATGATTTTGAGAAAGAAGCAGTAGAAAGGGAACCTTTGATCATGAGAAACTGGGGACAATTGCAGGAGCAATATTCTTGAGGAGGCTTTGGGGGAATAGGGTTCGGGAGGGGTTCAGGCAGTGCACAAGCCAGGGGAGTTGCCCTTAATGGGAGTGCTAATTGTTCAGCCCTCACAATAAAAGAGAAAGAAGAGTAGGAGAGTCTGAGAGTATAGAAGGTCAGTATCTTGATAGATCTGGTTTCAGAGTGTATGAAAAGTGTCTCTTAATTCCTTCCATTTTGTGATAAAATAATAAGGTCATCAACTTAAAGATAGAAAGAGAACAGATGTTGGAGATTTGAGGAGAGAGAGGTGTGAAATGATCCGTCATCTCTGGGAGGAGTGTTTTGTCTAGAGAAATGTGAAATTCCCAGACTGCACTAAGGAGCCACCTCAGGCCAGTAGTTACAAATCCAAAGTCATCATGGTTGTGTTTTTCCTCAACTATCGACTGCTTAGGCCACTACAAGCACAGTTTGAAAAAGGTTGGTTTAACAGAGGTGAGATCTTTCAGTGAAGCCTGAGTTCTAAAAGGATATGCAAAGAAGTGATTATGCTGCCATATTTACTCTAAGCTCACTAAGGAAAAGGAGATATCAGTTTGGTGAGGGTCAGAAAAACTTCTAAAGTCAATGCACTGGAGGATTCAGTGGATTTGGAAGATTTTTGGAGTCAGAATACTGAAGGGGATGAGATAGAAAGAGAGAAGGTATGGAGAGATGCTTAACAGTGGTTGTGGGGCACAGTTATCTCTCATGGCAAGGCCTTGCTTGTGGTGATGAAAGAAGGTTTCAGATAAGATTATCTGAAGGGAGATCCAGAAACTGGGAGACCATGGGCGGAAAAGATCATTAGGAGTTATGTAAGAGTTTGCACTGGGGAGAGACAGGGCTAAAATGTTTAAAGACTGAGAGGAGAGACCTGGGGGTCAGTAGAAAACTGGAAGAGGAGGGGAGCAGACTAATGATGTGAGTTACAAAGACATTTTAGGGCAAGGAAGAGATGATGGTCTGGAAGCAGCAGAGAAGAGTGAGAAAGACTCCTGCTTCACTAGGGGCAGTGGTACAAACATGTGGAAGGGAAAATAGCCACTGCATCAGAGGGCTGAAGTAAACCTGTATCCTCAGTGGGCAGCCAGAAGTGTCAGAGCAAGACGATGCAGGAAAGTCAGAGAACATGCTGCAGATACAGGAGCATACAGGAGATTTTGCTGATGACAGACTGTGAGCGCTAGGAGTCACATTGGCGAGTTTGCGGGATTTGGGGAAGGCTGGGGATTTCAGAGTAGGGGATTTACAGAACCATCTGGTGATGAGCAATGACCTGGCAGTCTTAGACTTTGTGTGGTGACAGTTGTGTATTCAAGACAAGGACCTTGGTTTTAAGCCCGTGTAGTCAGACAAGCACAAACTCCTCTGCTGGGATGGCCAATCTCTTGGGTCTATTAGATCCAGAAACAGTAATTCATCCTCAGTGTGTTTATAGAAATGGAGGGGAGAGGTGGTGGGTACCAGACTGGCCAGGTCTGCCGAGTCATCTTCACTTCAACATTCCTGTCTGGTAAAGTCATATTATTGTCACATCTTGGTCATATGTGTATGCTCCAAGAATGAGACAGATGACAAAAGATACAGAAAAAAACAATTGGGAAATTGCTAGTTTGCAGATGTATAGCCCTGGCACAGATTTTCTAATATGAAATTGACATTTTTTCCATGAATTGGACACAAAATCTTGTTCTTGAATGTGATGTTCAGCCTAGATATTGAAGAACTGAAAAATATTTTTGAAAAAAATATTGTATTTGTCACAACAGTTTATGCACATAATTATCACAATGATATTGCTTTTATTAAATAAATAGGTTTTATGTGTTGGCATGAAATACTTTTACAAGATGATGCCAGGTTTTAACATTTATACAGGAATATTTTCATTATCATAATTGTTAATAAAACAAATATGAAATGTATAGCTTTCTCTTTGGAGTTTGAATTGTTGGTTCTTATTGCCTGCTCGCATATTTATATTAGGTGAACTGACTGGCTGTTATTAGGAAATATGATCTTCTGTGTCTTAGGAGTGTGCCCTGCAAGCAACGTGTGCAAACTTTTTTCTTTCTTTCTTTCTTTTGTTTGCCCTAAGGAAAAGGGTAAGCTCTGGCACCTTTTAACCTGTAAGGATTATGTGGCTCTTGCTGTGATTGATTGGTTGGCTTCTCCTCAAGAAATGTTCCTGGTGTGTATTTTATGTCCTCACAGAGCCAGGGCTTTGCTGATGAGCGCGTCACCCCTGTCAAGATGTGGGCTTGCTTTTGTGAATTTGTTCTTGCAGCCTGGGAAGCATATTTCAACACACTGTCCAGAATTGGCTAGAACATGCCTATCACTCCCAGCTGACTCTAATGACGCTCTTGCCAACGTAGATTTACATCAACACAGTTCTTTACTGGAAAAAGCTCATTCAGAATATACAGGGTAGCCCATTTAAAAGAGGCATAGCATGAATTTGAAGAGGAGAGTATTTTAAAGGGAGAATTCTAAGAAATACACAGTCAATTGAAGGTTCCACGGAGCATAGAATTATAACCAGCATCATCCAAGAATTTTTCCCCTAGAAATCGTCCTAAGTTCTAACTTCTAGAGACTGGCTTATCCTGAAATCAGAACCTTTCCCAGAGTTGTTCTTTCAGCATGCTAGTTATGTAGGCATTTTTAGCCTCTTGTTTCCCTAACCATATAATCCGAACACCATATTCATTAAAGAAAGCATGAGATGTGAAAGCTGATAAGATGCAGGATTTTGTGACAGCATTGCTTTTTACCTGTGCAAAATTCAGTTTGGTAATCAATGGAAATACAGATTTTACCCTTAGCATAAAATTGTTTGGCATATGTCCATCTTGTTTTTTGACTCATCCTTGATATCATAACGAATGTTTGGGATAGGCATATTACTCAGATGTGTGGGTCTATAGACAGGAAATCAGGCATTCAGAAATAAAGCTTGTTACCATAGCTATCCAGGAAAAAAATACAACACTGGCTTTGCTGTACAAAAGAAAAATTCAATGCTACTGGCACATGACGTGATTACTATTATTATGACCCAATGTTACTCACCCTTCATTTTCATCATTCTAGTCTATTCCAGGTCATTACAGTAATTGATACAACTGAATGGGTTTGCAATTTTACCCCTTCTCTCATGACAGCCAGCAGGATTCTCAATGACACATGCTTTGATCTGTCTGCTTTTAAATCTCTTAAGCAGGGTGGCTCTGGACAGCTTCCTCTCAGAAGATTTTATGATTCTAATAGACCTCATCATGAGTTCTATAGTTATGCTTGTTTAGATACATCAAAGCCAAGCTTTATACTAGTGGCTACCTGGAAAGTTAAGGTCATCGGCTTTTTGTTATAGCCATTGGATTACTGTGATGCTTAGCAATAAAGTTTGACCTTGTAAAGTGATCAAAAGTTGTGGGTTACAATATAGGAATATTAAAGTATTCTCTGCCACGATGTGTCTTCTGTTGTAGTTTGTCTAGAATTAATATAACAGTCACAATTAACTCCAAAGTGTTCTATACTGCTTGCATATGGTACAGTGGGAAAGAAGAGATGTTGAAATCAGAGAAATAAGATTCCTCCCTTATGAATTAACATACAAAATCTTCACTTAATGCATCAGAACCAAGATGCAACATTCTAAAGAGATTGAGTTGCCAGGTCAATCAGATGGTAGGACTGATAAGAATTGGAGCAGGCATAAACAATTGGCAGTGTGTATTCAAGCATTGTTTATGAGAGTGAGGAACTGTTGGTGAGCAAGCAAGCTGATATTAAACATTTAGATTATATAAATCACCTTATTAACTGCATTCTATGGATCTATTATCGATCTATTTATTGATCAATTGATCTATCTATCTGTCTACCTATCATGTTTTGTTCTGTCTGGTTCCATGTTTCCAAAGCCATTTTCTGATCTTCATTGTTACGTAGTACTCTCTACTGAGTCCTAAAGAACACAGTTCTGTGTCAGGCTGGTTGAAGCGTGATGATTTGAGTGATGATTGTAGTGATCAGTGAAAGGAAATAAAGAACATTTGGACTCTGTTCAGCAGTCACATGGGCTCGTACAATATGAGTCTGCTTTTGAGAGAAGAAACTTGCGTAAATGTCTCTTTAAGACCCTGCTTTTAATTCTTTTGGGGTGTATACCTAAGTGCATCTTAAGATAGTTCTATTTGTAATATTTTTAAGGAAACTTCATGCTGTTTTCCATGGTGGCTGTACCATTTTACAATCCTATCAACAGTGCACAAGGGTTCCAATTTCTCCATGTTCTGTCAGTACGTGTGTGTGTGTGTGTGTGTGTGTGTGTGTGTGTGTGTGTGTGCGTGTGTGTGCGCATGCGCATTTACAGTAGCTATCCTAATGGGTATGAAATTATATCTTATTGAGGTTTTGATTTGTATCTCTCTGATGATTAGTAATGTCGAGGAACTTTTAATGTACTTGTTGGCCATCTGAACATCATCTTTGGAGAAATGCCTATGTAAGTTATGCACTCATTTTTTGGTGGAGTTATTTAATCTTTTGTTTCTAAAATGTTTTAAATAGATCAAGGTTTAACAGTCATTCCTCTTTGTGTGCTTTTATGTCATGTTTAGAAATGTGACTCCATTTTAAGCTTCTTAAATCTTGTTTTACTTTACCATCATCCTAATCTTTTTGGGACTCTCTTTTTATATTTAACTTTTGTCTATCTGTAATGTGTTTTGATGATGAAGAATAAGGAAAAAAGTTTAGGGTTTGTTTAGCTTCTCCAACTCCACTTTATAGAATAATCACTGATCATGTACTGACTGATAATATTTGATCACTTTAAGTAGGCTTTGTTATTGAGTTCCACATTTGGCACAACTACTGGTGTAATGATTGCTTTAGTATTAGTGCAATAGTATCATGTTAGATTTTGTTTGCAGTGTCGTAAGTGGTAAACCTTAGCCATTAATCTACCTTGACTTAAATATGTCATTGTTCCCTTTATTAAGCCCTATTTCCTTTCAAAATAAATATTAACTATATTTCCCACTCATTTTTTTGGGGGGGGAAGAGGAAATATAAAGAAATGTTTTCCAGCAATGTGAGAGGCCAGTGTGAAAGAATACTTCTATATTATAGAATGACTATTTTTGCAAATGCAAGATGATAACAGAATTCCCAGATAAGGAATAGCGATGTCTGTTTCAGGGCATTACTTAAGTGTGTTTCTTGGGTAAATTTAGAATGCCTCATTACTGCACACCTGGTATGAAAATACAAAACCCTGTGCCCACACGAAATAATGCTTACTATATTGAGGTACAGATAAAAGAAGTTCTAGAATTAGGGTTGTTCAAAGCCTGGTTTACTATATTTTGGATATAAAATGGAGTAAATCTCATAATCCTTCTGAGCATTGTTTTTCTCATTTGCTAAACAGGAATAAATAACATGCATGAATAGTATAGAATGGTCGTCTATGTGTCTAAACATGATAATTTGTGAGGTATGTACTTTATAAATGATTACATGCAAAAAAGATCGCCGGGTGCAGTGGCTCACGCCTGTAATCCCAGCACTTTGGGAAGCCAAGGCAGGTGGATCACCTGAGGTCAGGAGTTTGAGACCAGCCTGACCAACATGGTGAAACCCGGTCTCTATCAAAAATACAAAAATTAGCCAAGGGGCCGGGCGCGGTGGCTCAAGCCTGTAATCCCAGAACTTTGGGAGGCCGAGACGGGCGGATCACGAGGTCAGGAGATCGAAACCATCCTGGCTAACACGGTGAAACCCCGTCTCTATTAAGAAATACAAAAAACTAGCCGGGCGAGGTGGCGGGCGCCTGTAGTCCCAGCTACTCGGGAGGCTGAGGCCGGAGAATGGCGTGAACCCGGGAGGCGGAGCTTGCAGTGAGCTGAGATCCGGCCACTGCACTCCAGCCTGGGCGACAGAGCGAGACTCCGTCTCAAAAAAAAAAAAAAAAATTAGCCAAGCATGGTAGCACATGCCTGTAATCCCAGCGACTCAGGAGGCTGAGGCAGGAGAATAACTTGAACCCGGGAGGCAGAGGTTGCAGTGAGCCAAGAATGTGCCATTGTACTCCAGCCTGGGCAACAAGAGCAAACTCCATCTCAAAAAATAAAAAAAATAAAAAGATGATGATGATGATAATAATTGTTATCAGTAACAACAACAGTAGTACTGGCGAGAGAAGATTCTTCTGGTGCAAACCTTTCTCAACAATATGTTTGCTCCAGAGACCGTAGGGCCAGATTCCTAATCCCTATGTTGTATAAAAGCCCATTCAGATTATGAATCATTTGAAGCATTTTAGGACCCAAGAGGCTACTAGAAGTTTACTGTTAAATTCAGGTGACATAGAGTTAGAAAAACTTTTCTGTAGCCAGCTTTTTCTTTTCCTGTTCTCTTCTGTATTTTGCTAAGAGAAGGTTTAGTTTTAACTAATAGAAAAACATAATTTCAGGTTGATTAAAAGGGAAGAACCTGCATAGGTAAAAATGAATCTTTTCAACATGTAGTCAGCAGCTTTCATGTTACTAATGAAAAGTTCTTCATCTCCTATGATTTGAAAGAGGAAAATCAAGTTTTGTGGAAGAAAAAAATGTGAAATTTTAAACAAATCTATGGCAACTTTATATAGCTGGAGTTAATCTTTTTCAGTAAATTCTATTACTCTGAAACACCAAAACATCAATAGTACAATTATAGTCATACTGAGAGCACTTATTTTTAGACGCACCATTTAGATTTTTTTTCTTTAGAATAGAAACTGCAAGAATTTTTAAAAAGTGGGCTTATTGACTGGACAAAGGGTTTAAAAAAGAACGGAGACTCAAGCCTGTAATCCCAGCACTTTGGGAGGCCGAGATGGGCAGATCACAAGGTCAGGAGATCGACACCATCCTGGCTAACATGGTGAAACCCCGTCTCTACTAAAAAATACAAAACAAACAAACAAACAAACAAACAAACAAACAAAACCTAGCCGGGCAAGGTGGCGAGCGCCTGTAGTCCCAGCTACTCGGGAGGCTGAGGCAGGAGAATGGTGTGGACCTGGGAGGCAGAGCTTGCAGTGAGCTGAGATCCGGCCACTGCACTCCAGTCTGGGCGACAAAGTGAGACTCTGTCTCAACAACAACAACAAAAAAAAAAACAAAAAAGAACGGAAAGACAAAGCTAGGCAAATCCTGTTGTATTTCAGCTGCGTAGTGACAGAGGAAGAAGGGACCTTTCAGAGATGGTCTTGAGTTTTAACTAGATGTTAAAACTGAGGTTCAGAGTGGCAGAGAAAAGTGTCCAGGGTCACACATTTAGGAAACTGTGGGACATAGATGCAAATGGTTTCATGTGGTTCAGTGGTCTTTTTAGTCTGACCCAGAGCCCTTGGGGATAGGAATGGAAGGAGATTGGGAAGAGCTTGTCATTCATTCAGTATTTCTGCTCAGTGGCCTCTTGAGGTTTTTGTTTGTTTGTTTTGTTTGTTTTTGTTTCTGTGGCATTTTTCTGTTGTTTTGACCCTGGATTTGGAGTACGGAGAGACCATACCATTTTCCGTATTGCATACCTGACTTTGACTTACATTAGGTGCATTGAATGCAAGAAGCAGTTATGTAGAAATGAATTAATAGAGAATTTTACTGTAAATCTAGAACATTCTTGTTGTTCCTTCTATGCTACTAGCTAGCTGAGTGATCACAGGCAAATGACTAAACCCTCATAGGCTCAGTTTCCTCTAGTTTAAAAGGAAAGTGTTGGGTAATTGATCTCTAAAGTCCTCTTCAGTGCAAAGCGTTGTGCTTGCCCCCCTTTACCTGAATAATTCCTAAGGTTGCTGAAGTATCAATCTCTTGATTCTTAACTGCTGATTGTATATTTAATTCCACTGTTGGGTTCATCTCTTTTTCATTCATGCATCTTTATATCAATTCCGTAGTCTCATATAAAATCTTTAATTCAAAAAATTGAGTGATGGTACAAGAAAAGCAAGCTGCCTATAAATTCCATGTAATTGTGCCCCTATTTACAAGGTATAAATGTGTTAAGAATTTAAAAGTTTTTGAGTATTGATTATTGTTGCTAAGTCGTGAAGACAATGCTTATAAAGTAATCCATTATCTTTTTCCACACTCTTTTCCCTTTTAGAACAAAAATACCAGCAAGAAAAAAATGGATGACTGTTCCAGTACATCAAGGAAGTAGACTATTTGGTCGTTATCAAAAATATTTTGAACATGTGGGCCCTTTATAAAACAAAGAATAAACAATAGAAAATTATGTACTTAGAAAGTCCAGACTGTTAATAATTTTCTGCACTTAACACAAGAAGCGGGCCCACAGACACTAAGGTACTAAATGATTTATAGATGAATTTATTATTCAGTTTCAGGACACCAGCAGCAATAAAGTATTTTCTACTTTTATAAATAACTCATATGGAACTTTTCTCTAGTGATACACTAATTCTTTTGTTAGAATATGTAAAGAAAATATTTCATAATGCAGTTGTACAGTGTTAGAGTGATTAGGATTCACACCTTCAACTTCCAATGAGACTTTTAATGCTTAATCTTTAAAAATAGTAAAATGAGATTTATATTTCCATTATTTCATACCATCCTATATTATTCTATAAACTTCTATAACATGATTTTATTTTCCTACATTTTATTCAGCCATTCTCTTCATATTGGACATTGGCTGGTGTTTTTAATTATTTTAAGATAAACATACTTAAAGATCAATCCTGGATTGGTGAATTAAGATGCATTCTCAGAAATATGATGTATAGAGTTAAAGAACATTTTAAAGGTGATGTTGTATTCTGCTTTTCAGAAACTGTTAGCAGTGTGCTTGTAGTGTATTACACTGCTGTATCACTGTATCCCTGCATCATCTCAAATATTGAGTTTTTTACAGTTAAGTATTTATAAAATTAATATGTTGGATAATATCTAATTCATTTCAATTGATAAACATGGAGGCTGCAGATATTTTTATATGTGTAAAAGAATTTTCTATTGTGAATTGTACATTAGTGTCTTATTGAGACATTAACTTTTCCTATCTTCTTCTTCTTCTTTTTTTTTTTTTTTTCCGACACAGAGTCTCATTCTGTCACCCAGGCTGAAGTGCAGTGGCACGATCTTGGTTCATTGCAACCTCTGCCTTTTGGGTTCAAGCGATCCTCTCATCCCAGCCTCCCAAATGGCTGGGACTACAGGTGTGCACCATCACACCTGGCTGATTTTTGTATTTTTAGTAGAAACAGGGATTCACCGTGTTGTCTAGGTTAGTCTCGAACTCCTGACCTCAAGAGATCTACCTGCCTTGGCCTCCAAAAGTGCTGGGATTACGGGTGTGAGCCACTGCACCCAGCCCTTTCTCCATCATACTTTTGGCAAAAATGTTTTTCTCAATTTGTTACTTGCCATCTAATTTATTACACTGCTTTTTGATATATGACTGTAGACAAAAGAATCATTTTTCTTTTCGAGAATTTAATCTATGACTTTCATACATATAAAAGCTTTCCTCATCCTCAGGTTAACATTCACCTTTATTTTTTTCTAGTTCTTTTTTTTTTTTACTTTGTTTTTAATCACTGTGAAAATAATTGAAAGATGATATTTAGATAAAAATTTGTGTAAAGCTCTACTGTTTTGATACAGATTGAAAATGATAAAAAGTAAAGAAATGGGTAAGAAGTATGCATAGTGTTTAGAATGAACATGAATGACAAATTAATAGGTATTATTTTACAAATTACAGAATATTAAAGATAAATTTTAAATATACTCTAGAGTATAGAAATATATTTTATACTATTATGTTAAAATATTAAATATTTCAGGCATGTAAAAATAGATGGTAGTGTAGCTGTTTGTGCATCAAAGAGTTCAAGCCATACAACACTAAGGGTAAAACTGGAGCCCCTAGTATACCCTTCCCCAATTCTGTCACCTTCCCTTCCCACACAGAAGCAACTACTGTTACGTGTTTACTTTTCTTGAGCATCTTCTTACAGAGGTGTGTATTCAAAAGTGAAAGTTCCTTTTTGCACTTTGGAAAACAAATAATTATGCCTTTCCCCCACCATGATTGCATTTTATATGTTTTACTAATATATTTATTATGATGAACAACTATTACACCACTTTTCTCTGTCCTATTCATGGGGAAAGGAACTCTTTTTGTTCAAAATTTGTCATTCTTATATTGTATTGCCCCATATTCTGCAAATCTGACAACAGAATACATTGTGTGACGAATGTGGTGTTTGGCACAAATATGTCAGCTTATGTATGCTGTTGCATATATCTCTCAGTGTTGCATGTATTACTGAGCATTGCAAGTATCACTTAGCCTATCTATAAAAAATTGAGACATTTATTTAAATAATGTCCCACAATCTATGCATGTTTATGCATGTGGCTATTTGAAGCAAAATATGCCATATACACAGTATCTCTTGCTCACTGAAGTTTAAAGTATTCTAACATCAGTAGCAAGTGCATAATAAATGTTTAATGTATAATATGAACTGGTAGAAAAATAGGGCTCTGCATATTTTTTCTTGAAAAACAAATGTGTTTTGAGAAATATAGCTTTTTCTAATGCTGCCTTTGTAAAAGCAGGAAGTCAAAAGACATAATATTTTGTTTCTATATGTTATATTAATTATATATAGTATTTATGTGAATGTGCATAACTATATGGATTCATATATGCATACATATACACATTCATTTATACTAATTATGAAAATGGTAAAAATCCAGCTAATGATTTAAACATTGGGTCAATAGCAATATATAAAAATAATATTAAACATTCAGACATTTGCAAATATATAAATGGGCTCATTTTTGATTTTCATGTGGACATTTGAAATTTTATAGATAAAGCTAACAATATGTTTTACTGTACTGTGAGAATTTAAGTTTAATGAAATATTATTAATTTCTTACATTTGTAGAGTTGTTTTTCACAATACTGTGGCCTATTAGAGTGCTAAGAAATTATGTATATCAACTCTTTCATTATACAAATATTGAAAATGATAGTAAGATTAAGGAATGCCCAGGTCACAGTTTTTTTCTTTCAAATTTCATGGCTGATTTCTAGGCAAAATTTTCAGGAGTCTGTCCAATATGCATGTATTACCCTACTATAAACAAAGCTGGGGACTTAAATACATACCGAAAGGCATTTTGTAATATATCAGAAACTATTCAAAACCAAGAATAGTCATAAAATAACATTTTAACGTTTTTAAAAACAGATTATTCCAAATGTCCTCACTTCCAATAATGTGACTTTAAAAGCCTAGGCTTCAGCAACATGGCACAAGTATACATATGTAACAAACCTGCACGTTATGCACATGTACCCTAGAATTTAAAGTATAATAATAAAAAATTAAAAAAATAAAAAAAAATAAAAGCCTAGGCTTTATATCATCAGAGTCATTATACTAAATTAGATAATAGTGCTCTAATTAATTAAATGTTATTGTGTAAATGCAGAATTACTAAAGAGAATTTCAAAGAGTGTAACAATATTAAATTGTTTCCTTAGTAATTTCTCATTGCTATGAAAAATATCTGTAACCTAATAAATTTATATTCATTTTTCATATTATGCACATATTATATTTTTAAATGTTTATTAACAGATAATTTTCTGATTACCAAAGTAATACTTTTGTATTAAATGTTTGAAGACTACCTCCAAAAAGTGCAAAGAAGAAACTTTTAAAACAATTATAATCCTACCTTTGAAATAATTACTCTTCAAATGTTAGATATTTGGAATGTTTCTGGGTGTTTGCTGGTATACTTAATGCTGCTGTGAACATCTTTATTGCACATAGCTTTCAACTTCTGTGGAACTGATTGTTTCTTTCATGATTTCTGCTATATTTTGTCAATCATTTCCTTTTTTTCTTTTTTTTTTTTTGAGACAAAGTCTCACTCTGTCACCCAGGCTGGAGTGCAGTGTCACGATCTCAGCTCACTGCAACCTCTGCCTCCAGGGTTCAAGCAATTCTTGTGCCTCAGCCTCCCGAGTACCTAGGATTACAGGTGTGCACCACCACGCCTGGCTTATTTTTGTATTTTTAGTAGAGACAGTGTTTCACCATGTTGGCCAGCCTGGTCTCAAACTCCTGACCTCAGGTGATCCACCCGCCTCAGCCTCCCAAAGTGCTGGGATTACAGGTGTGAGCCACTGCACCCGGCCAATTGTAAGAATCATTTTAAAAGGAATTTATATCAACTTACAGTGCCCCAGAATATTGTTATTATGGCTGTATTGAATATAGTAATTTTCTCAAGATATTTTCTCTTTAGATGGTATAAAATACTATCTCGATATTATTTTCCATTTGTTTGTTTACGCTTTATATTTCCATTTGCCTGAACTCTCTACTGGAATATTTCAACATCTCCCCAGTGGATCACTGTTTATCTGTTGGTTTGTTTTCTCATACATGTATTTTATTTCTTTTTGTCACATAAATTTGACTCTTTATTTTAAGCAACTATTTCCAGTCTTTTGCTTTTTGTTTTTTAAATTTTTATTGTAAAGAAGTTTTGTTTTGGCCAGGCATGGTGTGACTCAAACCTGTAATCCCAGAACTTTGGGAGGCTGAGGCGGGTGGATCGTTTGAGATCAAGACCAGCCTGACCAACATGGTGAAACCCTGTCTCTACTAAAAATATTAAAAAATTATCTGGGTTTGATGGTACATAAGTGTAATCTCAGCTACTCAGGAGGCTGAGGCAGGAGAACCACTTGAACCAGAGAGGTGGAGGTTTCAGTGAGCTAAGATCGTGCCACTACACTCCAGCCTGGGCCATGAAGTGAGATTCTGTCTCGAAAAAAAGTTTTGTTTCTATGATAGAGATTTTGCTTAGCATGCTTGCTTTTTATATTTAGAAAAACTAAATCTATTCCATCTGAGACATATTTTGGTGAATAACTCAAGATATGTAATCTCAATGTTATTTATAAAATGTTCCATTCTCACTTTCTTATTTTGTAAAGCTTGTTTAATTTCCGAGTTTGATATATTGAAGACTCCTATTCCACTGACTTAAAAAATTGAGGCAAAAGGATCCCCCTCAAGTGTTACATCTTAGAATTTGTTTGATGGTACTTCAAGGCAGTTGGTGAATAATTTAGAACTCAAACTTTGGGCTGCAGATTGCCTAAATACAGTTAATAGAAAACAAAGTATTTCCTCAGATTACATTCTTTGACATTAATAATCATTCCTTTACATTAATCTCAAGTCTAAACTTCCAATCTGTTTATGTGCAGAGATTCACAGCTTTAAGATTTATGTTTCATAACTGCAGTATCACTCTATGATACATTAATGGGATTCTGTACTCATCTATCCCATTGTCATTCAAGTGAATAATTTTTATACAAAACTTCTTCAGGAGAAAGGTCCAACTGAAGTATATCACTTTAAAACAAATATCCTATGGGCAATAGATAAATCTGATGTTTTTCTGAGTAGAAGAAACGTAAAACCTCAATATAGGATTAAAGGGTTCAAGAGGTTTTATAAGTACAGTGCTTATGAAAGTATGTAATTCCTATTAAGGCTTGCATTCATGAGCACATCATGGTGTATGCTCTCTCTGGGAATATCTACAGCCAGTTTGAAATTCAATTACGGACATTACAGTCTAGACCTCCAAAAGCCTTTGCACGTGACTGGATTCACTCAGGTTAATCTCTGAACCAGTTGTAGAGAGCTTTTTTCATCTCTTCCTCACACATTTCCAAACTCTTTTCTTTCTGTGTTTTTTAGCTGTGACTTTTCTTTACAAAAGGAAAAGAGAAAATTTTTTTAAGTTCATGACATATCCTATGAAATTGAAGTGATTTAATATGTGGAGTTATCTTAATATCTTTTGCTGCTTGACAGTTCTCTCGTATCTATCTAGAAAATATCTGACCAAAGAAAACCCCACTTTACTGTGTTTATGAGATATTAGATTATTTTTGTACATTTTCACATTCCAGGGCTACAAGGAGACCACAGTAGACAAAACCAAAACATCTTCCTTTTCTTTATAGGCTTGTCTCAGCAATGCAACACTGTAATGTCTCTTACTTGAAGGAACTTAATTCTGTTGTAAATTCTTAGGACAAATAGAATAAGGAAATAGAAGAGCTGTGTGAATTTATAACTTATGTGTAATTTTCTGTATACATTTGAAAAGTTCAACATCAGATATTGAGTCTGTTTCAGTCTGTTGCTGTGAATAGAATATACTATATTCTGTCCTATTGGTTCTTTTCTTATACTGTCAACCATGTTTTGAGCATAGTTTAAGAAAAAAAAAAAAAGAATGCTTTAAATAAAACCAGTATCTGGTTTGAGGGGGCAAATATATACATACCTGTATATGTGTTTGGGTGTGCGTGTAATCTGAGGATTATAGCCCTGTATCTGTTTCTGGGAGAATTTTTTTTACACCATGAAATCGAAAGGTGATTCTCATAATCTATTTCACTAGATGGAAGTTTATAATTCCATAGACTTTGGTTATAAAAGCCCTTAAAATTCCCTATTTACATTAATGCAGATTTAATCCTTAACCCATTGGTTCAAAACTCAAGTTTATTCTTTCAATAATAATCAAGAAGTGGTTGTCAATAATACTCTCATTAAAAATAATTATTTCAGCATTTAAAAAATAATAAAATTGATATTTTCTAACTTATGTGCTTAATACTCATCCACAAAGGTTAAATAATTAAGAAATTAAAGACCATGAAGAAGAAGGGAAGAAAGAGGAAGGAAAAGATGATGATATGGATACTATTTCCATTCACAAAAACAACATTCATTATTAGGCATATGCTGACATTTCAGTTTTTTGAATCTTGGTAAAATAGTCATTTTAATAGCATATGAGATTACTTAAAGTGACATTTCAACTCTGTTTCAGCACAGCAAATAACATCCTAATCCATGTACTCATAAGTAGAAAAAGCAGAAAGAAATTGAATCCTAACACTTTCCAAGCTTCCTTCTCTTTTGTTAGAGATTCATGTACATCCTTATTGGGATATGGAAGACACTGGAACTTCTTATACTGCATCTCATCCATATGTTCTCTCTCCATGACTGACTTCTCAAAATAATCTAAACTCTTCAATGAGCCCTTTGAAATTGTGGTTTTATCCTATCTGTCCAGGATTTTATCTCACTTTTTGCATGTATCCCAGCTCAAAAGGATTACTTTTCTTAACTTCCATTGCCCTTGGATTTTTGACCTTCCATATATACTTGAAATTCTCTCTTTTTAATATCACCACCAATCAAAATCCATCCCTCAAGACCTCACCCAATTATTATTTCAAACTCTAAATGCTGATCAACTATGTGGAGCTGACCTTTTCATCCTGTAAAGAAGTGCTGTTTTCTTCTTAAGGGATTTGCCACATGAAAACTCTGCAAACAAGGACAGTGTCTTACTCATTTTGAATTCTCCATTGTGCAATTTCTAGCTCACTGTCATATAGAACATTACTTATCATATTTAGAGGCTGAATAAATCATTAAATGAATACCATCAGTGGGCCCATGGAATTGATTTACTTAACTCAAATCCATATAAAAGTCCCTTAATAAATATTAAATGCCATCAATTCTCAATTATTCATGGGGATATTATTCACAACTTACTTGTGATATGTCCTTAAAGGTCATATTTACATAATGAACGATTCTGCCTATTTCGTTGACATAAATAGGTTCATGGTATGTGTCCATACCACAGGGATTCGAAGTGAAGTCTCTTTAAACAGATTTCATTATTTAATTATCTCCAATTTTTCCTTTACCATCTTTTTCAGAAGGCAAGATTTTGCTTTTAGCTGTCTTGCCTAAATCTGAAAGCTGATACTGATCATTTTCATTTAATAAGAGAAGATGAAAAGGGCTGGTCAGGGGACTGAGATCCAAAAGGTCAAGAGTTTTCCATTCCTCCTTCCATCAGATCTTCATAGTGGAGTTTTGTTAATTTGTGAATTTAGTTCAATGAGCCAAAAAAAACTTGCTGATGAAAACAAAGCCCCTTTGGTAGGGAGGAAATTCTGTCTCTTTGTGTTCTCTCCCTTTCTCTCTGTGTGTGAGTGTATGTGTGTGTGTGTGTGTGTGTGTGTGTGTGTGTGTGTGTGTGTGTGTGTATGAATGTCTCCTGACATTCGAAATACACAGTGCAATTTAACAATAAAATAAACAATACAGCTTTTTACAAAAGATGTAAGCATAGATAAATGTACAGGTTTTCAGAGAAGGACAGGTTAGCTTGCTTTATTTTAAATCCTTAGGTAAAATAGAGGAAGAGGAAAATGAATTTTATTGAAATTCACACTGTATACAGTGAATTATAAGAGAATTATATGAAATGCTTAGATATAATTAAATAATAATTATTATTTTGAAATTAACAAGACACATGTCAAATAGGGATTATTTGCTTTTTCATTAGGAACTGCAATGATGTTTGCACAGCAGTGATCTATCTAGACAGTTTTTGGAAATTGTCAGCAATTTTGTTTAGTCTGTCAGCATTTGCAGTGGCAATGATTGGGATTTACTTGATGCATTCACGCTGGAAAAAACCTTTTGTGCGCATTAGCATGACAACTGGTGTCCATGAAATACAAGAACATAATTCAATTATAATCCTTTTTACACCAAATTAATGAATAGTGTAGGAAGGGAAGCAAGAACTGACTTAGATGACTTACAAATATCTGCTTTTTTTGCATTTTCTAAGGTGGGTAATTTGTGTATATTTACTTTAAAAAGTATTTTGTAAGCAAAGAAATGACTGAAGCATTAACTCGAACAAAAGCTAAATTAACGTGCCTCAATGTAATAAATTTAGGAAGAAGGCAGTTGCTTGAAATATTGTAATCTGGCACCAGCTCTTTCAAAATGACCGTGTTTTAAAAGTGTGGCAGGTGTGCTAAAAAGTCTTTATTGCAAAACCATTAGGTCTTTTTTATCAGTTTAAAATGCATTCATCTATAAGCAATAGAAAACTAACAATGGTTTAATCATCTAAGGGTTTGTTGGTCTTCTGGAAAAGGACATCAGGAGGTAGCAAACTAGGGCTAGTACAGTGATTCTATGACATCCTCAAATACGTGATTTCCTTTTATTCTTTCTTCTGTGCCTGCCGTCCTTCAGCATATGGGCCTGTCCTGTGCTTATCATCTCACGACCATGGACGATACTGCTCCCACAGCACTATCTCCTCACTCCAAGCAGAGTAAAGAAGAGAAATGGAAATGAAGCAGCAAGGGATGGTGCCTGTATCAGGGAAACAAGGATTTCCTAGGAATCCTCAGCTTATTATAGACCCAGCTACCTTGCCCCTCTCTGACAGTCTGTTCTTTGGCAAGAACAATTTCATATACTTGCCCCTACCTTCCAGGGAGGCTGAGGAACTTGTGTTTTTAACTAGACATATTATTGGGTGATTAACATTAGGCTTATATAAATAAGAATGAAAGGGGGAATGGATATTGTATATACAATCAGCAGTATCAGCCACAGCCGTGTAGTTAAGTGGACACCACTAAATTTGGTAGGATTAGAAAAACAATTAGTTGGTGAGATATAAAAAGCAATACAGCATTACGGTTTTCAAACAAAATATCCTGCACACAATTATGTTAGGGGTATAATACCATAAATATGCTAAATTCAGATTAATAAAATGTTTTTCATTTTCTGCACTATCATGACCTCCTTTTATTAAAATAGACAAATGGTGTGGGGTAGTCACGCAAAGTCTATATGGCACATGACTACAATACTTGATCTGCAACCTCTCTGATCTTTAGAGTGATTCTGTGATATCAAGGAGTGTGGAAATTAAACCCTGGAAGCCACAGAAGATGCCAAATGGACACATTTTGTGACTATTTAGAGCTGATCCAAAAATGAAAGGGGAGAATGAGGAAAGTAATGGTAGTCCCCAATCCTGTTTTGATCTGAAATAGCTTGTTAAATGAATCTCATTGTCAGAGCTAGTTTAATTAATAAATGTCTCTACTCTCCACTATTCCATGCATATGTGAGTCTGAAAATAAAAGTTTGTAATGAAAGTGACTGCGTTTTAAAGTTTAAAAATCGATCTCAACTGATAGCTAATACTAATAAATAACTGCATTCTATTGTTTTTTAATTACCCTGGTTTGGAAGCAGAAACATGTTTTGTACATGGCTGTAATGTTATTATACTTTAACCTGGTTTTCCCCAGTTTAGTATCTATGAAGCTTTGCACATGTTGGAACTCCATACCTGCTTCTCCCTTGGTTTCTCTTCTCAGTGACAAAGGATTTGACTTCTTTCTTCCCCATTCCAGCTTGCACATTCCTGAAGTTTTCTGGCTCAGAATAAATTATATGACTAGATCTGCAGTATCGTTTAGATTGAGAAGTATTGTGATAGAGCAAGGTTCACCCTAAGTATTGACTCTTAGAATCTGCTCATTCCATAGTCTGTGGAGTGCCTTTACCTGTCACTGTTGTCCTAAGCACCAGGAGTGTAGCGATGAAGGATTTCTAGTCCTAGTTATCTAAGGACTCACAATTAGGTTTCTATTCTGGGGCTTTTTTGGTACATTGTGTACAAAAGACTGCATTTTCAAGGTGTCTGAACTTTGACTTGGTTTCGGAAAGCATAAGCAGTTGGTTTCATGGTTACAACCCCATGCCCAGAAAAGTTAAGAGTGGTATTTTTAATTATTTTGTAACTAGAATTAAATATAGCTAGAATTATATAGGAAAACAAAAAAGATTCAGATGTGTATACATCCCTCTGAATAATATAAATATTGGCAGGCTGATATTGGGTTTTCTAGACCTACTTTAATAGGCATTTTCTTAGTATGAAAATAATTAAAATATACTAAGTGGGAAAAAATACTCAAGTCACTCTGTTAGTGATTCCACTAGTAAAACTGTAGACCTCATCTGTTTCTGGACTTTGCAATTTTAAATATTAATTTTTGGAATGTGGCGACTTACACAGTCTACTTTTAGTTTGCCAGGTGAGCTCATTTTTGAAAAGATCTTATACTCTACGTTTATCCTTTGATAAAATCCTGGATATTATAAATTTTAAAAATGGTAAAGATCATGTCAGAGTAATGAATCGTGCTTCTAATTTGATAAATGTAGCTTAATCACAAATATATGAAACTTTCTATTGGACTGGTGCAAACTTTCTCAAGGAGAAGATTTAGTGTTTCAGAACCACTGGAGTAGATGCTATATTAAACAGGCTCTTTCACCTTTAACTTTATAAAGCTAAATATAGTCAACAAGTGAATTGGAAAGACATATTAGTAAAATCTACCCAGTCTAGGCAGGCCTATGTGTCAGGCCAAGATGCTTCCTGGAATTTATCTGTTCAGAATGATCCCTCTTTCTTTCTCATTCTCTAAAGATAGGATGTCAACAGTTTCTTCATAAATGTAAGGTTATAAACCATGACATTTATGAAACTATTGCAATCATCTTGGGTTGTGTAGGGATAGGATGACATTTTCAGAGAAAATTCTCTAAACACTTTCACATTAATAACATCTGGTAACCATAACTATTATAAGCATAAGTGGGTCTCATATAAAAACATAAAGTATTTTTTCACATTTTATATGAAATAACATATGTACTTGTAACAACTGGTAGTCTCTGATAAAATTAGGAAATCTACAGCCATTTATTTTAAATCTTGCTCTACCAAAATTGGATTGAGAGACAAACACAAATCATTAGTTACATTTTATAACTATAGAGGATGTGCAGACAACAAATATTCGAACCTGATGTTATGTACTATATTGTGCTGTATTCGTCACAGGAAATCTATTTTCCTTCTAAATTATTAATAATTTAAAATCATGAATAATTGTTTATGTAGGACAGCTGGTCAGGCAATTAAGGAAGTAGAGCTACATAGTAACACCAAGAGTGAGGTGTCCATCTGAGCTACCACATGGAGGCAGAGCAGCTGGCTTTGCCCCACCATATTCAGTTGAAAGCTTCTTCTTACTGAGCATTTGAATAACTTGAGAGAAAAAGAAAGAACAACATCGGGGTAGAATGTTTACTTGTTTGAGCCTCCCAGGAGAAACGCCATATAGAGATTTGACTTAATTTTTAAATCAAACCAAAGATCTTTCAGATTACATTGGAGGGCTGAATCGGAAGTTAAGATTGTACAAGTTGTATTATTTTTCATGTTCTTTTGTATTATGTTCTCTTTTATATTTTGTTCATATTAGCATGAACTTTAGAGTCGGGATAGATCAGAGCTCAAGTCTTAACGTCATCTCTTCCAAACGGTGTGACCTGGGAAAGACATTTAACGTGTCTGTGCCTCAATTTCCTCATCTATCAAATGGGGATAATATGTTTACTGACTACAAATTAAGTAAAATAAGACCTACAAAATTGGGTGCTACTGTATGATAACAACAGTTACCACAGACGCTATTATTATTAGGTCATGTGTGTGAAGAGAAAGTAAAAAGAAGACAAGATGCAAAGATCCTATTTCAGTGAAGCCAATGGTAGTCTTTTGAGTTGCTGTTCCTTATTTCTCTTCCTTCCGATAATAATAATTATTCTGATTGTCTACCAAGTATTGAGAGCCTGTCATAGGTCAGACATGTGGTATGCATTGACAGAAAGAGAATTCAAGTTATTCTCTTGAATTTTTGAACAACTCTCTCAGTGGGTCTTATTTGGTTCCATGTTACTGCTGAGTAAACTGAACATGCTCACGGAGGGTAAGAAACCTGCCCACCAGCACCTTACTAGTAGACATGAGAGCCAGGACTTTAAACAGGCTTTTGGACTCCGGAAATCATGCTCTGCCTACTCAAATTTAGTAGCTGTTCTGAGGATCTCATTCTCACTTATTTCCCCTTTTTTATTTGTTTGTTTATGTTCTAACCACTGATTTGAAACAAATTCTCAGACCAGAAATTTTTACTCCTGAGGAAAGAGTAATTGAATGTTCTCATTACAATATTTTTTTTATTCATGAATGTAATCAAACATCAGCTGGAACCTTCCTTTTAATGCGTGGATAAACCAGCCCACACATTTTATTTTCCCTGAAGCGTATTGCTGGGAAAATCTATTTCTGATTTTAAGAAATCAACATATGTTGAACCAACTGTCTATTTTCATTTAAATTTATAGGAGCTGAGACTCAAAAATTACGTTGTATTTTCCACTTCCAACATTGTTGATAGAAAAGTTGAGGTAAACACTTTATTCTGTCTTTGATGCCTCCTACATAAGTCTCCCGAAGTAAAAATGTCAGGAGGCTATTGTTGGATTAATTTAGGTGGGGTTGATACAGTTTTAGGAAATAACAGTTCTACAGTATGAGAACAGCTTTTAATATTATGTTAGTTATAATCTTGAGCATTTATCACACCTTATTATATATCTTATGCTTTGACTTTCTACTCTATTGGGTTGTGGGCTCAATCATGATAAGAATGTATCTCCCTCATCTTTGTGTATCAGTGCTTAGTGCATTGACTGGCACATAGCAGACACTCAAGTCTGTTGAATTAATTGATCAATGAGTTAAACTAGATAGCTATATAGTTGATCTTCTATATTCAAAATATTGTTTACATATATGTATGCAAGTATATATGTGTGTTTGTGAATAAGAAGAACTATATCTTCATATTGTTGAAAAGTTATATTGTTTCTCATACAGATTTTATTCCTTTAGCTAAAGTTGCATCAATATTAAATTTATAACTTAAAACGATATTACGTTGGCACATGAGTGCTTTAGTCAGCTCCAGCTGCTACAACAAAATACTATAATCTGGATAACTTAAACAACAACAAATTAATTTTCTCACAGTTCTGGTGGCTGAAAGTTCTGAGATTAGGGTGCCAGCATGTTTGGGTTCTGTTGGGGGCCCTCTTCCTGACTTGCAGTCAGGGCCTTCTGACATGGTGGAGAAAGAGCAAGCTCTCTGGTGTCTTTTCTTATAAGAGCACCAATCCCGTCATGCAGGCCCCACCCTCATGATCTCATCACCTCCCAGAAGACCCATCTCCAAATACTATTACATAAGGGGTTAGGGTTTCAACAAGTGAATTTTGGAGGGGACATAGTTCAATGCATAGCAATGAGTATCTTGTAGGCTTATGACCATATAATTTGAAGCTATGATTTATGTAGAAGTTGGACAAAAATGTTTCACATAATTAGTATGTTCACATGATCTAATGTCTGAAACTCATTTTTAAATATGCCTGAAACTCCTTTTTTAAAATTATAGTGTTGGGAAAAGAAGCATTTAATATTTGTTAGCATTGAACTTAAAAAAAATTATCTCAAACACATTGACTTTAGAGAAATGTATGTGTTGAAGGGTAAGTGTGGATGAAATGAAAGAAGAGAGCTAACCCTTCTCAGTGCCAGACACAGTGGTGTGGACATTAATAATTCAACCCTTGTAGCAATCGTTAGGGCGGTCTTAACCATTTCAGGGGAAATTGAGACTCAGAAGTTTACTAATTTAGCCAAAGTCACACAATTGTTTAGAGATTGATTCAAATCAATGTCTTCTTTGTTCCAATCAGTCTTTTAGGGACCTTATCTGTTATTTATGTGAAAAAAATCCAACTAACTTTAATGTTTATGGAGTTTGTTTAATTAAATAAAGCCCTTAGGATTTCAAATTGTTTCCTAAGTCCAAGAGATCCCAATTAAAAGGTACACAAAGTAATTTTTAATGATTTAAAGTAAATGCTTAAGACTGAAATATTAACTTCTTTTTAAATAACATTTCAAATTAGGTTTACTATTAACATTCAGAAAGAACCAGGGCTATAAATCAACTTTACATGCAGTGCATTCCAGTGATCATAATAGTCGTATTTGCAAGCTGAGTAGAAGAGATTTACCCTTCTCTCCCAAGGGATAGATCTCCTTTTTTGGGCAATGAATATACTCCTTCAGAAAGTCCTCTTACTCTTTTACGTAGTCTTTTTGCCTGGCATTTCAAAGCCTTTTTGTTATACTTTAAAAATATTCAACAAAAGTCACTGAATATCTACAATGTGTATATATCATGGGTGTAATGCCTAGGTCAATAAGATGCATAGAAATATGGACCCAGTGCTACAGGCCCAGCAGTGAGCAAAACTCAGGGAAACAAGTGACTCTAAACAGTGTGGAGAATGCAAAGGCTAAAGGCTGTATGAGTCCTGGCATGAGCACGGAGGTATGGGCTGAGCAGCGCTGCCTGAGGAGGTGATGTGCAAGTGGGTATTTATCCACCCACAGGCAAACCAGAAGGAAAGGTAAAGCCAAGGAACAAAGTAGGCAATGGAGATGGTGGGGGATGGAGAGAGAAGAGGAAAGAATCTTGGAGAGGTAATCAATCTTAAGGTCCAATTAAACTATTTCATGGCAGCCATTATTATCCTGAATTTTATGGATGAAGAAGAGAGGTTCAAAAATATTACATAACTTGCCCTGTGTAACAAAATAAATGAAAAGCAGAACCAGGCTCGGTGAAAGTATGTTTGACTCAGATTTTAAAATTCTAGTCATAAATGGCAATTTAATGTTGTTATGTATTTGTATTGGGCTTCAGCAAAAACAAAAATAAAACCTCAAGTACACAAAAGCTCTAGTAATAGAGCCATGTTTGTGCAGTTATTTCCAGCAATCGTTGGAACCTCCAAAATTCTCCCCAGGCTGGCATTATGTGCCCTGCATGTCACTTCATGATGTCACCACCTGGTGGTGCACTCATACCCACTTTGGGAGAAAGGGGGTTAGAGAAGTGAGGACTTCTGTGGACAAGGCAATAAAAGCATTTACTGGCATCGTGACTTCGTCATCTACACTTTTATTTATGCATAATTAAGTATAAATAAACAAAAACATTTACTTTCTAACTGCTACCTGTTCTGTTTCCACTCTTGCTTGAAAATCATCTTTCTCACAAAACTACCTATCATGTGCTATGCCCATTACCTGGGTACACCCCTACAAAATGCAACTTAGTCATGTAATAAAGCTGCCTATGTTCCCTCTAAACCTAAAATAAAGGTTGGAAAGGAAAAAATAAATAAGATAAAAATTTCCTTTCTCTAACAGAGTAATTTGACATCTTGAGGAATTGATCCTAGGACTTCATATTCTTTAGGATTCAGGTGTCCAGATAATCCCAGAAGTAGCCAGCAATTTGGCTATTTGGGATGTAGAAACCTTCATACCTAGGTGATTGTAATACCTCAAGCTACTCCCTCCAGGTTTCCAGTGATTAATTAGCTGTGAACCTCAACCAACACCTGACTCTGGAACAGTCTTCAAATAGGTCCTAGAAGGCCCAAGTAAAGTCACCATCCCTCAATCCCTCAGTCTTTCCTTTTTTCAAGTCAAGAATAAAAGAAGTCTGAGAAACATTGCCAGATCAGCTTCTTTTTAAGATTATGATTTTCTGCTACCTGAGGGAAGGAGAGAAGGAAAAAGAAAAGAAAAGAAAATCTCAATGAATGCCCCTTAACCTGGATTTTAATCTCTCTTTGCCTTTTTGGGATAAGATTGTTTAATGTAACTGACTACAAGGAGAAAAGTTAACCAGTGGTTCTGCTTTTGCTGAAAGTACTTTTTCAAACCCAGCTGTCATGTCAAATACATTCAATATTGGTTTGGACAGGTCCTTAAGTGGATCTCAAAATGTATCTCTAAAGAAAGTGTTTAAATAATTTTTACTGTGAAAAGCCACATGGGTATTTTGGTCATAGGATTTCTTCTACGATTTACGAATAAAGTATAATGCCCAAATAGGCCCTTGCCATTCCTACCAAGGACATTGCATCCATAATCCATTTATTTTTCCATATCCATTTGTATGTAAATGATAAGTCTCACACATCACAACTTCTGTTTTTCTTTTTGTAGGATTGCTTCATCTGTATTTATCCACATTAGTAAAAATTATCCAAATCCCAGAAATGTAACAATAGTCCATATTTCTTGAGCATTTACTCTGTTCTAGGCTCTGAGTTAAATGCTTTGCATGTAATGTCTCATTTAGCCTTTACCACATTCTATGAGATATTTACTCTTCTTTTCTTATATGGGTAAGAAAACGTGTTGAGTTATTCAGGTAATTTGCCTGCATTCACATACTGGTCACGAGAAAACCAGAGGACCAAGGAGATTGAAGCCCATATTTCATCATTTGACTGTCCTAGGAAACGCCTTGTATGCTTGTCACCCAAGAACATTGAAGGTATATGCAGGTTCTCTTTTCCTGTTCTATTCCACTAGACCTAAATATAAGGGATGAAAATTGCTTTGGTTTTGGTGTGACCTCAGTACCTTCTGTGTTTGACACAGAGCTGAGTCACATCCTGATCAGTGTTGAAAGCACTTAGTAAGATTATTAGTTTATAAAGAAGGCTGAATCATGACTATATAATAATGAAGCAATTGTAAAAAAGTAAGAAAGCATTCACATTCATTCCTTGAATTTCCAAAAGTATTCAACAACAGAAAAAGGGCAAGCATATTTATTCCATGTGTATATATTGAATTCCTACTATGCACCTTCAACAATAAAGACTTTTGGTATATAGGAGTATACTGAGCCCAATTAGATTCAAGTCAAATTCCTAGTATTGTCCTGGTATACAAGGAGCTTAAATGTTCAACGTATAACATTATTTCTCATGATAGATTTCACCTATAATATAAGCCCTCTAAACTGCGTGTAACTCCATAAGAAATAATTAATAAACCCCAACAAGGTATATTTAATGTCTTGAGACAGATCATTCTACTCTCTTTAGATTTCTTATGGATAATAGCCGGCACCTAAAACAATTTTTAAAGACATAGGAAATCCAGAATAAATGTAACTATCATAGGAACATGGATAGAATTAAAGAAATGACAGGAGGTAGAAAAAAATTACTGGAGAAAAAGGGTGAAAATGTGTGACAATGAAGATTTGTAAAGGTTCTAGAATATTTTAAGTTAAAAGAGAATAAACTTTTAGTTGCACTGTGCTTTGACTTTTTTTCAGCCTAAATTATCCTTTTAAATTCAGGTTGTTCATCTCCAAGGATGAATGTAATTTAACTGAATCTTGTATTAGAGACTTGAACATTTCTCACTCATTAATATGATCAAAAGCATCTTATTTATGTCAAAAGACGAGAAATGAAGGCCATTTTCTGGCATTGTCCTAAAGTCATGCTTTCTTGCCTTATTAGCATTTCATTTCAAGCAATAGATTGAACAGAAATGCTTGTGATTGAATGAAGATTAATTATAGGGTATGGGAATATTTGAACCTATTTAATTGTTCTGAATAGTGTCTTCTGCTGTTTTGTTATCCAAAAGGGAGTAAGTATTTGGGGAACAAAGATTGTGACACATCTGGTAATATTCAAGATGCACACCCCCTCAGTAGACTGTCAAAAGGCTGGGCTTGTCACAGATGTCGAGGCTGTGATGTATTGTCACTTCTGCTGCACCCATGGATGTGCTTCTCCTGATATGCGACTCCCATTGGGAATGTGAAGACACAGAGGAGATTTTTAATCAAGAGTGTAGGTAGGAATCAATGATGCATAGCTGGCAGATGCAGAGTTCAGCCTGGGAATATTTAGAATAATTTGGATTGCTTTATAGTTTATAGTAGCATCTTTTATGCAGGACTCCGACCTAATTATTTCAAAAATTATTGCTACTGATTCTAATTTCATTGTTGCTTTATTCATTGTTTAAATAGCATTTTCAGGTGGGCAGGATAGGGAGAAGCAGTGTAGCTTGGTAATAAAGGGCATATGATCTGGACCCAGCCTACCTTGGAAAACGATTAAACCCCAATTTTCTGATCTGTAAAATGGAGACAATACTAGTATCTACCTCATAATATTGTTTATTGAATTAAATGAGATAATAACATAAGTAAATTACTTCCAGTAGTCCCTAGCACATAAGCACTCATTAAATGTTAGCTTTTAAAATTATATTCCAGATTAACATGACTAAAAACTAGGACTCTGTACTGAGAATTCATAGAACCAATTAATCTACAGATATTTCTTTTGTATTTGTGTTCTTATGCCTGCATCAGGCATTATGAAGAATACAGAGAGACAAACTATTTCTACTCCTAAGGGCTGACAACAGAAGAGAAATAATAATACATAGGAAATAAGTAAAAGTATAATTCAAACTCCAAGTTTAATGATGTATAAAATGAAGAGGTCAGTTTGGGCTGTAACAATCGGATAAGATTCACTGGGTGCTAAACTTGATCTAAACTGAGAAAAATAGACAAGACTTATAAATACTAGTTTCAAACATAAATCTGAAGGTGTTACTCCCCCATATATTAATAAGACTTCTCTGTGATCTTGCTTCTATAACAGTTTCTTTTAGGTTAAAACTGCTGGGTTTCTGAGCTCTTCTCCATCCTACTGAATGAGAATACAAGAGGACAGTGCTTGGAAATCTATATTTGTATAGAACCCAAGTGATTCTTATCAAGCAAATAATGGAAATTCTATCTTAGAGAAGTCTAAACATACTAAGGCCCTGGTTTAGACTGTTTAATTCATTTTCAGCCACTCTGGGCCTTGACCCCTGAGAATCAGCAAAAGAGAACTTTCTTCAGCACTTGGCTTAGCCCTCCCCTCTTTTGTGAGGGAGTTTCCCTTCACTGGTCAGTGTTCTTGTCTTTAATGATGGTCTTGAACACCATTATGTTGTTGTACTTAATACACAGAGTTGTAACTGTTTACAGGTGTATATCCATTAAACCACTAGATCTTGTATTTTATGTTCTCTTATTCTCACTTTAACATTTAGTTACCACTCACTAAATCAGTTGATCTTGAAACTTTAGAAATCTTACCCTTACCTGAGGGGTCCTTGTTTACAAAGCAGATTTCTAGATGCTGTTGCTCAGGTACTCTTATTCTGTAGTTGAAATGAGCATTTTAGGGGCAGACATGGTGGCTTATGCCTATAATCCCAGCACTTTGGGAAGTTGAGGCAGGAGGATCACTTGAGCCCGGGAGTTCAAGACAGGTCTGGGCAGCATAGCAAGACCCTATCTCTACATAAAATTTAGCCTAGCATGATAGCACATACCTGGCTGCTCAAGAGACTGAGATGGGAGGATTGCTTCAACCCAGCATTTTAAGGCTGCAGTGGGCCACAATCATCCACTGCACTCCAGCCTGAGAACAAAGCAGATCCCATCTCTTAAAAAAAAGTGAGCATTTTAACAAGTGTGTAAATAGTCTACCATTCTCTTAAAACACACACGCACAAACATACGCACCTTGAAAATGCAAATGAATGAATGTGTGACAGAGTGGAAGAAACAGCTTCAGAAGAGAGAATAAACATAGCATTTACAGAAGATAATGAGAGTACCACTGATTTGTTATGTTGGATGCTGGTTGGGAGAATTTTACGGGAAAAATACCAGTTGAGTGAAATTATGGATATTCTTGAGAAATTGCAGAGTTTGAATTGAATGTGACTTTTTGCATGAAGTGGTAATTTTGGAATTTTGGAATAGGAGAGGGAATAAAGATGGCATCCCCAGTAGTTGTCATGGCTAGTCTTAGGAAGGGTTGGATCAGATGATCTCTAAAATATCTCTTAACACTGAAATGTATAGTGTTATGCTGTAACATATGTAGATATTGATTTGTATTAATAACACCTTAGCTTGTATTTATGGGATAAAACTTCTACTTAAATAATATTGTAATTTCATTCATTAATGCATGTGTATAAAAGTGGATCAGCATTGTGGAAGGTTTGCTTAAGGTGAGATACTTGCAATGGTAGCCTGGAGCCAGGTAGTAGTACCAGCTCAGGAGTGCTAACTGTTACATATTCAATGATTTTGAGACCTGGTTAGAAAGCACAGGCATTATTAAATTATATAAACCTGCAATTAAATAAATTATATGAAATGCAAAGGTAATCAATACTCAAAACTGGTTAGTTCCTAAGTATTTCATTATATTTTACTGTTATCTGTGCTCTTGAGGTTGTGTAGTCTATCGTATCTGTGTGGTGGAAATACTGTATAATGAGGTGCAGCTACAAATATCTTCCCAACTCCACATTTAGGGCCATAACATTGGTAGCTTGAAATCAGACATGCTGATAGTAGTTACACCATGGAAATTGACATACTGCACAAATCAGGCCTTTTTTTTTTTTTTCTCCTGGAGAGCCAACTGATAGATATTTACCAGCATACCAATGGCTGCATGTTTAGAATAGTCCCATTGTTTTGGGGTAGAAATTCATTTTGGTACGTGGCATGACTCAAAAGTTCCCTTTAGGGATACCTCCTGTTCAGCATTGAAGCCACTCATGTCTCCTTATATGAAACCAGAAACAAGAGGCTTTTTTTTTTTTTTTTTTAAATTCTAAGAGTGGCTGGCTTTCGTTGTAAGAGAAGAGAGCAGGTGCCTTTATTGTACTTCAGTTTAAACTCCTTTCAAAAGTATCTGAGAACCTTTTTCAAAATACATTTATTCCCCCAAATCTGATAAATATGCCTCTATTTTATGACCTTTTACAACTTTTCAAATTACTAAAATTTGAAAGACATTTTCAATCTTTCTTGAAAAACAGGGAAAATGTTGCCATGGATGAAGAAAATAATTGCTTGTTTCTTTCATTGTATAAAATCATTTTTCATCACTGTGGAAATAAGAAAATGAATTTTTTTTAGGAGCACAATCTCAAGATCTTTCTAACAGCTTCTGTTCTTACAATATGGATGTTACTCTTGGTTTATAGTCCTGCAAAGGAGTCAAAGAATCTTCCTTTTATGAGGGCCCTGAAGAAAGAAAATTGTGCCAATAAATATTACTTTATGTGCATTTGATGATATGGCCAAGCATTCTTCAGGAATTTCTGAATTTTTCATGTATGCATTTAAGAGTTGTAATCCTTACTTAAGCAAATGTCTGTTTAGGAGAGATTCTGGAGAGTTTCCCATTCAGAGTATTTTAAGAATTAAGGAAGGTGTTCACCAGCTTACAAGAGGTTCCTTGTGAAAAGAGAAATGAGTTTTCTTCAACACTCTTACACCTTTGGTTCAAGCTGACATAATTAAGGTGTAAACATATCAGTATAGTTTGTTTTGATTAAACTTTAGATGGACCTAGAGTAGGTAATCACATTCATTGAGATCAAAATAAGTATTCTTACTCTGAAATGAAATGAAATGGAATGTTCAGAAACATGGAAACAATGACCCAAACATCAAGAGGCATTGAAGATAAATGGAAATATCACTGGGAATAGTGTAATTAGGGCAGTGATTTCCAAACTCAATCCTCAGACCTCTCGAATATGGAGACTGTAACACTAGACTGTGGGAACTCTATACCAAACCAACAGTACTGGATCAGAGTAGGTTATGGGAATGGCTAGAGCATTTGCAATTTTTTTTACAGCATATTCAGAAGATTTTTATGCACACTGAAGTTGAGATGTGCTGATTTAGCAAAGGTAACTGACAATTTGCTTCAATTCCCTCATCTGCAAAATGAGGATTATAAAAGTAGGGTTGTTGGAGGACTGAATGAGTACATATATGTATAGTGTTTAGGACATTGTCTGCTGTTTTACAGTAAGTGCTCCATTGTTGGCTCTTGTCACTATTATTGTTTTGTGAAGGGCTTGTCTGTGCTAGCTGGAATGGAAACAAACTTGAATGCTTCTAATTATTGCAACTATCAGATTTCTTAAATATCGTAATGAAGCCAATACAGTGAAGAGCTGTCCTCAGTTTAATGTAACATTGGATGTTACCCATCTATCCTAATAATTTTTCATAGTTTCCTATTGCATGTATAACTATTTTATTTAAACATTTTATTTTTCCAAAGGGTTGCATTTATTTTATTACTTCAGAAATATTAGATGTCATTCTGAAATTGTGACTGTGCCTTTATCTTGCATGTGGAATTCAATTTTTTATATTCTTTACAAACAAATAGTATTTATAAGAAATAATGATAAGGTTACAGTGAGTTGTAATATGAGATGGTAATTTACATGGGGTGCTCCATGTGCTTAGCTTTTCTCTGAAGTTACGGGTCCCCAAAGCAAGGGAAATATTTGCATTTCTGAGAGTGAGAATTTATGTTCATCCTCTACTAGGAACGGTGGCAGCTCTTCCAGTTCAAGGCCATGCGGATGCCTGATGGTCATGGGTAAATGAAGGCTAGATGCAGGGAAGGCAGCAAAATGAGAAAATCTCCTGGGATCAATTAATGGGAGTCATCTGAGAGAGAATAAAGGCAGGAGAGCATTTTCCTCTAGTCAGGAATTCGTATCAGTTTTGCCTGGTAATGGGTTTCATGAAAGCCAAGATGAAAAAGGTTTTTATCCCTACGGAAAAAAGGCTCTCCTCACATCCTCTTTCTGTGCTCTTTTATCAATGACTAATAATAATATGCTTGCATCAATGACAGTCTTTCAGAAAACTGATGCAAAAGCAAGTCCAAAATTAGAGTGTACAGCCAGTTGTGATTTCCTGGAGTTTCTGGTGTCTGCTTAGTAGGCACACAGTTTGAGTTGCATGGCTTCATTATATGATTACACACTACTTTGGTGCCTCATTGGTGGTTATTTAAGGTGATTTTAAACTTTCAGTACCCACAAACAGTGTCCTGAAACATACCAACAAAGACAGGGAGAATTGTTTCAGTTCCAGAGATATCCCAAGCAAATACAGCAGTGAACTCAGTGAATATTTGTGAAATGAATAAATAAATGAGTGAAGGAGTACTACTGTGAATACTCTTGTCATGTTTGCTGGTTCTCATTTGGATAGTTTCTTTGAGGTCCATGACCAGAGGCTGAATTGCTGGATCTTAAAGTAAGATGATTACCAACTTCCCTATACAATGCTCAATTCCTCTCCAAAATGGCTATACTAGTTTACTGTCTGGCAATCAGTGTATGAGGGTTACCTGTTTATCACATTGTTGTAATACTTGATTTTGTCAGATGTCAAGTTCTAACTAAGGTCCAAGAGGAGTCGGTGAGCAAGTGGCGGGTAGCTGGAAAAACACGTGAGGAATTGCAGACAGTTTCAACATGGCTTTATTCTCTCTCTCTCTCTGGGTATGAGCCATGAGTGCAAGATATATGTACAGCGTCAGCACGGTAGTTATACCTTTTACAGACAATAGTGCCTCTAAGCCAAGCACAAGCTTATGTGGGTGATCACCTAATGTGCCTCATGTGGCATGGTTACATAATGTGCAGAGTTGTGAGCCTGTGCTCCAAACTCACTGAGTCATGCTGGACTGGATGTCTGCTTTGGCCTATTTTTGACAGCAGCACATCCCTTTTCCTTACACTCAACCCTCAATGCCAAAGGAGACATAGGCCTTGGACACACAGGTCTAAGACACAGGCCTTATACACATAGGCTCTGGGGACAAAGGCCCTGGACACACAGGTCTGACACATAGGCCTTAAATTCCACTCCCTAGGCTGAAGGAGTCTTTTAAATGGAGAAACATGCCCACAGAGTGGAACCCCGGACCCAGAGGCCACAGCAGTAATACAAGGAGCAACAACTCCAGGTTATGATGAGCAACCACCCCATGATGATGTTGCCCCAGTTTGCTCTATACATTAAGCCAGGTTTTTATTTCCCTCCCTTTAGGGGCATTGGGGCATGCAACAACTGGTTACTGTTCATTTCCACACCTGGTCAGAGGAGGTCATCCTTCCTCCTTAGGTCTTGCCACATGGCCTAGCCCGACATGGGCAAGTGGCCAACTAGCCACTTCTCTATTTTCCAGGTAGTTAGCCACAAGGTTAAGCCTCGATAGACCACACAGCTGTTGGGTCAGATTATCATAGGTGTCACCTCCTTGGTGATCACCATTCATATTACTCTGAGTTCAGCCCATTGACTACTTTGTCCATATCTGGTATGAAACCATATGGAGTCAGTACTAGGCTGGACTGTGACAGCAGTCCAGGCAGTAGCAGCACCCCAGCTAGACCCATCTGTGTACCATGCCCCACCGGGAATAGGGGGATGCCCTTCCTTAAATAGTGAAGGCTCAGCATACAGGGGTGCTTCAGGCCCCATGTCCTTAGGCCCCATGGCCTTATCTTCCATTAGGACTGCAGGTCTCAAGACCTCTTGGAACTCTGCTGCTAAGGGACTTGTACTCAGTGTACTCTGCTGCTCCAAGTAGGCGCCCCACTTTGCTAAAGTGGATGTATGCACTGTCCCAGTCCAGGGAGGGGGTCATTATCCATGAATGCACCCATCCTGCTCTCAGGTAAGTCATCTACACGACAACTGTAGCCTGTCCTGCGACGCTCTCATGAGCCTGAAGGGCAGCATATGCAGTTACTAACTGCTTCTCTATCAGTGAATACTGGAGCTCAGCTCCTTTCCATAGTTGGGACCAAGAGCCTACTGGTGTTCTCAAGCACTCCGTGCTCTGCCACAGGCCCCAGCCATAACCATCTGTGGTCACATGCACATCCAACTCAAAGGGCACCCTTGGTCAACTACCTGTAGGGCTTGTGCCTGCTGAATAACCCATTTAGCTGCCAGGAAGGCAGTCTCAGCCACACTCTTTTAATTCTAGACAAGAGAAGTGTTGCTGCTTCTAAATCTGCAAGAGAATTAGAGGTTAGCATAATATTATCAATAAGACCATGACATATGATGGGGCTATGCATATAGCCCTGCAGCAACACTATGAAAGTCCATTGTCACCTTCCCATGAAAGCAAACTCTGCCTGGCTCTCTAGAGCAATGTTAATTGAAAATGCATTGGTCAAGTCCACCACATAGTGGCACTGTCCAAATTCCATCATCAAGCGGTCCATCAAATCTGTGATAGATGGGGCGGCTGTCAGGCCATGTAAAACATCCACCCCCGGAATGTATCAGCGCTGGTGTTTACCAGTGCCAGCACTCTATGTTGGTAGAAGACCAGTGGATTGCTAATTTCACTTGTGGCCTCTGTTTGTCTGGTGTCCCCCCAAGCCAGGCACCTCAGCCAGATCCCTAATCAAACAGAAAAGGCTCAACATTTCTACCTGGCTGCAGCAAGTAGTCTTTGAGTTGAAGCGCTTGGGCGGGATCAAGTCATGCAGTAATGTCCTTCTTCCGCTTCTACATTTCCTGGAATTGCTGCTCTTGAAACAATTGTCTCCACAAAGTTAAGAGTACTTCATTGGACTGCTTATTGATTTTCTCTCGGTCAACCCAAAATCAAATCTGTCCACATCTGTGAGCGGGTCACTCATCGGCGACCCCTTTTCTCCCATGGTGGGGAGGCCCTGCAGGTGAGGCATCTTCCCCTTTTCTATGGTGCAGACCCAGGCCAAGTGAGGGTCTCTGGCTGAGATGACGGACCCAGGCCTGCATTCACAACAGCCTCTCACTCCTTTTCCGATCTCTATCGCCAGGCTTCCAGGCACCCCACCTGCATCTGGAGATCCCCATTCATGGCAGCTTCTAACTGTTTTTCTAAGCTGTATAACTGGGCCTCCAGGCACCCTGCCTGTGCCCAAAGGGCCCTTTCCCGTGCTGCATCCTGTCAGGGACTGGATGTGTACTTCTTGTAGCACAGAAAAAACGTCCACCCATCTCTGCTGTCAAAGGCTTATTCCTTGTCAGTGCTCTGTGCTTCCAGCTGCTTCAGTGCTTTCTCCATGCTCGTGGGGGACCCATCTGCCTGCCAGGTTTCCACCAGAGTTCATCCTTGCAGCACAGCTGTGACCGGGTACCACAACCCATGTTGTGGCCACATGGTCACCCCAGCCTCAGCAGGGACCAAAGGCTCACCCACCTCTGGATCCTGTTTGTGATGCCAATTGTCAGGTTCTAACTGAGGTCCGAGGGGAGTCGGTCGGTGAGTGGTGGGTAGCTGGGAAAACACTAGAGGAATCATGGACAGTTTCAACATGCCTTCACTGTCTCTCGGGGTGTGAGCCGTGGGTGCAAACCATAGGTACAGTGTCAGTCCAGTAGTTATACCTTTTACAAATAATAGTGGCTCTGATGGGTGATCACCTAATGCACCTTTTGTGGCATGGTTACATAATGTGTGGAGTTGTGCACCTGCGCTCCAAACTCACTGAGTCATGCTGGATCAGATGTCTGCCTCAGCCTATTTACCACAGCACATCCATTTTCCTTACATTAGATTTTTAAAATTTTTGCCTGTTTGTTAGATGAGATATGCCTGTCACTATTGTTTTAATTATTTACTTTTTTCCTAATTGCTGGCAAAGTTGCCTATCTTTTCAAATGTTCACTTGTTGTTTTTTTTTTTCCGTGAGTTCTTGCATCCAGTTTGAACAGTACTATTATAACTTTGTTTTAATGCTGTCAGATTCCTAAAACCTCAGAATGACAATATCCATGCCAAAGCATTTGAAATTTAAATTCTTAGGTAAATAACTTTAATCATTAAATATGCCAGTGTTATAGTAAAACATTTATACTGAACTATTCACTCAAAAATTCTTTAAACAGTTGTCATCCTTATTTCATTATAATAATTATAACTTTAAATATAGGATATGAGTACCATGTCTCTGAAATGTGGCAACCTTGTCCACCAATGTTATTATACTTGAAGCATAAATCTTGGGCCCCTGCTTAGAACCTTTACCTTCTAGTTTCAGTAATTATGAAATTAATTTTGGGTAGGGTATTTTGCAAGTTAAACTTATCCTATTAAGAACTCTATAGCATATACATTATAATGCTATTATTATAATTATTATATTGTTAAAAATAGCTTTATGCTCATTGGGCAGAATCTGTATCAGCACATTTTTTGGCAGGATAGATTCAGTAGACTAATAACTCTGTTATAAATCTCTGGTAGCAATGTTGGGTAAATTCAGTGGACTAATAAATCTGTTATAAATCCCTGGTAACAATGGTGGGGGTTTAATGAGCAACATAAACAACTTAGAATAAACAACTTAAATACATATATATATATGAATTATACTAACCTTTATTCATATATTTGTATAATGTAGTTCTCTGATTTGCAGAGGGAGAGAGAGACACAAATGGATAGACAGACGGAATGAGATCATTTAGACCATAAGGTTAGAAAAATATTATGATACTATGGAAAGGTAATGAATATGGTAGAGAGATAGGGAGCTGAAGATTATGAGAAGTTATAATTCTTTACTTATGGCCTGCTCTAGGATAACTTTGTTTGTTGTTATTTTAGCCTTCTGATATCAATTTATATACTCTAAAAGGAGTAGAAAAGAAGCATCAGTTTGTATTAATATTCTATTTAAATATTGTCAATGCAGGTCCATGCATCAGAAGTCAAATTGAAAGTCACTGGCGACAATTTTGAAAAGGTCTGAAGGAAATGTACTTGATATTTATAATGTAATTGGCAAGCGAAATTGTAGTCAAATATGAGAGCTAATGAAAAAGTGAATGGATAAGTAAAATCCACAAATAAACACAAATGTCATTGGGCTGTTGCCCTTTCTTTACCAAAGAAAATTTCATGAGAGTTGCTAATGAATAATACCTGAACATTATATAAGCTTTATAAGCATTTTCCTCAACCGTTTTTTTCTGGTTGAGATGCCAACAAGAAGTAATATATCGTAACATACAAAAGAAAATGCATAGTGTATTAATTGTATGCTGCCAATTAAAAATCGCTGGAATAATTTGGCATTGGCAATGATGAAGGTGTAAAGAGCAGATCTTGTATTAGGCAAAAACTAGGAATTTGTAGCAAATGATGAACAATCGATTTTTATTGTGATTCCCAATTAGCTTTTAGGCAGAGCCTCAACCACAGAAAGTCAATCCTAGTGGATAAAAAATATGCAGACAATTTGAAGGGAGTGGAGAGAGCAGAAGAAAGTATGATGAAAGAATTGAAAGATTATGCAACAGAGGAGTATTTACAGCCTGGCTAAATAAATGAATGGGAATGGACATATTAGTTACTTTGTTTTTAAGAGAAGATAAATACTGCAGTGGAAAGAGGCTTAAGGGGTGATACTAAGGGCAATTATGAGAACTCTTGAGACAAAATAATGGTCTTATATCAACAACAATTCCATGGAAGTGTGATATTTCAGCATGCAGAAAATTTTCCCAATGTAGTGATAAGAATTCTCTGAAGACATAGGAAAATTGAAAAGACACCAATAAGAAATAATGTGAGATACATTTCCATACTTACTGCAGAGGTAAAGCAGAATGGAATTTGTGTCTTTTCCTCTGCAGTTCCTACTAGAGAAAACAATAGAGAACCTTCTAAGAAGTGAATGTCAAACTGGTTAATATGCTCAGGTTTGGAGTGCCTGCCTTGGGACCAAGGGCACATTCATTCAACCTTCTACTTCTTCATTTCCCTGTAAAACATACATGGAGTTATGGTATCTTTTTAGGCTACTGTTAGTATCACATATAAAACCATGTAAAATTCCTACCGTATGCCTGGTTCAGTCAGTGCTCCTTAGGTGGTAGCTATTGGTTAACCCTTTTCTTTATAACCTAATTAAAATTAGGTTATATGACTTTTAAATATCCAAACACTCAGAATAGAAATATTGATGAGAAATTTTGCTTCATCTCAAAAACAGTGTTAGAACTACACAAATGGAGTATTTTTCCTCCTAAAAGGTTAATCAGTATATGACATTTATAGGATTTATAATCACAGTCCTGATAACTGTGAAATATAATATCAGAGTGTTTCTTACTATTTTATTTTTAGCATTGACATTAAGTTAAATATTTTGTTACTGTAGCCTAGGATTTTCTTTTCCCTGTTATAAGAATAAGGATAATTATTTTACAAGTGAAACTTTAAGGGATTAGAGTGCCATAGACATGCCATGCTCATCGCATTATTAATGTGCAGAATACTGAAGTTCTGCCATCTTCATGAATCCCCACATTACATTTTGGATAAAGAATGAGTTCTGTATATGAATGTAGGCTTCAGAAGCTTTTGTCGATTCTTTTACCATATTTTATATAAAGACTTTCTTGCTTTCCTGCCTCTCATGCTAAGTACAGGCCCTTCCTGTACTTTCGGCTAAATGAGATCCCCTTTCATGTATAAAACTCAGCTCAAAAATTGACTTCTTCATAAAACCATTCCTGTTTCATCCCTGACTCAAGCTCCTGACTTAAATTCTTCCCACTTCCCTGGGCACTGCGCCAACATAGTTCTGCTTCATTGTACAATTGTTTATATGCTTGTAGCATGTTCAGATGCACATAGTCACCATGTTTCACCCAGAATCAGAAGCTCTCAAGGAAAGAAAGCATGTCCTCTCTTTCCCTAATAATCCCCAAAGCTCTCAATACCATGCTGTGCCCACTGAAGGGAATCAGTTAAACCCGCTGCAATTGATTGGAAACTTCTTTTCCCCCAGATTTTCCTTCTGTGGTCTCCTGCAGAGTTCTATCTAAAGTAATGGAGACTTCGGATTTGTATTCACATTACGCTAATGGTTATTACTTCCTTTATTTTTAAAAAATGGTGTTGGGATCTAAGCTAACCATGGTATTTTCTGCATACCACCCAGCGATTCTCATTTAGCAACTGCCTTCAAATCGTCTATTCCCTTTGGTCTCCTCCTCCACTCAGTAGAAGAAGGATGAGAGGAAGTTGGAATATTTACACTTAGATGAGAGCCTTGAGCACTTGAGTCCTGAGGCTGCCTCTGGACTAACGTTTCTGTTCAGCTGTCCTCAGGTTTTTCAACAAGAGCTGTCAGAAACAAGTTCGTGGCTAAAGAGCTGCTTCATCTGTAACTTCTGTTTCTTGCTACTCCCTGCTGTGTTTCTGGCTATCTGGAAGCTTCTCAGCAAGGTAGCAAGTTATTGGCGCCACTAGCCCCTTTCCTCTTTCAAATCCATATTCTTCCTTAGGAGGTGAGTTTGCATTTCAGAAAATTTTATTTTAGTAAAACCATCCAGGAATCGGTGTTAGTTGGCTTTCAGCTGTGAAATAACTTCAGAGATTTTGTTACAGTGAAGGGGATGCGATTCTTTTGGAGAGTTTAGACTTTCTGTTTATAGAGAAGAGTTCTTAGGAATTTCGTGCTTAGCTGAAAGTATTAAACACTTTTCCTCATTTCTTCAACATGAATTCTTTTTCCCAGGTTGCAAGGGAAAGGGCTCTGATCCTGGTTTAGTCTCTAGCTTGATCATTTTAGTCAAGTTGCTTTACTTTCATGGAACTCCATTTCCTCAAGTACAAAACCATGAGTGAGTGGGTAGAAGAAATAGCTGCTCTTGAAAGCACTTTTTAAGTCTAAAATGTTATGATTCTACTATCAAATTCACAGCTTCTTAACACCAGATAAGGCTCGGCATGAGTGTTGCTGAAAATATATTTGGGTTGGAGGAGGGGATATCCTTGATTTAAATAAAAAGTCAGATGAGAAATTAAGACTTTTGAGCCAATGCTATTAACATAAACTCACAGTGACTTTCACATCCTAAGTAGAAGTGGAACGTTTATTAATTGAAGCTTAGGTAATACCTCTTTTATCAAAATTAACAATTTATTTTTAAATTAGTCATCATGAATTGACATAGCTAATTTGACCCTTCATGGTTATCAGATTCTTTTTGGTGAATATCATAGTCTACATTAATTGTATCCTCTCCCACAGCCAAGCCATCATGTCTAATGTAGTAATGAAAGCATGTTTTGGACTGAATTTTGTTGACCAGCAAGCTTTTGTTACCAAGGAGCCACAAACTGTCATGGAGCCTATTCTCATAAGCTCTATAGACTCCCAGCTTTCTATCCCTTAGACATTGTGATAAGCATCTTACATGGAAGTTCCACATCAGGAAGAGGTGGCAATGTCCTTGAGACAGAAATTGCTGCCTCTCTAGTCTGAATTCGGTGACAGGTTCCACTTAAGGTGACAAGACACAAGATCCCATCGGAGCCCCAGGCTTAGGACACCATTTAGATTTCTGTATTTCTGGTCATCAGTCATAAAAGGACAATTTTTAAATCAAATCATAATTCTTGAATACCTCTCAATTCACCTATGAAAATGATTTTTTAACATCCATCATGTAAATTGATGAATCTTTTTGTTCAGCTCAAGATAACAATGGTTGATACTCTTGTAAATAGCTACATTTGGAGCATGGATTCCATATTATGGTTCTTCAGGTTTCAAAGAATGCCCCTGAGATGAAGAATGAAACTCTCTCTCTTTGACTCACTTTCTCTATCTCTGTCTCTTTCTTTCTCACACATGTGCATCAGTGCATGTGCATACACAAAAACACACTATACTATTTGTGCTGAAATACTTTAAGATAGATTTTAGGTTATCTAACAAAATGATACAAATGTCTGGTACGAAGAAAAAATTTCTAGTAGTTCCCTCTCTAGGAGAAAGATTGTACCAAGTTTTATGTAACTTTCTAGAAATAGTCAATGGATATAAATAATATAATAGAAATATACATATATATGGATAACTGTTTTTTTCTTTATATAAATACAAACTCTGCGTATACCTTGTTTTTCTCACATAAATTCTTCTAGATAGCTTTTTATACCAACATGTGTAAAGTAGCTTTGTTCTTCAATAATAAGCTATTTATTAATACATTATACTTTATATAACAATCCATGTTAGTTAAATGAATGTCCAACATTTTGTATTTTTCACTAGGGTCTCAAGCTGGGTAATCATAATGATATGATAATTTCCATTTGAAAATGATGTCTAATTTAAACTAATAAATGCTGTTATTCATGATACCATAGGTTGGATTTTTTAAAAGGGAAAGACTGGTAAATATTTTAAGCTTTGGGGCCATAAAGATTGCATCCTAATTCTTTTCTGCTATCATAGCAGGAAAGCACCCATAGATAATATGAAAGCTATGTGCAGCTGTGTTCCAATAAAATCTTATTTCATGTAAATTTGAGTTCCTTGTAGATTCTTGATATTAGACCTTTGTCAGATGGATAAATGGCAAAGATTTTCTCCCACTCTATAGGTTGCCTTTTCATTCTGATGATAGTTTCTTTTGCTGTGCAGAAGCTCTTTAGTTTAATTAGATCCAATTTGTCAAATTTAGCTTTTGTTGCAATTGCTTTTGGCGGTTTCATCATTAAATCTTTGCCTGTGCCTGTGTTCTGAACGGTATTGCCTAGATTTTCTTCTAGGGTTTTTGTAGTTTTGGGTTTTACATTTAAGACTTTAACCCATCTTGAGTTAATTTTTGTATGAGGTGTGAGGAAGGTGTGTGATTTCAATTTTCTGCAAATGGATAGCCAGTTCTCTCAGCACCATTTATTAAATAGGGAATTTTTTCCCCATTGCTTATTTTGGTCAGGTTTGTCAAAGATCAGATGGTTGTAGATATACAGTCTTATTTCTGAGTTCTCTATTCTGTTTCATTGGTCTGTGTGTCTGTTTCTGTGCCAGTACCATGATGTTTTGGTTATTGTAGTCTTGTAGTATAGTTTGAAGTCCAGTAGGGTGATGCCTCTAGCTTTGTTCTTTTCACTTAGGATTGTCTTGGCTATATGGCTCTTTTTTAGTTCCATATAAATTTTAAAATAGTTTTTTCTAATTCTGTGAAAAATTTCAGTGGTAGTTTAATGGAAATATCATTGAATCTATCAATTACTTTGGGCAGTATGGCCATTTTCACGATATTGATTCTTCTGTCCATGAGCATGGAATATTTTTCCATTTGTGTCCTCTCTGGTTTCCTTGAGCAGAGATTTGTAGTTCTCCTTGAAGAGGTCCTTCAATTCCCTTGTTAACTGTATTCCTAGGTATTTTATTCTCTTTGTAGCAATTGTGAATGGAAATTCATTCATGATTTGGCTCTCTGCTTGCCTTCTGTTGGTGTATAGGAATGCTTGTGACTTCTGCACATTGATTTTTTATCCTGAAACTTTGCTGAAGTTGTTTATCAGCTTAAGAAGTTTTTGAGCTGAGATGATGGGGCTTTCTAGATATAGGATCATGTCATCTGCAAACAAAGACATTTTGACTTCCTCCCTTCCTATTTAAATACACTCTATCTCTTTCTCTCATTCTCTTGCCTGATTGCCCTGGCCAGAACTTCCAAAACTATGTTGAATGGGTGTGGTGAGAAACAGCATCCTCGTCTTGTGCCAATTTTCAAGGGGAATGCTTTCAGCTTTTGCCCATTCAGTATGGTATTGGTTGTGGGTTTGTCATAAATGGCTGTTATTATTTTGCGATATGTTCCTTCAATACCTAGTTTGTTGAGAATTACTAACATGAAGGGATGTTGAATTTTATCAAAGGCCTTTTCTGCATCTATTGAGATAATTGTGTACTTTTTGTCTTTAGATCTGTTTATGTGATGATTTATGTTTATTGATTTACATATGTTGAACCAGCCTTGCATCCCGGGAATGAAGCCAACTTGATTGTCATGGATAAACTTTTTGATGTGCTGCTGGATTTGGTTTGCCAGTATTTATTGAGAATTTTTGCATTGATGTTCATCAGGGATATTGGCCTGAAGTTTTCTTTTGTCATGTCTCTGCCAGGTTTTGGTATCAAGATGATGCTGGCCTTATAAAATGAGTTAGGGAGGAGCCCCTCCTTTTCAATTGTTTGGAATAGTTTCAGAAGGAATGGTATCAGTTCTTCTTTGTATTTCTGGTAGAATTCAGCTGTAAATCTGTCTGGTCCTGGACTTTTTTTGGTTGGTAGGCTATTTATTACTGCCTCAATTTCAGAACTTGCTATTAGCCTGTTCAGGGATTCAGCTTCTTCCTGGTTCAGTCTTGGGAGGGTGTGTGTGTCCAGGAATATATCCATTTCTTCTAGATTTTCTAGTTTATTTGCATAAAGCTGTTTAACGTATTCTTTGATGGTTGTTTGTATTTCTGTAGGATCAGTGGTGATATCCCCTTTATCATTTTTTATTATGTCTGTTTGATTCTTCTCTTTCGTCTTTATTAGTCTAGCTAGTGGTCTATTTTATTAATTTTTTTCAAAAAATCAGCTCCTGTATTCCTTGATTTTTTGAAGGGATTTTCATGTCCCTGTCTCCTTCAGGTCTGTTCTGATCTTGTCTTCTGCTAGCTGTAGGGTTTGTTTGAAAGGACATGAGCAGACACTTCTCAAAAGAAGACATTCATGCAGCCAACAAACATGAAAAAAAAAAAGCTCACCATCACTGATCATTTGAGAAATGCAAATCAAATCCACAATGAGATATCATCTCACACCAGTCAGAATGGCCATTATTAAAAAGTCAAGAAACAACAGATGCTGGTGAGGTTGTGGAGAAATAGGAAAGCTTTTACACTGCTGTTGGGATTGTAAATTGTTCAACCATTGTGGCAGACTGTATTGCGATTTCTCACAGATCTAGAACCAGAAATAGGATTTGACCCAACAATCACATACTGGGTATATACCCAAAGGAATATAAATCATTCTATTACAAAGATACATACACAGGTATGTTAATTGCAGCACTGTTCACAATAGCAAGGCATGAAATCAACCCAAATGCCCATCAATGACAGACTGGATGAAGAAAATGTGGTACATACGCACCATGGGATGCTATACAGCCATAAAAAGGAATAAAATAATGTCCTTTGCAGGGACATGGATGAATGTTCTCACTTATAAGTGGGAGCTGATCAGTGAGATCACACGGACACAGGGAGGGGAACAACACACACTGGGGCCTGCCGGGAGTGGGGTTGAGTGAGGGAAAGTATTAGGAAAAACAGCTAATGCATGCTGGTCTTAATACCTGGGTGATGGGTTAATAGGTGCAACAACCACTATGTCACACATCTACCTATGTAACAAAACTGTGCATCCTGCACATGTACCCCAGAATTAAAAACAAACAAACAAAAAATAAAAACCTAAAAAATATCTTATTTCAAAAACAGACTATAGGCTAAATGTGGCCTGAGGGCCATAGTTTGTTAAGGCCTGCAACTAGACCAACATATGCATGTGACCATCTTGTGGATGAGTTTTCACAAGACTGAGAGCACCATAAAGGCAGAGACTGTATTTTCTCATTTTTTATTCCCTTCAGTGCCAAGAAAAACAGTAATTCAATACGTGTTTGTTGCATTGAAGAATTAATTCACAAAGAGTTGTAAAAATCAATCCACTGTTTTTCCATTTGCTATCTCTGAACATGTACTATGTCATTTTTACTTGAAGGTATTTTTATTGAAATCTCTGGTTATTTATGCCTCACTTCTGTGTACAGATAAGAAGACGTACAGTTTTTAAAATGATGTTACTAACTGCAGCAAAAACTATTTTATCAAGAAATATAAAAGAAATTCTCTAACAAAGTTGAGAGGTTACTTCATGCATTAAGTTTCTGCTGTCTTGCTGATGTTCTGCTATAAAACCTTCCCAGATGCTATGTCCATATTACCCGTTTCATTTGAAATTTTGCCTTATGATTAATCTAATTTGGTTTTATTGTCCATAATCAAAAACAATTGATCATCACTGATATGCATACCATTTTCTTTAGGTTTTAAGAAAACCATTATAATATTTATTCAGGGCCATTCTTTTATCAAATATGTATATATGTGTGCATAAGGAGAGGGAGCTAGGAAAAGGATTTATAGTTCCTTATAGTCAATTTTATGTTCTTTCTACCCTACCACTAGCTCTACCATATTGAAAATATCTCTATGAATATGGATTATGTCCTATAAGCAAATGATACATTCTAGAATTCATTTCTCGCTAAACCATGAAGCATCATCTTTAAGCAAGATGCTAAACCTGAAACCTCTGTAGACCACATTTGGGTAGACTTATGTTCTCATTCTTGCCTAGAGGAGAGAGATTTCTAGTTTTCATATTTGATAACCTTATAATTTGAGCACAGAATGTCAGATTTCTGTTGTTTCAGCCCTTTGATTTAATCACATCATGTCTGATATCCTAGCATTTAATTACTCAGATTCCCAGTGTTGTTCAAGAAGGTGGGTATATGCTGGGTTAGCCTTAAGCTAGTGGCTGAAAAGGTCTTCACTGGCCCCCACACCCAACCCAGTCACTTCCTGAGCTAAAACTCCCATACCACCTGGGGACAAGTGACCCTGAAATCCTCACTGGCCACACCTTCTGAGGGAAGCTGCAGGAAAAAGAACAAAAATGGGCTTTTGTGAAAGCATTAACTTGGGTGAAGAACATCATCCATAACCAAATAAATGGAACCTAGTAGCCCACCTGGCCAATCCCCAGGGCACTAATGCCTTTGGGGATATCAGGGTGTGTATAGAATTTCATTTTTGCCATTCTTGAAAACACCAAAAAATCTCTGAAAGAGTACTAGTGGTCAAGGTACAAGTCTAGAGATGGACCAAACAATCATATTAAATCTAATTTAATCTCCAGAATTATATTTTGAGGTTGGTAGCACTACTATCTTCGTTTTGTACTTTGCCCAACTTCTGGCAGGTAGGATTCAAATACAGACCATCTAACTCCAGAGCACTGCCCTTTAACATTGTGCTCTAATCCACCACTTTGTATAGTTGATCCCACAAAAGGATAAGTAGAGATCAAAGTAAGTAGTGATCAATGGATTACTATTTCAAGCATGATTCCCTCAAACTATTGGGAAGAATAAATACCATAATGTGTATAGAGTGCTGTGTACAATTCCTGGCACAAAGTTAAGTACCTGATAAAATGAAACTATTAATATTAGTAACCCAGATAGGTTCTGGGAAAATTAGCAGGAAAAGTCTTCTTAATTTAAGGTGCTAAAAGCATCTAATTTTATTAGGATTGTTATGAAACAAAAACTAAATGTGGAAGAAAATGTATTTACCATAGCCTGGGGAAAATTGTCTTGGTTTCTCTTTTCAAAGAATTCAATTTGGTAAGAAACAACTTTCAATGGTCAATGAAAAGTGAGAAGTGTGAGGAATAAGAGGCTCTTTCCTATGTTCGCATTTCAGGCTTGCCTTCTTACTTTTAAATTTATCTTTATGACTGCCTTCCGGCTGGGTTTGTGTCTTCCTCAGTTTAGGGGGCGTGACAAGAAAAGTCCTAGAACATTCTGTTTGTGTGTAATTGACATGAAAAATGGTGGGCTTTTACTCAAGGAGGCTCCAGACAACAGTTTGGTTATTAAAGAAGGGGAGGACCTGGGGGAACAATTGTTTCTGGCCTCTCTTCTTCTCAGGCCTGGAACAATCTTTCATTTACTATATTCATGCCACAAGAGCACAGTCAATATTAAATTCCAAAAGAAGAAAAATCTCTCACAGAAACAGCTGTGTTCAATATACAGCCAGTTTACTCTGGAGAATTGCTAGATGTGGAAAAGTTTTCATTTCTTTTTGTGTTTATCCTTGATAGTTGTCTTGTAAAATCTGCCTTTTGTAAATAAGGGAAGGCTGGTTTTAAACAGCTTTGACTAATACTGGTAGTTGGAGTATTCAGTATTACAGAGTTTTAGAGAACTAAAATAAACCTGATGAAAACATACACATATTTCAAAGGAAACATTTTAAAGTATTCTGGTTCCATTTTTCCATTTTGTGTGTATGTTGGATTATGAAACTTTGATGTCTACACTGTCTCTTAGTCAAAAATGTGAGAGACGCCATTCGAGTCTAGACTTGGACCCCGCTGAATGCCTTGTTCATGGACACCACACAATCTCGATGTAAATGTTTATTGCTGATCCATACAAAAAGGGGAAAAAATAGTTTTCTGAACAGCAGAAAATACCAGTTAATCTCACTGGATTCATGAATTATAGCAAAGCAATCCAGTAAGTGGATTCGCTGAGAGTAGGAACTCAAGTGTGTTATCTCCTGTTTTTATCCAGTTTCCAGCACAATGCTGGCAACATTTAAATTCTCAGTCAATGCTGGAGAATCGAAAAAGAATCCTTAAAATTTGGATGATGAAATGACAAAGGTGTCCCCTGATACAGAAATCTGTCCATGGCAGAAATATTAGTGATTTGAGAAATGGTATCATCATTGTAGATGATAGTGTCCCATTAAGCATGTTTTCACTAATTACAATAAATGTTGAAAGAAAGAGTTTCACCTGACATCCTTATTAATATCAGGGCATGGCCTGGGCTTTGAGGAGATGAGATTCCTTTGCTTTCAGTTTAATAAAGTAGGGCATTTGTGTTTTTGTTTATATTGTTAAATAACCTTTGTTAGTTTGTCACCTACATAATATTGTGTGACATAAATGAAGGTGAATTCCCAAATAGGTGCTCCATAGTATTGACAATGAGTAAATGTTCATTCTAATAATTGTAAGGGTTACCTCCCTCACAGTCCTTGAATTATTTTTTTATTCAAATTTTTCCAGCTGGAGGTCATGTGTTACATTTCCTCTTGTGTAACATGGCCTCCTTCTCTTTCTCTCTCTCACTTTCTCTCTTTCTCCCCCCTTTCTTTTACTCTCTCTGCCTCTACCTCTGACTCCTCCTTCTCCCCAGCTTTGCATCAGAGCCATATAACTGATATTTTCTTGGTACCCTCAGGACCTGTCATAATAGCAGGCAAATATTAGATAATGATTCAATGTTTAATGAATTTTTCTTGAATGTATATATCTCGCTTCAAGTCATTCATGCACACATTGAAGAGGACAGACAGAGCCCTGCTGAACACCACTAGCAAATCTCTGTCTAGTAGACCACAACAAGTCAATCTGTGCTCTTTGATTACAGTTGTTCAACCAGTTACTAATCTACCTAATTGTAACTGGTTGAACAACTGAACCCAAAGGGTGCAAAGTAGAAACATTTCGTGAAGTCGGCTGGGGACAAAGAAAACACCACCAGAACCCCCTTCAATATGCAAAGGGAAAATTCCTTCTCAAGTACAAGCTCCATGGTGCCTTTTTGAATTATCATCAATTTGTAATGCTGTATCAATACATATGTATTATCTGTTCTTTTGGTGAGGGTTGCTTGAAGTATAAGGTACTTCCTCCATTAAGGTGATACTAACCACATGTTAATCATTGTCTGAAAATCGCCAAGGATATGAATAATAAAAAGTTTTAAAAATAAGACATGTTTCTTTTATTGATAGTTGTATCTCAAGGCTGAAGTGAGGTTTGCAATGTAAGTTGTAAAATGTGATGTAAAATAGATTCTTTGTGGCTTATATAAAACAATACATTCATGTGCAATTATGGTCAAAAACAGCAGACTTTTAGGTGTTTATTCTAAAGTTATTTTTTTCCAAAATAACTTTATTACTCTTGATATCATACCATATTCAGAAAACATTCTGGTAAAGCTATTGTTCAATGTGTTGTCCCAGTGAGACCCAGGGAACATTTCTATGTGATGCTTTAGGATTGAAGACAGTTCCAGGTTTTCTGAGTAATTCCCAACTGTGTAAGAGATTATGTTCCCTTTGCATATTGGCTGCTAAGAAGCTCACTTTTTTCACTTATGGTACTTGAATGCATTTTGGCTTTTTTGGTTTTTGTTTTTTGGTCTAATTTTTTTTTTTTTTTTTTTTTTGAGACAGGGTCTCACTCTGTTACCCAGGCTGGAGTGCCAGTGGCACCATCATGGCTCACTGCAACCTTGACCTCTCCTGGCTCAGGTGATCCTCCCACCTTAGCCTCTCAAGTAGCTGGGACTACAGGCATGTGCCACAACATCCAACTAATTTTTGTATTTTTTGTAGAGATGAGGTTTTGCCACATTGCCCAGGCTGGTCTCAAATTCTGTACTCAAGTGATCTTCCTGCCTTGGCGTCCCAAAATGCTGACATTACAAGTATTACAGGTAGGAGCTACTGCCTCTGGCCATGGGAAGCATTCCAAATGATAACTTTGTTTGTTGTCTGTTGAGCAGGCTGGAGTGCAGTTGCATGATCACGTCTCACTGAACCCTTTCCTTTAATTTTTTTATTCTCTCAGCACCATTATAATTTATTTTAAAAGTAGAGAATAATTGGCTGGGCGCGGTGGCACATGCCTGTAATCTCAGCACTTCGGGAGGCCGAGGCGGGCGGATCACATGGTCAGGAGATCGAGACCATCCTGACTAACATGGTGTGAAACCCCATCACTACTAAAAAATACAAAAAATTAGCTGGGCGTGGTGGCAGGCGTCTGTAGTCCCAGCTGCTCGGAAGGCTGAGGCAGGAGAATGGTGTGAATCCGGGAGGTGGAGCTTGCAGTGAGCTGAGATCGCACCACTGCCCTCCAGCCTGGACTACAGAGCGAGACACCATCTCAAAAAAAAAAAAAAAAAAAAGAGTCGGGCATAATTAGTAAATGCCTAACTAATCAAAAATTGTTTCCAGGTGATGTTGCTGTTGATGTATGAAAACCTCTTTCACCTAGCTTCCCGCTCCCGCTTCATTCTTTCCTGTCATATTTCTATTGACCAGTGATTTCTTGGCCCTTGGAAATGTGATTAACTTTTGCCACGACCTCTATGTTAGGGCCACACCTGACACCTTTATGCCACTGTCTGCCTCCAGACCTCTGTGTCCATCTTATATGTTTTCACCTTCTGCTGGACCTCAAGTCTGGATGCAAAGCTGTAGAGGAATTGAGCTGTTTTTCACAAGGGATCCAAGAACACGTAGCATGTGTGAACTGTACTAAAGCTCTGAGAAGGTGTGAAGAAGATTCACATCGACTATGCACCACATAGCCTTCTTCTCTTGCTGGCACCATCTCCTCACCTCTGTGTTGCTCCTCTTGGAGTCTTCACCTTCCACAGCCAGCACTTCTACTTTCACCGTCTGAGTGTGACTTCCCATAATTGTGAAACTCCTTGGGCTCATCTGGCACTCTCATTCCTGAATTTTAAGGAATGGCATTTTCTCCACCGTGCTTACATCTGTTTTTTCAGTATTAATTGTTCTAGAGAAAAGCATTCATTCATTCATTCACTCACTCATTCACTCACTCATTTAACAAAACTTTTATGGGTATCTACAGTACTATGTGCTTGGTATACTGAAGACACTAACATAGATAAATAATATAAATAAGAACCTTCTCCCAAGGAATTTAGATTAAAATAGTTCCAATTAGAGTAGGGGAAGCAAATATTTACGTAGATTAGGGAAATGTGTAGTGAGTGCCATGATGAGCACTATGCTCAGGATTTTATGGCAGCGACAAAAAGCAGAACCTAACCTTTTCTGGGGTGAAAAATTTGATGTAAACTGAGTCTTAAAGAATGAATGTGGGGTGGAGAGAGGAATAGGAAGAGCATTTCAGGCAGAGAGGAATAGCAGGAACAGAGACACTGATGCAAGGAATCCCATGGTATGGGTGATGAAGGGATGATTAAGTAGTTCAGTGACAAGACATGAGCCTGGAGATAAATAAGGTTCAGGTTCTGGGGACCTGGCGAGCCAGGTTAAGGACTTTGGGTTCATCCTCAAACCATGAAGCATTCCAAGCAATTATGTGACAAGATCAGATTCTAGGGGCTGAATGGAGAATAAATGTGTTAGTGGCAAGATTGAAGGCTGGGAATGTAAAAGGTGGCTCCTGCTATGGCTCGGGCAAAACATCACTTGGGCTTGAGCTGGGTTCATGGTTCTAAGGGCTTGAGGGAAGAATGCCAATTTCATAAATGTTTAGTGGATATGATTGGCATGTGATCTGAATGCAATTGGAGAAGGGGACCAATCATTTACTGAGTAGATATTGGTAATTGATGAATAAGACAGAAGAAGAAGGTGAGGTTTGGGGATAGGCAGTGTAAATTTTGGAGGTCATAAGGGGATTAGAGTTCTGTCCAGGGCATTGGTGGGGAAATCTAGCATGTAAATACATGTAAATAGATAAGTAAATATGCCTATACATTTATATAAGATATTTATACACTTATTCTCCTTCTTTGTTCATTTATTAGGTACCTTAAATATAAATATACCTGTGACATCTACTTGTGATTTTTTTCTCCCCTATTATTTTTGGTATTCAATAAATGTGAATCATGAAGAGAAAGCTGTTTTATTTAATCTCTGCAAAGTCACATTCTTACCCATTTTGATTGTAATAAAAGGCCTAGGTCATTATTTAATTTTTTAACCTTTGTGGCATGATTTATAGAAGGAAAATAAAAGTATCATAAGTGTAATAGGCCAAAGTTGGGTTGTTGGTAAAATAATAATACCACAAATTGTTTTTCTATTTAGCCAACTACTGTCAAGTTACTTTAGTTGTGTTTGCAATTAATTGATTTTACTTTAAACCAGAACCAATAGAGATTGTAATCACGCAGCCCTGCAGTTCTCAATGTTTTGTTCTTCCTTTTATTGGTTTTCTAGATATTCCTAGTTGGCAACAGGATAGAGTTCAGTAATGGTTATGCAATTTCCTTGTGCAGGGTATTAAAATTTGTGACCAGAGATCCCAGGAGACCAGCTATTAGATTTGCAGTGCACTATTAGATTAAATCCGTCTACTCAAACTAAAGGGATCCTGTCTGAGGCTGTCTGATCAGTAGTCTGTCGTTCCTGTGCAAATGAAGCTATTAAGATTCTCTTAGGAGGTAGACGGTCTGAATTGGATCTAACTAGTACATGGTGACTGAAAAGAGGGATATACTGATAATTGGCATCAATCTAGCCTTGATAAGATTTTTAAAAAATAAATTCCTTTTTGATACAGGTTGAAAAAGAGATGTAAAATAGTCCCTATTTTATATTATTGGTTCTTAAGTACTTATCAGGAAATGACAAAAGTCAGTGTCCATAAACAAATGTTCCATTGATCTTTGATCACCAAATCATCCTTTCTATCTTCCTCTTTTTTGTTTAGGTCACTGCAGTCACCATTACCTCCACCACCATCATAATTATATATAGCTACCACTTCTTGGACACTTGGGTCTGCTTGTGTTTGAACCAGACATTTCTAGCTCCAAAGTCTGCATTCCTAATTTCCTGCAGTCTTAATACCATCATTCTAATAGAAGACCCCCACAGGGAAAGCTGATGCTACACTTTAAAAATGATTTTGGGATCCAGTAAGTCGTGATTCTATTTTATATAATTTTGGAAGATGTGGCCAGAGAGTTAACTCTTTTTATTTTATTATTATTCTTTTAATTGTTGAGGTACTTATAACCACCAGCTATGAAGTTATAATTTATTGATTGCCATATTGAGTATGTTAAATTGTTAATTTACATAATTCCTGATTCTTATTTCTCCCCTCTCAAAAAATTCAATTTGATAATTTAACGTACCTGCTTCTGTGTGTTCCATGGAACTATTCATATAATTTTTTTACAGAATTATGAGAGAATTACATTTCCCCAGCTATAGATCAATTGAGAAACAGTAGAAATGAACAGGTTAAGAAATTCTGTTTCAAGATCTCAAATGGTCAAAGTCATTGGCATTGTAAGCCCTTCTGTTTGACTCAAGCCTCATAGAAGACGTAATCCAGAGGTACAAAGTACACTGCGTAATCCAGCAAGCTAATTGCCCACTTTAAGGCCTCTCGAGCCCAACGGCCAAGTGAAACCTCCACTCTCAGGGAAATTAGGCAACTGCCAACGTGGTTTTGCTGTTTTCAGAGACACAGCCTTATATAAATCTGTGATCACTAATGATATTCTGTGCTAATGAAGGTAGTTTTTTGAGTCAAATGCAGGTTGACTTAGGTCTTTAGAATTACAATGTTGATTCACTCTTGTCATCCCTGTCAAGAGAGCTGCGTATGTAATTATGGTTTTCCTCTAAATAGATTTGCTTTGGGACTGTCATGCAAATTCCATTTCTTCATGTTCTTGCTATCTTTCAACCTCAAATAAATAAATAGAAAAAATATCTCTAAGCACCATGTGTGGGCTGTCATTATTTTTACATTTAGTGTTCTAATGTTTTCAAACAAGTCAGTTGACAGGTAAAGTTTGCTGTAATAGGATTTGAATGTGGGTGTATGTGGTGGTGCTTCAGATCTCTTTCCTTCTGCTTGACCCTTCATATTGGGTAATAGTTTTAAAGGGCTCATACCAGAGAGTAAACCACAACATAGTCAACTTCTCAAATATGCATGCAATGTAGAAAGTCTGGGGTCAAGATAATTACTATGTGATCTGCTTAAGTGGGAACAGGGCCATTTCCCTCGCCTTCAACACCCTCATATACATCTCAGCCAACCAACATTTTGCTGTTTGAAAAGCATGGCAGACTTTATCTTGTCCCTAAAGAGAATGCTGTTCTGCCTCCCTTTGCTTAGTATTCTGTGGCTCCACTTAACCTCCAAGCCAAAAGCCAGTTTCTTTTAGAAGACTTCAGGCAAAACTAGGAGCCTTATACTGGGCTAAATGCTTTCTATACTGTTTTTGTAATATTTTTGTAACATTTGCCATATTAAACTCCATTTATTTTATGGGCCTGAATCTTCACTAGACTAAGCTGCTTGAGAGAGGAGCATGTATAATTCATTTTCATATTCACAGTGCTGAAACTGATGTCTGTAGAGCTTCAGTATTTGTCCACTGCATAAAATCAGTAAATAAAGGCAGGAAAGTTTGTTACATCAAGTGGGACCAAGGGCTAGATTCCCTGGGACAATTCAACTGGGCTTTTCATTGGTTATTCTAGCTGAGATCAACCTGCCCTGACCTGAATCAACTCTGAGCCACTACCTAGGCTGTTGTTTCTCAGCAAGTATATGATAATAACTCATCAGAATAGCAGAGATCTTGGTAACAGGTTGCCTGACATTTGACTGATATGGGAAAATCCTAAACAGGTTTGGACTGGAATCTTGGCTCACAACCTATGTGACCTTAATCAAGATATTTTATCTCGCTGAGCCTCAATTTTCTCTTCTGTTAAATGAGCATAGTAAAACTTTGTTCATTGGTTTGCTGTGAAGAGTAAATGAGATGGTACGTGTTGGTGCATGTAGTGTAGGAACATAGTAATTCTTGATAAATAGTCATTGAATACCTATAGTACATAGAACATAGAAAGTTCCTATTCCTCTCCCACGCCCACACACTTGCCCTTCAGGCCTCAGGTTCTCCTTCCTGGTACCCCCAGAAAGATTAAGCCCCTTTAGCCCTCTGTGTGCCTCTTTTATAGCATTTAACACAATTATAATTAATTGATTATGTAAGTTTTTGATTTAATAGCTGTCTCTTGTAGAATATAAGTACATAAATTCAGGGACTGTCTATTAATGAATTTTCCTCTAGTGCCTAGTACTTAGGTGGCTCACAATAAATACTGATTCAATGGATGAATAACTTTATTAGTCTGCTCAATGTGGCCTTTAATTTAGATTCACCCCGAATTACTCCCCATCAGGAAGGCTTTCTCATTAAACTTTCTCATCCTCAAGATTAGCAAAACATATTTCCCAAATATGTTATCTCAATTTTATTACCACAATCGGAAAAGGCTCTTCCTTGAATTTATTTTCTAGACTAGATCTATTTTGGGGTTTTCTTACTAATGATTGTAACTACTGATGTGGTCTTTTTTCTGCTTTTTACTTCTCATATGTTTATCTCTTTCCATTAGTCCTTCATTCCTTCAACAGATACTTGTTGTTGTGGCAGCCACTCTTCTAAGCACTGTGGAAGGATTTAAAACTGTGTGTGAAGCACAGTTGTCCCAGTCAAGGAACTTAAAAAAATAATACAAGCTATAAAACATGTGCAAGTTTGACTAAAGTATGAGACTGGAATAAATACCTTTAAAAAGATAAAAACCAAGAGCTTCAGTACTTTCCTCCAGTTTTTTGCTCTATTGTATTCTCAACTTTTACTGGTTTCTCATCAAATAAATGTGTTAGAGTATAACTCAAATCATTGCTTAGATGTACTTTTTCAACAAGGCCTTCCCTGACCATTCTATTTACCATTGCAAATGCATTTCTCTCCACTAGCGCCATTCTCACCCTCTTTTCCCCATCAATGAATTTCGTCGCACCTGTCACTTTTTTCATGCTGTATAACGTATATTAAGATACTGCTTATTGTCTGTCTCCCTTCAATAGAATGTAAGCTCCATGTGGGCCAGGATGTGTATCATCGATGTATCCCTAGAATAAGTGCCCAATTATAGTAGTCATTTGATGGACATTTGTTAAATGAAATTATAAATGAAGTAGAGATTAGCAGTTACACACTAAGACTCTGGAAAAATGGCCTGAGTTGAATCCTGGCTTTACCATTCTTGGTTATATTATCTCAGATTATTTACTTTCAGCCTTTCATTTCTCAGATGCACCTACCTTCTAGGGTTGTTGGGAGGATAGAATGCATAATACATGTAAACCAGCAAGTCCATAGTAAGTAACAAAAGTTGACTTTTTAAAATGTTAACTTACTCTTCTTTCCTATAGATGCATGAATCATATTTTATTTTGCCATTTTAAAAAGAAGACAATAACTAAAGGTATTAGCACATAATGATTCCAAGCATAATATTTCCACACGTCGAGTTGAATGCCTTTGAGCAGATAATATGAGTTGAAATCAGTTTAACAATAATTAAATCAGCCAAGAGCAGTGTCTCATGCCTGTAATCTCAGCACTTTGGGAGACTAAGGCAGGTGGATCACTTGAGCTCAGGAGTTTGAGACCAGCCTGAGCAACATGGTGGAACCCCATCTCTACAAAAAATACAGCACAAAATTAACCTGGTGTGGTGGCACATGTCTGTAGTCCCAGCTACTTGGGGGGCTGAGGTGGGAGGATCACTTGAGTCTAGGAGGTCGAGGCTGCAGTGAGCTGTGTTTGCACCACTGCACTCCAGCCTGGGTGACACAATGAGACCATGTCTCAAAAAAGAAAAAAAAAAAAAAAGAATAAAATAAAATACACACCATTTTTGAATATGTCACCAGTCTGTGTAGTTCATCATGAAAGGACTTAAAGGTCCAATATGCATCATGCAGAGAGTTAGTAGGGCACAGACAAGAGTGACTTGACCACTGGCCTGAGTAGTTAAACTATCAGATAACTAGTGAAACAATTTAGTTATTTCATCAAACGTGTTGCATATGTAACGTGTTATGCACAGAGATGACATTTGGTATAATACTATGACCATAAAAGATGCAGTTCCTGCCTTAGGGGAGCAATTATAATGTACTATGAGGAGCTAAGAGTAAAGAAGGGGCCCTTGTAAATGAGGGGTGGGTCAGTAGGGTAGCAGTTGGTAGAAAACTCACACTGGAATAAATGATCCTTGACTCGATCTTTTTTTTTTTTTTCTTTTTTTTTCAAAAATACAGAAGCATTATTAGAGCCTAGATGTTTGAGTTCTGTGATAAATATGAGACAGGGATTTTAGCTGCTCATTAAATTTTGAAAGAAAAGAAGATCCTAAAAGGTTAGAGACCATGGAGATTTCAAAGGGGCTGACCTTGATTAGATATAAATAAATATAAGTCAGATGGGTATACCTGGGGGGTCCCGACTGTAATACAATTGGAAAGTTTCATGATTATGAGGACCTCTCTGTGCCTCCTTGATGGAGAGCTGACCTAGGAGTAGTTATTGTGTGAATTAATGAACATTCTTCAGCAAAAGTTATTAATGGTAACGTTTGGTAAAAGTCTTTTAGAAGTAGACTGTTAAGTGTGTTACTAGTTATAATCAATTAATAACCTGTGATTTGTAGGAGCAAATGACCATGGAGATACAATATACTTTTTAATCTTGCTCTTCAAACATCACTGTAGATCCATGGTCCTTCTCAAGACATTGGCTTGGTTCCGAAGCAGCTCCCACGCTCTTCCAGAAATCTCTATGCGGGACTCTGAATGTGGGCAAGAAGAGGATGTACTGGATGCACATTCCCTATCAGGAGTCTCTTAATAGTTTCCCACCCAGTTACAACATATTGCTGTAATCCCACACAACAGCTGAAACATCTTTTCTTCATTTCTTTTAATTCCTGTAGCATTTGATGTCTCCACCATGTAATTTACATTTAATTGTAAGTTGTTTTGCATCATTTAATAGTTGTTTCGAGTATGAATGTCTTGCCTTCCCAAGAAGATTAAAATAAGATTCCTTTAAGAACAGAGGCTCACTGCACAGTGCCAGCTATAGACATAGAGTAAACCACAACTACTGACTTCATTTCAAGCTTCATCTTCCCAGCAAAGAAGGCCAACCTGGTGTACAACTCATTCTTCTGATGAGCACTTACTTTATGGAGGAATAAATACACTGAGTTATTGGGAGTTTGTGAAGGAAGCGACTAGAATGTCAATAAAATAATACAGTTTTGTTTTGTTTCATTTTATTTGAAAAGAAACTGCTGAATGACCAAGATATTTGAAAATGGAGGCTGGGATTGGGCAGGGGTGAAGAATTATGTCACAGACTTTGTACTGGAAAAATGTCTGCCTTAATCTAGTGAATAAATATGACTGCTCTTTGAAGTCCTTTTTTTTCTCCCTGAGTATAAACTCAAATGCTATTCATTTTATGAGTTGCTCATATTTCTTTAGCCCTTAAGGCATCAACCTTTGATGTCTTATTTTCATATTCTTTTATCTCTTAGAACTGATCCACATATTCAGTAGAATGGAGGTATAAATCCTAATCCATAGACTACTCCGGGCTTCTTGAAAATGAATCTTATTTAGATTCTTTCTTTTATCTGCTCACTGGCAGATCTAGTGTTAAACAGAACCTTATTATCATCACAAGGAAGCAGATTAAAAAATACTTTTCAGTCATTTGTATTCAACAAGTACACTCCATCAAATCTTGCCTAACTTTTTTGCAAATAACTTTGCTCCTTGGATCCTCTCCCAGCTCTTTATCAAAATGGAACCACATACATTTGTAACTACCTCCTATTTAAAGTTTTGAGTCATTAAGTTCAATTATCTTTAAGGGTAAACATTGAATTTGGAGTAAAAGTTCCATTTGTTTCACAAAAATTTGCAAATAGTTGTCATTTTCTTTGCAGATCTGTCCAGTGTGATTTTGAAACAAACAAAACTGCTTAAAATTTTATCAGCCTTCCTTCTTTTTGGCTTAGCTTTAAGAACCACATTTAATATATAAGTCAGATCTATAAATAGTACTGAGAAAAGCAGTGGAAAACATTGCAGGTATAAAGACTTTTCATGTTGACTATTTTTGGTAAAGGTTCTAGACGTTTGAGTGAAATCCCTCATGTTTTATTGGTTTACTCTGGCACCAGCTTATGAAAAAGGGGACTTGAATTACTAGAGGGTAACTTTTTTTCTTTTTTTTACTATTTTTTCCTTCAGTTAGGTTGTTTATTCAAAACGTGAAAACATATACAATTTCAAGGTCTTCTACAGTATATTTACATAATCCTGATGAACAACTTTATAAATTTTTAAATGAGCAAATATTCTCAACCATGTCAGCTTTAATATTATAATTAATGTGCACAAATCTGAACACTTTTCTTGCTCATACTGTAATACATTAAATAGACCATAGCAAACAATTTCTTATTTAAATTCTTGTCTGTGCCTGTCACTCTTCTCATACTTTAGCCTCATAACTTTTGTTGTAATTATATAAATGGTTAATATTCATATTCTGATTGCAAAATGAAAAGTGAGGAAGAGAGATTAAAACATTTGTCTAAGGTCACAAGTCTGGTAAAATCAACAGAGGCACTCAGAATGTCTCCAAAATCATTTGCATTATGCCAGAACCTTTAAATGTTACAGAAACAAGCTAAAGCAATACATTGAAATGTGCTTCTATGTAGAACTTGAGCTGTATCTAAACTTAAATTAGAGTTCAGCCAACATAGAATCTAGTTCAGTAATATTCTACAACATGAGATAACCATAATGATATTTGATATAAAATGAGATTGCAGAGGAAACACATTTTAATACCTGAGATGTGTGCTTACTCTTCTTGATGTGTATTAAAAGCTCAGTATGTGAGAGTAATATGAGGTGATGGGGGTTACTCTTAAAGAGATTACTAATAATATTTATTTGGAAAAAGATGACGATTTTAGAGGCTACTTAAGAGACTGGTTCTGGGAAAACCAGAACTTAGGGGTTAAGTTAAGCCATAACTTAGGGGTTCTTCTTTCACCCAATCCCTTTGGAATTCTGCTCTGCTATAGAACCGTGCTCAAACCAAGGCAAGCAGCACACATTACATGAACAAACAACACAACAATGAAAAGCAGATCCTTGAGACCCACCCGAGAAGACCAAGAGCTCTCTCTTTAAAACTTTGTAAAATACCTAGGTTCTCAAGTCTTCCTGTGTCTTATTTCTTGATCAATTGCACTATCAATTCAAAAAATGGAACAAAGGATTTTCTATGTATCGGAACCTTTTTCCCTATACATTAAGAAGAACTTTTCCTACATGAATAGGTAATATCACAATCTTAAGCCAGAGGATGAAACCTATGAATTCTTTCTATCATATATATATTAACAAGAAACATAAATATATATGACCTACTTATAGCCAATTTATATGTTGCCCAGGTTGTTTTGTTTTCTAAACTTATCCCTCATATGGCTTAATAAGGCCATAAATGTGCCTCCTTCCTATCTCACCTCTATGACTTGACATGTGTTATAAAATAAACTTCCTATATAAAATAATATTTACTGAATGAAAGGAAAGTATCACATACAACTTTTATTATTATATTATTGTTTATTTTTTGCGCATCATGGCTAGACCATCTTAAAGTAGTTTGTCTCTGTCTCTTTTCCCATTTTTTTTTATTATACTTTAAGTTCTTTGGTACATGTCATGTGCACAACGTGCAGACTTGTTACATATGTATACATGTGCCATGTTGGTGTGCTGCACCCATTAACTCATCATTTACAGTAGGTACTCCTAATGCTATCCCTCCCTGCTCCCCCAACCCCATAACAGACCCTGGTGTGTGATGTTCCCCACCCTGTGTCCAAGTGTTCTCATTGTTCAGTTCCTACCTAGGATTGAGAACGTGCGGTGTTTGATTTTCTGTCCTTGCGATAGTTTGCTCAAAATGATGGTTTCCAGCTTCATCCATGTCCCTGCAAAGGACATGAACTCATCCCTTTTTATGACTGTGTGGTATTCCATGGTGTATATGTGCCACATTTTCTTAATCCAGTCTGTTATTGATGGACATTTGGGTTGGTCAAGTCTTTGCTATTGTGAATAGTGCTGCAATAAACATATGTGTGCATGTGTCTTTATAGCAGCATAATTTATAATCCTTTGGGTATATACCCAGTAATGGGATGGCTGGGTCAAATGATATTTCTAGTTCCAGATCCTTGAGGAATTGCCACACTGTCTTCCACAATGGTTGAACTAGTTTACAATCCCACCAACAGAGTAAAAGTGTTCCTCTTTCTCCACATCCTCTCCAGCATCTGTTGCTTCCTGACTTTTTAATGATTGCCATTCTAACTGGTGTGAGATGGTATCTCATTGTGGTTTTGATTTGCATTTCTCTGATGGCCAGTGATGATGAGCATTTTTTCATGTGTCTGTTGGCTGTATGAATGTCTTCTTTTGAGAAATGTCTGTTCATATCCTTTGCCCACTTTTTGATGGGGTTGTTTGATTTTTTCTTGTAAATTGGTTTAAGTTCTTTGTAGATTCTGGACATTAGCCCTTTGTCAAATGGGCAGATTGTAAAATTTTCTCCCATTCTGTAGGTTGCCTGTTCACTCTGATGGTAGTTTATTTTGCTATACAGAAGCTCCTTAGTTTAATTAGATCCCATTTGTCAATTTTGGCTTTTGTTGCCATTGCTTTTGGTGTTTTAGACATGAAGTCCTTGCCCATGCCTATGTCCTGAATGGTACTGCCTAGGTTTTCTTCTAGGGTTTTTATGGTTTTAGGTCTAACATTTAAGTCTTTAATGCATCTTGAATTAATTTTTGTATAAGGTGTAAGGAAGGGATCCAGTTTCAGCTTTCTACATATGGCTAGCCAGTTTTCCCAGCATCAGTTATTAAATAGGGAATCCTTTGCCCATTTCTTGTTTTTGTCAGACTTGTCAAAGATCAGATGGTTGTAGATGTGTGGTATTATTTCTGAGGGCTCTGTTGTGTTCCATTGGTCTATATCTCTGTCTTGGTACCAGTACCATGCTGTTTTGGTTACTGTAGCCTTGTAGTATAGTTTGAAGTCAGGTAGAGTGATGCCTCCAGCTTTGTTCTTTTGGCTTAGGATTGTCTTGGCAATGCAGGCTCTTTTTTGGTACCGTATGAACTTTAAAGTAGTTTTTTCCAATTCTATGAAGAAAGTCATTGATAGCTTGATGGGGATGGCATTGAATCTATAAATTACCTTGGGCAGTATGGCCATTTTCACGATATTGATTCTACCTATCCATGAACATGGAATGTTCTTACATTTGTTTGTGTCTTCTTTTATTTCATTGAGCAGTGGTTTGTAGTTCTCCTGGAAGAGGTCCTTCACATCCCTTGTAAGTTGGATTCCTACGTATTTTATTCTCTTTGAAGTAATTGTGAATGGGAGTTCACTCATGATTTGGCTCTCTGTTTGTCTGCTATTGGTGTATAGAAATGCTTGTGATTTTTGCACATTGATTTTTTTATCCTGAGACTTTGCAGAAGTTGCTTATCAGCTTAAGGAGATTTTGGGCTGAGACAATGGGGTTTTCTAAATATACAGTCATGTCATCTGCAAACAGGGACAATTTGACTTCCTCTTTTCCTAATTGAATACCCTTTATTTCTTTCTCCTGCCTGATAGCCCTGGCCAGAACTTCCAACACTATGTTGAATAGGAGTGGTGGAAGAGGGCATCCCTGTCTTGTGCCAGTTTTCAAAGGGAATGCTTCCAGTTTTTTCCCATTCAGTATGATATTGGCTGTGGGTTTGTCATAAATAGCTCTTATTATTTTGATATACATCCCATCAATACTTAGTTTATTGAGAGTTTTTAGCGTGAAGGGTTGCTGAATTTTGTTGAAGGCCTTTTCTGCATCTATTGAGATAATCATGTGGTTTTTGTCATTGGTTCTGTTTATATACTGGATTATGTTTATTGATTTGCATATGTTGAACCAGCCTTGAATCCCAGGGATGAAGCCAACTTGATTGTGGTGGATAAGCTTTTTGATGTGCTGCTGGATTTGGTTTGCCAGTATTTTATTGAGGATTTTTGCATCGATGTTCATCAGGGATGTTGGTCTAAAATTCTCTTTTTTTTTTTGTTGTGTCTCTGCCAGGCTTTAGTATCAGGATAATGCTGGCCTCATAAAATGAGTTATGGAGGATTCCTTCTTTTTTTGTTGATTGGAATATTTTCAGAAGGAATGGTACCAGCTCCTCTTTATACCTCTGGTAGAATTTGGCTGTGAATCCATCTTTTTTTGGTTGGTAGGCTATTAATTATTACCTCAATTTCAGAACCTGTTATTAGTCTATTGAGAGATTCAACTTCTTCCTGGTTTAGTCTTGGGAGGGTGTATGTGTCCAGGAATTTATCCATTTCTTCTAGATTTTCTAGTTTATTTGTGTAGAGGTGTTTATAGTATTCTCTGATGATAGTTTGTATTTCTGTGGGGTTGGTGGTGATATCCCCTTTATCATTTGTTATTGCATCTATTGATTCTTCTCTGTTTTCTTCTTTATTAGTCTTGCTAGTGGTCTATCAATTTTGTTGATCTTTTCAAAAAGCCAGCTCCTGGATTCATTGATTTTTTGGAGGTTTTTTGGTGTCTCTGTCTCCTTCCGTTCTGCTCTGATCTTAGTTATTTCTTGCCTTCTGCTAGCTCTTGAATGTGTTTGCTTTTGCTTCTGTAGTTCTTTTAATTGTGATGTTAGGGTGTCAATTTTAGATCTTTCCAGCTTTCTCTTGTGGGCATTTAGTGCTATAAATTTCCCTCTACACACTGCTTTAAATGTGTCCCAGAGATTCTGGTATGTCATGTCTTTGTTCTCATTGGTTTCAAAGAACATCTTTATTTTGCCTTCATTTCGTTATGTACCCAGTAGTCATTCAGGAGCAGATTGTTCAGTTTCCATGTAGTTGTGCAGTTTTGAGTGAGTTTCTTAATCCTGAGTTCTAGTTTGATTGCACTGTGGTCTGAGAGACAGTTTGTTATAATTTCTGTTCTTTTACATTTGCTTACGAGTGCTTTACTTCCAACTATATGGTCAGTTTTGGAATAAGTGTGATGTGGTGCTGAGAATAATGTATATTCTGTGATTTGGGGTGTAGAGTTCTGTAGATGTCTGTTAGGTTGACTTGGTGCAGAGCTGAGTTCAATTCCTGGATATCCTTGTTAACCTTCTGTCTCGTTGATTTGTCTAATGTTGACAATGGGGTGTTAAAGTCTCCTATTATTACTGTGTGGGAGTCTAAGTCTCTTTGTAGGTCTCTAAGGGCTTGCTTTATGAATCTGGGTGCTCCTGTGTTGGACACATACATATTTAGGATAGTTAGCTCTTCTTGTTGAATTGATCCCTTTACCATTATGTAATGGCCTTCTTTGTCTCTTTTGATCTTTGTTGGTTTAAAGTCTAAACCAGAGACTAATATTGCAACCCCTGCTTTTTTGTTTGTTTGTTTGTTTTCTATTTGCTTGGTAGATCTTTCTTGATCCCTTTATTTTGAGCCTATTTGTGTCTCTGCACGTGAGATGGGTCTCCTGAATACAGCACACTCATGGGTCTTGACTCTACCCAATTTGCCAGTCTGTGTCTTTTAATTGGAACATTTAGCCCATTTATATTTAAAGTTAATATTGTTATGTGTCAATTTGATCCTGTCATTATGATGTTAGCTGGTTATTTTGCTCGTTAGTTGATGCAGTTTCTTCCTAGCATTGATGGTCTTTACAATTTGGCATGTTTTTGCAGTGGCTCATACCAGTTGTCCCTTTCCATGTTTAGTGCTTCCTTCCATGTTTAGTGCTTTCCATGTTTAGTGCTCTTGTAAGGCAGGCCAAGTGGTGACAAAATCTCTCAGCATTTGTTTGCCTGTAAAGGATTTTATTTCTCCTTCACTTATGAAGCTTAGTTTGGCTGGATAGGAAATTCTGGATTGAAAATTCTTTTCTTTAAGAATGTTGAATATTGGCCCCCACTCTCTTCTGGCTCGGAGAGTTTCTGCTGAGAGATCTGCTGTTAGTCTCATGGGCTTCCCTTTGTGGGTAACCTGACCTTTCTCTCTAGCTGCCCTTAACATTTTTTCCTTCATTTCAACTTTGATGAATCTGACAATTATATATCTTGGAGTTGCTCTTCTTGAGGAGTATCTTTGTGGCGTTCTACTGGAGGGTAGTTTTCTTTTAGGGTGTTATAATTATTTTAAAAATTGATTCATTGGATATGTTATTAATGTCAAAACATGAGATAACTTGATGATTATCTCTTTATGAATTTAAGGTGCTGGGTATTTCTCTTGTTTTTCAATTTACAGCATTCTTTCAGATATGCAGTCTCCTGTTTCTATTTCTCTCTTAGCTACTTCTTTCTTTAATGTTTTGTTGCTATTCAGAATCTCTACCAAAAAGAGTAACCAAAAAGCTGAAGAAAATTTAACTATTAAATGGTGTTAATTGCTTCTTCAATTACAGAAGGATTTTATGTGTTGAGTAACATGCCATTTGAAGATTTGACAACTCCATCCTCTCCTTGGTAACTCCTCGGGTCATTTGGTCTAGATCGATCGATCATCTTTCTCACTTAAGAGCATTCAGTTCTTACCTTCAAATAATCAGCATATAGTGGTACATAGTCATCTGTAGGAAGAAAGAAATAAGCTGTACGGTAGAGTGCTCTCTGGGTAAATATTTGTTGTGTTGAGATATAACCCGTGTATATTTATTAAATATCAATGACATTTCTTTGCTTATTCTTTCATTCACTCAACAGATATTATTGAACAGCTGCTGTGTACTAAGCATTGTTCATATTTCCAGGTTCTAACATTGTGATCATTTCTATTTTTAGAATGTATTATTTAACAAAGTACTACTAATTATATACATATGTATACACACATATATATACACACTAATGATTAGTGTATATATATGTGTGTGTGTGTGTGTCTTTCCCAATGGGTTTTGACAGTGTAGCATAAAGATTGTGAAAGTGGGCTCTAGAATCTGAGAGCCTATGAAAACTTCAGCTCCAACACTTTCTAGTTGTGTGAGTGACTTTAGGCAAGTTAATGAACTTCCCTAAGCTCATTTACTTCATCTTTACAATAGGGATAATAATAGTACTTACCTCATGTCCACTATCTAAATAGTAAATGGGAGAATACACACAGCATATTGCACTGGACTTGGCAGGGAAGTAAGCCCTCAATAGATGTTAAATCTGCTGTTGTTATTAAATCATAGTTCTTGCTTACTTGATTGTTATAATCTTTTTCAGTATTTATTGAGCAAATACCTATGAAGTGTACTCAGAGTAAACTTGGACAGTGAGAGACACCACCATCTGGACTGTTGTGTCATAAACAAAAGCCTTAAAACTGGGTCTTGGCATTGGTGAGGGGAACAGATGCTCTAACTGCCTTCTAGAATGTGTTTTTCACTATGTGTCTAAGCTGCGATGAATGTCACTAATGTCATCTCTCTTTCTATTTTAGGTAAGTACGTCACCATTTTTGAAACTCTATGCAGATGGGTAAGTCTTGCTGTTGGAACTTTTCCTGTTGATTTGCATACTTGGAGGATCTGGATCAGACAATGTGCTTATCGTGGTCAGACAAATGCCTTTATTTTATTCAAGCAGAGATCTGGAAAGATAACAGAATTTCCCACACATGCTTTCTATCTCTGTTTCAAATCTTTGGCAGAAAAAAAAATCTGTTATTTTTAATTGGATAAAATGTTAAGTTTAAATAATTGAAGATTGAATTTCTTACTCTGTCAATAGAAGGCAGAGTAGTTGAAAGACTTGAGAAAAGAAAAATAATTGTTTACTTCCCATTAGAAATCATAAAATCCTCTGAAGTAAACATACAAATCTTTGTTTTCCTGCCTTCAAACAGGAAAAATTTTTTCAGTGCCTAACAGATATTCCATGATTAGATTATTTTAATGAAAAATAGTTTTTTATCAAATAGAAAAAGTGACAAATGGCCCTGCAAGACCACGTGTGCATAATATTGTAGAAGGAATTCCTGTTATGACTAAGAGTTGATGTAGTTAATTTAGTATGTCTAAAGTTGGCTGTAGTCTATCACCACAGAAGACTGAACTGGAAGAAATGATCTTAAATCACAAAGGATTTAGTAAAGACCTAAGTGAGCTGTGAAAGATGATTAAACTATGAAATAATTCACAAAAGGAAGTTATAAATTCCTTGCCACTTGTGAACTCTGAAAACTACATAGACAGTTATGTTCATATTAGGAAATAAAGATTTATCCTGCCTTGGCACAATGTATTGAATTGGCATGTTGTTCTCAATAACAAAGTCTCAATTCGCTGCATCAGCTTTAATTCCCTAATTACTCCATACATACTCTATACTCTGTGTGTCAGTCTGAGTCTTCCAAGAAGCCCATGCCAAAATGGGATTAGAAATGCAAGAATTTTAGGAAATGCCCTTGTAGAAGAATATAAGGAGGGAGTCAGTTAAGACTAAGGGAAATGTCAAAGCATGATCCAAGTTTGACTCTGAGAAAATAAGGGAGAGAGAATTGGTGAGAGCATCCTAAATTGGGCTAGCCAAAGGCATATGGGAGTCCTCAAGCCAAAATCAGCCATCAGAGGAATCCTATGTTTCCCAGGAATGTGTCTGCCACAATATGCCCTCTGTGCTCAGTCAGTATCAAGAAGCAGGGCATGGGAGGTAAGGCCTTAGCTCAGATGCTGCAGTGAATTTCAGAGGCATCAGTTGGGGCCCTTCACTGATTATAGTTCCTATAGTTGGAGGTCTGCAGCACATCCTTATGGCCCCTGTACAGAGGCTCCTAGATCTTGGTTCTTTCTGATTCTGTTACAATTCCTTCTCTCTCCACATCTTACTCATTCTTCATGCCCAAATCAGTTACCACTTCTTTCATGAAGGTTACTCTGTACAACCTAGTGGCTAATAATTACCATTCTCTTTTGGACTTTAAAAGTTCTTGTATTTTCCTATGGTATTTATTGTTTTGGTTATCCATTTATTTAAAAAACTGGTATTGAGAGCTGCATTTGTGCTAGACACCTTTCTATGCTCTGTAGGGGAGAGGATCAGAAAAAAAAATGGCAAAACATGACAGTCTAATGGAAAAGATAATACTGTAAAATACATTAACTAAAATATAACATAACATAGAAGTGTTAGAAGTACGAGCAAAAGATATGAGGAGACAGAAGAAGGAAGAATAACCTTTTGGGAAAGAAGGGAAGGCAGTGCTCAGGGAAGGTGGAGGATTTAAAGTGGGACTTGACATTGAGCTTTGTCTTGGAGGATGGCCAGCTCCTTAGGAGTTGACGGTTGAATAGGCAGCATTTTGAAGTTCATGGTTATATGAAGGAGCATAGAAAAGAGTTGTAGTACGGAGAGCCTTGCATGTCATAGGGAATTTATGGGATTACCGTCAAAGAGAAATCTGCAAAATTGGCCTAAAGCCAGATTATATGGGGCATCTGGTCTTGGCAAGTAGCTTAGACTTTATTCTCTATGAGGCCAATCCAATTCAGAACATCTCAGAGTCATGTGGGCCAGGCTGAATGACAAAAATAGTGATGTATATAATTCTGTATGGCATACTAAAATGGTGTGATTCTACCAAACAGAAAAAATGGTGATACTATATATTTAAATATGTTGTCTATATCTAAAAACTACTAATAAATAAATTACAATGAAGAAAATCACATTTTGATAAAATAAGATAAAAATATAGGACATAAGGCCAAAATGTAATGGGACGATTTAGCAGACTCTTGATCTCAGGTGTAAGATTTGTCATGAATAACTATTTTCTGCTCAATATACATTTACTTTCTGTACAGTGTGGTTATAAAGACATAACTGAAAAATCTAGTTGTCTTCAAAATATGTAAGGTATCAAAAATCAGGATTTCATGCTGAGTGTGCTTTATAATGTTTGGAAACTAGTTGTAATTAGTTGAAGCATTCACCAGAATGTCACTTGACAATTCTAACTTTAAATATCTATACGCCCGAAAGTTAATATATTATATTGATTTTGATTTTTAATTTGATGTAATTTCAGATTTACTGTAAAGTAGCAAGAATAGCACAAAGAATTCTCAGATACCCTTCACCAATATCCCCCAAATGTTAACATTTTACTACATTTACTTTATTCAGTCTCTCTGTCTCTCATGTCTACCTTTCTATCTATCTAATCATCTATGTATCCATCTACCCATACACACGTTTGCTTATTGATACACATTAAGTGCAAGTTGCAGACATGATACCCCTTTGCTTCTAAATACTTAAATAATTCCTAAAATCATGTAGTTACCACACATAGGTACAGTTCATTGGTTAAAATTAGCAAATTAACACAGATAAAATGTTTTTATCTAATCTATAGACTTTATTCTAAATTTCAATAATTGTCCCAATGATGTTCTATATAGCCAATGAAATTACAAAATCATGCTTTGCAATCAATTGTCATGTCTCTTTAATATCTTTTAAACTGGAGCAGTTTCTGAATCTTCATCAAAGACTATTTCATGACATTTACATTTTTGAAGAATTACATGCCAGTTGTTTTGTACACTCTCTTGATTTGTTTGGGCTGCTATAACAAACTATCATAGTCTGCATGGTTTATAAACAACAGAAATTTATTTCTCACGGTTCTGGAGGTTGAGGAGTCCCATGATCTGGTGAGCTGATACTCACCAGACAGCAGATTTTCTGTCTGGTGAGTATCAGCTTTCTAGCTCATAAATAGCTGTCTCCTTGCTGTGTTTTTACATGGCAGAAAGGAAGTGAGAGTTCTCTGGGGTCTGTTTTATAAGGGCATTAATCCCATTCATGAGGGCTCTGTCCTCATAATCTTATCACTTCCAAAAGGCCACACCCGTAAATACCATCATATTGCTGATTAGGTTTCAACATACAAATTTGGAGGCAACGCAAACATTCAGTCTAAAGCATAAGCTATCTTTCAATTTGAGTTTATTTTGTGTTTCCTGGGGATGATAGTCTGGTCATACAACTTGGGCAGGAATATCACAGTAGTGATGCTAAGTCCTTATATCCAGAGGTAGATGCTCTTGTTTAGTACCATTACTGACAGTTTTAGCTTTGATCATTTGGTTAAAGTGGTGTCTACCAGATTTCTCCACTGTAAAGTTTCTATTTTCGTCCTTTGTAATTAAAAAGCATTTTGTACAGTGATAATATGAGACCGTGTAAATATGCTGTTATTCCTCAATTTCTTACCCAATAGCTTTGGAATCCGTTGATGATTCCTGTCTAAATCAGTTACTTGTGTTATTATTATGGTTGCTGTTTTCATTGGTTTCATGCTGCTATAACAGAATACCACAGACTGGGTAATTTATAATGAATAGAATTTATCTGGATCATGGTTCTGGAGGCTGGCAAGTTCAGGATCAAGGGGCTACATCTGGTGCAGTCCTTTTTCCTGCTGCATCATAACATTACGAAAAGTATCACATGGGCAAGAAATAGGGAGAAGGGGGCCAAACTCTCTTTTTTTTTTTTTTTTTTTTTTTTTTTGAGACGGAATCTCGCTCTGTCACTCAGGCTGGAGTGCAGTGGCTCCACCTCGGCTCACCGCAACCTTCACCTTCCGGGTTTGCCATTCTACTGCCTCAGTTTCCTGAGTAGCTGAGACTACAGGCACTCGTCACCACGCCCAGCTAATTTTTTTGTATTTTGTTTAGTAGAGATGGGGTTTCACCGTGTTAGCCACGATGGTCTTGATCTCCTGACCTCGTGATCCACCTGCCTCGGCCTCCCAAAGGGCTAGGATTACAGGCGTGAGCCACTGCGCCTGGCCCAAACTCATTCTTTTATAAGGAACCTACTCCTATGATAACTGATAAAGTAATCAATTCATGAAGGGAATGCTCTCATGATCTAATCATCTCTTAAATGTCCCAACTCTTAACACTGTTGCATTTTGGACTAAGCTTCCAAGACGTGAACTTTGGGGGAAACATTCAAACAATAGTGGTTTGCTAAGGGGAAATTTTGTAATTTCGTCATTTCTTCTTCTTTTATTAGTTGGCTTTCTATTATGCATAAAAATGTTTCTTCTTGTTTGTTTCTGTGTGGAGTCATGAATTCTTTATTTAGCAGGTTGTTATCCTTTAATATTGTTAGTTAATATCATTATTTTAATCCTCATACTGTCCTGGATTTGGACAGTACAAGGTACTTCTAGTTGACTCCTTTGTCATTTTAACATGTTACTGTTATTCTTTGAATACTTGTTTACTTTCTGGCTTTAGATATGAGACTCTTGTTTTTTTCTCCAAGCCTTGGAATCAGCTACTTTTCTAGGGCTCTCTGGTGCCTTTCAGTAAAGAATGGTTTTTAGAAATCAAAATTTGGAGAGTGGGTGTGCTTTTGCTTCTAGGTCCTTTTAGTAGACAGATCTAGGGAAAAAGTGTATGTAAGTACATACTCATATATAAATGTGTGCATATGTATACATACCCACACATACCTATATCCATGGGTATTTTCAGATATTTGTATATATTAAACCTAGGATTTCACAATGATAATCCATCATTGCAGTGCTCATTCTATTCTTCTCCATTTTCATATCTGTAACTCTATGAGAAGTTACAGTGAGAAGCCTGGCTCCCATTATTCACAATATATTAGATATTGGATAGGATTTTCTTACCTGTGGAATGTAGTTTCAGAAATTAGTTTCAGAATTACCCACTCACACCTCTATGGAAAAAGAGAAGTAAAGCAAAGAAAAGCATTTCAGTAAGTAGACTTTTAGCATTATTTATGTTTTATATGCCTAATTCTGTACTCAAAATTCACTTGGTTAGTTCTCTTCTCACACCCACTTCCACTCACTTCAATATGATGGTGTTACTTATTTTAAATATGGATCAGTTAATTTGTTTTAATATATAAATTTATTTTCACCTAGAGTCAAATCGATTAATCTGGAATGATATTTTCTGTTTCTGTATTTAAAATATGAACTAATAATTTCCTTTCCTTAATAATAAGAAATCCCTAGCCCCATTTAAGACTCAAATGAGGTAGGCATCCATGTTTTCCTAGAGTATATAGCTGTGATCTAAATCAGAAAATCTGAACAACTTTATCTTGGACCAAACTTTAGGATAATCTGGAAACAATGGGGCAAATGTTAGTGCATGAGTATTTTCAAACATAATTCTGAGTAAATTCCAAATGCATATGTGGGTTTGTGGCTCTTGATTTCTGGTTGTTTGTACATGATCTCATCTTTATTGTAGATAATAAAAATTGGGTATAAAAGCAATGCCATTAATTATTTATGTATTGCTTATGCTTTTTGTTTCAAAAAGGAATTAAGCAATCCTAACTTTAAAAATGGATTAAAAGGCTATGTAAAGCTAAGTTAGAAACACAAATGTAAAAGTATATTTTGTATTTGGAGTTAAGTTTAGGTCTTATAATATTAATAGCTTCCTCAAAGATACAGCAAATAGAGAAACCTGATAATATTTATGTCTTGAGAGAAAATTATCTTTATATAATTAATTATAAGACTTTTCATTAGGGTCTTTGTATAAAGTAAAGCAATAATATGTTTAATAGTATTTTTATGTGAGTTACATACATGTACATTATTAGTCATGAATAAATAGTGATGTTCTTATACTTAGTCTTGTTACAAGTCAAAATAGTAAATCATTATTCCATGAAAGTCTTCATATAATAATTTAAATAATTGTAAATCTGGTTACTTGATGTGGAGAAAGCACTTAGTACACATAGTAGAATGACTTGCCAGTCTTGCCGTTAGGTTATCTTTCTCATACACTACTTACCTCAACTTAAGTTGGCAGGAGCTTGATTACAGAAGATAACTGTCATCAATCTCTTTGTGTGGAGTGCATGTATTCTGGGATGTCTATAGGAGTAAGGCCCAAAGGGTTTATATTACAGAATTATAGTTAGCAAAATCACTAGGAATTGTTTATGGAGGGAAGATAACCACAGATATATCTGATTACCTATTTGGAGGACTGGTAGTAGAATTTCTTGCTGTTTCTCATGTGGCCAAAACTAATAAAGTAAAATAAATTTAGAAGAGTTTTGTTTTACAGTAGAAAAGTAATCAATATACCAAGATAATCCATATATTTCAGTCGGTATGAAAAGCATCCTTTCAGCCATTGTTACTATGACACTTAGACACTCTAGTCTACAAAATTATCCTAGGTTTAGCAATATTGGAATTAAATTTTATTGTTCCTTCCCTGTTGCAGAGTTATAAAAATAAGGATTATTATGAGAGGCCGATTGTGCAATAAATATCATGAGTTAAAAGTAAAGATTTACTTTTATTATTATTGCCTTTTGCTACATGAGAGAAAATAAACTATGTGAATAAACCTGTCTCCAAGTCTTCTCTGAGATTAATTTGACAGTTTACTGGAAATAGATTAGTAATGCTCAGTGTAGGAAAGGGGTAAGGAAACAGGCACACGTATATTACTTGAGAGACTGTAAATTGTGTACAGTTACAATGGTAATTTTAACACTCCGTGTCAAAATATGCATGTAACAATGCATCTTGTAGACATTTATCCTCAAGTAATAAGAAGTAGGCAAAGACTATTGTATGTGTTTTGACTGTTAATGAGTTGATAATAATAGTCAAGGACTAGGGAGAGTTGGTGTTTAAAACAGGCCAGGTGCGGTGGCTCACACCTGTAATCCCAGCACTTTCGGAGGCCAAAGCTGGCAGATCACTTGAGGTCAGAAATTTAAGACCAGTCTGGCCAACATGGTGAAACTCCATCTCTACTAAAAATACAAAAGTAGCCAGGCACTGTGGTGGGTGCCTATAATCCCAGCTACTCAGGAGCCTCAGAAGAAGTGCTTGAACCCCAGAGGTAGAAGTTGCAGTGAGCCGAAATGGCGCCACTGCACTCCAGCCTGGGCGACAGAGCCAGACTATGTCTCAAAAACAAACAAAAAACTAAAACAGACTAAATTGTGGTACTTGTGGTACTTCCATATATTTTTTTAATGATAGAGATATTAGCATTGAAATTTGTCATAAAACTACACATAATATAATTCTTTACACATTTTTAAGTATATGAGCTAAAGTATGAAACCAACTCTGAGTAATAAGATTATAAATATTCTTTATCTCCTTGTATTTATATTTATTTATACTTTAAATTTTGAAATAATGTTGTTACTTTTACAATAAGAAGTTGTAAAAAACTATTACCATGAAAATAATCTAGCAAGAATTTGATTTAACATTGCTTATTTCTTGAAAGCAAGCCAAGACACTTTTTTTTTTTTAACTCATTTGAGACGGAGTTTAAGGTATTTGAACAATTCTTAGAGGATGAATTTATCATTTTAGTGCCTTGCTGATTTATGCAGGCACCTCAGTTTTAAGTAATCATAGGATTACTTATTTGTTGCTTTAGCATTTGTTCAGTACTTATTATGTGCTTAATAGCACTTGAACATACAAAGAGAAATGAGATTTTTGGTTCCCAAGAATTAAAAATTTAATGGAGGAGATAATCATAAACTTACAAAAAAAGTATATGATAGGCTGTGTCAAAGTGGGAACAATGTAGACTAGGGAAATACAATACTTCTCTTGGGTGGGTCACAACTAGGAGGGGCCAAAGGGGACAACTCACTGGGTATTGGAGCAATCTGGATCCCTGGATTACTTGGTTGGTGCTGGGCTAATTCAGAAACCCTTTCTATTTTCAAGTCTTCTCCTAAACATCATTATAATAAGATCAGTACACACTCTGCTCTTACCAAGTCAGTGTTTGGTCAGTTCGAGTTTTACAGTCATGTAGAACTGCCATTTTGTCATTTCTGTCTATATTGTACAAAAAAGTAATTTAACTGAGCTTTATAACCTATAATTTGGAGAACTCGACAACTCCCATTGTTCTTTCTCAAAAAATTATTTTCAGTGCAACTTAGCTTTCTGTGTATCTCCATTGCTCATCTGCCCCAGATGGTTCAGGTTGGTTGCTGTCTCTATTAGTGTGACAAGCGTTAATAGAATGATTAATTAAAAAGAACATTAGACGTCTACTTAGAAAACACTAGATAAATGCTAAGTAGTGTGCTTTTTAGGTGGATCAAGAGAGTCCAGATCACTGATATACGGATGGCGTATAAATTAAATCGCTGTATAAGACTGCAAAATGTCATTTTGCATTTGCCTTTTAATATGTTTAAAAGGCAAATGTTTTAATATGTTTAATATGCCATTTTAATATGTTCCGCCTAGCATTTGCCTTTCTGTACATATGTCTTAGAATTATAATATTTTAACTGTAGTTTTCTGTGGCTATATATACAAATAGATAGCAACTGATTTGAAAAAATGATTTAAACTTTTTTTTTTTTTTTTCCAATTCACAAGATTGGAGTATTTGGAGAGAGGGCTGTGTTTTCCCTTTTTTTCCTTTTAAAGCCATCCACATTTTCTTTTCTACTGCTTTCTCACTCAAAAAATGTAAGCTAGAAAAAGTTGATCTCATGGAAGTAAAAAGGAGAACGGAGATTACTGGAGGCTGAAAACAGTAGGGGGAAGGGAGGATAGAGAAAGATTTGTTAAGGAATACAAAATGACAGCTAGATAGGAATAAATGATAGTGTTCTATAGCACTATAGTATGACTATAGTTAAAAACAATATATTATATATTTTCAGATACTTAGAGGATATCGAATAGTTCCAAAGAAATGAAAAATGTTAGAACATATGCTAATACCCTGATCTGATCGGATCACTGTGCGTTGTATGTATTGAAACAACCCTACGTACAATTATGTATCAATTTAAAAAAAATCTAAAAATACATGTATACCTAAGTGTATATGCCTTATATATCCTTTAAGTTCCTTACGAAACACAGCATAGTTTGAGATTTAAAATAAATATAATGGTCTTTGTGCCCTGTAAAATTAGAAAATCCTTCAGCTTTTAGAAGTTCTTTGTTGGTTCATTAGTTGATCACAAATTAATATGTCCCCTTGATTTAATCTGTACCATAAAATAAAAGTTGACTGTTCCCAAACATGTGCTTGGAAAAGAGAAAGCTGTTAATAAATATCTATTGAGTGACTGAAAGTATAAATGAATAAATATTTTTAGCCCTTTCAAATATGTGAAAAATATCTAGAAAATATTAGACATATCAAGGCCAATGCTAAATGTAAAATGTATTTCTAAGAAAACTCTAAGTGTGCAACCATATGGGTTGATTAAACTAGTTATTTAAAACCTCTTATGACTGTATGTTTCTTGTTTTGAAAAATAAATGCAGTTTGTAGTCTCCTTGCTTAGAACTTACGTTGTCCGTTTCACAAAAGTGCATGCTTGTGTTATTACGTGTCTCTGTGTGTGTGTATATATATGTATATATGTGTGTGTGTATATATGTATGTATATATATATACATGTATATATGTATATATATGTATACACACACACACACACACATAATATATATCTTGATCCCTAATCTCAGTTAGCTCCAAAGCTGCTCTAAATTCATAAATGTTATAGGTCACATTGTGATCTCTTAACACTATATTTTTTGGCTGAGTGTGGTGGCTCATGCCTGTAATCCCAGCACTTTGGGCAGCTGAGGCGGAAGGATAACTGAAGCCCAGGATTTCAAGATCAGCCAGGGCAACATAGTGAGACCATGTCTCTACTGAAAATACAAAAAAATTATCCAGGTGTTGTGGCACGTGCCTGTAGTCCCTGCTACTTGGGAGGCTAAGGTGGGAGGATTTCTTGAGCCCGGGAAGTCGAGACTGCAGTAAGCCATGATCACGCCGCTGCACTTCAGCCTGGGTGACAGAGTGAGAGACCCTGTCTCAAAAAAAAAAAAAAAAAAAAGCCTATGTTTTTCACCAACATGTTTCAAAATTACTTTGAATGTTAAATTACTATTGTTTTTAAAGATCGGTCTGTACCAAAATTAGAACTTTGGCTCCAAGAAAATCTCCATATGCACATAAAGAAACTTAAGTTCAGTAACTTGCTCAGGCTATACAATAAAAGAGTGAGGATTTGAACCTTGATCAGAGGACTCCAAAGCCCTTTCACTTTCCGTCAAAAACATTTGGCATTTTGCCAAAAATATCATGACTGTTTGTCCATTGCCATTTCATATCCTTCAAACTGCTATAAAGTGGGGAGAAATGATAACTTCATAACTCAGGCTATAGCTCGCAGACACACTTAATTAGCTTAGGGACAAACAGTTGTGACATTATGAGTGGGAGTTGCAAGGCTGAGTTGAATGTACTCATGGGGATGTTGATTAAAAACCTTTCTATTCTACATCATGGTGATCTTTGTACTGCAAAAGTAGTAGAATTCTGAGATGTTTACTGTGTATTATGGAAAAATTGCTGATTCAAATCACAACTCAGCAATACTAGAGAAGGAGAAATCGATTTCTAAATTTTCTTCTACAGTGAAATTAAATGCTTTTGTAATACTTACTTGAGGAATGGAGTATCTGAATGTTCTCACCGAAACTCATTACACTCCATAGTGAAAATCTAGTTACAGGTAGTTGAAGTGCAGGTATAGATAGTATGTGATTCATAATTACACATGTATGCCATGATTTACCTCAGTCACTGGACAGTAAGAATGTGACTAAGGAAGTTTCCTCTGCAACATTTCAAGATAAGTTAGCTGTTTTGAGCCACACAATATTAAACTATGCATTGTGGCCAAGTGCCTATAATGCCAAAAGCACCTGTTTCAAACTGAATAATATTGTGCTTGTTACACTATCGAAATCTCCTTGTTACAGAATATTAATACTACCTATTGAAAATAGTAAGAAATAAGAGTTTCCCATTTCTACCCTCTTGGATTCATTTAATCAAACGGTGTGTTGATAAATAATGCCCTGTCTGTAAGATGAATAACTCATGGAAAGAAAGCCATTTGGACATGGATACTAAGATTCTAAAGCATTTAGGAGGTGGCAGTGAATATCAAATGAGGTGCCACTTTAGAGAGAGTGTGTCAGAAAAGGAGCAGAAAATCATACAGTAGAAAAGTGAAAAGCTGTTTCCCATGGCAGATAGACTCTAAATAATGATTTTAGAGACAGACATGAGAAATTAATTATTGGTTCATTGAAGAAACATCCTGAGTCCCTATGACATACTAGGCATTGTGCTGGTGGGGACAAGGGTTGGTTGGGTGAATAGTGGCGTATGGAGATGAAAAGATGCATCAGACACGGTCCTTCTCTTCATAGACCTTTCCAGAGGGTAAAACTGGAAAAACTCTGCTGGGACAGAGTGGGCATCTAACCCTGCTTAGGCAAGCATATCTTATCCTGTTGATATCTGTACATTGTTATCCTTAAACTAGAAATACAATCAGATGTTGTATTCTGACAATGAGGAATAATTTTCCATATTAAGGAATAGGCTAATCTCTAAATACTAGACTATTTATTTCATCTTACTTTTTCCTTTGTGTTTTTAAATGTTTAACAATTTAGGTAGCATCCTAGCAGGGCATCACTAGAGAAATAAATTGAAGCATTTTTTAAGTAAATATGTTTTACAGATCATTTGGAATTGTTTCAAAAACTTCATTAACTTTTAATAAACCAAAAATATAGTTTACTGCAATTAAATGTTCCATGTGAAGATATTTATTTTGGAAACTACATAACTAAACCAATGATAAGTTGAAGTTAAAAGGTGACCTCAAGAGAGGGACAAAGTCATACTATTATTGTTATAACCCATATATGTTTAATAATGACAATGCAGAGTGGTGCATATAGCAAATAACTAGGTAAAGTTTCTAGGAATTTTTATTCTATTTCTCTTCTTTCAATTCTAATGTATAGGCCAACTCAACATTTTAATACAGAGCCTAGAGGGAAAATGCATAGGTGTAATTTTCTGTATGATCACTAGATGGCGCCATGTTTCCCTTAGAATGAAGCTGCTCAGGAATTTGCAAGTGCAATTCTGAGTATTTCACATAGAAGCCTGGAAGATGAGACAATTGTATTTCCCATAAGGTTTTGATTCATTAATATCAGCAAAGCAACAATTAGCATGTGTTACCTTGCATTCAAAAAGGGAATAGCGATTGGGTTTGTAAACAGTGTATTGAAATAATTATTACTGAGGACAATAGTGAAGTATGCCTCTAGGAGGTAATTCAGAAGGTCTCTTTTACTTTCCAAAAACATATTAGTAACAAGGAAACATCTTTTACTTGCTTGGAAAACTGGGTCCCAGTCAGTGAGCTATGTCTTAAGGAATGGAAATACTGGCAAATGTCGTAAAGTTTACATAGTCATTTTCTGCACACCAAGTGAAAGATAAATTGCATTCTGCTCAGTCTTAGGCAGACAGTTGGACCATTTACTGTTCCATCAAAAAAGCATTGTCAGATCCCCAAAAGCACAAGGATGCATAGAGAGTGTCCATTTAACCTTCCGGATCAAAGATTTATACTCTTGAAGGTGGAGTGGAAGACTTCATTATAGGAGTATAAAATTGGAGACACTTAGAAAGTTGAGTTAAAAGTGACTCAAAGGACATCTTTTCATTGCCCTTTTTTATAGATGGAATAACATGGATGTAGCTGTTTCATCCAATTAGGACATTAATGAATCAAAACACAATACATCTGTGGGACATCTTGTTATGATTTCAAAGCTGTTTGTCAATAAAATGTGTATGTTCAATGGTTACAGTTTGGGATGGTAAGATATCATCAGCTCAGAATAGTAACATCCTTCCCTTTCTCTTTTTTATAGAACTTTAAACGTGGATGCAATTTTAAGATATCATATGCATCATTTTATCTGTATAGCGATTACATCCTAGATAAATTAATTTGTGATACACTCTTTGTATTACAAGTTGAGAAGTCCTTTTGTGGACTTAGAAAGAAAAAATCTGCAGGAATAAAATTGAAAAGAGATTATGAAAAAATAATTACTGATGACCATGTTTCTTAGGTGATGAATTTAATTAAGTGTTGGTGTTTTAAGAATATGTGCATCAAGCCAATTATAATGTAATCAAATATGCAGAAATTTGAGGAGGAATATCAGGTTATTATCACATTTCAGAACTGAATTTTTCTTCTTTGGTTCATTGACTGCATTGAATCTTTGTTTTGTGTATGGTATAAACTTTTTTATTTCATTCCTTCCTCTAGGAGTGACTCTGGGGAATCATTAGGTAAATGCTTGTTGGTTTTCCATAATAATTATCTCTGTGCCCTAAAGATTTCTGGTTTTGGCCCCTCTTCACTTTCTCCAACTTTAGGCAGGAGTTCAGAATGGCCCTCAGTTGCAAAAAGAAGTATAAATCCAACTTACCATCTAGTCTCTTTCTGTGTGGTCTTGGCAAATTTTTTAATTCTGGCTAGGCATGCTATTACTGGCAGAAATGAGATTCTGCCTTTACTTGAGCTGCAGCCCTGCCGTTAGCCTGAAGACTTTCCAAGATTTAGGGAGGGTCCATGAATATCTTATCTTCAAGAGTGTGCTATAGAGTTATCGAGCAACTAGGATCTTTTAAAAATCTTGAGTTTAGGAATCATACATTTAAATGTCAGTTCTCCTAGAAAATGAAGATTTTAATCCTTTAGAAAAAAATCTAGGGACAAGGAACTCTAGCATTTCCTAAAGATTCCATCATAAATAGTGCTTTAATGTAAAGGGTTTCTTTGAAAAAAAGTCTTTCTTTACTTTTTTTTTTTTTTTTTTTTTTTTTTTTTTTTTTTATGAAGGGTGTCCCTTTGTCACCCAGGCTGGAGTGGAGTGGTATGATCATGGCTCCTGCAGCCTCGACTTGCTGGGCTCTAGTGATCCTCCCGCCTCAGCCTCTCAAATAACTGGGACTACAGGTGCACACCACCACACCTGTCTCATTTTTGTATTTTGTAGAGAAGGGGTTTGGCCATGTTGCCTAGGTAGATCTTGAATTCCTGGGCTCAAGCAGTCCTTCTGCCTCGGTCTCCCGAAGTGTTGGGATTACAGGTGTGGGTCCTCATGCCTGGCTGTAAAATTTTATTATATTTATAATACGAAGAAATACTTGGTTTCTCTTTATTGTTTAGAAAGACAATTATCATGATTGTTTTCTTTATTAACTCCTATATGATACTTTGTATTTTCATCACCTGCCATTCACTCCAAGCTTATTTCTATAATTAGAAAGGAATCAAGCTAGCTAAAACAAGAGTTATCCTTCCTTAAGGTGGAGAAGTTACTGTGTTTTTTTTTTCAAATGGGGATCTGCCTGCCTGAGTTGCTGTTTGGATCTCTGATGATTTCTTCCTTTGATCCCCTAACTCAAAGCAGGCAATCAAGGCTGTGCCGTTAGTTGTAACCAGATAGGAACCTGATCTCCATTTATACGTTGCCTCTTGTATTGATAACAGGACCTGAACCAAGATAAAAACACTAACAGTATTTGACTCTGCTGCAGTTGCGAGGCTAAATAACCAGAACTCATATCTCATTCTACTCTACCTGTGGAAACACTCTGTATAATGAAAATGTGTATTGAAGATGTGTGGTTATATGTTGTGTGTATATGCATTAAAATTCTCATTAGCATGGGCTGGTTGTAATAGTGCATACCTGTAATCCCAACTACTTGGGAGGCTGAGGGAGGAGGATCATTTGAACCCAGAGTTCAAGGCCAGCTTGGGTAACATAGCAAGACCCCATCTATTAAAAAAAGTAAAAACTCTCATAAGAATAATAATTAAAGTAGCTATGTTGATCATTGCAGTAATTAAACCAAAATATTAATGCTAATACCTGATATAGAGTTTTTTCCACTTTATTGTAATTACATTTCTCCAAAAAAAATTTAAGAATCAGTATATGTTTAACATATACAGGTTGAATATCTCTTATTCTAAATGCCTGGGACCAGAGGTGTTTCAACTTTTGAATTTTTTTTGGATTTTGGAATACATGCATACACATAGTGAGATATCTTGGGGTTAAGACCTGCATCTAAACACAAAATTTATTTATATTTCATATATACCTTATAAACATAGGCTGAAAATAATTGTATACAATATTTTAAAATACTTTTGTGCATGAAACAAAGTTTTGGCTGTATTTTGACTGACTTGTCACATGAGGTCAGGTGTGGAAATTTCCACCTGTGGCATCATGTCAGCACTCAAAAAGTTTTGGATTATGGAACATTTTACATTTTGGATTTTCAGATTAATGATACTTAACCTTTCTTTTCAAATAATGGAATCATTTAATAATAACAAAACAAGAATAATAGATGACACTTATAGAGTACTTGTGTGTCAGGCACTACTCTAAACATTTTATGTGTATTAAACCAAGTAATCTTCACAACAACTCTGAATTAGATGCATGATTATTATTTCCATATTTTAGAGGAGAAAACTGAGAAACAAGTAATGTAATCTGTACTCTACCATAATGCTATGTTACATTCTATCAGCTCTCCCACTGCCTCTTCGGAACTCATTGATAGCGGTGTGGTGGCATAGAGTCGACAGAGTGGAGCATTAATTAATTTTGCATAATGTGAAAGTGAAACTTACGAAACTTTTAAGGAATAGACAATGTGCAGTGTTATGGATTCATGACTATACAATTAAGGGGTTAAATGAAATCATACCCAAAATGCTGTGTTTTAAATGGTGGCACTGACTGATAAAATGTAGATTCGAGTTATTTAATGTTTCTGTATTCTCAAGTGAAAACGGAAGAAAGTAGGAATAAAATTCTGGACTATGGGAGGAGTCTTTAGTCTTGCAAAAAGTAAAATATAGAAATAAAAGAAAGTTTTTATGGTTCATATTGTAATATCAAAATATGGAATGGAAACTGTGGTCTCCCATGAAGTATTTCAGGTGCTAAGAGGAAATCTCCTAGACTGGGACTCTCAGCAGGTCCATGGTTCCTATTGTGTCCAGCATGCCATAGCAAAACTCCAGAATTAGTTAAATTTTAATAATTTAATGGAGAAAACTAATTTTTCAAGGGGCAGATAGTTAACTTCAGCATGAGTCAAAGAGCAATTCATCTGTCAAGAATTATGTAAATATTTATTTTGAATTATGCCTTTATTTAGAGTATTTATTTACATTAGAATAGAGGGAACTAAGGCTGGGCATGGTGGCTCATGTCTGTAATCCCAGCATTTTGGGAGGCTGAGGCAGATGGATCACCTGAGGTCGGGAGTTCAAGACCAGCCTAAACAACATGGAGAAACCACATATCTACTAAAAATACAAAATTAGCTGGGTGTGGTAGTAGATGCCTGTAATCCCAGCTACTTTTTGGAAGCTGAGGCAGGAGAATTGCTTGAAACTGGGAGGCGGAGGTTGCGGTGAGTGGAGGTTGCAGTGAGCTGAGATCGCGCCATTGCACTCCAGCCTGAGCAACAAGAGCAAAACTCCATCTCAAAAATAAAGAATAAAGGGAACTAGCCATCTGATCATATTACAACCAAAACCTTTTATTTTCTTCATACCCTAATTGAATATGTCAAACAGTTTGTGATTCTGTCCTCCTAATATGCATGTATATTCCAGAAGAATCTGTGACCCTCAGTAGGCCTGTTTTTAAGTCAGTGAACTAATTCTTTCTTCTTCTTTTTTCTTTTTTTTTTTTTTCTTGAGGCAGGGTCTCATTCTGTTGTCCAGGTTGGAGTGCAATGGTGCAACCATGGCTCACTGCAGCCTCAAACTCCTGGACTGAAGTGATCCTCCTGCCTCAGCCTCTGAGTAGCTGAGTCTACAAGCATGTGCTACCATGTCTAGCTATTGTTTTAAATTTTGTAGAGAAAAGATCTCACTATGTTGCTCAGGCTGGTCTTGAACTCTTGAACCCAACCAATCCTCTGGCTTTGGCCTCCTGAAGTTCTGGAGTTACAGGCATGAGCCACCATACCTGGTAACTAATTCTGATAGAGAAGTCATAGTATTGACCATAATAGTGATGAAAATAGGTGGAATCCCAGGAGGAAGCCTCATCTGCATGTGGTGAACATATAATAGTAAAGAGGATGATCACAGGAAGGCTTTCTATTGTTCAGACCATGTTAGCTTTTACTCTTGCTTTTACATGTTCATCTCATTTAAAATTTTTGCTCATTTTAATTATTCTATGATAGATATGACAGAGGCAGGAAAAGTATTATCCTCTTCCCCCTTTACTCCCAATTACAGAGGAGTACCTGAGTCCCACAGAATTGACATGTTTCCTCAATGTCAGTTAGTAAACATCAAAGAGACTTGAACTGCTGTAGTCATTATATGGGGTCTTAAGGACACACTCTCAACACTTTAAGGTTTAAGGATGGATAGGATTTCCACAGAAGCATAAACAGAAAAATTCAAGACAGAGGAAAGAATATTGGACAAGGACACAAAAACAGGAAGTATGGTACAATTTGGGGAAAATGCCAGTGAGCTGCTAAGCTCAAGTACAGGATGGAGAGAATTAGTAGGCAGATGTTGATGGAATGCTGCAGGAAGATCCATCTTGAATGGTTTCATGGGAACATAGACTGGGTACGTGATCTAAGAAATATTAAGACTAGTGGTTAGACTCGGCAAGGGGTAATGTGGAGCTAAGTTTGATGACCAGAGATATGGAAAGACTCAGGGACAGATGCTACAGAAATTTCAAAGATATGATACCATATTACACAAACTAATATGGTGCTTGGAAAAGAGTGAGATATCTAAGATGATTCTCAGGTTCAGGTCTGAATGACTGGGAGAATAATGAGCCAGGAACAGAAATAGGGAAATCATGAGAAGATGCTAAGTTGGGAGAAGATGCTGGGTGTGATTTGTTGAGTTTGAGTATAAGCAGACCATGCAAGTAGTTGTGTCTAACTTGGAAGCAAAGTGATGATGTGCACCTGTAGTCCCCGCTATTCTGGAGGCTGAGGTGGGAGGATCAATTGAGCCCAGGAGGTCAAGACCGCAGTGAGCCATGATCGCACCACTGCATTCTAGCCTGAGCGAAAGAGTGAGACTCTGTCTCAAAATATGTAATACAATACAATACAGTACAGTATAGTACAGTACAATACAAAACAAATAATGCCTTCAGAATCTGCCCCCAAAAAAATTTCTAGGAGGTAAGCGGGGTAAGCCTAGTGAAAATTCTCAGGCTAACTGACAATGTGTATGTTTTGCTAAATGGACTTTAGTTGGCAAATCAAATTTTTGAGTTAGACATTAACAGTATTGAAATGTGATGTGCACCCACTTTGTCAATTTCATAGACTTACTCTGTTTTTGTTGTTCATTTTGACATTTCCTAAGCTGTCACTCGACCCAGACTGACACATTATCATCTGCATGAACCTAGGCTCTGCCTTATATGTATTTACAACATGCCTAGTGCCTGTAATCAGAAAGAGGGTGCTGCAGTCCATCATGTGGAAAAAGAGCTTGACTCTTAATGAGGAAACATAGATTTTACTCTGACATCAAGGCTGGCCAACAGCATCTGTCATGCCCCTAACACAATCATGCTAATTATAAGCCATCACTTTCATTCTTCTTGGAATTCAGAAGTCAGGAGGGTTGTGGGGGCAAATTCCTAACGGGTTGTGGAATCTATCATTGCTAGGACCTTTTACAATTCAGTTGCTCACTCTTTTTAAAATCTGCCATTCAGCAGTCTTTTTCAGTACCAGTAAGCTATGCTATGCATTCCTATGAATAAAGTGCACAGCAACAGCATCCAAATGCAGTGACAGAACTGTATGACTTCTCCTTGGAATAGCTTTTAAAAACCTGCTTAGGCAGGGACCCTTTATTGCTTGCTGAAAAATTCCAAAAGATTTGGAACTATGTTTTATAAATTACCAAGAACTATATAGAATTCCTTAGACCTTTTTTCTAAAATAAAATGTTGGAAATTGGTTTGTTTGTTTGTTTGTTGTTACTATTATTTTTAGAGATAGGCCAATTAAATTCTCTTCAGATCCCAGGGAATGGTAGAATTGGTCTTTTTGGCACTGATAGTAAGGTAGGTCATGTCTTAGTCCGTTTGGACTGTTACAACAAAATACCATAAACTCTGTAGCATGGTTGGGTGCAGTGGCTCACAGCTTTAATTGCAGCACTTTGGGAGGCTGAAGCGGGTGGATCACCTGAGGTCAGGAGTTCGAGAACAGCCTGGGCAACATGGTGAAATTCCATCTCTACTAAAAATACAAAAATTAGCTGGGCTTGGTGGCGCACGCTTGTAGTCTCAGCTACTGGGGAGTCTGAGGCAGGAGAATTGCTTGAACCCAGGAGGCAGAGCTTGCAGTGAGCAGAGATTGTGCCACTGCACTCTAGCCTGGATGACAGAGGGAGACTCTATCTCAAAAATAAACAAAAAACTGGGTAGCTTATGAACAATAGAAATTTATTTCTCATAGTGTGGAGGCTGGGGAGTCCAAAATCAGCATGCTACAGATTTGGTGTCTGGTGAGGGCCAGGTTTCTGGTTCATTAATGGTGTCTTCTTGCTGTGTCCTCACTTGGAAGAAGGGTCAAGGGAGCTATATGGGGCCTCTTTTATATGTGCATTAATCCCATTCACATGGCTGGAGGTCTAATGACCTAATTACCTCCCAAAGGCCCTACCTCTTAACACTATGGCATTGGTGATTAGGTTTCAACATTTGAATTTTGGGAGGGTGCCAATGTTCAGATCATAGCAGGTCATTTCAGCTTATTTGTACTCTCTAAATTATGCTGCAATGATTGTTGGCTTCTATACATGGGCAACATGGAAACTAAACCAATCATAAGATTTTGGTAGAGGACCTGAGGAGGGATTATTCTGAATGTGATGAAGTTATAGTCTTTTTCCTCAGTTGGATTAGACCGCTTTTTGGATAGAAATTTTATGTTGGGAAAAATAAGTGGTTCAGTGACCTGAGGCAGAAAAAGTCTGTTCACAGGAATGTAAGATAATTACTCCATCAACTCACAGTTGTTTGGAATGTCAGCATCAATAATAGTCCTCAAAACATTGTAACCTTACTCCAGCAACTACGCTAACATAAAGCAGAGAAGTCTGTCCATTAGTATTGGTGACAAGGTCATGGCTGCTTTTAAACTTTACTTGCCAAAATACCTGGAGGGAACTCAGTGTGCATACTCAAGGTTCTGCTGTGGCAAATTGGCTATTGCTACCCCAGGAGACCATAGGAAGACAAACAGTTCGTGTCTGACTGGAGACATTGCAACTTTATTTGTATGAGCTATTTGGGTCAAATATCAGGGGGACATGTTACTACAGAGGGGCAAAGGGTCACAATAATGAAAAGAATCATTACCTTGTATTGGTAATTAGATGTATGACTCTAGAAACTTGCTTTTCCTTGGGTGTTAGTAACATTCCTTTTGGAGATAGATGGCATTTTAAAACGTCTGTCCACAGAAAACTGGAAGTATCTCAAGATAATGATAATGAGGGGAATATATTCATTGTAATCTGGCATACAGAATTTGCTCTGCCATTTAAGAAACTGGACTTCTTTTCAGTATAGAAAGGTTAGATTTATCAACCTTATTTGCAGATATTATTTATGTTTTTCATGTTTTCTCTCTATCCTTAAATATTTTCTGAGATTTAGGCACTGAGCTCTCTGCTAGACATTTTCAAATTTTATTTTTTAAAAAATCAGAAAACCTGTCTTTACGAATGAAATTTTTCACAAAACTCCAATATATGAAACTGGTAAAATGAAACCATTATGGCAGGAATGAGTCTGAGATTTGCCTATTTATCTTTCTTTCTTCTTTCTCCTCTCTGCTAAATTTTCTACACACAAGGCAAGCAGTTCATGAATCAACTGTTGACTACTTCTGAAACCTAAAATGAAATAATATATATGAAAGCTGTTATTAAGTGATTTATACTTACCAAAATATACTTGTCAAAATATTAACTGATTTGTGTTTGTCAAAATAAATATATTCATACATAGCACCTTGGTAAATCACAGATCTAGTTGTATTGTAGGTGCCTGGACTGACATGACAGCTTGATTATATGGCTTGAGATATTTACATCACTCTTACCACAAAAAGTCAATAAACAGAGCTTATTAATCCTTTGAGGAGGAGGAAATGAAGGGGTAAGAAAACGTGTGTGAAGTTCTACAGCATTTGTATACATCCATCTTTGGGAACCAAGCGAGCAAAAAAGAATAAAATGTTGATATCAGCATGAAACTCTCACTAATTCTATACATTTCTTGTCAATATTAGGCCTGTTTCTAAAGTCAATCAGAATGAAGGAAGTGCTTTTGAAAATAGGCAAATGTTGGTTACATTGGCTTCAATTTTAAAACAAAGTTCTACATTCTCTTCAGAATGTGAAAGGGGTTGAAAAGGAGGCATTTCCTGCATATATTTTGAGATGGGACAAGGGTAAGAAAAGGAGTGGAGCTGAATGTTATGTTATCCTATTAACTTTTGTCAGGCCCATCAGGCTTTATATGGTTCAAATTTCTGCTGTATATTTTGATACTTTCTGTTTCCATAGCAGTTACTCAGGAATAGATCCCAATAATGACACTGAAAATGCAGTGAATTTATAAATAGATCCTTCTGCTAAATAGATTCCATTATTTAGAAAATTATACAGAGTTCTGTGGGAGGTTGAACATACAGTAAAATAGTTCATTTGCTTAGAAATAATTATTATAATTGTTATTATAAAATCTAATAGATTATTAGAAATATTACAGTATAACCAAGCAAGCATCAGACAGACTATTCAATATTTGTTTCATATGGTAAAGAAAAACTTAAAATTGATTTTCTATTTGAAAAATATCAGCAGAGGCTAGGCGTAATGGCTCACGCCTGTTATCCCAGAACTTTGGGAGGCTGAGGCAAGAGGATCACCTGAGATCAGAAGTTTGAGACCAGCCTGGCCAACATAGTGAAACCCCATCTCTACTAAAAAAAAATACAAAAATTAGCCAGGCATGGTGGCAGCACCTGTAGTCCCAGCTACTCTGGAGGCTGAGGCAGGAGAATGGCATGAACCCAGGAGGCAGAGGTTGCAGTGAGCCAAGATCGTGCCATTGTACTCCAGCCTTGGAGACAGAGTGAGACTCCATCTCAAAGGAAAAAAAAAAGAAAACTATCAGCAGAAGCGAGTGAGTTGAGTAATTTATAAATCTTATTTTCTATGTAAGTGATTAAGAAATAATTAACTTTGTTCTAGAATTATTAAGGAGACAAATTGCAAAATTTAATGTGAAGCCTTGGCTCACAATATATACTGTCTTTAAACTTAGGATATACTAGACTGGAATAATATTTTCCAACTTAAAATGTAACCATTAAGTTTTTTTCTTTAATGTGTTTGTGTATACATCTCCTTCTTTGTAAAAGGTTTGAGTAGAATTAGAAATAGCTGCAATTTTCAAAACTCTATTTTGAAAGGAAGAAAGTTAACAATAAATAGCAAAAGTAAAAGTTATCTTTCTGGAACCTAGGAATCTCTTTCACCCACTCTCTTCTTCAATATTTACCCCATTGTTTCACATATGGAATATTACAAAATTAAAATATAAAATAATGAATATGTAATTGTTCAAATTATTTTCATTGAGGGTGGTTTGCCCAGTTTCTTAGAAGCAATTAAAAGGAGAGGATAAGGTGATTTTCTTAAAATAATGCTTTCTTTCTGTTGAATTTATGTAACTTTTTTAAGAATGGCAACCTAAGTGTACAAAAGGTGTTTAATTCTCATATTTCATTTTAAACCTTGCTTTAGAGTAAACTTTATGAGTAATAAGATTATATGTGTGGGAAACTGAAACTAAAAGGATTCAAATGGTTTTGACAAACAACAGATATTCAGGGTCTGTGCAAATAAAGCTACAGATAATCACTCCATCTGCTCCATTGTCAGCAAAAACGAGGCCCAGATGTTGCAGTATACCTTGTTCTTTCTCCTGAACTGTGACCATTAACAAATAAGGTTTTCAAAGAGAACTCTGAATTCCTTAGGGTTTAGCCTGAGATCTTGTAAGTGTTTCTTTCCAGCCAAAGTATTTTCTTGTTTTCCTGTCAATTCAATGGGTTGGACCATTCCATCCATTAGAAGAAAGTAGAGGAAATGGCTCAACCTTGCACAGAGTACAGCTGGTTGGAACTCTGACAACGGAACTGTGGCCGAGGGAAAAGAGCAAGAGGCTGGGGGAAGCACGTAATGCTTCTTAAAGCCTTTGATCTGAAATGACAGACTGTCGTCTCCACTCATATTCCATTAGCCCAAGCAAGTTTGTGGCTAACCAGACAATGAGTCTCAGCAATATATCCCCCCTCCCAGAAGGCCTGAACATTCATGTGGCAAAAGAGTAAATTGTTGAGAACAATAATATAGTCTATAATAGCATATAATGTTCATAAATTTAGCATCCCAGGCAAAAAGGACAGAATGCGTATCCCCAGCCACAGCTTTATCTTGGCCTACAATGCTCGTTTATACTTTCTTTCCTATATGTAATGAACCACACTTAGTTTATTTTAACCTGATTTTTACAAACCTGTAAAGAATGCAAGAGATGCAGTGAGCCAGGAAGAAGTGAGAATGCTGCCCTATGTGTTATTTATTCTGGAATCTGTCTAAGTTCTGCTTTATTCCTGGGTATCTTGATATGGAAAATTAATAGGATTGCGTGGCAACTTCCTTATGCACAAGTTTGTTTATCTAATTTAGCTCAGGAGTATGACTCAATTACTAGCAACCTAAACATGCAATAAAAAAGGGAATCTCCATGTTGCTTATGCAAACATCTAGAGTCATATGTCACTTTGTAAGTAGACAAAATGTAGGGCATGTGGGCTGGACATGTTAACATGCCGCTGACTTTATCTGTCATTAATTGTTGTTGTGTGAATTAGCATCCTAATAACACACCCCCACTGTATTCATTCTGTGCCCTGTCTAGCCCCTTAACTTGGAGCAGGTAATGGAGTTTTTAAACATCATTTGATAATTTGCCCTCTTCAGAAAGTAATACTAAGGAAAAGCTATTTAATGTGAGCAGAATTCCTTTTATCTGTTGATTTTAAAATATTATTTATGTTGCCAGAAATTTAAAATGTTCAACATGATTATCGTTTATAAAAGTAAAATATGTTAAATCTTCAAGAGTATCACTGTAGGAGCTAGATGACCAAAAAATAAATAAATAAATAAATAATATTACCATGAAAATGCAGTGCTGGCAAACGGCTCCTGGGATTATAAATATATCAGTAAAACCACCCTTTCTCCTATGATCTTTCAGCATTAGCCATAAAATAGACTGGCCAGTAGCGGTTACTCTCGGCATTATGATCTAAAAGTGGTAGATTAGAGTTTGAAGACATAATGAGTGGTATTTTTAAAAATAGCTGTTACCTTTTTTTTTTTTTTTTTTTTTTTAAATAGCTATTACCGTTGTGAATTTAGGTGCAATACTCAGAATTCAGAATTGATGATACCTTGCTTTGAGCACTGTTTCAGCAGCTTTTATCCTATTCATATGACTGTCAGGCAGATTTCAGAAACTATTTTACTTAGCCTTGTTGATTGTCCCTCATTAAATAAAATCCACAGGTCAAATTGTAAAGTAGTCTTTCAGTTCAGTTTGGCATCATTTTTTCCTGGGTGATATTCTCAGTCTCTGGGGTTTGAATTCCAGACATCCTTGAAAACAAAGCCTTATATGAATGTAGTCAGAACTATCTCTTTAAAAGGCAAAAGCACAACCACATTCAGTTACCCTAAAGTAACTGTAGTCAGATGGCTCTTCAATTTTAGAAAATAAATTACTTCCAAAAAGGAGAAATTAGAAAAGGGAGGAAAAAAATAATTAAGTCTCATGGACATTTGTCTTTGAGAGAGAGAAAATAAATAAAAGTAAGTGATTTTAAATATTGGTTTCATAAAAACAAAACTTAGAAAAGCTTTTTGTCTGAAGCCCAAATGGGTACAAATGAGCTCTGCTTACGAAACATGGGGCAGAAAGACTTCATTAGGATAAAATACTATCACCTTCAGAAGAAATATGTATTACGAAGGGAAGAAATGCAAAAGTTACTAATTCAATATTTATTTATTTATTTATTTACTTATTTTGGCAACAGGGTGAGACTCTGTTGTCCAGGCTGGAGTGCAATGGTATTATCTTGACTCACTGCAGCCTCTGCCTTCTGGGTTCAAGTGATTCTTGTACTTTAACCTCCTCAGTAGCTGGGACTACGGGTGTACGACACCATACTTGACTAATTTTTGTATTTTCAGTACAGATGGGGCCTCGCCATATTGCCCAGGCAGGTCTCAAACTCCTGAGCTCAAGCAATCCATCCACCTTGGCCTCCCAAAGTGGTAGGATTACAGGCATGAGCCACCATGCCCAGCCTAATTCAATATTTATTTTTTAAAAAATCAAGTTTGTCATGAGAGAATTGTCAGAGAGTAGAGAGTAGGAGTCTTCTAACTGCTGGTATCTTGATGCATTCAGAGCTCAAGGATGTGTGGTGTGATTAACACCATTTTGTGCATACTGTAGCAGAAAAATGGCCCTTTGATGGCTGGGCAAGGGAACAGTATGATAGATGGCTTATCAAAATATTGCTAAAATTCCTTAGGCAGTTTGATATAGACGTTACTATAGCTGAACACTGTCAGAGAAAGGACATAGCTATAACAAAGTACCAAGTGAAAAACATTTTTGAATAGACTGTCCTTAAGACTTCTTACCTATGAAGACTCCTAATCTCTTCTTATGGCATAATTACTGGAAAGGCCTGGAGGCCACACCTTGAAAAGAAAAGCACTTATCAGTTATGATTTTTGTTTTCGTCACAGTTTTCTCCACTCAGCTAGCTTGCAGAGGAAACCAAAATGCAGTTGGTTGCTTCTCTTTACTAACACTCAGTTCCTAAGTGCTTAGCTTTAGAAGTTTTTTCTGCCTGTTTACTTCCACTTCTTGTGTGACATAAAATATTTTTAGGGCTTTATTTTCCTTCTGTTCAAAATTGTTCTAGTTTTTGGAAAGAAAATTAAGACACTATTTACTCTATGTTTGCTGATGTGGAACCAGTAAGTTTGTTCACCCACCCGAGTGATTCATTCTAAGCAAATTCTCCCATTAGGCATTTGTTGAAAATCTGCAAAAGTTGCTTTTATTTACTGCTTCAACATATCCCTTCCCAGTATAAGGATCTTCTTTGAGGATGAACATCTCCTTGGACTGCATAGGTTTTCATTGTACAGAGAAGGCTTGACCTTAAAAATTGAAGTTGCATTAAAATTTCTTCTTTTTTAGACAGAGGCATTCTGTTGCCCAGACTGGAGTGTAGTGGTGCAGTCATAGGTCACTGTACCCTCAGACTCCTGGGATCAAGTGATTCTCCCACCTCAGCCTCCTAAAGCACTGACATTACAGATGTGAGCCACCTGCCTGGCTGAAACTTTTCTTGAAACACACATACACACACACACACACACACACACGAACATTCACACACACTTTTTTCTTTATTTATAAAGATCTCAACCAACTTTTTAAACCATGCAATAAAGGAATATCTTTGGCATTGGCAATGTATATTTGTTGACCACTGGAGTCATTTGGGCAACAACAAACACCCAATTGCTCATTTTAAAATCTTGCTCTCCATTTTGGGTTCTTAGGTAGATGGAATAGAGTTTCCAGACTTGAGGGTTTGAATTCAGCAACCCAGGATCAACATTTTCTAGGTGTGAGACTTTAGTAAATAATATACTCATGAGATTCATGTTCTGTTTTTAATCTATAAGTTGCAGAAAAGAGTATCACTATCATATGCTTTTTTAAAGGACTAAATAAGATATATTTAAAAATTCGTTATCCTTATACCTGGCATAGAGTAAACAAATGGTAAATGGTATATTTATAATTATTATTTTTTATGTTGATCTCTATTTAGTAAACATGTATTAAGCTTCACCTTAAGGATAATCTAGCAAAGGATTATTTCAGTTTTCCCTTAAACCAGCTTAGAAGTTTACATAGGGAGGTTAAAGTCAACAGGAATTTTTATGTAATAAGGAAATTCAAATATTTCAGTATCTGTGATAAGAGTTGTGTTACAATTTGCAAAGGAGTAAAACAAAACATTGATTAAATTTGGATTGCTAAATGTTAAACAGTCTTTATACAATAAAAGTACGATTCAGAAAAAGCCTTATTATAACCTGCAGAATGTATTAGCACTCTTTGAAGACTTATCTTTTATTTATTTTCTAAAACTGCTATTGTGAGTTAACTAATAACATAAGTATGAACTAGTTGGTAGAAGAAATGTGATTTTATTGAATAGTATTCTGCAAGAATTAAATATCAATAGGTTAGCAATATCTCCTCATTAAGTTAAAGTATCTAGATTGTATGTATGTTCTGTGTATATATTATATATAAACGTTTAGATGGTATACATGAATGGCATAATTACTATAAGCTTACAGGGAAATATGCAGAGCTGCTGTTATTTTTAGAAAGTAAATAATGAAATTTATTTTTTACTCTAAAACTTTCATCTGTTCAGTGATTTAGATTCATTTCAGCTCTAATGATTTGGAGAGTAAGGCATAGGCATAACCTTAATTTATTGGTGATGAAAAAAATCTACTTATTGGCAAGACAGGAAAAAATCACAAGTCTTATATGGAATTGTATGATTCTTCAGAGTTGCAATGGTGTTAACAATTGTGACAAGTTACACTTTCTGGGCACTCTTCAATTTTAGCAATTAAAATAGCAAAGAATTATTATTCATAACAGTATTCATGACATAGCAAATGGTTATATTCCTTATAGAGGCAGCACTTTCAAGTAGTCTTTAGTTTTTTTCAAATTTGTCCTTTCAATATCTCAAAATATTTTGCGTTGCAATTACATTTCCAAGTATATATTTCGTTGGGATGAAAATAGTTGTGATAGTAGTAGTAGCTACCATTTGTTGAATTCTTGCCACATGTCTCATATTTTATGTGGAGTATTTAATCTTAGGCCTTAGGACAACTGTAAAAGGCAGGTATTGTAGAAGACAATGTTTTCTGAGAGATTGAAATGACAAATTAGAAGAAAAGTTACAGACTACTTAGAAGTGCTATCTGTATAAGGAATATGACAATTTGCTATGTTAATACAGTTATGAATAATAATTATTTGTTATTATAATTGCTAAAATTGAAGAGTGTCTCAGAAAGTATAATTTATTTGTCACAATTGGAACTCTGCAGAATCACCCAATTCCATACAAGACTTGTGATTTTTTTCCCCCCAACTTACCAAAAAGAATTATTATCATAATAAAGATGCTGACATTTCGAAGTTTAAGAAACCTCCTAAAGTTCTCACAAGTAGTGGTGACAATACGGCTAAGGGGTTAGGAATGCCCACATCCTCCTATGCTGCATCCTACCTGTGGTTTAGGTTTGAGATAGGGACCCCTACTTTCTTTCCCTTAAGAGCAGATCTGTGTCGTTGGCTATAACTGCTTTCTAGTCAGCCACGTGACACATGGACTTAACGGACGCTTTCTAATAAGAGAGATAGTATATCTTGACTCAACTTACCTGGCCAGCACTGGAGAAAGGAAGGTTAAAAGAGATTTGGACAAGTGTCCTTGTCACCTTACTTCCCCTCCCTAGAAAACTTGGTCTAATACCTTGTAATCCGGTGGTGCAAACTCACAACTTTTCTTCCCTTCTGTGAGTGTGTATATATGTGAGTTGATTGTGTGTATAAGGTATGAATATGTATGTGAAGTCTGTGTGTGATTTGTGTATATGTGAATGTCATGTACATGAGTTTTTTTGTGACTGTAGTGTGTGTGAGGTGTCTATATGTGGGGTGTGTGTGTCTGTGAGGTGATTGTGTATGAGGTATGTATATCTGTGTCTGGTATATAGAAAGCATGTGAAGTGTGTGTGGTGTGTGCACATGCTGTATATGTATATGCATGAATTGAGCATGTGACTTGATTATTGTATGTGTAGGAGGAGAGGGGGAAGTAAAAAGGAAAGGCGAGGGTAGAGACTGGACAAATGAACATAGCCGGGCACTATTCCTTTAACTCTTAGAACAGATATAACTTGAAGTGATATAGACTTGAACTTTGGAGTATGAAGTTCCAGCCAGCTGTGTAACTAGTATTTGGAAGCTGCTTACCTGCTTAAATCTTAATTTTATCAATTCTATTAGAGAAGTTTTTAACTTAAATGCTCTAAGGTGGGGGTGTCCAAGGGAGAAAATACAGTCATGGGTTCTTAGTTTCTGTTTCTGGTTGGCCCAGAAAAGGTCCTTCCTCATCCCTCTTTTCCACTTATCAACAGAGACAGAAGCTAAAAACCATGGCTTCAGACTGCTAAAGCGTAAAACAAAACAAAACAGAACAACCTCATCAACAACAACAACAACAAAATAAAGCAGGTTGGAAATGACTGCTCTCAGGGTTAAGTGAATGTGTTCAGGTTGGAGTTACTGATAAGTTGTAAACAATTACATAGATGTAAAATATTGCATATTTTTATTAGTGGCATTATTTTTCCAACATTACATTTTATATTGAAGTTCCAGAACAACAAAACACACTAAGGGTACTGCAGTGAGGAAATTATCATTAAGTGCTTCTACCTTCAAGGAATTAAGTTAATTTTTATTGGCAATATATGGAACATTGTATCAAGAAGAAAGACTGTCTAACGAATCTCTTTTGCACATCAAGCTCTTACAGTGTTAATTCATTAAACAACGAAGACATTTTTAACTAGGAGCTTTGATCTAAGATGTGTGGCAGCAAACTGAACCAATACAGACAGAATTTGGCATTAATTTTTTTTTTCAGAGAATTATTTTTTTGATGTATGGCAATGGTTAAAAAAAACATAGAATGTTGCAGTTCCTCAAATTGTTAAACACAGAGTTATATGATCCAGCAATTCTACTTCTAGGTATATACCCAAAAGAATTGAAAGTATGAAGACAAATGTTCACAGCAACATTATTCATAATAGCCAAAAAGTGGAAATAATCCAAATAGCCATCAACTGATGAATAAACAAATGTGGTATATTCATACAATGGCATATTATTCAACAATAAAAAAGAATTCAGTATCAATGCATGCTATTACATGTATAAACCTTAAAAAATTATGCTAAGTGAAAGAAGCCAGAATTACATAATTTCATGATTCCACTAAGTGAAATGTCCACTATAGACAAATCTATAGTAGATTAATGATTGCCTAGGGTTGGAGGGGATCTAGGGGATTGAAGGTTGATGGCCAAAGGGTTTGGCGGGTGTAGTGAAAATATTCTAAATTGTGTTAATAGAGGCACAACTCTGTGAATGCACTAATGTTGAATTGTACATTTTAAATAGGCAGATTGTGTGGTATTTGAATTGTATCTCTATAAAGGTGTTAAAACTAAATATAGAACAATTTTCCTAAGTAGTGACCCCTCCTCATTTATTGGACCAATAGTTTGGGAGGAACCAGTCATGACCTTCCTGATACAAATCAACACCTACAGATAGGGTGGGAGGCAATTGTGCTAACAAAGTACTTCAAACCACAAAGTCTGTCAGTAAGGGATGCTTTTGTCAAGGATGAATGACCGGGGGCAGGTAATAGGTGAGCAACTCTCAACTCTTTTGTATATGGTAATATAGTCTGGAACCAGTAAGCACTGAAAAATGCTAGGTGATAAGAGTCATTGTTCTTTTATTCTTCCCTCTCCCCTTCTCCCCTCCCCTGTTCTCCCCCCTTCCCATTTTATTTATTTATTTATTTGAGACTTGGTCTGGCTCTGTTGCCCAAGCTGAGTGTGGTAGCAGTATCTCAGCTCACTGCAACCTCTGCCTCTTGGGCTTAAGCCATTCTCCCACCTCAGCCTCCGGAGTAGCTGGGAATACAAGTGTATGGCACCATGCCTGGCTAGTTTTTATAATTTTTGTAGAGACGGGGTTCTGCCATGTTGTACTGGCTGGTCTTGAACTCCTGGGCTTAAGGGATCCACAGGCCTCACCCTCCCAAAGTGCTAGGATTTTAGGTGCAAGCCACCACACCTGGCTCCCCTCCCTTTCCCCCACCCTTCTCCTCTCCCCTTCTCTCTCTTCCCTTCTTCTTCTTTCCCCCTTTTCCTCTTCTTTCTTCCCTCCTCTCTCTCCCTTTCTACTCTTTTCTCCTTACTCCCTCATAAATAGATATTGTAATGAATTCATTTAGAATTATAGTTAAACATACATTTGCAGTAACTGTTCTAATTTCATAATTTTGAGGTATTTTTTGAGAATAAACTGGGCAAGTGCAGAATTGGGACAAATCCTATGTGCAATAATTGCTAATAGGACGTGTTTTGAAGTATGAATTCTCCCCTTCTTTCTTGTTTGACTTGTCACTGAATCTCCAGTCCTACAGAGTGCCATGTCCTGCTTATGGTTTATTTACACCACACCCCACTTCTACTTATAAACAGCACTTTCACCACGGTGGATTCAAATGATCTCTTAGAAATTTAATTATATTACAGTCTCACATAAAATTACTGCCCTTAAAAACATTTGTTTGCTGGGCAGGGAGTGGCGAAACCCCATCTCTACTAAAAATACAAAAATTAGCTGGGCATGGTGGCGGGCCCCTGTAGTCCTAGCTACTGGGGAGGCTAAGGCAGGAGAATTGCTTTAACCTGGGAGGTGGAGCTTGCAGTGAGCAGAGATTGTGCCACTGCACTCAAGCCTTGGCAACAGAGTGAAACTCTGTCTCAAAAAAAAAAAAAAAAAAAAAAAAAAAAAAAAAATTTTTGCTAATATTATTTGAAGAATAGTCAGTTCAATATGCATCTGTGTAGACCTAACCAATAGTTGTATTTTACAAGTTTCAGTTTTGAAATGTTGGATAATATATTTCAGTTTAAAAGATTAGTATTTCTGTGAAGTGTCTTTTTTTGGATGGAAATGTTTCTGGAATGTGACACTTAAATTCTAATTACTATTATTGAATATCAATGGATTTGTTTTGCATTACCAAACAGTTGGATAGGTTCAGTTTATGTGCTGTGCAATACTAAGATATTTACTTGGCATGGAGAGAATCACTGGCTTACTAAATAAAAGAATTCAGCATTTTGTTTGTCAATCCTATGTTAATTGCATTTATATTTCTGACAGTTTCCTTGATGGAATTAAAAAAAAAATGCAATAAGATCTGAACTGAGTGTTGAAATGAGTGTTTCCTGAGTTCCAATTAGTGAAAGTATTGAGATTTGAAGAATGGTTGAGGAGACAAGGTTTTATAATTGCTCTTCTGGGAAAAAGAATGAGTAAACAATGAAGTCTTGAGATCTCTCAAACAAATATGCAATCATAAGGAAATTTTAAAAGCCACAGTGAAATGCACACCTCTTAATTATGTTACCATTGATATCTTTAGGTGTGAAAGTTTTATATATTTTGCAGGGGCAAATTCTCTTAGTGTACTCCACATGCTTATTATTACACATCCTGGCACACAACACAAACATATCGGGCAAGCGAAGAATCTAGGATGTTATGTGTGAATGCTTATGTGGCATTCTATCAAAGGAGATAGATGTGCATAAGGGGAAATATGGAGAAGTGAAAATGTGTCTAAGGTTCATTTTTTCGGTAGCTTAATTTTAATAGTAAGCTCTTGTAGGGAATGAATGGCCACAGGCAGAGACTAACTAATGGTATACTTTCAGTGTTCTCAGTGAGTGCTTCACAGATTAGGTTTCCAAGAGAAGCAGACTGCCTCTGAGAAAGAAGAGATGGGGTAGCAAGAGGCATATTTGAGACTGTTCTTGGGACCAACACCTATGGAGGAGAGGGAAGAAGGCACAATCATGGGACCAGGTAGAAGAAGTTGGTCTGCAATGCAGTCTTGAGGAAGGCCTCAGCAGAGCCAATAGAGAGTTGTGAAGCTGGCATGCCCTTGAGAGTTGTCCCAAATTTGGGTGAGCGTGTTAGGCCTTTATATCCTTGGTCACTTGATAGTAGATGCTGGAACAAAATGGTGCTCTTTAACTAAGGCAATTTGCAAAGAGGGCTGACAGCTGACAGCACTTGTGTAATCTAGGAAAATGAGTCTTTCATTCTTGAAGGGGAATCTTCACATCATCCACTACAAATGGTGCTGTATTTTGGAACCAGCAGACACTGAGAAATGCCGTGTGGATAGATTCCTTCCTTCCTTTTATACTGTCCTTGATTCTTTCTTTCTGTCCCCTGATCTAGTGCTTCTCCAAAAATACTTTTAAGAATTAGGCCGTTAGTTATTATAAGGAAGGAAGGGAAATAATCATTTCCATAAAACTCAGCAATTTTTTAATGTCAAGATATGGATTATTATTACACTCAACAATGATAATTATTAATATTTTCCATGGAAAAGTTTCATGTATCAAATGACCCAAGTACTCCATGTGACTTTCCCTGTCTGTGTAAGACTAGCATTCTGTCAGCCAAATAGAATGTTGGAAGGAAAGTCAGATAAAATTATTTTTTCACTCGGTATTAAAGAAAAGAAAAAGTAAAGAACATTTATTGAGCATGTGCTAAATATGACATAAAAGATCTTTGTTTTCTGTATTAAAGGTTGAGAAAAAAATGAAACAGTCCATTGGTTTGAAAAGTTCTGCTCTCATTTAGCAATTATTTTTATAAAATAAAAGTCTATTAATGAATGTATACAAATAGCACTTTATAAAAACTACAATATATTCATTTGGGCTAGGCTGTTGTTCGGTTGCCTCGTTAGTCACATTTTTTTTCTTCTTCATTTAGCTATTGCACAGCTTCTGAGGCAACCACAAAAACATCAAATTGTGGAGAAGCAAGTGTATAGATATATGAAATCAACATTTCAAATTGGTGACAGAATGACCTTGTTTATGAAGTAGTGGTCTTTTATCAAGCTGCTACAATAAAATCAACCATAACATTAAACATGGTACACATTACTAATCAGAAATCTTAGGTATTTAAAGTTATGTTTACTTATTTTTTTTTTAATAAGACTTGGAAGTGTCACTTAAATCACACTTAAGAATGGATATTGGTTAAAGGCTGCTGAGTCTTTTAAGATTCCTGTGAAGTTTTTCAGATTGTTCCTCAGTCAATTCAGGATACTTATGATTGCTGGCTATACAGCAGAGTGCAGAGTTAGCCCTTGCAGATACACGAAGATAACTCAAAGCACTAATTTCTGCATCTTCAGCCTCCTCATTTCATTAACTATTAAAATTAATTCCCTGTAGAGATAATTTGCATCAATCAACAGAATAGAAGAATTAAAAGAGCTTCTGAGGCTTTTCTGTGACTAAAAGAGCAATTCTTTTATTGACTACCATAAACGTTAGATTTACTAAAAGGAAAAGGTGTTTTAAATTGAACCACTCCTCTAATTTATTCATCTTAGTTCTGAAAACATGTGGGTAAAAATTAATCATGTTACTGAATCTAATTTAAAAAGTGGGAGGGAAAGTACTGAATATTTTCCCTCTTTGAAATTACATGTTGTTTGCAATATTAGCCTGCCTGTATTTTTCATGTAAACCTTTTGTACATTGAAAACAAATTCAAAACAAAGAACGTTTGTTTTCAGGCTTAGACCTTAAGAACTGATACTCTTTTCTTTTACTTGTACACAAAAGTCTAAGCAGTTCTGAAGAAAGTGACATTGGGGCATTGCTAAAAAAAAAAAAAAAAAAAAAAAAAAAAAAAGAAAAAAGTTCACAAACTATCAACATTTTAACAATCTAATAGTCGATTGTTGTTTCCCAAATTGGTGATTTTAAATGATTATTTTATGTGAGAATAGAACTATGTTTTTTTCTTCATTCATGCAACAAACATTTCCTGATGGATACCAAGCACAGGTGACATGTAGGCATGCCATCCTAGATCAGTGTTACATAATGCCCAAGCTTCAGTGAAGGCCTCATTTTTGTTATTACAAACTGCCTCTCTGGTACCTCATGAAGTTACTATTCTTGTTTTGGGAATAGGTCTATCCATCCTTGGCTTTTGGTTTCCTATCTTGATTCTACAATCTCCCCTTTGGCCATTACCATCTCTAATCATTGAAAAATCCTGCCTCCCAAGGTAATCGGTCTAGCTTTTCTAATCTTCTAGCTTCCCATTACTCATTTCAGTTCCTTCTTCTGGCTCCCTATTGCTTTCCTAACCAATTTCAATTACTTATCCTTATCTTGAAGGCCATTCACCACTCTGCCCTGCTGACGTCTTTTTCTTATCACCTGAGATTCCTCCTCCAGCTCACACTTCTGCATGCAAGCACGTTCCCAAAGTATGAAAATGCTTTGGATTTATATCATGCTGTTGCCTTGAAGAGCTTTCTTCTCTTCCTCATATCTTCTCAAGAGAAGAAAGTAATTTGGCTGTGGTTCAAAATTCACCAAGGCAGTAAAATCTTGTGTTTTGTACATAATTTCCTTTCTAACGACCTCTCTGTTTCTTCACCTCACATTTGGCATTCACTTACAACTATTTAAGGGCCTTCCTTAGGCAGCTGCCTTGTTTCCAGGTTGTGTCCTATGTAGTCGCAAGTGGCTATTCTTAATAAATCGTAGAATCATAGAATTTAAGTACTGACAGGGATTTCCTATATATAAGAATCCAACTTCCCACTCAGTGTAGAAATCCATCTCAGAACATTCTTGATGCCTAAAATTGCCTTTTTGGGAGAGAACATCAACTTGTAAGACAAGTTCTTTCCTTGTTGCCTAGGACTCGTTTTTAGAAAAATATTCTTTGTAATGCATTGTTTCCCTGCCACTTCCTCCCTTTGGTATGAGGCATATTGCTAGAAAGATACAAAATAATTCTAATAATCTCTCTTAGCCTCGATAATACAAGTGAATACAGCAATAATTTCCTCCATTAAACCTTTTTTTTAAGGTTAGATACCTAACTTACTTCAAGGATTCTTCTTGTGGAAGCATTTTTGAGAATTTTCTTGTCTTTCTGCACCTCTGATTTGATAACTTGACCAGCAGACTTCACAAGAAGCTTGCTGTCAGTGTTAGTCCAAATACAGCCTATCATTAGTGATTTTAGTCATTAATATTCAAGAGAGTTTGCATAACCTTTAAATTAATAATTAGTCATCCTCTTTATGCTTTAATGACTGCAAAAGCTCACATTCATAGTATGTTGGTTACTGAGGTATCCATAGGCTCAAAAACTCAAAATAGTTGTGTAATGAAAATGCTAACCGTATTTAAGAGTGTGACTTGGAAAAAGGCCTTGTTTTTCAATCTCATATTTTGAAGAACTATCGAGATGTCACTGAACAGTATTTTTAGAATTTTTGAATTGTTCACACATGAGTACTTGGGGAATTGTTCAGTGAATATATCTCCTGAGCACTTTGTTCCTTGAAATTATCAAATCCTTGGAATTTCTTTTTCTCTCTCTCGTGATGTGTGGGTGGGACTGGGACATTACCAACACAATTAGAACTTCATTTCTTTTTCTTCTTAGTGAAATTTATTTTCTAAACGGTTTCTGTGTTTTACTCTATTAGAAGTTCTGGAATCCTCCAGGAGTCTAAGTAGATGTAGCAGAGCTCTTATGGAAACTCTACATATACACATAATCACACAGAGAATTTGTATGTAATTTTAGAGTTACATGTACCACTGGAATCACATTCATGTTTCCATTACAGTGTAGTGATTCTGGGTTAGGAATCACTGATTTAGTTCTACCTCATTTTACATATACCTTTTTCTGCAAAGATATATAAAAATAAAATCATATGAATAAGTTATATGTTTAATAGTTCCATTCAGTCATCTCATAAGACAAAATTACTTTCTAAGTTAATTTTAATTCAGATCTTTATAGAATATTGGGGTTTTAAATGTGAACACATATATATAATTTTATGATACAACCTTTTTCTTCTGAATATTTAAGTGTTTTCACAATTGGATATATCAGAAACATTTGTTCTCTGTAAACCTTCAGCTTCCAACCTTCTTCAGTCTTATCTGCAGTTATCTCCTGCACATGTAAATGATGTATAAGATACAGTTTAAGATGAATTTTAGTTATTTAAAGTGTGTCATAACCTGAACATTTTACAGATATATTTAAACAGGTATGGGTATATTTGAAATCACTATTTAAAAAAAAACTTTGAAAAATCCCTAATTTCAAAAATATATTTAAAATGTATATATATATGAATAATATATAAAGATAGGAAATATTATCATGAATTATACAGACCTCAGTGTATCTAAAGTTACAATTTTAAAATAATAATCTTATCCTTATTATCTGAAGATTTCATTGATGATATGTTTCATTTTTACATTTGACTTTAGTTTACCAATATTAACATATAAAATTGTACACCAGCTCTGTGGTCTCTCCTTTGTAACATGATTTGTATAATTTGATGAACTTGATAAAAGCTTCCATTTGAATATGCCAGATTATGTGCATTTTGTAGTAAGGATTATGGAGCTAAGCAAGTATGAAAGACTTGTGAAATATGTTGTCTACAATTTTTTTTTTTTTTTTTTGAGATAGAGTCTCACTCTGTCACCCAGGCTGGAGTGCAGTGGCGCTGCAACCTCCACCTCCCGGGTGCAAGCGATTCTCCTGCCTCAGCCTCTTGAGTAGCTGGTACTAAAGGCTCGTGCCACCATGTGCGGCTGATTTTTTGTATTTTTAGTAGAGACAGGGTTTCACTGTGTTAGCCAGGATGGTCTTGATCTACTGACTTCGTGATCCGCCTGCCTTAGCCTCCCAAAGTGCTGGAAGTACAGGTGTGAGCTACCATGCCCAGCCTGTTGTCTACATATTTTATCACTTTTGGTAAGAAATGCACAAAGCCTATCATGATGTCATTGCTGGTTTATATATTTGTGAATTTTAAGCCAAACAAGCGTTCAAAACATTTGCCATAAATTGAGGACCTAAAATCAGATTTTGTATGTAAAGATATTTAAAAATATATTTCTGGAGAACTATGCATATACAACCAACACTTACAAGGCAAATTAAATTTAAAATGTTGTATAAGGAATATAATATTTTAAATTTTTAGTGTAATCAAGAAAAAGATACAGTATTATTTTATCAATTCATTAATTTATTGGTCATAGGATTTGACCTATTTATATTTCTGGGTATCCAACAGAATCAGTCCCTTAAAATGCTGAATATCACAATTTGCAGTTTGGCTAATAGATGTATATCCATTTTATTACTTAGTCATAATATATCAAGGATGTTACCTCTTCATATCCCAAGGAAAATGTGGTAGTTGACAAGGAGTGGGTCCAGGCTTTATACCACCTGAGGTGTCATACAACTCGAGGAGTCCCTTTTAAGAGAAATGGATACATCATTGGAATATGTATTGAATGTGGAGATTGAGTATTTATTTAGGATATAAAAATAAATCACACCAGATTATAAAATTAATAAAGCTGACAAATTCTGCAAGGATAACAAAATTTATAAAATTAACTTCATTTCTAGAAAATTAATTGCTTGATACATTTCTACTTTTTTTTTTTGGCTCTAGTTTTGGCTGTTTATTCTCTGATTGCCTCTTCATTTTACATGATCGTGTTTTCTGTGTTGAGAATAACAAGATAATGCAATGTTTTCTTTAGTATGATTGATTATAATCTGTCATTTTATTACTGATAGTTTAGAAAAGTTACATCAAGTTTCTCAATTTTTTTGGGTGATTTCATATACATTCTTAGGACTGTGACCAAACTTGGAAAATGTCTCTCTCAAATGTCTTTCATTTGTGAACTGTAAGATTTGGAAGAATTTTCAAAGAGTAGTTCCCGGCTTTATATGTTTTGAACGTTGTGTCTCCTTCACTCCAGACAGACTTGTGGTGCCTGAAGCTCTCGGCACATTGATTTTGGAGTGATCTCTAGGCTTGCACTTTCATGTTGCCAGCACCGCGGTAATCAGGTGTGTTCCTGGAAGCTACACCCAGGCAGCCAGCAAGAACCTAAGGGCACGTGGAAGAGACTGAGAACCACAAGAATGTAATCACACCAAACTGAAACTAAATGTATCTTTAACTCAACTTCTAATTAGCCGGATCCGAAAGTGGCCCACAGTCACCCCAGTGCTACCTAACCCAAGGGAAAAGTGTGATAAAGGCAAAATCAGTATGTAGACATTGATCTTAAACTTCTGCAGTTAAAATGTCTCACTCATGCAAAATTGCAAAAGCAAAGGAGCATGCCAACCGACCCCTCGAGCCTTTTCCAGTGTCTTAGGAAGGAGCTCATGTAGGTGAGGGGCCCTGAAGCTTCACCCTTCTTAGCCTCAAGGACAGAAACGTTTCTAGACCACAGGAAATCTGTTTGCCTAAGGAAACAAAGAAGCTGTCCTTACAGTTAAACAGAAATAGTTTTATTTTTTTTTCCTAGAGTTCAGCACCATTTCTCAAGGCGTATTTCTTAGAAGTTCATTTTATGAAGTCTTCTCCACACGGTCTTTTTGATAGTCAATAATTCACATATTACACTACTTCTTTAAATCCCTCCAGTCATTGAATAGCATAATCTTCCCAGGGGGCAAATAGATGGGCTCCAGTAGGCTTTAAATGTTCATTTGTTTTCCTATTTTTTGACTTGCGTAGGAAGAAGTAATCCCTTTCATGTGAAATATTCCCCTTGATTTATTTTAAAGAACCAAATGGCATTGTCTGATAATGGGATGAAAGCCCAGTTCACTGAACAGAATGTGCTATTTGTAATCTGGATTATCCTTTAGGTTTTTTGGCATAGTCCTCAAGAAGCTGAGGATCTGTCATTTTATTGATTAAAGTACACATAAACATACACACGTGCTTACATAAGAAATAAAAACGTTGTAAGCTCAAATAGGCAGGATATTTCACCTGAAAGCCTGAAATAAATGTGATGAGAACCTATGAACTAAGTTCCAGTGTAAACAAGTGGGTTAAATTCTCGTTATAGAAACTTCCAGTGAGCAATGCAGCATGACTGTGGGACCATAATTCAGGAACAATCTGCAGAGTAAAATATAGAGGCACTAATTTTGTTATATTTGCAGCCCACATACTGTAATACCAGATTTGCTCCTGTTGTTCTGGCCAAAGATGAGTCAGGTACCTCTGATATAGCCATTCCTAAAAGACAACAATGGATTCAGAATGTGAGACAGAGAAATCCTAGAAGTCTGACCTTCAGATCGGTTTAACTGTAGATCAATAATACATTACTTAGACCAATGCAGTACCAAAACATCTCTTCAGCTGGCTGCCAAGGTACTGTTTTATCTTAAATAAGCTGGTTGAGAGCAGTCATGATAGATAAATTTTTCCCACTGACAATTTGCTGATTCAGAGAACATGCAACATCCAGCCACGAAATAGATAAAGCTCAGGCCTGCCCTATAGAATATGGTCACCTGGCTTTCCTGTTCTACAAATGTCCTACTGGAAGAATAGCCCTTAAGCCCTTAATGTTCATCTAAACCAAGGCTTGTTCTAAATTCTCTAGACTCTATCTCATGCATTGTTACATCTCTCTTGGCATACTTCTCTTCTTGAAGTGCATAACATTTATATACCTTCTACAAATGTTGAGTATTATTGATATGGAGGGAGGGGGCAGACCCAGGTCTATGGCCTTATGTATTATTAGTGAATTACAGTTTCTTAGAGTAACAGGCCATGATTAAAGTCACATGTTAGGAAAACTTTAATCCAGTAGGGAAAACTTCCAATTTTTTCAAAGTAATTTACTACATTTGGATACAGATTATATAGGTGTTTTTGGTGGCATCCTTACTTGCTTTCTTCTCAACCTGAAGAGATGTAAATGTAAATCGATGCTAACTGTGCTATGCTTACACAAAGGGCTAATTTGAGTAATATCCTAGCCCATCAGTTCATTTTCATGATACATATTTTTTTCTTTACAAAATTGTTTTTAAAACTCCACTGGGAAAAAAAAAATAACCTACATGTAAAGTACACAATTTAGTAAGTTTTGATATAGGTATACACATCTGTGAGAAAATTACCAAAACCAAGATAATACACATATATATATCACCCCGAAAAATTTCCTTTTCTGTCTTTGTCATTCCTTCCTCCAGCTTTTTCCCAGAAATCTCACCTTCCTCAGGCTGATCAACACTCAGCTGAAGACTCAAGAGGGGGCCTGTGCAGATGTCCCTGAGTCCTCTCTCTGGCCACTCTCTCCTCTCTATTCAGCAAATTGTAGCTACCTTGACCTCCCTGAATTCCCAGCTCCATCTCCTCAACTTAGGGAGATTTTGGGGTCAGGCAGGGATCCCCCCTCCTTATGTTGGGACCTGGAAACTCTCCGGTATGTACACTGGGGCAATCACAGGCGTCATCTCATTGCATTCCTTTTCTGTAATCACCATGCTTTGCTAACTGTTGCCTAAGGTCTGAAAATTGTTGTTTCATTCATTTTGTCCAGTTTTTGCCATTCTTTCATGAACAAGCATAAACCTGGCTCCTTTGGGCAAGAGGCAGAAGTCTTCCTAGTGACTGTGTTTACTTTATTATTATTGTCAGCATTTGGAAAAAAAAATGTAGAGATTGACTATTTTATACTGTTTAAGTAATTTTTTGTTATATTGATTTTACCTAAACAGGAGGTTATTAGAAGTATTTTGTTATACCACTTATGACAAATAATTGTACAAAAATTAGAAAAATCAGATGAACAAATTTTTTTACAAGACTTCTTGTGGTTATAGAATGACTCTAACACTTTGTAGTATATTTTTTAGGATTTTGTTCTTAGCACATGTATTAGTTTGTTTTCATGCTACTGATAAAGATGTACCTGAGACTGGGAATAAAAAGAGGTTTAATTGGACTTACAGTTCCACATGCCTGGGGAGGCCTCAAAATCATGATGGGAGGCGAAAGGCACTTCTTACATGGTGGCAGCAAGAGAAAATGAGGAAGATGCAAAAGCAGAAACCCCTGATAAAACCATCAGATCCTGTGAGACTTATTCACGAGAACAGTATAGGGGAAACTGCCCCCATGATTCAAATTATCTCCCACCAGGTGTCCCCCACAACACATGGGAATTATGAGAGTGTAATTCAAAATGAGATTTGGGTGGGGACGCAGAGCCAAACCATATCAGTGCATATGTTTAGAGGGACATAGAAAACTATATAAATTTAATAAGAATATATACGTATTGTTATTAAATGAAAACATTTGAAATTATAAAAGTAGTAAATATTTTTTAGTAAAATTAAATATATATGTAGTAAAAAGTGACAGTGTTTTACCCTCATTCCCAGAGAGAACTTTACTTAAATTTTATATAGTTTTTTCCAGAATTCTTCCTACACCTGAAAAACACACTGGATTATTTTTGTATACAAAAGAAAAAAAATCATTCTATATGTATCTCCTTTTCTTTCACTCATTTTATTTCCACTGAATTCAGACAGATAAACTTTATCATTTAAATGGCCTCTGGTGATTCCTTTATATGAATGAACCATTAGATAGTTAACCAGTTTACTAATGACAGACATTTACATTGCTCCCAAGTTGTTGCCATTGTTCATTTATTTCTTTAGTATTAACTTCTAGACAAGTTGCTACATCAAAAATAATGTACATTTAATATTGCAATAGTTATAAGGAAATCTGTACTTTTTTCAGCAATATATTAGTGTCTACTTTCAAAAAGCTTTAAACTCTTAGCATCATATTGTCTTCTAATATTTACACTCTTAGCATCATACTATCTTCTAAATCTTTGCCAAAAATTAATGTAAATGAATATGCTGTTTTAATTGTTATTTATTTGATTATTAGTAAGATTTAGATTTAGATTTCAATCTTTTTATTAGCCATTTTAGGAGGATGAGCATTCTCTGCCTATGGACTTTGCCTGGTTTTATATTGATATATTCATCATTTTCTTATTTCCTCATTTGTAACATCATTTTAAAGTGCTTTTATTTCTGGACAATGTTTTTACATTTTTTGAGACTCCTGTTGTGGTTTTTATTAAAACAAAGTTAGATTTATAGAAAAGTTGGAAAGAATTTGATGTTTTAACAATATTCGGTCTCCCTTTCCAGAATGTGTGTCAGAGAAGGGAAAAGGAGGGATTCTGAAGGAACACACGGGAAGTCGGCAGTGTGGGAGTGATGGATATGTTCATTCCCTTGCTTGTGGTGATGGTCTCACTGGTGTGAGACTCACAAGTATATATTTGCAGTACTTGTCAAGTTGTACACTTTAAATATATCCAGTTTATTTTATCTCAGTTACATCTCAATGAAACTTTTTTAAAAAGTAGCACCAAACATGCAATAAATAGCTTTTAGCCAAAAGTAAAAACTGAGTTTGATCAGAATATTTTTGTGCTTTTTTGGTTAGATTTCTTCTGTCACAGTTATAATGGCTTTCTAAAATAAATTAGGAAGCCAAAGAAAGTCACTTTAACCTTCAAGAGTAACTGAACCTATAAAAAAGTGCTTTCAGGTCAGACTCAGCCTTAAAAACCTGAAAAATAAATGTGACTTCTGAGTTAGCAGTATATGGGAAACATTTTCTATAAATCTCTGAGAATGAAGGTGAGTGGAGACTACACAAGAGGCAAATGAAGAGATACAGAATTGCCTTACATCTGAACCATAGAGTTAAAGAATGATAATGGTGTTATGATAAATTTTTAGAGAACACTGTTGAGAAAGAGGCATACTCAAAAATGGTTTTTTGGCTGTTTGTGTGTGTGTATGTGTGTGTGCAAGAGGTGACAATTCAATGAGGTTCCAAAAAGTAGTGTGAGCTTGAATCACACACATATTTACCAGGCAGGATTTGTGCAGTTGAGAAAGATGACTGAAGAATGTAGTGGAAGGACATGCTACTGGAAAAAGTTGCCAAGTGACAGACACAGGGCTGTGAGTCAGCCAGGCTGTGTCTCCACAGCGGGAACTGCCTCAGAGCACTGTGCTCTAACTCAGCCATTGTAGCACACAGGCACTTGTATAAATTCCCATGAAATGACTTGAAACCTACTTTGCCATAAGAATGAGATACATTTTGAATTCAAAACTTAAGGTATCTTGATTAGAATAATGAGGAGGAAGAGAAAGAAAAGGTAATAAAATATTATTGATTGATTGATTGATTTAATGTGGCTAGCTGGAGGGTGAGGGGAAGAACTCTGGCCCCAGAGTGTGAAAGCCAGGGCTCAAGTTTCAATTTGAGCATCTACCAGCTGTGAACAACAGAAAAAAATTATTTAGCTTTTCAGAACTTCGGTTTCCTTAGATCTGCAAATTAGCAATAAAAACTAATGTGCCTTCCAAGGTTATGGTAAAAATCAAATGTCGCATGCCTGTGTAAATCTTTTTCAAAAAACAATAGACACTGCAAATATTGGGCATTCTTATGATGATGTTTATTCTTCACTGGGAGCATTGATGGATTGATTGTTACTTTTCAATAACTTTTTTGTTCCATATTCACTCCAGTTTTAAATTTGCAAATTTTAAATCAGTATTGTTTATAATAAGACTAAAGCTCTTCTTTAAGGTTGAGGCATTAATGTTAAAAAAAAAAAAAAAAAGAAGAAGAAGAGAGAGAGAGAGAGCGCTGTTACATCAAATGCAGTGACTTTGGACAACAATCAAAGAAATTTCCTGTGTAATCCCCATCCCACCACATACACACACACACACACACACACACACACACACACACACACATATAATACACACGATACACACTATATTTAAAATTGGCAGAGGTGATATTATGAACTCCTGTAAAACCAGATTGATTTGTGTTTGTCAGGAACGTGTGGGTCTGTGTCCTGGGATGCTATATATTTCCACTGTGTACTGCCCATTGACCATTTCTACCAGGATACCTTGAAGGCACCTCAGACTCAGCAAGTTCAATTTGAAACTCATTATGTACTCCCCAGTTGTTCACGCTAGAAGCCTTCAGGCCACCTGTGACTTTTCTCTCTCCTTGTGTCTCTCCTCAGCTTCCCATTGATCAGTCTCTGTACCCTGTTGATTCTGCCTTGTGAATATTTTTTCTGCTCTACCTCATCTGCACTTCTGTTACCACTGCCTGAGTTTCAGTTATGGGCTTCTCAGTCTTTAGCCTTTTCTCTCCCTCAACACAGCCATCACCACCAGCAAGAACTATCTTTGTAAAGCACCAATTATCTTTCCAAAGCCGAAGACTTTCTCTTGTAGGAATTTAACTTTAAGACATAGTCAGATAAATTAACCAAAATATATGTGAAGAAGCTGTTCCTCACAGTATCGTTTATAATAATTAAAAAAGGAAAAAACCCTTAATATCTCAAAAATGGATCAGTAATATCAAGAGACTATACACAGTAGTCATTGAATTGGTATCATAGATGTATAATAATTTGGAAAATGATAACATAAAAATTATTAAATAATGTGCATAGAAAAATTTGTGGAAAATGTTTTATGCTATAAAAATATTTCTAGGTAATAGAATTTAGTAAGAGTTCTTCTCGTCCTACCTCCTACAAAACTAAAGCAAAATAAAACTAAAATAGAACAAACATTCTGCTATGTAGCCCATTACAAAAGATAGTGCTTCTGGCAAGAAATTGTTACTGACCAAAATCCTGTAACTCAGTACCTGTGAAATGCCATATAACAAATTTACTCATGTCCTCAAAGTTATGAGAACTGGGGACTTCAGGACATCTCATATCTGCCTCATTTTTTCAAGAAAATTTGTTGTAGAATCTTTTATATAAAATACTGTACACTGTCCTTAATCCACTATGTCACGTTCCCTCTATTTACAAATGTGCGTTGTCCTTAGATATCTTTAAAAACAAACAAACAAACAAACAAACAAAAATGTGTTCATACATATCTTTGTAGGCTAAAGAAAAATGATACTATAAGGGTTGGGAGGTAGAGGGTGGGGGCACTGAGGAAGTCCTGCTGCCCTCAGGTTAAGCTCCGTATCTCTCTCAGTTAAGGTCGCTGATAGGAGTTACTTGTTCCCAAACATGTATGTTGGCTCTTTACTGTCTTTTAAGTAGCATTTATGATGAATTCCTTTTTTTTTTAATGGTGGTATTATAGTATCTGATGTTAGGCCTAGACTTGCTCAGTCAGCAAGTCACCTTTTCTTTTTCCCCTCTTTTGATAGACTTGAGAGACCAAGGCAGCACACACACACACACACACACACACACACACACACACTCCTCCAACTAGCTTTGCAATTTGTATATATTTCGATTCTGGTGGACTATTCATCATTTTTATAGAAATGCTTTTATGAAATTCTGTCTCATGGAGTGGGTTAGGAGTTTCTTTGTTTTTTGCTTTATGATAACCCATTGCCTCAGTAAATACCTTAATTATTACCAGAAAAAAAAAAATAAACCCAACTGATTAGACCTAATCCCTTCTCAAATCACTTTACTTTGTCATTTCCTATCCATCCTCTCTACACACTCAGATCTCTTTTTTTTTTATTGTGAAATATATTTGGCATGAGTAACAACATTAGGTAATATGAATCATTTTATTTGGTTAAATGTCTACACACAAAGATTAGTGGAGGATTTGGAAAATATAGCTAAATAATACTGGAACTTTCAATATTTCCCTAGCTACTTGCCATATTCAAAAGATGGGTCTTTGGGCCGGGCGCGGTGGCTCAAGCCTGTAATCCCAGCACTTTGGGAGGCCGAGACGGGCGGATCACGAGGTCAGGAGATCGAGACCATCCTGGCGAACACGGTGAAACCCCGTCTGTACTAAAAAATACAAAAAACTAGCCGGGCGAGGTGGCGGGCGCCTGTAGTCCCAGCTACTCGGGAGGCTGAGGCAGGAGAATGGCGGGAACCCGGGAGGCGGAGCTTGCAGTGAGCTGAGATCTGGCCACTGCACTCCAGCCTGGGCGACAGAGCGAGACTCCATCTCAAAAAAAAAAAAAAAAAAAAAAAAAAGATGGGTCTTTGAAGTGAAGAGCAGAATAATACCTTATTATAGTCCATAGTAAATAATATTTATGACTTTCAATAGAAGTATTGATTTTTTGGTTATAGATAGCATATATCACACAAACTTTATTCTTTTTTTTTCCTTCATGATATAAATGTATTTATTTTTATTATGCTTGAAGTTCTGGGATACATGTGCTGAATGTGCAGGTTTGTTACATAGGTGTACATGTGCCATAGTGGTTTGCTGCACCCATCAACTCATCATTTACATTAGGTATTTCTCCGAATGTTATCCCTTCCTTTGCCCCCCACCACCCTACAGGCCCTGGTGCCTGATGTTCCTCTCCCTGTGCCCTGTGTTCTGATTGTTCAGCTCCCACTTATGAATGAGAACATGCAGTGTTTGGTTTTTGGTTCCTGTGTTAGTTTGCTGAGAATGATGGTTTCAGGCTTCATCTAAGTCCCTGCAAATGACATGAACTCTTTTTTTTTATGTCTGCAAAGTATTCCATGGTGTATATGTACCACATTTTCTTTATCCAGTCTATCATTGATGGGCATTTGTGTTGGTTCCAAGTCTTTACTATTGTGAATAATGCTGCAGTAAATATACATGTGCATGTGTATCTATAAGAGAATGATTTATAATCCTTTGGGTATATACCCAGTAATGGGATTTCTGGGCAAATGGTATTTCTACTTCTAGATCCTTGAGAAATCGCCACACTGTCTTCCACAATGGTTGAACTAATTTACACTCCTACCAACAGTATAAAAGTGTTACTGTTTCTCCACATCCTCTCCAGCATCTATTGTTTCCTGACTTTTTAATGATCGCCATTCTAACTGGTGTGAGATGGTATCTCATTGTAGTTTTGATTTGCATTTCTCTAATGACCAGTGATAATGAGCTTTTTTTCATATGTTTGTTGACTGCATAAATGTCTTCTTTTGATAACTGTCTGTTCATATCCTTTGCCACTTTTTGATGGGGTTGTTTCTTGTAAATTTGTTTTAAGTTCCTTGTAGATTCTGGATATTAGCCCTTTGTCAGATGGAGACTGCAAAACTTTTCTCTCATTCTGTAGCCTGTTCACTGTGATGATAGTTTCTTTTGCTGTTCAGAAGCTCTTTAGTTTAGTTAGATCCCATTTGTCAATTTTGGCTTTTGTTGCCATTGCTTTTGGTGTTTTAGTCATGAACTCTTTGCCCATGCCTATGTCCTGAATGGTATTGCCTAGGTTTTCTTCTAGGGTTTTTATGGTTTTAGGTCTTATGTTTAAGTCTTTAATCCATCTTGAGTTAATTTTTGTATAAGGTGTAAGGGAGTGGTCCAGTTTCAGTTTTCTGCATATGGCTAGCCAGTTTTCCCAACACCATTTATTAAATAGGGAATCCATTCCCCATTGCTTGTTTTTGTCAGATTTGTTAAAGGTCAGATGGTTGTAAATGTGTGGTGTTCTTTCTGAGACCTCTGTTCTGTTCCATTGGTCTATATAACTCTTTTGGTACCAGTAACATCCTGTTTTGGTTACTATAGCCTTATAGTATAGTTTGAAGTCAGGTAGCTTGATGCTTCCAGCTTTGTTTATTGTTTGTTTGTTTTTTTCTTTTGCTTAGGATTGCCTTGGCAATATGGGCTCTCTTTTGGTTCCATATGAAATTTAAAGTAGTTTTTTCTAATTCTGTGAAGAAACAATGGTAGCTTGATGGGAAGCATTGAATCTGTAAATTACTTTGGACATTGTGGTCATTTTCACGATATTGATTCTTCCTATCCATGCACATGGAATGTTTTTCCATTTGTTTGTGTCTTTTCTTATTTCCTTGGGCATTGGTTTGTAGTTCTACTTGAAGAGGTCCTTCACATCCCTTGTAAGTTGTATTCCTAGGTATTTTATTCTCTTTGTAGCAATTGTGAATGGGAGTTTGCTTATGATTTGGCTCTCTATTATTTGTGTATAGGAATGATTGTGATTTTTGCACATTGATTTTGTATCCTGAGCCTTTGCTGAAGTTGCTTATCAGCTTAAGGAGATTTTGGGCTGAGACGATGGGGTTTTCTAAATATACAATCATGTAATCTGCAAACAGAGATAATTTAACATCCTCTCTTCCTATTTGAATACATTTTATTTCTTTCTCTTGCCTGATTGCTCTGGCCAGAACTTCCAATACTATGTTGAATAGGAGTGGTGAAAGAGGGCATCCTTGTCTTGTGCCAGTTTTCAAAGGGAATGCTTCCAGCTTTTGCCCATTCGGTATGTTATTGGCTGTGGATTTGTCATAAATAGCTCTTATTATTTCAAGACATGTTGCATCAATACCTAGTTTGTTGAGTGTTTTTAGCATGAAGCGGTGTTGAATTTTATCAAAGGCCTTTTCTGCATCTATTGAGTTAGTCATGTGGTTTTTGTCATTGGTTTCATTTATGTGATGGGTTATGTTTATTGATTTGCATATATAGAACCAGCCTTGCATCCCAGGGATGAAACCCACTTGATCATGATAGATAAGCTTTTTAATGTGCCGCTGGATTCAGTTTGCCAGTATTTTATTGAGGATTTTCGCATTGGTGTTCATCAGGGATATTGGCCTGAAATTTTCTTTTTTTTTTTTTTTTTTTTTTTTGAGACGGAGTCTCGCTCTGTCGCCCAGGCTGGAGTGCAGTGGCCGGATCTCAGCTCACTGCAAGCTCCGCCTCCCGGGTTTACGCCATTCTCCTGCCTCAGCCTCCCAAGTAGCTGGGACTACAGGCGCCCGCCACCGCACCCAGCTAGTTTTTTGTATTTTTTAGTAGAGACGGGGTTTCATCGTGTTAGCCAGGGTGGTCTCGATCTCCTGACCTCGTGATCCGCCCGTCTCGGCCTCCCAAAGTGCTGGGATTACAGGCTTGAGCCACCGCACCCGGCTGAAAGTTTCTTTTTTTGTTGTGTGTCTGCCATATTTTGGTATCAGGATGATGCTGGCCTCATAAAATGAATTAGGGAGGAGTCCCTCTTTTTCTGTTGTTTGGAATAGTTTCAGAAGGAATGGTACCAGCTCCTCTTTGTACCTCTAGTAGAATTTGGCTGTGAATTGGTCTGGTCCTGGGCTTTTTTTGGTTGGTAAGCTATTCATTACTGCCTCAATTTCAGAACTTGTTATTGATCTATTCAGGGATTCCACTTCTTTCTGGTTTAGTCTTGGGAGGTTGTAGGTGGCCAGGAATTTATCCATTTCTTCTAGATTTTCTGGTTTATTTGTGTAGAGATGTTTATAGTATTCCCTGATAGTAGTTTGTATTTCTGTGGGATCAGTGGTGATATCCCCTTTATCATTTTTTATTTATTGTGTCTATTTGATTCTTCTCTCTTTTCTTCTTTATTGATCTGGCTAGTGGTCTGTTTTGTTAATCGTTTCAAAAAACCAGCTCCTGGATTCATTGATTTTTTTGAAGGGTTTTTCGTGTCTCTATCTCCTTCAATTCTGCTCTGATCTTAGTTGTTTCTTGTCTTCTGCTAGCTTTTAAATTTATTTGCTCTTGCTTCTCTAGTTCTTTTAATTGTGATGTTAGGGTGTCGATTTTAGATCTTTCTCACTCTCCTGTGGGCATTTAGTACTATAAATTTCCCTCTAAACACTGCTTTAGCTCTGTCCCAGAGATTCTGGTACATAGTGTCTTTGTTCTTATTAGTTTCAAATAACTTATTTATTTCTGCCTTCATTTTGTTATTCACCCAGTAGTCATTCAGGAGCAGGTTTTTCGTTTTCCATGTAGTTGTGCTGTTTTGCATGAGTTTCTTAATCCTGAGTTCTAATTTGATTGCACTGTGGTCTGAGAGACTATTTGTTATGATTTCTGTTTTTTTTTTGCATTTGCTGAGGAGTGTTTTATTTCCAATTATGTGGTCAATTTTAGAATAAGTGTGATGCTGTGATGAGAAGAATGTATATTCTGTTGATTTGTGGTGGAGAGTTCTGTAGATGTCTATTAGGTCCACTTGGTCCAGAGCTTAGTTCAACTTCTGAATATCCTTGTTACTTTTCTGTCTCGTTCATCTGTCTAATATTGACAGTGAGGTGTTAAAGTCTCCCACTAGTATTGTGTGGAAGTGTAAGTCTCTTTGTAGGTCTCTAGGAACTTGCATTATGAATCTGGGTGCTCTTGTATTGGGTGGATATATATTTAAGGTAGTTAGCTCTTCTTGATGCATTGATCCCTTTACCATTATGTAATGCCCTTCTTTGTCTTTTTTTATCTCTTTTGGTTTGAAGTCTTTTTTATCAGAGACTAGGGTTGCAATACCTGCCTTTTTTTTTTTTTTTCTTTCTATTTGCTTGGTAAATCTTCCTCCATCCCTTTATTTTTGAGCTTATGTGTGTCTTTGCACGTGAGATGAGTCTACTGAATACAGCACACTGATGGGTCGTGACTCTATCCAATTTGCCAGCCTGTGCCATTTAATTGGGGCTTTTAGCTCATTTACATTTATGGTTAATATTGTTATGTGTGAATTTGACCCTGTCATGATGATGCTAGCTGTTGATTTTGCCCATTAGTTGATGCAGTTTCTTCATAGTGTCAGTGGTCTTTACAATTTGGCATGTTTTTGCAGTGACTGAGACCAGTTTTTCCTTTCTATATTTAGTGCTTCCTTCAAGAGCTCTTGTAAGGCAGGCCTGGTGGTGACAAAATCCGTCAGGATTTGCTTGTCCATAAGGATTTTATTTCTCCGTCACTTATGAAGCTTAGTTTGGTGGATATGAAATTCTGGGTTGAAAATCCTTCTCTTTAAGAATGTTGAATATTGGCCCCCACTCTCTTCTGGCTTGTAGGGTTTCTGCAGAGAGATCTACTGTTAGTCTGATGGGCTTCCCTTTGTGGGTAACTCGACCTTTCTCTCTGGCTGCCCTTAACATTTTTTCCTTCATTTCAACCTTGGTGAATCTCACGATATGGGTCTTGGGGTTGCTCTTCTCAAGGAATATCTTTGTGGTGTTCTCTGTATTTTCTGAATTTGAATGTTGGCTTGTCTTGTTAGGTTGGGGAAGTTCTCCTGGAAAATATCCTGAAAAGTTTTCCAACTTAGTTCCATTCTTCCCATCTCTTTTGGGTACACCAGTCACACATAGGTTTGGCTTTTTACATAGTTCCATATTTCTTGGAGGCTTTGTTCATTCCTTTTCATTCGTTTTTATCTAATTTTGTCTTCATGCTTTATTTCATGAAGTTGATCTTGAGTCTCTGATATCCTTTCTTCCACTTGATCAGTTTGGCTATTGATAATATGGTAAGTTTCATGAGGTTCTCGTGCTGTGGTTTTTTCAACTCCATCAGGTTGTTTATGTTCTTCTCTAAACTGGTTATTCTAGTTAGCAATTCTGCTAACCTTTTATCAAGGTTCTTACCTTGCTTGCATTAGGTTAGAACATACTTATTTAGCTTTGAGGAGTTTGTTATTACCCACCTTCTGAAGCCTATTTCTGTGAATTGATCTAACTCATTTTCTGTCCAGTTTTGTTCCCTTTCTGGTGAGGAGTTGTGATCCTTCAGAGGAGAAGAGGCATTTTGTTTTTTGGAATTTTCATCCTTTTTCCACTGGTTTTCCTCATCTTCATGGATTTATTTTCCTTTGGTCTTTGCTGTTGGTGACCTTTGGATGGAATTTTTGCGTGGTCATCTTTTTTGTTGATGTTGATGCTATTGCTTTTTGTTTATTAGTTTTCCTTCTAACAGTCAGGCCTCTCTTCTGCAGGTTTGCTGGAATTTGCTGGGGGTCCACTCCACACCCTGTTTGCCTGGGTATCACTAGCAGAGGTTGCACAACAGCAAATATTGCTGCCTGCTCCTTTCTCTGGAAGCTTCGTCCCAGAGGGGCACTCACCAGATGCCAGTCAGAGCTCTCCTGTATGAGGTGTCTGTTGACCCCTGCTGGGAAGTATCTCCCCATTGGGAGGCACAGGCATCAGGGCCCCACTTGAGGAGGGAGTCTGTTCCTTAGCAGAGCTCAAGGGCTGTGCTGGGAGATCTGCTGCTCTCTTCAGAGCTGGCAGGCAGGAACATTTAAGTCTACCGAAGCTGTGCCCAGAGCCACCCCTCCCCTGAGGTGCTCTGTCCCAAGGAGATGAGAGTTTTATCTGTAAGCCCCTGACTGGGGCTGCTACCTTTCTTTCAGAGATACCCTGCCCAGACAGGAAGAATCTAGAGAGGCAGTCTGGCTATAGCAACTTTGTGGAGCTGCAGTGGGCTCTGCCCAGTTTGAACTCCCTGGCAGCTTTATTTACACTGTGAGGGAAAAACCACCTACTCAAACCTCAGTGATGGCATACACTCCACCCCACACCAAGATAGAGCATCCCAGGTCAACTTCAGGCTGCTGTACTGGCAGCAAGAATTTCAAGCCAGTGGATCTTAGCTTGCCGGGCTCTGTTGGTGTGGGATTCACTGAGCAAGACCCCTTGGCTCCCTGGCTTCAGCCCCATTCCAGGGGATTGAATGGCTCTGTCTCACGGTGTTCCCGGTGCCATTGGGTTACAAAAAAAAAACTCCTGCAGCTAGCGTGGTGTCTGCCTAAACAGCCACCCGGTTTTGTGCTTGAAACCCAGGGCCCTTGTGGTATAGGCACCCAAGAGAATCTCCTGGTCTGTGGGTAGTGAAGACCATGGGAAAAGTGCAGTATCTGGGCTGAGTAGCACCATTCCTCATGACACAATCCCTTACAGGCTTCCCTTGGGTAAAGGAGGGAGTTCCCCAACCCCTTGTGCTTCTCAGGTGAGGCGACACCCCACCCTGCTTCTGCTTGCCCTCTGTGGACTACACCCACTGTCTAACCAGTTCCAGTGAGATGAACTGGGCACCTCAGTTAGAAATGCAGAAATCACCTGCCTTCTGTGTTGATCTCACTGGGAGCTGCAGGCCGGAGCTGTTTCTATTTGGTCATCTTTATTCTTTTCTTATAATTGAAAAATAATGATCTTAAATTTTTTTCTCCACAAGCAGAAGCAAATAAATTATCTCAGTAATATAGTTGTAATAATAGTTGCTCTTTTTTATCATTGGCAGGGGTGTAAGGGATAAGAGAAGAAATAGTTAAGAACACAGGTGGGTTCAAATCTATTCTCTGGCACTTAATAGCTGGGGAACTTTGGGCAACTCACTGAAACCATTTAAGCACTAGTTGCCTCTTCTGGAAGATGGCAGTTGTAATAATACATAATTGATAGTGTCATTATGAGATAAAATGAGGTAATGCAAATAAAGTTATTGGCCATGTGCTTGGTACACAATAAGTACTCAAAAGCTACTTCAAAGTCATTTTTTATTCTAGGAGCCATTCCTTACAGATGGAAAAATTGTGCCTTTTGCTTACATTTTATTTTGCAGTTCACAAGATGTCTTCAAGAGTATGACCTCATTTTGTCCCTATCACAAACATGAGAAATAGAAATTGTTAGCTACATTTTCTAGGGAAAAAAGCTGAGTGTCAGGAAAATTAAGTGACTCAGTCAAGGGTCTACACCTCATCATTAGCAGGATCAAGACCAATCAAAGTACCTCTTGATAAGATCATACCTGAAGCTAACAGACATGTACAGGCCTCCTACAACATAGGTAGCCATGTTTAGCGTAGGCAACAGTTGGACTTCTATGTCTTCATTTCTGGCACTGGATACTGCTTCTATTATAGAAGTTGTGACCTTGTCACTCATCAAGCAGATGGCATTGCTTGATTAGAGTCAGGCCATATTTAGAACATTTCTATAAAGCCATTCTCATTTGGGCAAACATTTTTGCCAATTGAAGTGTTTCTTTTCACTAATTGAGCAAACAAATCATAGGCTATCCACTCATAAGGGCTTTCCACCACCCATATTTTCAGGAAGGCAGGTGTTGAGCTTATATTTTCAGAATGTATTTTCGGCTTCCTATACTCTTAAGAGAAATTGAAGCCTCTTTGATGAAGGTGAGGGTCTATAAACATGCCTGTATTCATTATAAGGGGATTTTGTCTGTCCTCATAGAAAACTGACTTTAAGAAATAGATGTGCTGAAGCAAGATAATATGAGTGTCAGGCTGGACATGTAAAATAGAAGGGAAGGCAGTGGGGAAAAGGCTGAGAGAAGAGTACTGTAGACTTTACATCACAATGCTTAAATTAATCTAAAATGTAAGCTATAAAATAGACTAAAATTATATATAGACATGTGTGTATGTGTGCATATGCATATATGTGTATGTATCTCCATACTTGAAAGGCTAACGGTCACAGTAGATTCAAATCAAATATGGAGTTAGTTTTGAAGAAAAAGCCAAATAAGACATCTTTGCTAGACTTTAAAATTTTATTTTAACTGAAACTACAGTATATACATAACGATATAGACTAATCTATTTACTTGTAAAATTAATTGTTTCATTGTCATTGAATCAGATGTGAGTGTATTTAGATAAGTCAAGGTAATCAAAGAGTATAATAAGAAACATTGAGACCTAGGGATCAGGCTAACTCAGACTTCTGTCTGGACTCTGCCACATCAGAGAAATATTTCCTCAGGCAAATTATTTTCATAGTTTTGAACTTGAAATTCTAATCTGATAAATGGAGACACCAATGCCTAACACATAAGGGAGCTGTGAGGATTAAATGACATGCACAATTTGCACGGCTTCCTCAAGTTGCTACTTATATTAGTTGGCTAGGGCTGCCATAGAAAATATCACAAGCCGAGTGCCTTAAGCGACAGAAATTTATTATCTCACCGTTCTAGAGGCTAGGAGTCTGAGATCAAGGTGTTGGCAGGGTTGGTTCTTTCTGAGGGCTGTGAGGAAGAATCTGTTTCAGGTTCTTTTCTTAGCTTGTAGATGGCCTTCTGTCTGTGTTTTCCCTTCGTCTTCTCTCTGTGCATGTCTCTGTGTCCAAATTTCCTTTTTATTACAAGGACACCAGTCACATTGAAGTAGGGCACATCTTACTCCTATATGACCTTATCTTAACTATCTTATCTTATCTTAACTATCTTATCTTATCTTAACATCTGCAAAAACCCTATTTTCAAATAAAGTCCCATTCTAGGGTACTGAGAGGTTAGGAATTCAACATGAATTTTGATGGAGGACACAATACAACCCATAACAACACTCAGAGGTCACTTTCTTAGACAGATCATGCTGCACCACTGATGTAGTTTGACTGTGTCCCCACCAAAATATCATCCTGAATTGTAGTTCCCATAATCCCTACGTGTAGTGGGAGGGACCAAGTGGGAGGTAGTTGAATCATGGAGGCAGTTACACTCATGCTGTTCTTGTGATAGTGAGTGAGTTCTCATGAGATCTGATAGATTTTTAAGGGGCTTTCCCCCTTTTGTTTGGCACTTCTCTTTGCTGCTGCCATGTGAAGAAGGACGTGTTTGCTTCCCCTTCCACCATGGTTGTAAGTTTCCTGAGGCTTCCCCAGCCATGCTGAACTGTGAGTCAATTAAACCTCTTTCCATTATAAATTACCCAGTCTCAGGTATGTCTTTATTAGTGGCATGAGAATGGACTAAAACAACTACCTTTTCTAAGAACAGTCTTACCCTTTCCTGGCACACTCAGTCCCTTGCCCTATATAATATGCCAAAGTAAATCATAGAATTATTTATTTTCATATTCTTTTTCTGTCCCCCACACTAGGCTGAAAAGTCCATGGTGCCAGGGCCCTACTTGTCTTGTAGGTTGTTTTGTTCTGGGTTTGCAGAACAGTGCCTGGTACAAAATAGATACTTTTTCAATATTTGTGGGAAAAAAAGGATAAACTTCTGGCTTGAGGTTAGGGCCCAATAAATAATAGGTGGTATAAGTATCTTTAAAAAAAGAATCTCATTCTCTATCCAAATTGGTATTCATTAGCCATATGTGAAAGAAACTAAATTTTCAATTTTATTTTAATAAATCTAAATTTAAATATCCATTAGTGGCTATTGTATTGGACAGCACAGATATAGAACATTTCTGCTATTGCAGGAAGTTCTATGGGACATTTCTAGACATAGAAGCATAGATGAGGATATAATATTATAATTCAGTTTAGAGCCGGTGCTGCCTGCTGAATTCCACAACACTGCCCTGCATTGCTGCTCTCTCATGACACTGGACAGCTCCCACTTGATTTGTTCTTCTTTATGGTACAGGTGTATTGGGTGTATTGCAAGCATTTTTTTCTTCCATTATTAAGTTAAAAATACCCCTTGAAGTTTTGAAAAGCTGTAAAGGGGTTGTCTTGAGAGTCCCATTAACATATTTATAGTGAATTCTGTGGCAGCAATTTTTTATTTTAATTGTTGTTCTCTTTGCTATTCAGATAAGTAAGCAGTAGACATGGATAATTAATGTACGGATTCTGTTTTACACAACTTTAAGAATGACTCTTCGAGAAACATGTCTTTAAGAACAATGAACTGAGATATTCGTTACTTGAGGATAAAATATGGATACAGGTGCAAGGAGTCAGCAGGTGTCATGTGTGGGATCATTTCTTCCCTCAACCCTGGAAAGTACATAGATTTTCACCATCCTTGTTCAGCCTCTGCCTTAGGGATAAGCAGTGCTGGGGTGATTTTATGCTCAGAAAGTAACCAAAGGCTAGCAAACATCTCTCATGGTTGGCAGTAAAAACCATTGCTAGGAATAACAATCTATATTTTATAAAAACTATTTTGGCTTCATATAAAAATCTGATGATTCAAGGCAATAGTGCATACTCCAATGTGTTACTGAATCCTGAACCACACCCCTAAAGGATGCATTCCTTGATATCACCGGCTGAACAAAAGGCTTTGGGGTGGGGCGAAGGGATAATACATAATGCAGTTAGAAAGTGATAGAAAGCATATTGCTTATATAAAATTCAGTGCTAGATAAGAATAAAATATGAAATACATGTGGCAATGAACTTAGAATATGCCCCAGTTTTGGAAAAAGAATAATAAGATAAAACCCTAGAATTTGGAAACTTTTTGTTTGTTTGTTTGTTTTTTGAAACAGAGTCTCGCTCTGTCGCCAAGGCTGGAGTGCAGTGGCACGATCTCTGCTCACTGCAAGCTCTGCCTCCTGGGTTCACGCCATTCTCCTGCCTCAGCCTCCCGAGTAGCTGGGTCTACAGGCGCCCAACACCACGCCTGGCTAATTTTTTTGTATTTTTTAGTAGAGACGGGGTTTCACCGTGTTAGCCAGGATGGTCTCGATTTCCTGACCTCATGGTCCACCCGCCTCGGCCTCCCAAAGTGCTGGGATTACAGGCGTAAGCCACTGCTCCCGGCCAGAATTTGGAACATTTTAAAATAACCTCTTATTACTATCATTTTAATCTTTCAACAGTGACAAAATATCAGTGCCACCTGCTTTGTGACTTTTCTGAAAAGAATACATGGTCCCAGGGTATTCTCTGTTGGAATACCATTCACACCTTCAAACTTATCACCATCCAGTTAAATTTGAGGAATGGCAATTGATAACCTTAAGTGAGTCAAGGCACATTTACTTGAAGAACTAAAAATGCTACTGGAACAGGAAGGGCTGGACTCTAAGTTGGTACTTAACTGAATTCTCATTGCCTGAATGTGGTTGTAGAGCAGACTATTCACTAGGGACTGAATAGGGGAAGTATGAATAAATGTGTACAAAATCCAAACCTTCCTGATAGGTCTTTTGGGCTATTTTGAAAAACAAGACAAACAACAGAAGTATTATAATTTGAGGATTATAGAGCAAACAAAGTAGGAGCATATTTATCAGGCATAATTCTTAAGATAGAAATTAAAGATCTTATTTATGTTTGAGGCATAGGAAGCAATAGAAGCATATATATTTGCAGGGTCTAGACATGCTTCTATCATCAATGCATTTTAGTATTTTAGCTCACTGTTCATTAACGTTATTACCTTAATTTATTTAATCAAAATATTGACTCTGTTCTCATACTGCAAATAACTTGTGACATGATTTGGATGTTAATATGATTTTTTACGACTGAAAGTTGAACTAATGCTCATCCTTTCACTATTAAAATATTAATGTTTTCTATTTTAGTTTAGCATTTAAAAAACAAATTTGTACAGATGGGATCTCACTATTATAAAAAAGCTATTTTCTTTCAATTTTTGTAAACTGCAAACTTGCAGTTAGCTTAACTAAAATTACATAATAGAATTTCCAAATTAAGAAATTAAGTCACCTATTTGTTCTGTAAAGCAGTCACCCTTGAATAAAGAAATCCATGGTTCAATATATTTTTTAACAATTCAATAGTATTTTCAGCTTTATTGGGATATAACTGACAAATTGAAATTGCATATATTTTCAGTGAACAATTTGATGTTTTGATATACACATAAACATGAAATGCCCATCATCATGGTTCCATATAACCATTTTGTTTAAAGCATCTAATTCTCTCATTGACTTTTGTTTAAATGTTTGATGTATAGAAACCTCATTTCATTAAATACTTCAGAGACCAACTATTATTTTATGGAATCCAACAAACTTTACGTTAATACATTAACAGGCCCTAAAAAGGACACCAGACATTGGTTTGTAATGCCATAAAGAATTCATGAATAATATAGTCATCTACTTATTTTTTAAAGAGAATGTTCTTTTAATAAAGCATGTGTTTTCCAATGTACACTTGAACAAACTTTTATTTTAAAGGAAAATGGACAGATTTATGTTTCAGAGCTTTGAGATACCCTTTTCTTATTTAAGATACGAAGGATGCAGTGCAGCAATAAATTATCCAGATGTTTTGGCTGTAGTCTTTTTTTATTGTTGAGTGACAAATTTCCATACACTTAGCAACTTAAAACAATATCCTTTTTTGTTGTTGTTGTTGCAATTCTTTAGGTCAGAAATTCAGGATAACAGGGCTGGTTTATCTGCTCAGAGTCTCAAGCTCAAGGCTGAAATTAAGGTGTTAACCAGCTGTGATCTTATCTGGAATCAAGGTCATCTCTCAAGCTCATTACTGCCACTGTTGGAAGAATTCAGTTTCTTGCAATTATAGGATAGAAATCCCTGTTCTTTTGCTAACTGTTGGCTATAGCCCCCTGTAACCTCCCAGAAGCCACTCTTGGATTCTTGCCCCATTGGTCATCTTCATCTCAGCAATGGAGGACCTCCCCTCTCACACTTCATCTCTCTGACTTCCTCTTTTGCTTCTAGCTAAAGAAAACACTCTGCTTTTATAGGTTTTATAGGACTCATGTGATTAGATTAGAACCACCCTGATAATCTTCCTATCTTAAGGTCAGCTGATTAGTAACCTTAATTGCATCTATAAAAATTCCTTTTTTCCATGTAAAGTAATACAATCATGGAGTAACACCAGGGTTGAGGGTAATAGGAGTCATCTTAGAATTATGTATTAGCCAAGATGTAGAATTCCTATCAATAAATTTAAGCAGTGTTTCCATTATTATTGAAAAGGAGAAAAGATTATAGTGGCTGATCATCTTATATTTAAATGCTAAGAAAGATGATAATAATAGCCAAAAATCTTGGTCACATGTTGACTTTATAGCAACTCAATTATAGCAATCAGAACTGATAGAGACAGAAATCATACTGCAAAGGCTTAAAGGAATGCTGAGAGTTCTACCATTTGAGAAATAAAGAACTACCAGGCAAAATGAAGAAACAACCATGTAACTGAAAAATTGCCAGAAATAATTCTTAATGAGATGTAGACCAAATGTCTCAATAGTTGGATCAGAAGGCAAGAGGTCACATAATTCCTCTGTGCATCAGTCTGCTCGGACATTTTCATTTGTTGCAGATTAAAGCTGAGTACTACCATGTGTGTGCCATGGCGTCTATGTGGCCTCCTCCCTGATGGCTGCTTGGGAACGTGTTCCTCACTGCATCACACTCCCCTTCCCACTCTCTGAGGAAGCTTAAAGGGGTAAAGCAAAGGGAAGGTACTGAAGAAAACATGACAAATTCGGGAGAAGATCTTTTGCCTTTCTGTTCATTGAGTGAGAATTTGTAGATAGAGTGGAAAGAACCATTGTGAGCTGGGGCAGGAGTATGTGAAGGAAAGGAGGGATAGACTGAAGATGTCAGAGACAGACAAGGCCCCGAAGGATGGAACAGGGGGTGGAATTAAGAGAAAGGTCCTGAAGGATAGAATGGGGATAGAATGGTGGAATTAAGAGAAAGGTCCTGAAGGATAGAATGGGGATAGAATTAAGAGCATGCATGGATCCATTTAGTGTGGAAAGGGAAAACCTTATTTCTCTGAAATACAGGAAAAGAACAGAGATGAGTAGTGGTTTCAAATGAGGGATTAAAAGCTATTACATGTAAGAGGGCTTCTGTCCTCTCAGCACAAACGGGCTACTATACATATATTTTCTCCTCTGTAAAGTGATAAAAAATAGCAAGGCCAGTAGAACACAGCTCAAATAGTGTTTATGTTAGTTAACTGATATGATGCATATAAACTGCTTAGAGTAGTATATACCACGTTATAAGTGCACAGAAACGTTAGCTGTTTTTACTATCATTGCCATTACTATTTCCTATTGACAGTAAAGGAAAGTGAGGTAAAATTGTGAGCTTAAAAGTAACTTAAAGCTTTTTAATCACTTGTTGAATAGCATCGCGGAGAAACATTGAACCTTCCTTAAATGTAAATAGCATGATTCATGGAACATCCAGTCAAGATGACTAATCTTTTTTTCTAGTAACGCTCAACAGTCTAGAAGGTACAGAAGGCAGTGGGTATCAAGGTTTATAAAAGGTCAGGAATTGGAACTCTGGGGACCTGGTTGTTCTCATGAGTTCACATACCAAGATCAGGGTGAGCTAGGAAGTTTAAGTGGTAGGAAGATAATGGATTTAGGTAGAGAGGGGAAGTTGAGACAGTTTCAAGCCCCAGAGATAGAGCAGAACAAGAGAGCTCCAGGCACTGGGAGGCAGGGCTGGAGGTGACCAGGTCCACGACTTTGTCCTTCTAAAGTGAAGTGGAGGTGAATCTGAAGAAATTATCACTGTGATTAAGGTTGTTATTGAGGGCAACAGGACAAGCTAGCATAGGAAGAAAAAGTTTGTTCCAGGTAGAAGATGTAGTTGTCTAATATTGAACAGCACAGATTTTGGAACATTAGCATCACCACAGAAAATCTGATTGAACATCACTGTACTAGAGGTACAGGAAAGTGAGAGGGTAGGGTCTTACAGAAAATGTTGGAGCAGAAGAAGCTATGCCAAATGAGGTTGTGAGCAACGATATTCTGTGTTTTTGACAATTTTGAAGCATTATTTATTATTTTAACATTTCTAAAATTTGGACGAGTCATGCAATTGATGTGCTCATTTAATAAGGTTAGTGTTTATTTTTCTCCTGAAAAACCATTAAACAATTAATAATCTCACAATCAGTGTCATCTTAATATCAATGAAATATGGTAAGAGCAAGGCCAAAGGAGGGGTTTTCATACTGGGTAGTGATCACAACGATAAAGAATCAGGACAAAAAGACTGAAGAGATGTGGTGATAATGGGATATGAGCTGAACTGAAAAAGAACTAGCCCCAAGATATTAGTCAGCACTTTGGAGGACTGATGAATTTGCCATGGTCTAAAGTACTTCTTTAAGTTCATAGCACCCGACTCTGTGTTTTCAGACCTTATGTTGTCCAAGAATTGGGCTGATGGTGAGTCTCAGGAGAATGAGGTCAGTCTTTCTAAAATAGTCTCCCAGGTGCTGATGTGCTTTGGCAACTACAGTAGGTCCTCCTTAAGACTGGGCATGGGAGAGGCAAATGTCGAAGAAAAATACCCCTCTTCTTTTGAGTGGAGAAAAGCAGAAGAAAGGGAGAGAGATGGTGGTGTGCCGAAAGCAAATAAAAAGCCAATGTGATCATCAAGATAACAATAGCCATACATTAAGGTAGCCAAGATCACAGACTTGAGATCTGAACTTGGATGGAGATGATGAGCTACACAGTTTTAGTCTCATCAAAAAGTCAGCTACATCAGATGGAACTGAAGTTGCTTTATTTTACTTTTTGATGCTGTAATAACTCTGGCATGACTTTTCACAGCAGGTTAGAATTAAGACCTTCTAAATGTGTCCCAAATGGTTATTGATACCTGCAATAATACATTTTCCCCCTGGAATTACATTTTTCTCTTAAAATATATGTGTATATGCATACATTCATATATATAGTGTGTGGGTATGTGTGTGTGTGTGTGTATATATATATATACATGTACATATATATATATATTTTAAGAAAATAGTGTAGTGGAAAGAACTCTGTTTTCTAAGTCAAAATAACTGATTTTGAACTTGGGGTCCAGTGAGCCACTTAATTTCAGGTTTAACTTCTGGCAAGTTTTATCTTCTGAAGCCAAAAGTCAGTTTCTTTTAAAAAGCGGCAATACTTATAACTCTTTTAAAGATCAGATGATATAAAAGATATGAAAATATAAACTATAACATATAAATATACTGAACTTTAAAGTGGTACAAATCTAAGTCATTAATGTTACTGATTGGAGTTCATTTCTCAGATTTCACATAGTTGTTGGGCACAGAAAATTTGCAAACTTTGGCTTTCACTCTTGCACAGCCTAATTTAGCATCATATTCTTGTTCTTTGCTGATTTATCAGGTAAGGAAAAAGTCAAGTACAATGATTTGGATGCCTCACTGCCAGGGAATGCTTGATAAATTAAAAGCCTGGCTTGCTAGGGACATTCTGACTACTGTTGTTTATAACCAAGATCTTTTGCAACCTTAGACTTCCCAGGAAAAGCCTGGGCTTTGTAGCTGCAGGAAGGAGAACAGGGAGGAAAGTATCTTTCAGATTTAATTCATGAGAAACTATTAGGAATTAGCCACTATGCTAAGGAATACCCAATCATTATTTTGATATTTTCGTAAGCTGAAGCATCACTTAGGGGCCTCACGGGTTTGCTTTCTGATCATATTCAAAGCCTTCACCTGGGTAAACTCCTATGAGAACCTATAATTCAGGGATGCTAAAGTCACCATGGTGACAAGAAGAACTCAGCTGGCTTCCTATTCAATGCATCTCAGATGAAGGTGCTCACTCCAGGAAACATAAAGGATAGCCATTAATTTTGAGCTTTTTGTGTGTGTGAAGCAAAGGGTAATGCTAATATACAACCTCTGGAATAGATCTGATCAGTTGCCCAGTCTCTGGGAGAGGGTGGTAATTGAAAAACTAGTAAGGGCAGGCCCTAATCTAAGAAACCAAATCTAAGACAGCCATCTGAAGTGTGAAGATGGAAATTGCAGAGTTGAGTCTCGATTTCATAGGCCTATAGCTCTAACTTGCCTAATTGAACTTTTACAATTGAACTTTTACAAAGAAAGTGGGGATTTATTTATACTCCCAACTCTAGGGGGGCACACAAAAGAGGAAATGAGGGTATAGGAGACTTCTCTAGGTTATCATAAGAAAGAAGTCTGACAATACAATACTGGTCCATTTATCTTTTTATAATAAACCACAAAATATTTAAGAGCTGTTGGAATTCTTTGTTACTTCCCCATGCTGGCTGTTTTTCCATTCCCTTCATCTCAATACTTTGCTGAGTAAAAGTGTTAAAATAAAAAATATCCCTACAATTCGTGACCTTGAGTGACTTCAGAATTCAGTTAGACAAAACAGACAACTGAGTTCTGTGGTTCTCAATCTTTGTACTTTTAAAAAGTGTTCATGCTTTGATTCTATCCACGAAGATCCTGATTTCACTGAGGTTGATGTGTTGAAAGATTTTATATCCACCAAATGACTCTAATGTGCAATCAGGGGTGAGAACCAAAGCCTTATTGTCTCATCTCTGCCTTCCTTAAATCCACTGACCTTGACTTCAGTTTTACCTTGGCAATTCACCTCCATGGCCACACTCTGAACCTTGTCATCAGCCAGAACTGCTCCAACCAACCTCAGAATCTTAAACTCAAATATCCCACACTCTTAGCATAGTTTCCTTTACTTCTAGCTCCTTTTATTACATTAAAGACCTAATAGTATTATTTCTAAACTGCTTTCTTGCTAACCCTTCATTGTTATCCTCATGAACCCAAATAGGAGATAACAAGCCAGGATTAATCCACCTGTGTGATCTCCCCATTTTTAACCCTTGTATTTCCAGAGGAAAACACAACCACTTACACTGGTGCTCCAGCAAGTTCATACTCTCTAGACCCAATTGGATGGAGCCTCAATGCTACCAAAATCCCATTCATGTTTCTAGTCAGCCTTGAGTCCTTTTCTCCCAATAAAAACCCTGTCTTTTGGTCACATAGACATTTCCATCCTATTTCTGTTTGAGGTGGAAACCTGCTCCTGTACCTTGAATCCCATCCGCTTCTGCGTTTTCAGTTGACTTGCTCCTTCACCTGCCACTTGTCTTGGATCACCAGCTTTAGCCTTGAACTAAGTCTTTAACATGGGCATTTAAACATACCTAAAACACTCCCTTCAAAAAGCAAAGCAAAACAACGCAAAAGCAAGTTTTCACGGGTCCCCCTTTGCCTACTGCCTTCCTCCAACAGCCAAAGAATTTTGAATCCTTACTCTCAATTTTGCACTTTCCTACACCAAATATACTGACATTTTTAGTGCTAAATCCAGGAAATTTTTTTTTTAGTCTTTGTTTTACTCAGATTCTCTTCAGTATTTGAAGAGTGTTGGCCACTCTCTGTGCTTAAAACAGTCCATTCCTCCATGGGCTCCTAGCTAACAGCCTGCAGTTTGTCAGTCTTCTTTGGGGTTTCTTTATTCTCTGCCTACCTCTGAAATGACAGTGTTCTTTTGTGTTTTGTCATCAGCCCTTTCTGCTCTTACCCCATATTCCAGAGGTATTTAACCATGGCTATGCATCAGAATCACCTGCAAAGCCTTTTAAAATGCAGCCATCCACTTGCTGTGCTAGATCATCTGAATCAGAATTACAAGGGAATGGGGTCCAGGCACCTAAGTTATTCAGAAATTCCACAGATGATTGTGATATGCTGGTGGTCTTCTTCACACCCATGCCTTCTCAGGCATTCCTGTTATCAGTCTTTCATCTGGATCCCCTAGACCCTAGGCTTATCTTTTAGATATGTCTACACAAGATGTCCAAACTCACTGATGTGTCCAAGAGAGCCTCCCTGCCTCCATCCCTTTCCCATCTCATCCAATATGCTCTACCTCCTCCCCCTTTTCTCCTCCCCCATATTTCAGGCTGAATGAGTGACATCAGCTTTTATTAAATTGTACAAGCCAGAAACTTGATAATCATTTTGAGTTGTTTTATTCATCCCTCATGTCCAATCAACTGTCAAGTCATATCAGTTTCACCTCTAGTATTCTCCAAAGTTTTTATATACATGGGTATTACTTTAGGTTAAGCTAAGTCAGTCTGTGTTGCTATAACAAAATACCTAAAACTGGATAATTTATGATGAACAGAAACTTATTTCTTACAGCTCTGGAGGCTGGAAAGTCCAATATCAAGGTGCCAGCATCTTGCAAGGGCCTTCTTGTTGCAACATCATACGGCAGAAGGTGAGAGGGCAGGAGAGAGCAAGAAGGGACTGAACTTGCCCTTTGATAAAGGCACCAATGCCTTCCATGAGGCTGGAGCCCTCATGGCCTAATTACCTCTTGAAGGTCCCACCTCTTAATACTGTTACAATGACTATTAAATTTCAATATGCGTTTTGGAGGGGAGAAACATTCAAACCATAGCAGACACCATCATCTGTCTTCTGAAATATTACCACCACCTCCTGACTGTATCCTCTGTATTTAGCTTTGCTTACTCTCACTAATCTGTTTTTCACCCAATACTCAGAACATTTTTTTTTTCTAAAGGATACATATGATAATATGTATTTCCTGCTTAAGACTTTTCAGTGACTATCTGTTGCTTTCAGAATAGAGCCCAAACTGTAACATTGCATATATGGCCCATCAAAACCCGACACCTGTTCTATTCTTTTGTCAGGTCCTCTCTTGCATTCTGCACACAGTTTTTATCACAATTCGCTGGGGTTCATGATTCTCTCTTGTCTTCGAGCCCTGTTGCTTTGCTCTTTTTGCCTAGAACACCCTCTTTCCATTGGCTCAGGTCTTACATCTTCCATTCCTGTCTAGGTAACCCCTCCTCATGTTCCAGCGCATATCTAATATACCACCTTTTAAAAGGATGTCTGCCTAAACCTGTAGAATGGGCTTAAGAGGGCTTCCCATATATTCTCATACTGTGTACAATGAAAATCTACTCATTGATTTACTTCTCTCTCCCACCTGACTTTATGTTCCCTTAACATAGAAACTTTTATGCATCGAAAAAAATTTTTTTATGTGACACATAAACTCTTGATGATTGTTGAAGGAATGAAATGAGGAGTATTCAGAACTGTTAGTAAAAAAAAAAAAAAAAGAAAAATCAGACAGTAATGATCAAGAGAGGCTTCATAAAGGGAAAGTCAGTAGTTGAAAAGCTACAACTAGAAAGAGCTGACTGACTTGAAAAGAGGCCACTACTTAGTGAAAAGTACTTCATTGGTATGGTAGGAGTTGAAGTCAGAATGCAGGAAATTGAAGAATGAGTGGTGTATGAGTTTTCTGCTGAAACAAAGTATCACAAACTGAGTGGTTTAAACAGAAATGTGTTGTCTCACAGTTATGGAGGTGAGAATTCCACTATCAAGGTGTTGGCAGGGCCATGCTCCCTGTAAAGGAGCTAGGGAAGGAGCTGTTCCAGTTCTCTCTTGTAGCTTCTCGTAGTTCCTTTGCTTGTAGCACCATCCGTCCAATCTTCACGTGATGTTCCTTCTGTGGACATGTTTGTCTCTTCACATGGTGTTCTTTTTATAAAGGCACAAGGCACATTGGATTAGGGACCTACTCCCTTGCAATATGTTCTCACCTTCACTTAATGAATCATACCTGCAACAACCCTATTTTCAATAAGGTCACATTCTCAGATAGTAGGAGTCAGGACTTCAATACATGAATTCTGGGGGAGATGCAATAAAGTGTGGCTGGACTTGGGTTTATTCATGGTGCTATTATTGTCAGACATTCGTAGATCAATATTAGCTTTTAATCTCTTATTTTAGAGTCTACATTGTAGCATAATATTTACTGTGGTTGTCATGGAAGAGAAGTTAGTAAATGACTTTCACTACACAGGGCTACCACACTGGTTTCCAAATTGAGCTCTTCAAGGTTGGAGACGGAGGACGATGGAGCTCCTCCACCACAGTACCCTCTCTTTGCCTAATTTACCCATAAGCAAAGCAAGGTTTGAAATCCACCTATCTAAAATAAGACTTTTAGGCATGTTGGAGGATATATTTTTAGTCATAATGTTGATAGCAAATAAGAAGAGAAGATACACTCTCAGCAATTGGAGACAAGAAAATCTGATGTATAATTTAAAAGAAGAAAATGACAAAAAGTACAAAATCTTATGTGCACTTATTACCTAATAGTTTAAAATCTTGGAGATTATCTATCTATCTATCTATCTATCTATCTATCTATCTATCTATCTATCTATCATTATTAGGTTTAAGTAATACACAAAGTTAAACCCTTCATTATCTTAATTGGAATATATAGAGAGGTATAGATATATATAGATATCCTTTCCCACACTGATTTTAGCTCTTGAAATGCATAGAATGGGAAAAAAATCAGAATTATAATCTCCATGGGAGCAACTTTATAGCAAAAAACACAGAAGCAATTCTATTTGAAACCTGCTAGAGTACAAAATTCTAGATTATCTTTAGCAGTTTACTTTTATTTTCATGGATAAAATTTGAAAAGACAAGGGCCAGTGACTCATTCTACCATTTGAGAGCATCACTAGGGAGCATGACATTTTCACAGAGACAGATATAAGGTGACTCGGAAATTTTTTGTAGGTAATTCCTATTCTTAAATTTAATATGAGTTACCAATTTGGAACACTGCAACATTATATTTATCACAGAGTTATAACTTTTAATGGTTTGAGGGATCATAGATCTGACCACATCAATATATGACTCATTTTCAAAATACAAAGTGCTGAAACACCAAAATACTGAGCTGAATTCTTTAAAACTTTAAAGCTGAAAAACGACTCATGTGTACATAAAGTGAAATAACAAACCACCTAGTGTAAATGGCTGCATTTTTGAAATTCCATTGTAATTCATAATCTAAAATATTGTTTTAAAAAGCCTGCATATTTGGAAATGGGTGTAATTTGCATTAAAATCAGAAGACATTATTTCTTGGTTATCCTACTAAGACAGATTGTGGATGCATATGGAAAATACGTTTACTTTCTCTAGACTCCTAGAAGGCCATTTTGAGGACTTCTGTGATAATTCACTAAATAGATAGAAAACTGCCTATACCTATACTTTGCTATAAGATAGTCCTCTTTTGATCTAACCTCATTTCTGTTTAGCTAACTAGCTAGTCAGGAGTGTAAGGTAGGCTGTATAAAGAATTTTAAACTTACTAGGGTCACATTCAAAGTAAGCCTAGAGTAAAATCTGGAGATCAGATTACCCCAGCTACTGAGACTGAAATGTGAACTGTATTGTTGAAGAGCTTTTCTTCCTCACAATTCAAGGAAACATGAAGACTGGTGATATAAGAGCAAATGCAGACACTTTTGGTCACTGTTAGCTTGTGTTGAATGTGCTGACTGAGTCTCTGTCCATCCTGAAAATATTGAGGAGTCAGCAAAACGTATTTGAGTCTTTACCGAAACACTTTTTCTTAAATGTTTCATAGTCATGAGTATTTCATGGGGAATTTAATCTATGTGCCCATGATTCATTTACACTAGTCTCATCAAAATGACATAGGGAGATATTGAATGGCTAAGAATCCTTAAAGTTTAAGAGGCCATTTAAGGCTTTTATTTCTGAACCAGAAAGTCATAGTGTACCAGGACTACTCACAATTCAAACCTACCAGGGTTCAATTTTGTTTTGTCTAATATATCAGGAAACCTTGGTATTTGATTCATAACTTCTAACCTCAAAATGCTGGTCTAAAATATGTATATATATTAATGAAGTCCAGATAAGAAGTGCATGGCTAGAATGGGAATGTTCAACATAAAAATATCCCAGCCAGGCACGGTGGCTCATGCCTGTAATCCCAGCACTTTGGGAGGTTGAGGCCTGCAGATTGCTTGAGCTCAAGAGTTTGAGACCAGCCTGGGCAACATGGCAAAACCCTGTGTCTACAAAAAATACAAAAATTAGCAGGGTGTGGTAGTGCGTGCCTGTAGTCTCAGTTACTCAGGAGGCTGAGGCCTGAGAATTGCTTGAGCCTGAGAGGTGGAGGTTTCAGAGCCGAGATTGTGCCACTGCACTCAGGCCTAGGTGATAGAGAGGACTCTATTACACACACACACACACACACACACAAATGAAAGCCACGTTTTGAATAACTAAATTTGAATATCAGCACAGTGGCCTGAGGATGTATGAATTTACAGATAAATGCCTTCCTATCAGTTGAAAAATAACTAGTGCTTTAAAACTTTTCATCCATTAAAGGAAAGTCATGCTGAATTACTCCTTTGGTGTTGTACGATATTCTACAGTTTTTAAAATGCTTTAAAATACATAATTTTGTCTGATTAGGTAAACAGGATTGGTATTATTCCCTCTATTTCTAAAAGGGGAAAATATAATTACATACAACTTTGTATGTTGTTGCTTTAGGTGTAGTAATATAAACTGTTACAGTTCTGAGCTATGATTGTATGAAATAGTGGAAGCAATGCTGCATATATCACACATAGCTCTATTTTATTTTTAAATTCACTTTTCTCATACTTGTAAGAAATCTTTGACTTTGGTTTTAGTTAAAAGATAAAACAAAGCAAAATTGTAATTTCTGTGATAATACAAAACTAGAATATTATCATTGGCATAAAATTCAGTTCTAATTTTTCTCCAAAATAAGATACTTACTCCAATATAATTCTCTTCCTTCTTAATTTTACATATTTGCATTTTAAAGCAGCCTATTCCTATGGGGCTAATCTCAGGGCAGAGTATTCTTTGAACTTAATGTGTGCTCCCCAGTCAGGTCAAGTCCAGTCAGGGCAGTGACTAAGAAATGGGTCAGAACTTATTTAAATTGTGCAGTTGTCTGGAAAAAAGTTCAATTTATATAATATGTGAATATGTGAATGGAGAATGGCTTCCTCCTTAATGTATAAACTGTAACTCAAAATATTCATTTTTTAAAAAAAATTTGAGCCAAGTATTAAAATAATCTTCATTGTGAAGCACTCCTAAACTGATTTAATGGCAATCTTAATGTAATTTAATTTTGGTTCACTGATATGTGATCAGTTAATCTTGAAGATTTCATAATTTCTGGCATTTGTTCTTTCCTCTTTTGTTTCTGTCTCATAAATTGATCAATTCTCCAAAATATGCAAATTAAATTTAATGTTAATCTCTACATAAGTCGAGGCATGTGAATCTCATGACCAAATAAATATTACAAAGCAGGTGTCTCTACACTGATGCTTAATACCTACCATTTAGAGAAGACACCTCTCTTCCCCAGGGTCTCAAGGCATCTCATTCCCCTGGCTTTCCCCCTTTTCCCTTGAGGACTCTATATCCTCTTTTGCTGCATCCTCCTCAGCTTTTCAAAGTCTTAGCATTGACATGTCCCAAGCTTAGTCCTTGCGGTCTTCTGTCCTCCTTCTGCGTATCTCTTACACTTCATCTAATCACAAGACTTTAAAGTCTATATGCCATTGTCAAGTCTCTACTGATCTGGATCTCTCCTCTGATACAGACTTTCATATTCAACTGCCTTCCTGCCATTTCCACCATGATGTCTCCTCTATACCTGAAACCTAACATGTCCAAAACCAAAGTCTTGCTGTTTCCCAGCAAACTTGCTCCTCCTGGAGCCTTCCTGATCTCAGGCCAAACTTTGCTGTTGTCTTTGACTCTTCTCTTCTTCTCACAATCCCAATTCCAATCCAATCAGCAAATCCAGCCAGCATTCTTTCAAAATATAACCCAGAAGTTGCCCATTTCTCACCATCACCATGGCTACCAGCTTGGGCCCGGTGATCGACTTCCCCCCCGTGCTGCTGCACCACCTCCTGACCAGTGTCCCTGCTTCAGCCTGTTTCCCACTCATCAGCAGAGTGAGGCTGCTCCAGTCTAGGTGGCATCAGATCACTTCTTTGCTCAGAATACTTCAGTAACTTCTGATTTTCCTCAAAATGAAATTGAAGGTCTTTATAATAATCTACTAGTTGTTCCTGTGGCCTTTCAGATTCAGCTCCTACTCCTCTTCCTCTGGTCCAGTCACTCTGGTCTCCTTCCATTCCCACAACTGTCCAAGCAAAGTCCTGCTTCACGTACTTCATGCTTTCAAGTCCTTCAACCAGAACCTGCATCAGCCTGATATGCCCTTGTTTTCTTTCCTCACCTCTTTCCATCCTTTATTCGGATATCTTCAGAGTGAGGCTATCCTTTTATTTTGTTTTTAATAATTATATCTTCACCATGCCTGTTCCTGGCATTTCCCATCCCCTCTTCTTTTTAAATTGTTCTTCCTGCAACCTATTATCATATAATCCATATACAGATTTTACTTTTTCTTTTTGCTTGTTTTTAATCTCTCCTACCACAACTAAAGAGTCCTAGTTATTTCATAGTTCACTGCTGTATCCCTGGCCTTTAGAGTTGTTCTTAGAATATGGGGACAGTCAATAAAATTTGTTGAATAGATAAATGATTACTGTCTGTCTTCCTCTCCTTAGGTAGAAGCAGGCCATATAAAATATAAATTATTGGATTATCAGACTTGCCCATATTTATATTCAAATGTGTTATTCCAACTTGGTTGTTGCAATATGTAAAAAAAATTATAAGAACATCCATTTTTAAAGGATTAAACAAGCAGTAATTTTTTTTCCAAATCTAAAAAAAAACCCCACAGTGTCAATCAAGGAATCAGAATATATATTGAATTAATTGTTTCTAGGTCATTAATGAACTTGACTGTGCTATTGCTCTCAAAGCACTAAAAATAGCTGATATCGAACCAAAGGTCCTTCATGATCCTTGAAAGTTCCTTTCAGTTCTAAAGAAAAACTCAAGCTTATAGGAAGAAGTTTTAATGAGACATTGTGCTGTTCAGGAGAGACAAAATCATAGTTTCTAACCTCAGGGGCATTGATAAAATAATAGAGCAAAAGCTCTAGGGAAATTAGTTTTTAGGAAGTGGAATCTGGTGGCTCATTGCACATTCTAAACAGCATCAGAGTAAGAATGACAGTCTGGCTGATTGGCTTTAGTGATGTGGATAGATTGGGCTGCAATATTATCAAAACTGGATTGAAATCCCTCAATATCAATGAAGTTTTACAAAGGTATAAGGACTACTGGGCTACAGTTCATTTTAGGACTTCATTTAAGTGAGAAAGGCAAGTAGGCCAAAGTGAGATCAGGACAATTTCAGGATTGAAATTTTAATCAGTGAAGCTAAGTAATCTTAAATTTGTTCTTGTATCTATCCTGATTTGATCAATCCACAAATATTAATATTTATGGAACATTTACTGTGTACCAGGCACTGTGCTAGGGAGATTGTATAACAGTGACCACAGCAGATATAAACCCTGCCCTTAAGAAGTTTGTATCCTAGTGTGGAGATGGGCATTCAGACAGATAAATGAATATACAAGTACAGATTGTGATGAGTGTTAGAAGGGAAAATACAAGGATGCTAGGGGAGAGAACAGGAGCCACATGAGTTAAACCAGGGCTATCATCTGACTCCTAGTGTCCTCCCAAAATTCTTATTTTGAAATCCTCACCCCCAGGATCATGGTATTAGGAAGTAGGGCTTTGGGGCGGTCATTAGGTCATGAGGGCGGGGTTCTTACGAATGGAATTAGTGCCCTTGTAAAAGAAGCCTGGATCCTTTTCCTCTTGAGCCATGTGAGCTTACAGTGAAAAGAGAGTTGTCCATCAACAAGGAAGCAGACCATCACCAGATATCCAATCTGCTGATGCCTTCATCTTGGACTTCTTAGCATCTAGGATTGTCAGCAATAAATTTCTATTTCTAAGTTACTCAGGTATTTTGTTACAGCATCCTGAATGGACTAAGACAACCAGGTTGTCATTAAAATACACCCTGAAGGTTCAGTACGAATCCATGATGTATTTGAATAAGATTTGTATGTGAATCCTCTGTAAGGACATCCAGATTTGTGGTCTAGATCCCACTTCTTTCCACTTTCTAAGAGACCTTGTACCCCTAGCCCCTGTTTCTTTCTGCCAGCATTTTCTGTTTTTCTCCACTGACTCCTTACCTTCTGCCATTATCAAGTTTTACCTATTTTGAAATATAAATACCACATTTAATTATTCTCCATAGCCTTACAGATTTCATGCCTTCACCACTCAAAACCTCACGTAGTCTCCTCTTCCCCCTCGTTTACTTATTGTTTCGTTGAGGTGTATTTCAATGGGTTTGAGGCATGATCCCATCCAAAGGACTAATGTGCATATACTCAAAATGTTAATTCAGCTGAACTGCTCACATTTTTGCTTCATTGCCCATGTCTTTTTGCACTGAATTATAAGCCACTAAACCTTGAATCAATGAATATGTTAAAATGTGATTTGTATAGTATCTAAAAACATGTGGCAGTTGAGAATGGATTAATCCATTCTAGACCAAAATAAGGTCCTGGAGAAAGGATTTTAAATTCTTGAGCTGAAAACTGATCAAGGTGGAACCACATAATGCCACATGATACAGTGTGATGTCAGATAGATTATTGTAACAAACACATAATTAATTAACTAGTAATGAAGTAATAGGGTTTTGGATGTTTAATCTTCAAGCTGGTAGATATAAATTAGGTCACATTAAAATCATTCTCCAGTCCCAATAGCTCTATGCTCATCTTCTCCAGCATAAACCTCAGTAACTCACACAACCTCTCTCTCTTCGCATCTCTGAGACTCTGGGGGGCGCCTTTCAATTGCCCCTGCCTGGATCTGCCCAGGATGTCACTTTGTACTGGTCTCTACTCTACCAGTGACCTAGACCCATGTTCATTAGTCTCTTGATTGCCTAACAACAGACACCAACCAGTTTGTTCCAGCTATGAACATTCTCTGTTGTATCTAGGGCAGTACCGGAACACTATTCACCTGTAGAGTAGAAAGGAGAGTACATCTCCCTTCTTATTCTCTCAGGGGAAGCTAACAGCTGTGCTGCTTCTTGAGCTCTCAAATTCTAGGAAAAAAGTTCTTTCAGATCTTACACACAACCCTTTGTATTTCCACGATATGATTAGGAGAATTCGTGTGCCAATCACCACAATCTGTCAAGAACCACCACACTTTTCAGGAAGCTCAGGGTTTGTGGCTGAGGTTCGGGTTATTCATACCAGATTCCTTTCTTCTGTAGACTGAATTCTTAGAGACCTACTTTCTGTTGGGCTACAGGAACAACACCAAAAGCTCAGTTGCTTAAGAGAGTAAAGGCTTATTTCTCACTCAAACTACATGTTCATGACAGGTTTGTGGTGGAGGGAGAGGGTTCTTCTCTTCACTTCGGAACACAGTTAATGGGAGACACCACAGTCGGGAAAGTTCCCAGTTACTGTGGCAGAAGACAGGGCACTTCATACACAGACCTCAATGGTTTCCGCCAGAAGTGACATGTATTGCTTCTGCTCACATATCATTTTTCTTTTTAGTCTTGTTTCATCAAATCATAGTGATATTCAAATTAACAATACATACATATATGTGTGTGTACATATACAAATTAGAGAGATAGACATTGTTTTTAGTGCTGCTCACATTTTATTTGCCAAAGTAAGGTTACCATGCCTAACTTCAAAGGGGCAGGAAAGTGCAATCTTGTCATGTGCCTTGAAGAGGGAGAACCGAGAATGGTGACGAACACCACCAATGATGAGTACACCTTCTTTCTTGAAGTTTTGTATCTATATCCTTCTACTTCCCATCCAATCCTGCCTTTTATGACATATCTCTCTACATATGATCTCCAGTCATGTAAATTGCTCAGAATTTCTCCATATTAATTAGTGGTTCTGGCTAAGGGTCTCTCATGAGTTGTTGGCTTGGGCTACAGTCATCTCAAGGCTCAGCTGCTTCCTCAGTGACTAAGATAGTTGTTGGAAAGCCTCAGCTCCTTGCCATGTGGGCCCCTCTATAGGGCCAACCACAGTATTATAACTTGTATCCCCTAGAGTGACAGATGAGAGAGACAGGCAGATAGAGACAGAGACAAAAGACAAGAGAGACATCTCAAGACAGAAATCAAACACAGTCTTTCATAATCTCTTCTTGAAAGTGACATGTCATCACTTATGTCTGATAACCATCCTGGGATAAAGTTGGAGGGGGACTCTACCAAGATGTATGTTAAATGCCAGGAGGTGGGGGACTTCATGGAAGCCGGCTGCCACTCCCATTCAAGAAGGCTACTTACTCTTACGTAAATCTTGGCTGCCAAAAATTGCTGTCTAAATCACAGCTTCTTCCAAGTAGCATACCCAGTACAGGGTAAATGCAACTTAAAACTACTCTCAAGGGGGTCACTTCATTTAGACTAGTGTTGGTCTTCTCCTATGCAACTAAATGGTTCTTGTGTCTTATCATTTTCAATGTCCAATATCCAAGGAAGTACATGCACTCATCCGCAGAACATTTTCTTTATTTTTAATGTTTTCATGCTGTTTTTAAGCCCCTTGTGTTTAGGTGGTTGTTATACTTGAAATGTTAGCAGACATAATACACAGCAAATAAATTCCTGATGGTTTTGCTTACCCTCTTCTCTAGAAGCATGAGCTGTGTGAGCTAAGTATGACTTTAAATAGGACATAGGGAGGAATTAGAAATAGTGGCAAAGTGGCAGAAACCCCACATTAAAATCCATCCTAGTCAGCACTCTCTGATTTCACATACCAGGTTTCTTTTTGGATTAATGAAAAAATTGTTGAAATGTATTAAAGGAGAAATGCAATTCTGTAGAGAGAACACAGTTCCTGTTTGGAGGGAGGGAATATGTATGGCCACTATAGTAACAAATTAGGGGAATGCATGTGTTAATTTTTATGCAGTCATCGTCTTATTGAGCACAAGTAGAGAGGTTTATTTTCTTTTCTTTGTTAATTGTTCTCACAGAAATAAACCACAGTGTGTAGGAAACTAGGCACTCTTCCCTTCCTACTCCTGCTATTGAAAGAGCTTTATCTATGGAAATCCTCAAATCAGCTTCTTCTTATTGTTCCAGTGATGTCTCTTGGATTAATTCAGACAAACTGTGCAGTGTAACCAATGCAGACAGTATGTTAGAAGCACATGGATAGCTTGCTTCCTTTTCATTCCTTCTTCCTTTATTGTTTCTGCATTGTGGTTCCTTGTATCCTACCATCTTGAATCTCTTATACCTCTAAGTATAGTATGCTCACTATATGCAAGGTTTCTTCTCCCACCTACCCCCTGCTGCCTCCTGTAGTGACATCTCACTTCATTCCCAAGAAAAACATTGCCCTCCCCTCCAAGCTCACTGTGTTTGCATTTCTCTGCTCTTTTCCTCTCTCCTTGGCATGCTGGTTTAATCAATTTTACCAAATGACTTTCCTGGCAGCTGTAAAAAGAAAACCCAGAGCAAGTTAATAGCAATCTAATACTGCACTTTCTGTCATTTCTCTAAAACGTAGAGAACTCTTTGGTCATTGGATTGATTTTTAATGATCTAAATGATCAGATGTTTCAACGCTGCACTGCAGCAGCCTGATAATAAATAGGAAAGGGGAGGGGCACGGATGCTGGGCACTCACTCAATGCTAGATGAATAATCCCAAAACAGCAGCCAAGGAGACAAGATAAAATGTCAGCCTTTGCCAAATCATATATTAGCATTTTTAACCAAAGACACCTCTTTATTTTGATATTGCACATGAGGAACTAAAACAAAATGTTTTTGATGAGGGTTTAGGAAGTCATCAATAGGGTTAGGAATCAAATTACAGCCTAATTCTATGCGTATCTTTTGACATAAGCAGAACGTCAGTAAAGTACCTCCCAATATCTGTAAATAGCCTCTTGGCATCTGAAACGTAGGGAAAAATATTGGTTACTTTTTAACCAAAAGGCACTAAAACTTCCCAAGGTATATGAAACCAGTAAATTATCAAACATGTCCCTTTTGCCCCCTTCTGTAAGAAAGAAATAGGAAACAAAATAGAGACAAATATAGGGAAAATAAACAATTAAATAATATTATGAATTCATTGTAAGACTTGCTAACTGGCTGTGTAACTTAGGATGATTTGCTTAACTATTCTGTGCTTTGTTTTCCTCACTGTAAAATGGACAAACTAGTAGTACTTTTGTGGAAGATTAAATGAGGAAAGGTGAGTCAAGTATTGAGCACAGTGCCTGGCATTTACTACTTATGAAGGTTATGTTCTTTATTACTCCATCTACTCTTTCCATAATTGCATCCCCTCCAACCAGTGCTGTCCAGCCCTCTCCAAATCCACAGAACAATTCTGGTCTCCCAGTGTGGTGGGCAAAGTTGGGTTTTGGAGTGCAAGCACAGCTCAGCCATTTACTCTCCAGGTCCATGGGCAAGTCACTGAACCTCTCTAGGTTCCTCAGATTCATCATCCATAAACTGGGGGATGTTAGTACATGCTTTATAAGGTTATTGTATTAAAGGAAATAACTTGTCTAAGTCTCAGTGCACAAATTCTTCCCCAGAAGAGACTTGAAAAAAATATTAACTTTATTTCACTCTCCCCCTGCTGCCATTTCCAATGTGCTGTTGCATGTTTTTCAATGGTATGTGGAAGGAAGCTAATTAGTTTCTGTGTTAATTGTTAATTGAATTCCTTCAATTAATACAATGTATTCTTTTGAGAAGCTCAGCTCAATTTATAGTGCTAGAAGAAACATACAAATACAGAATTTATCCCAGTTGATCTGGGGTTCACACAGATGAAAGGGTGTTCTCCTAGCACATTCCTCTGAGAATACTGTAACACTCTTACTTCATGTATATTCATGTGTATACATATGTATATATCTATATATGTCTGTATTTACACATGAATATATGAATATCAACTCTTCTTATTTAGTATAGTTCTCCCTGAAAAAGAAGGTACTATTTTATTTTTAAAAATTGGATCTTATTTTTAATATTGGATCTATCTATAGATATTCAATGTCCAATATCCAAGGAAGTACATGCACTCATCCACAGAACGTTTTCTTTATATCTATAATAAAGTAGCCAAGTTGGGCTGATTACCTGTCTAATGAATTTCCCTTTTAGATGGATTGGTTCCATTTAGTCTGTTTCATAGCCCAGATCAGACAGTTCACTAATGAATACACTTAAATTCATGTCACTTTGGTCCAGGTGGGGTAACTAAGGCCCAAACCCACTTCTGGTGAAAGTGACCCAGAGGTACTCTTCGCTGATGATATCAGGAGCATGGTCTTTGTAACTGGAAGACACTGTCTCCCATCTCCCCGTTTGTTATTGCAAGAAAATTAGATTCTCGTTGAAATAATAGGCCCAAGAATTATAGTAACAGGAGTTTGAACCTCTGTTTGAGAATTTTTGTACTCCTGGGATAAATGAGATCCATTTAAGTTTATAATGACAGTGCTTTCTACATTTTTTTGATGCTAGAGAAAGTCTGGTAGCAAAGCAAAGCTTTGTATATACCATGGGAGGCAGGGTTGGAGAATAAAAGAAGAAAGAGAGACTTAAGAACAAAATTGTGTTTGATGGGATGTTAGATTTATTTTAAATACTTTGAGTCTGTAGAAATAACAGATTATTATCTGAAATATAAATAAGAAATATTTATATTTGGAAAGTTGATAAAAGTCAATTACTGTGTAAAATGTTCACAAATTTCAAATAGACAGAAAAAAATAAACTTTTGTATTGCCAATTATTGAATACTGATTTTTACCTTTGGAAATAGCAAATCAGTTACAAATTTTATAAATCTATATAATTGTCTTTATACAAAAAATAATATTCTGATCTTTTGTCAGCCAATATGCAGTTTTAAGCACCTTCAACCCAATTATATGTTTAGGGGTTTGGAAGTTACTAGGGAGGAGGTAGAAAGGTCTGACCTTCTCCCCAGGAATTTAGTATCTGGTCAGAGAGAAAGAAACAGACTTTTGTTGTTGTTTTGTTGGTCTTATAAGCAGCGCCAAAATGAATGTGGGTGTGTATGTGTGTGTGTTTGTGTGCACTTGAACAATCATTTTTGTAGGATAAACTCTTACAAATGGAATTGTTCTGAAATGGTATGTATGGTTTACATTTTTAAAAATTTGCTAAAATTGTACTCCAAAATGTCTCTCCCAATCCATGTTTCTAACAACTGTATGAGGGTGTACTGTTTCCCGCCGCCTCACAATCACTGCATATTTTTAGTCTTTAAAAAAAAAAGAATCTTAAACCAATGTGATAAGCAAAATACCTCATTGTAGTTTTATTTCTTTTTGGTTATCAGTGAGATTGAAGATCTTTTCAAATGGCTTTTGACTGTTTATAGTTCCCCTTCTGTGATGCTTATTTGCATCCATGTCCCATTTTTCTTCTGGGTTATTGGTCTTACTCTAATTTATAGACTCTCTTTCAGGCAAATGATACCAAAACCATACCATGGCTGTTTACAGTTGACCCTGCCAGCTTACGTTGCATTAGTAATTGCTTCTTAGAAGCTTATGTTATTCATCCTTGTCATATTGCTACACTGCTGTTTTCTTGCTTCCCTAATTTAAAATTCTCACCATTGCAGTCAGCAGGTTAAATGGCAAACATTTGAGGAATCAAGAGAATCACCTATGCATTGAGTACTTGCATGTGCTACATTATTTAATCTATACCTTCTAATGTAACCCTGAATAAATCTAGGAAATATGTAACATTGTTGTTTTCCAGATGAAAAAATTAAGATTCGATTAAGGTTGGGAAATGAGACTAAGGTAAATAAAGTGGTAATAAGAGACTCAGGTCGGTCTGATGATACTAAAAGCCTGTGCTTCTTCCACAAAACCATGCTTTCTTCAGAAAAACTGTTATTACAACACTGTATTCAAACATACAGCATGTCTTGCTATACAGCTAAGTAAATTTTAAAATTACATCTATATTTTTAACTTTCCAGTAAAACTGTGTATTTATCATTTACAACATGATGTTTTGAAGTATATATACTTTGTAGACTGACTAAATCTAGAAAATTAACATGCATTAACTCACATGGTTATTTTTGTGATGAAAACACTTAATATCCACTCTGTTAGCATTTTTCTTTTTTTTTTGTTTTTTTGTTTTGTTTTGTTTTGTTTTTTAATTTATTTATTATTATTATACTTTAAGTTGTAGGGTACATGTGCATAACGTGCAGGTTTGTTACATATGTATACTTGTGCCATGTTGCTGTGCTGCACCCATCAACTCGTCATTTACATCAGGTATAACTCCCAATGCAATCCCTCCCCGCTTCCCCCTCCCCATGATAGGCCCCGGTGTGTGATGTTCCCCTTCCTGAGTCCAAGTGATCTCATTGTTCAGTTCCCACCTATGAGTGAGAACATGCGGTGTTTGGTTTTCTGTTCTTGTGATAGTTTGCTAAGAATGATGGATTCCAGCTGCATCCAAGTCCCTACAAAGGACTCAAACTCATACTTTTTTATGGCTGCATAGTATTCCATGGTGTATATGTGCCACATTTTCTTAATCCAGTCTGTCACTGATGGACATTTGGGTTGATTCCAAGTCTTTGCTATTGTGAATAGTGCTGCAATAAACATACGTGTGCATGTGTCTTTATAGCAGCATAATTTATAATCCTTTGGGTATATACCCAGTAATGGGATGGCTGGGTCATATGGTACATCTAGTTCTAGATCCTTGAGGAATCGCCATACTGTTTTCCATAATGTTTGAACTAGTTTACAATCCCACCAACAGTGTAAAAGTGTTCCTATTTCTCCACATCCTCTCCAGCACCTGTTGTTTCCTGACTTTTTAATGATTGCCATTCTAACTGGTATGAGATGGTATCTCATTGTGGTTTTGATTTGCATTTCTCTGATGGCCAGTGATGATGAGCATTTTTTCATGTGTCTGTTGGCTGTATGAATGTCTTCTTTTGAGAAATGTCTGTTCATATCATTTGCCCACTTTTTGATGGGGTTGTTTGTTTTTTTCTTGTAAATGTGTTTGAGTTCTGTGTAGGTTCTGGATATTAGCCCTTTGTCAGATGAGTAGATTGCAAAAATTTTCTCCCATTCTGTAGGTTGCCTGTTCACTCTGATGGTAGTTTCTTTTGCTGTGCAGAAGCTCTTTAGTTTAATGAGATCCCATTTGTCAATTTTGGCTTTTGCTGCCGTTGCTTTTGGTGTTTTAGACATGAAGTCTTTGCCCATGCCTATGTCCTGAATGGTACTACCTAGGTTTTCCTCTAGGATTTTTATGGTATTAGGTCTAACATTTAAGTCTCTAATCCATCTTGAATTAATTTTCGTATAAGGAGTAAGGAAAGGATCCAGTTTCAGCTTTCTACTTATGGCTAGCCAATTTTCCCAGCACCATTTATTAAATAGGGAATCCTTTCCCCATTTCTTGTTTCTCTCAGGTTTGTCAAAGATCAAATGGCTGTAGATGTGTGGTATTATTTCTGAGGACTCTGTTCTGTTCCATTGGTCTATATCTCTGTTTTGGTACCAGTACCATGCTGTTTTGGTTACTGTAGCCTTGTAGTATAGTTTGAAGTCAGGTAGCGTGATGCCTCCAGCTTTGTTCTTTTGACTTAGGATTGTCTTGGAGATGCGGGCTCTTTTTTGGTTCCATATGAACTTTAAAGCAGTTTTTTCCAATTCTGTGAAGAAACTCATTGGTAGCTTGATGGGGATGGCATTGAATCTATAAATTACCTTGGGCAGTATGGCCATTTTCACGATATTGATTCTTCCTATCCATGAGCATGGTATGTTCTTCCATTTGTTTGTGTCCTCTTTGATTTCACTGAGCAATGGTTTGTAGTTCTCCTTGAAGAGGTCCTTTACATCCCTTGTAAGTTGGATTCCTAGGTATTTGATTCTCTTTGAAGCAATTGTGAATGGAAGTTCATTCCTGATTTGGCTCTCTGTTTGTCTGTTACTGGTGTATAAGAATGCTTGTGATTTTTGCACATTAATTTTGTATCCTGAGACTTTGCTGAAGTTGCTTATCAGCTTAAGGAGATTTTGGGCTGAGACAATGGGGTTTTCTAAATATACAATCATGTCATCTGCAAACAGGGACAGTTTGACTTCTTCTTTTCCTAACTGAATACCCTTGATTTCTTTCTCTTGCCTAATTGCCCTAGCCAGAACTTCCAACACTGTGTTGAATAGGAGTGGTGAGAGAGGGCATCCCTGTCTTGTGCCAGTTTTCAAAGGGAATTTTTCCAGTTTTTGCCCATTCAGTATGATATTGGCTGTGGGTTTGTCATAAATAGCTCTTATTATTTTGAGGTACGTTCCATCAATACCGAATTTATTGAGCGTTTTTAGCATGAAGGGCTGTTGAATTTTGTCAAAAGCCTTTTCTGCATCAATTGAGATAATCATGTGGTTCTTGTCTTTGATTCTGTTTATATGCTGGATTATGTTTATTGATTTGCGAATGTTGAACCAGCCTTGCATCCCAGGGATGAAGCCCACTTTATCATGGTGGATAAGCTTTTTGATGTGTTGCTGAATCCGGTTTGCCAGTATTTTATTGAGGATTTTTGCATCGATGTTCATCAGGGATATTGGTCTAAAATTCTCTTTTTTTGTTGTGTCTCTGCCAGGCTTTGGTATCAGGATGATGTTGGCCTCATAAAATGAGTTAGGGAGGATTCCCTCTTTTTCTATTGATTGGAATAGTTTCAGAAGGAATGGTACCAACTCCTCTTTGTACCTCTGGTAGAATTCAGCTGTGAATCCATCTGGTCCTGGACTTTTTTTGGTTGGTAGGCTATTAATTGTTGCCTCAATTTCAGAGCCTGCTATTGGTCTATTCAGGGATTCAGCTTCTTCCTGGTTTAGTCTTGGAAGAGTGTAAGTGTCCAGGAAATTATCTATTTCTTCTAGATTTTCCAGTTTATTTGCGTAGAGGTGTTTATAGTATTCTCTGATGGTAGTTTGTATTTCTGTGGGGTCGGTGGTGATATCCCCTTTATCATTTTTTATTGCGTCGATTTGATTCTTCTCTCTTTTCTTCTTTATTAGTCTTGCTAGTGGTCTGTCAATTTTGTTGATCTTTTCAAAAAACCAACTCCTGGATTCATTGATTTTTTGGAGGGTTTTTTGTGTCTCTATCTCCTTCAGTTCTGCTCTGATCTTAGTTATTTCTTGCCTTCTGCTAGCTTTCGAATGTGTTTGCTCTTGCTTCTCTAGTTCTTTTAATTGCGATGTTAGAGTGTCAATTTTAGATCTTTCCTGCTTTCTCTTGTGGGCGTTTAGTGCTATAAATTTCCCTCTACACACTGCTTTAAATGTGTCCCAGAGATTCTGGTATGTTGTATCTTTGTTCTCATTGGTTTCAAAGAACATCTTTATTTCTGCCTTCATTTCGTTATGTACCCAGTAGTCATTCAGGAGCAGGTTGTTCAGTTTCCATGTAGTTGAGCGGTTGTGATTGAGTTTCTTAGTCCTGAGTTCTAGTTTGATTGCACTGTGGTCTGAGAGACAGTTTGTTACAATTTCTATTCTTGTACATTTGCTGAGGAGTGCTTTACTTCCAATTACATGGTCAATTTTGGAGTAAATACGATGTGGTGCTGAGAAGAATGTATATTCTGTTGATTTGGGGTGGAGAGTTCTATAGATGTCTATTAGGTCTGCTTGCTGCAGAGATGAGTTCAATTCCTGGATATCCTTGTTAACTTTCTGTCTCGTTGATCTGTCTAATGTTGACAGTGGAGTGTTGAAGTCTCCCATTATTATTGTATGGGAGTCTAAGTCTCTTTGTAAGTCTCTAAGGACTTGCTTGATGAATCTGGGTGCTCCTGTATTGGGTGCATATATATTTAGGATAGTTAGCTCTTCCTGTTGAATTGATCCCTTTACCATTACGTAATGACCTTCTTTGTCTCTTTTGATCTTTGATGGTTTAAAGTCTGTTTTATCAGAGACTAGTATTGCAACCCCTGCTTTTTTTTGTTCTCCATTTGCTTGGTAAATCTTCCTCCATCCCTTTATTTTGAGCCTATGTATGTCTCTGCGTGTGAGATGGGTCTCCTGAATACAGCAGACTGATGGGTCTTGACTCTTTATCCAGTTTGCCAGTCTGTGTCTTTTAATTGGAGCATTTAGTCCATTTACATTTAAGGTTAATATTGTTATGTGTGAACTTGATCCTGCCATTATGATATTAAGTGTTTATTTTGCTCGTTAGTTGATGCAGTTTCTTCCTAGCCTCGATGGTCTTTACATTTTGGCATGTTTTTGCAATGGCTGGTACCGGTTGTTCCTTTCCATGTTTAGTGCTTCCTTCAGGGTCTCTTGTAAGGCAGGCCTAGTGGTGAGAAAATCTCTAAGCATTTGCTTATCTGTAAAGGATTTTATTTCTCCTTCACTGATGAAACTTAGTTTGGCTGGATATGAAATTCTGGGTTTAAAATTCTTTTCTTTAAGAATGTTGAATATTGGCCCCCACTCTCTTCTGTCTTGTAGAGTTTCTGCCGAGAGATCTGCTGTTAGTCTGATGGGCTTCCCTTTGTGGGTAACCCGACCTTTCTCTCTGGCTGCCCTTAAGATTTTTTCCTTCATTTCAACTTTGGTGAATCTGGCAATTACGTGTCTTGGAGTTGCTCTTCTCGAGGAGTATCTTTGTGGCGTTCTCTGTATTTCCTGAATTTGAATGTTGGCCTGGCCTACTAGGTTGGGGAAGTTCTCCTGGATGATATCCTGAAGAGTGTTTTCCAACTTGGTTCCATTTTCCCCCTCACTTTCAGGCACCCCAATCAGACGTAGATTTGGTCTTTTTACATAATCCCATACTTCTTGCAGGCTTTGTTCACTTCTTTTTCTTCTTTTTTCTTTTGGTTTCTCTTCTCGCTTCATTTCATTCATTTGATCCTCAATCGCTGATACTCTTTCTTCCAGTTGATCGAGTCGGTTACTGAAGTTTGTGCATTTGTCACGTATTTCTCGTGTCATGGTTTTCATCTCTTTCATTTCGTTTAGGACCTTCTCTGCATTAATTACTCTAGCCATCAATTCTTCCACTTTTTTTTCAAGATTTTTAGTTTCTTTGCGCTGGGTACGTAATTCCTCCTTTAGCTCTGAGAAATTTGATGGACTGAAGCCTTCTTCTCTCATCTCGTCAAAGTCATTCTCCGTCCAGCTTTGATCCGTTGCTGGCGATGAGCTGCGCTCCTTTGCCGGGGGAGATGCACTCTTATTTTTTGAATTTCCAGCTTTTCTGCCCTGCTTTTTCCCCATCTTTGTGGTTTTATCTGCCTCTGGTCTTTGATGATGGTGATGTACTGATGGGGTTTTGGTGTAGGTGTCCTTCCTGTTTGATAGTTTTCCTTCTAACAGTCAGGACCCTCAGCTGTAGGTCTGTTGGAGATTGCTTGAGGTCCACTCCAGACCCTGTTTGCCTGGGTATCAGCAGCAGAGGCTGCAGAAGATAGAATATTTCTGAACAGCGAGTGTACCTGTCTGATTCTTGCTTTGGAAGCTTCCTCTCAGGGGTGTACTCCTCTCTGTGAGGTGTGGGGTGTCAGACTGCCCCTAGTGGGGGATGTCTCCCAGTTAGGCTACTCAGGGGTCATGGACCCACTTAAGCAGGGAGTCTGTCCCTTCTCAGATCTCAACCTCCGTGTTGGGAGATCCACTGCTCTCTTCAAAGCTGTCAGACAGAGTCGTTTGCGTCTGCAGAAGTGTCTGCTGTGTTTGTTTAGTTTACTGTGCCCTGTCCCCAGAGGTGGAGTCTACAGAGACAGGCAGGTTTCCTTGAGCTGCTGTGAGCTCCACCCAGTTCAAGCTTCCTAGCATCTTTGTTTACCTACTTAAGCCTCAGCAATGGTGGGCGCCCCTCCCCCAGCCTCGCTGCTGCCTTGCCGGTAGATCACAGACTGCTGTGCTAGCAATGAGGGAGGCTCCATGGGTGTGGGACCCTCCCGGCCAGGTATGGGATATGATCTCCTGGTGTGCCTGTTTGCTTAAAGCGCAGTATTGGGGTGGGAGTTACCCGATTTTCCAGGTGTTGTGTGTCTCAGTTCCCCTGGCTAGGAAAAGGGACTCCCTTCCCCCTTGCGCTTCCCAGGTGAGGCAATGCCTCGCCCTGCTTCAGCTCTCGCTGGTCGGGCTGCAGCAGCTGACCAGCACCGATCGTCCGGCACTCCCCAGTGAGATGAACCCAGTACCTCAGTTGAAAATGCAGAAATCACCGGTCTTCTGTGTCGCTCGCGCTGCGAGTTGGAGACTGGAGCTGCTCCTATTCGGCCATCTTGCTCCGCCCCCCCTCTGTTAGCATTTTTCAAGAATGCAACATATTGTTACCCACTAGAATCGCCATACTGTACAATAGATTTCTTGAACTTACTTTTCCTATCTAACTGAAATTTTGTTTCCTTTGATCAATATCACACTTGCACCTCTATTTCCAGTTGCCCTAGCCCCAGGTAATTACCATTCTAATCTCTAGTTCTGTGAGCTTAACTGTTTTAGATTTCACATATGAATGAGATCATGCAGAATTTATCTGGATATATACCTAATAGTGGGATTGCTGGATCATATGGTAGTTCTATTTTTAATTTTTCAAAGAACCTCCATACTGTTTTTTATAATGGCTGTACTAATTTACATTACCATCAAGAGTGTACAAGGGTTCTCTTTTCTCCACATTCTTGCCAACACTTAATATCTTTTGCCTTTTTGATAGTAGCCATTCTAACAAGTATGAAGTGATAACTCATTGTAGTTTTAGTATGCATTTTTCTGATAATTAGTGATGTTAAGTAGTTTTTCATTTATCTGTTGGCCATTTGTAAGTCTTTTGAAAAATGTCTTTTTAGTTCCTTTGCCCATTTTCCAATAATGTTATTTTCTTGCCCTTGAGTTGTTTGAGTTCCTTATATTTTTAGATATGAATTCCTTGTTAGAGGTATAGCTTGTAAATATTTTCTCCTAATCTGTAGGCTGTCTCTTCACTCAGTTGATTATTTCCTTTGTTGTGCAGAAGCTTTTTAGTTTGATGCAATCTTGTCTATTTTGGCTTTTGTTGCCTTGGGTTTTGGAGTCATGTTAAAAAAATCATTGCCTAGATTAATGTCAGTTTTTCCCCTATTCTTACATTTATGTCTCATCCACTATGGGTTGATTTTTCTATATGGTGTGAGATAAAGGTTTATATTTATTCTTCTGCATGCGGATATACAGTTTTCCCTTATTGAAGTGATTGTGCTTTCCCCGATGTATGTTCTTGGCACTTTTGTTGAAAATAAGTTCACTGTAGATGTAGGGGTTTATTTCTGGCTCTTTATTATGTTTCATTGGTCTATGTATCTGTTTTTATGTAAGTACCACACTGTTTTGGTTACTACAACTTTGTTGTGTATTTTGAAGTCAGGCAATGTGATGCCTTTGGCATTGTTCTTTTTGCTCAAAGTTGCTTTGGATATTTGGTGTCTTTTGTGGTTCCATATGAAATTTGGGATTGTTTTTTCTGTTTCTGTGAAGAATGGTATTGGAATTTTGATAGGGCTTATAATGAATCTGTAGATTGTTTTGTAGATTGCTTCAAATATGGATATTTTAATATTAATTCTTCCAGTCTATGAACATGAGCTATCTTTGCATTCATTTGTGTCATCTTTAATGTTATACAGCTTTGTAGCTATTGTAAATGGGATTTTAAAAATTTCTTTTTCAGATAGTTCACGGCTAGAGTATATTAACACTACTGATTTTTGTATGTTGATTTTGTATTCTGCAATTTCCATTATAATGAACAGAAGTGGCAAGAGTAGCCATCTTTTCTTGCTCTGGATCTTAAAGGAAAAACTTTCAACTTTTCCTTGTTAAGTATGGTGTTAAGTATGTGATTGTCATATATCGCCTTTGCTTGTTGAAGTACATTCCTTCTATCCCTAATTTATTGAGGGGTTTTTATTATGAAAGGATGTTCAATTTTGTCAAGCGCTTTTTCTGCATCTGTTGAAATGATCATATGGTTTTTGTCCTTTGTTCTGTTAATGTGATATATTACATGTATTGATTTGTGTGTGCTGAGTCATCCTTGTATCCCTAGGATGAATGCCACTTGATCATGATGAATCGTCTTTTTATTGTGTTTTTAAATTCAGTTTGCTGAATTGTTGAGGATTTTTGCATCCATGTTCATCAGAAACTTTGGCCTGTAGTTTGCTTTTTTTGTAGTGTCCTTCTCTGGCTTTGGTATCAGGGAAATGCTAGATTCGTAAAATGAGTTTGGAAGTATTGCCCCCCATCAAGTTTTTGAAAGAGTTTGAGGAAAATTGATACTAGTTCTTCTTTTAGAAAAATTTCTACTATCCTAGCAGTACAAGTTAGCTCGTTTATACTTGGGGCTCTGAGGAAATGTAATGAAGAAAGAGCTGAAATTGGGGTTCAGGTTTATAAATCTCAAGTTTTGGTTGAGCACTAAAGGAGAGGGAGTGAGACTAAATGATAAGAGGGTTAATGTAATCACTGGATTGATTTTGGAGAAAGGAAGGAAAAATGGAATGGGCAATCTCAAAAGTGCTGAAGATTTGATGCCAATTTCAGTGAGCTGGAACACACAAACATAGAGGAAAAAGAAAGTGCAAGTATAAATTTGAATACACCTAAATGTGTGTGAATTATGGAAGAAACAACATCAAAAGAAAACAATGACAATGACATGGGCTACAGAAGAGTTAAGATTAATGATCCTTCATTATAGGGTGCCATTCAGACATAGGAGTTAAAAAAAAAAAAGAAAGAGCAGAACCACACACTACAGCAGCTCCACAGTTCCAAGCATACTGAAATAACAGAGGCCTGCCTTCACAGGAAGAGGATTAGTTCTACTGTGACCTGTTTATACAAAAACAATGTTGTGGGTAGCAAGATTACTAGAAATGACTTCTTGGATTATAAAGGACAATTATGATAGCTTAGGCCACCAGCTTTCAGTAAATTCCATCTGGTACTTTACAAATTAGCTCATTATTCTGCTGTTCTTACGAATGTGTTAGTCTGCAAACATATCATTGTCACAAATTAGTCACCTAGTGTTTCTCTGAAAGTGATTTAATATAAGCACACCCACATCATAGGATGGAACAGTAAAATAGGTCCTTGCTTGATCCTCCAAACAGAATTCAGCATAAAGCACAATTAAATTTCCAAAGGTTTTTGGCACATACATCATCTTCTGATTTTCTAAGATGAAATGTGATTGTTGCCCTGGATATTGGCAATACATTATAATATTAGAAACCTCTTTGGTCTCCCCATGAACTCTAGAGATCCAAGCCTACTGAGAAATGATGGGTCCACAAATTGAACATAGCTTTTATTTGTTTTTATTTACATTTGTTATCGCAGGTGCTATCACAACTGTTGTTTCAATAATAGCAATTTCCATTTGAAAATTAACTTAAATATCTTATTTTAAAGTGTGTTTTGTAGCAGATGAGCTCACCCACCAGCTACTTGGAAAGAAGAAAAGTGAGGAAACATAAGCTTCCTCTGCTGTCTAACTGGATTACCTACTGAGACATCCCCTTGTGTGGGTTATAATAAATATTTATGGTAAACTTCCTAAGATGCCTTTGGTTGCAAGTTTGGAGCCCCCAACTTAATGGCTTAGCAAAACCAAATGAGGGAAATGTACTGTCTAATAACATGAACTTTCAAGGTAGGCTATTCCAGCGTTGGTTATTAAGAGGTTCAAACACATCACCCAGGTTCTCCTTTGTCATCTTAACACTTTGTCATTTTGCTCAGACTTATTCTCCTTATTTACACATGATGGACAGTCATAGCCAGACACCAGGACCAAAGGCAGAAAATGCACCCTTTCGTGCCTGAGCAAGAACTTGTGAAGATATTTTCTTAAGAGAGAGAGAATTGAGTAGTGCTGTGAGTCCAACCCTACCCTTTCTTAAAGTGGGCTGCAGTTATCTAATTCACATCAAGCTCAAAGAGAGACCTGGCCTTCAGCCATTTGATGTCCTTCCCAAGAGAACCATCTGGGAAAGGCAGTTTGACTCCAAGAGCTAGAGTTTGTAGGGATGGAACCACTAGAAAACCAAGGCCTTGGTGGGGGCTGATTAATCAGCAGCACTCGGAAAACAGGGCTCTTGCTTGAGTTAAAGGAACTGCAGCCAGCAGACCCAGCAGGGATACCAATGATAAACCCACAAAAGTAACCATGAGACAAAGAAGCAGCTTTCAACATCTGCCAGGTCTCCAACATGTGATGCCATCTTATGATGGCACTAATTCAAGAAAACAAAACAAAACTCTTTTCTTCCTTTCCTCGCCTCTTTCTGTGCCTTCCAATCCCAGAGTAGTCAATACCAACAGCTAGCCAGTCTGGATAGCCAAGGAAGGGGAAGAACAACCCAGTCTCAATACCACCCACTTACTCCACTACATGCAGAGACTCTGCGGTGGGACCAGCTGGGAGAGGGGAGAAGATGTAAGTTCAATCAAGTTTAGAGTTTTGGGTTACAATTTGAAATTGACATTCTAATTTCTGGACGGAGTCTGAGGTGATGGTTTAGCATGAATGCAAAGCTCTCTATTGCCTAACAGTACCCAGAAAAGTCATAAGATGTTCTCTATAAATAAAGCTTAAAGGGACAGTGCAAAAGTAAATAAAATGTGTTTTACATTTTGGGAGGCCAAGGTGGGCGGATCACCTGAGGTCAGGAGTTCAAGACCAGCCTGGCCAACATGGTGAAACCCCCATCTCTACTAAAAATAAAAAAAAAATAAATAAATAAAAATAGCTGGGTGTGGTGGTAGTGCCTCTAATCCCAGTTATTTGGGAGGCTAAGGCAGGAAAGTCACTCAAACCCGGGAGGCAGAGGTTGCAGTGAGCCAAGATTGCTCCATTGCACTCCAACCTGGGCAAAAAGAGCTCAAAAAAAAAAAAAGAAAAGAAAAAAAGAAAGAAAGAAGAAAGAAAAACATTTTACTATCTACTACATGTCCTCATTTTCGTTTTCAACAAGTATGTTACGATACTGATATACATTTACAAATATTTTTAACTACCCTGACAATACCATATCATATTTGTATCTTTCTTGCATGCTTCCCCTTTCTTAGTCTAATATTTGAGGGGAAAATTATTTATGCCTCCCAGCAAATATGCTTCCGATCTTTAAAACATCTATGTTCCAGCAAATGGATCCCAAAAGAGAGGTGCATTCAAGGTGTGGAAAACAGCAGGTCACTGAGGGGAATGGGAAAGTTAGTATTTTTATTTTTTATGTTGTTAGAGACAGGGTCTTATTTTGTCACTCACTGCAGCCTTGAACTCCTGGCCTCAAAAGATCCTCTTGCCTCAGCCTCGCAAAGCACTGGTATTACATGCTTGAGCCACTGTACTGGCTGAAAATTAGTATTAATAGTAATGTCCTTCTGTCCCAGTCCACTGTTTCACTTTCCTTTTTCTTCATAGCTTCCTCCTTTGGGATCCCTTGGGCTGGGAGTTTAGCACTATCACCTGCACACTATACCTGCAGTCTATGAAGACAGGCACTCAGGAATTTGGGGCTATCACAGTTACTCCTCCCAGAACAAAAAATATTCAACCCTCCCCCACACACAGTGGCAGCAGCCTCATCTCAAATGGACGGTGCCTCTTATCAGTGAGTAGTTATAGAAGACAGGGAGAAAGGTGCATTTATGTTTTCATGAACTTTGTCCTGCTTCCTGTTGCACTTTCATTTTGAAAATGAGTTGGGGTTTCAAAAATCAATAAAACTTGCTGACATCAAAACTAGGATTCTGACATCAAAAACTAGGTCCAGTGTTGCCCACTTCCTGCTTTTTATTTTTGCTCTAGTCCCTATTTGAGTGCTAATCTAAAGGGAAAGGGAAGGTCAGTGAGAAAAGAGGAGAAGTCTTAAAAATGAATTTACTATTTGATCAGGTTTGCTGCTTTATTTTGTGGAAAAATTTAAAGCTCTTTTGTGTCTTTATGTATTTTACAAATCTTAGAACTAAAAACTAAAAAGATAAAATCACATTATATTCCCCATTGAATTATTTCCCACATTTCAAATGTGCTTCCCAGAGAGAAGAGCTAGGCAATTCAGTTTCACAGTAATAGTTTTGTGTCTCATCAGTTTGGGACATGTATTGTTTATGTTTTGCTTTTTTGAGTCTATTAAGTGATTTATATAGTCTATTGCGCTTTTTTTTTAGGAATGGAATATGCCAATTATAGAGAGAGGCAGGTGAGTTAAAAGTTTCAAGTGCTCAGCATTATAGATTCACCCTCGAGTGAGAATGTTAAAAACAGCAAGGAAGAGTATGTAAAATGCTAGGTGAATGAGAGGGCATCTGTCTGCAATGGGAAACTAGTATTTAATAACTAGCCTTAAATTTATTCAATACTTAAATGCAAAGATTATTCTACTTAATTATACTATATGACTTTGAAACTATTAATCATTCTAAATTATTGGGTTCTAGTTTAAATAGATTTTTGTATTTTTAAGCTTTTAAATGATTGTTTGAAAAAATTTATCTGAATATCCTTTTTTTCCTAAAAAGGAATTCTGCCTTTTGAGTACTAAATTATTCTCTCTATAAATCTAAAAATATCACAGTATTTCTCTTTTTCCATAATCTCTCTCTTTCTCTCGCTCTCTCTCTGTCTCTCTCACCTCTCCTTGTCTGAAACAAACTGAATTTTAATGAAGAAAACTGTGAAAAGGGGTTTGAGAAAATGAAAAGCTAATATTTTGAATGGAAGTGTAATAGATGTCAGTCAGAGAAAAAGAACAGTCTCCAGAACATCTAGATGTGGATACATTGTTAACGCCACTCTGTGCATTTTAATTTAAGCCCCCATGTAACCATTAATTCAATGTCAAGTTCATTCTTTGTGGCTATTCAATATTACAATATAGCATTAATTTTAGATGACTTTATTTCAGGAGGGAAGGAAATAATTTATGAATAGCAACATAAGGTTTCTTATATGATGAATCATCACAATTTTGATTGCAAAAAAAGGAAACTGACTCAGACTAGCTCCTGTAGGAAGGAGGGAACATAGTTACTATGAAGATACAGAATTTCACAGAAACAAGTGTAGCAGGGTCTATTGGATTAGGAAAACTGAAATTAAGGCAGCTACTCTCTTTGGGGCCATATAATCACCGATTTCATTTGTCTCTGTGTTTCTGCTGTTTCCTGCCTTCTCTCTGTAATTGCCACTCTCTCTTTAGTTATCAGTTTGCACTGAACCCAAAATGGTAACTTCAGCCCCCGAGTCTACAGGACATTTTGGTTCAACCCCACCTTGAACTGACTAGCGTCTCAATTTCACTTAGGATCTTTCATATTCCAAAGAGCAAATATTAATATTTGCTGCCCAGTAAATGAAGCAGATGCCAGTGAGTCAAGTTGTCATGCTTTTTCCCATCACATTTTATAATGGTGAAGTGCAGAAAAGGCAAGGTCTTTAGAAGGAACTATAGGCAGACATAAGTAATCATGTTCGGTATAGAGACTGATTTATTAAATATTTATGATAATAAAATACTAAAAAAGTCAATGTCAAGATAATAAGGACTCAACTGAGTCCTTATTATGTACCAGATACTATTCTAGGCATTAGAGGATATACCAAGGACAAAACAGACCAGAAAACCCCACTACCCTTATATACCCCACTACATGCTAATGATAATCCTTAGTCATCTATTTCAAAAATAACTCAAAAATGGAGTGGCAATGTCTCTACATAGTAAATACAAGATGTTGAAATAAAAAAATATATACATATATATATATGTCTTCCTTGTGTATTTCTTTTTTTTTTTTTTGTATTTCCCATGTTGAACTTGCATAGTTTGCTAAATGAAATATTTTAATTTTTAATGTTTCATTTGTGTGTCTGTGTATATATATATGTAATATACATATGTTAGATATACACAAATATATGTATTTGTAAATAACATAGTCATATTTGCTTTTATACCTAACTCTGTTAACTGTCAATGATGTGTAACTATATATGTGCACATGTTAGAAGTGGTTGATGGGGCCTTTGGATTTTAAATGGCATTTTACCTGCAGCCTCTGATGCAACCTCTTCCAGCTTCCTAATAAAGTGACTGAAAACACTGCGAAAAAAAAATATATATATATATAATTTTTAAAAAGTACTAAAAACCAGTACTGGCAGAATATTAAAGAAGCATTAAATTAGATTGACAATATATATGGTAGACCACACATCGTATTCCATTCTAAAAGTAGGTAAAAATAATTTCTTAGTTTTACCTGGACCATACAATACATCTACTATGTCCTACTACTATAGTAGTATATGCAACAATATACTACTTAAGATTTTTTAAAAGAAATACACCAGCAGACCCAAAGGTGGATCAAAACTAAAGAGTTAAGAATAGAAACATCCAGAGGAATACCCTCTTGAGACTATCTACTGGTAAAAGTTCATCACAAGGGTTTTAAAGAGAATAATAACTTTTGTAAGCCCCATCTGACTGAACTGCCTTCCCCAGTAAACCTGTGAGAGTGGAGAGGTTTGAGTATTTTCATGGTAATTTCTTTACCATGTGCCATTTGGCAAATAAAAGAGTTCTTTCTCAGGCAGTACTTTTTACCAAATTCAGAGGTCAGTTAAATATTCTTACAACAACATAAAAATTGGTGGTAAATCCACTATTCCTGAAGGGGAGAAAGACTGGAAGGAAATATACTGACTTGTCTTTTGGGAGTGGAATTATGGATGACTTGATTCTTTCTTGTGTGTTTATTTTGTTTTATTTTTGTATTTCCCATGTTGAACTTGCATGGTTTCCTAAATGAAATAATGTTTCCTCTTAAAAATGAAACTTTAAATGATATTGCATCTATTTAAAAGGAAACTATGTGATAAGTTACAGATTTTATAAATAGATTGTCAAAATGTCTGTTAAACGTTCTTGAGAAAATTACGTCTTTGCTTCAAGCAGTTGTAAAGGAAATGGAATCCACTGACATTACTAATAGCAATTTTAGCATCCATAAATTTGAAATTGTATAAAAATTTTGCATATTCTGGGTATAAAATATTAATGCTTATCATGTAACTTTGCAAAAACTTCATTTTTAAAAGCAATTTTAGGTTCACAGCAAAATTCACAGAAAGGTCCAGAGATATTCCATTTACTCCAACCTCCACACATGCATAGACACCCCATTAACAATATCCCCCCACTAAAGTACATTTTTTACAACTGAACCTACATTGATACATCATTCACTAAAGCATATAGTTTACATTAGAATTTACTGTTAGTGTTGTACATTCTATGGGTTTGCACAAATTTATATTGACGTATACCTGCCATTTTTGTATCATATGGATAATTCCAACATATCTGGAATGTCTGGTCCTGATACCTCTTCTGTCTCTTTAAACTGTGTTCTTTGCCTTTAACTATGCATTGCAATTTTTTCTTCATAGCTGGGCATGTACTGGATAAAAGGAACTCCTGTAAATAGGCCTTAAGTTATGTGGGTGGGCCAGGCGTGGTGGCTCATGCCTGTAATCCCAGAACTTTGAGAGGTGGAGGCAGGCGGATCACCTGAGTTCAGGAGTTTGAGACCAGCGTGGCCAATGTGGTGAAACCTCATCTCTACAAAAAACACAAAAATTAGCCGGGCTTGGTGACACACACCTGTAATCCTAGCTACTGGGGTAGCTGAGGCAGAAGAATTGCTTGAACCTGGGAGGCGGAGGTTGCAGTAAGAACAAAACTCTGCCTCAAAAAAAAAAAAAAAAAAAAAAAAAAAAATGTTATGTGGGTGGTGGTAAGGTGGGCAGTGGAGGGGAAGCTTTTTATCATCCTATATTAGGTTTCAGTCTTTTGGTGAGCCTGGGCCTCTGGATTGTGAATTTCCTAAGTGTTCTTCAGGTTTTTTTTTTTTTTTCTTATACCATAGGTGGGAGAGAATGGCTCAAGTGGGCTGGAATTGAGTATTTCCTTTCTCCCACATGGTAGGCTAGAGTGGGCTGGAGTTGGGCATTTTTCTTTCCCCAGGTCAGTGAGTCTCTGATATAACAAAACAAAATGGAACAAAAATCCCCAGCAGGTTAGGCTCTGATTAACCAGTTTCTCCTCAGGAAGAACCAAGCTTCAGCAGATTTAAAAATGTTTACTTTTTCCCTCTCTTGCTGGAAGCATGAGAGAATCTTTTCTCCAATATTTACTGTGAGAACTTGGTAGCACTCCTGGAGATAAAACACACAGAATTGCGGGGACCTCCCTATTGTTGGGTTCCTCTGGAGTTTTTCAACTTTCAGACTTGCCTGCACCCAGCCTCTAATGATTTGTCAATTATAGTTCAGGTTTTTCTACCCCAGCACTGGTTCTCTTGGAGGTTTCTGCTCCAGTGTGTTGTGATTCTCCATATCCTACTGTCTGTCTCCACCAGTGGTTTGGGCAGAAGTTTGCCGTGTGACCTCACTTCTCTTATGGATCTAAGAAGAGTTGATTTTTCAGTTTGTTCAACATTTTTGTTGTTAGTACAGATTGGCAACTTCCAACCTCCTTATGTGAGGAACTGAAAACTGGATTATGTTACTTTTTTACTGGGAGGGTGGGCGACAGAACTGTCATCAAAGGTTTAATTATCAATCAGTAACAATCAATTAAATCACCAATGAAAGAAAATCTATTTTGGATACATCTAATCAGGATAAATGAAAGAACAGCTATGCACTCTTACAACTTTCTTACTTTTTTTTTTTTTTTTTTTGAGACAGAATTTCACTCTTGTTGCTCAGGCTGGAGTGGAATGCTACGATCTTGGTTCACTCCAACCTCTGCCTCTTGGGTTCTCTCCAAGCAAGACTCTTATCTCAGCCTCCCAAATAGCTGGAATTACAGGCATGCACCACCACACCCAGCTAATTTTGTATTTTTAGCTGAAACCAATTTTGATCATGTTGGTCAGGCTGGTCTTGAACTCCTGACCTCAGGTGATCCACCCACCTCGGCCTCCCAAAATGCTGAGATTATAGGCGTGAGCCCCTGTGCCTGGCCAACATTTCTCTTTGTGTTGCTCAAAATGACTTCATTCTTGGCCTGAACCATTCTTGGTATGGTTGGTCCAGCAACTATTATCTGGTTTAAAGGAGACTGGAGGTCAGGCTAAAATCTAGTTTTGCAGATACCCACACATTTGAACTGGAGTGAAATAAACATATGATAAGATCAGGATATTTGATCAGATATTTCATCTAGGAAGTAGACATAGGTTTAACATTGATAGAATCCAGCTCTGAATGAATTCTGCTTCCAGCACCAGCTACAGTGTTCATCTGGACATGGAAAACAAAAATAAATCAGCTATTCATGTATATTTTTTAGACTTGGTATTGGTTTAGCTAATAATATTAGTAGACTATCTGAATCCTTGAATATATATTTGAATTTAACTATCCAGCTTTGAGTTTAGAGGTTAGATTTTTCAAGTGTCTATCTGCCAAATGTTAGAAACTTGGGTTTGATATTCCAATATTTAGATGTTAACTATGAATGACTATTCTTCCATAATAAATATTAAATATATATTTTTCTTCATTGCTGTTTGAATTATGCAAATAACACATGAACATATTCACATTTAAAAGATTAATCTATTTAGAAATATGTAAAATAAAAGGTGGAAATGCTTTTTTAATGCTTCCTTTTTGAATGCTTCTACTTGTACTACTTTATTTCAAGGGTAATCAGTTTGTCAATAGTTTGGTGTGTATCCTTCCAGTTCTTTACCTCTGCATTGGCATAAATTTGTATATTAGCACAGACATATATTTAAATTGATAAATTTATACTTAAGATATTATTCTGCAAGTCAGAGAGTTTTTGTTTTTAACTAGCATTATTTCAAATATTTTCCCAAGTCGTTTGTAGGAATCTATAATATTCCATAATATGAGAGAGGGAAAGAGAGAGAGAGAGAGAAAGGGAGTATGTGTGTGTGTGTTTGTGTATAAGTGTTTTTTTTATGGGGTCTTGCTTGTTGCCCGGGCTGGAGTGCAGTGGTGTGGTCTTGGCTTACTGCATCCTTGACCTCTTGGGTTCAAGCAGTCCTCCAACTTTGGCCTCCTGAGTAGCTAGGACTACAGGTGTGTGCCACCACACCTGGTTAATTTTTCAATTTTTTTCTAGAGATGCGGTCTTGCTCTGTTGCACAGACTGGTCTGGACCTCCTGGCCTCGAGCAATCCTCCAATCCTCCTGCCTCCTGCCTCGGCCTCCCAAAGTGTTGGGATTACAGGTGTGAGTCACCATGCCCAGCTGATAATATGAGTAGATTTTGAAGTTGGGCTTTATTACATGAGAAATATTTTTGCTCCTTTGAATTTTCTAAACAAATATGATACAAAGCCTTTAGAAAAGCTTAAGATATAAATGAAATGCAATTCCATTTCAGAAGTAGTTTTGACATTACATTATTTGTATTTTTTATTTTTTTTCCATTTTGATTCAAGTGAATTGCAAAACAAATGATTGGTATTTTATTATATTTTACTAAGCAAATTTTAAAAGTGTGTGCAAACAACATTTAAAGAACTCGTCTTATTAAAAAGTATTTTTCTATAATTAAAATATTTAAAATTATAATAAGTTAAAATTATTAAAATTATAATAATCTAAGAGTTTGTATTACTTCCATACTATAGATAAGGAAATTGTGTCTCAAAGAGGTTGAATGAGTTGGTCAAAATTACACAAAAAGTAAAAGGCAGAACCTGAAAATAAGGGTTCACATCTTAGGACTCCAAGACAGTATACACGTTTGACTTTTTTGTCTTTAAATTTGCTGTGAACATTTTTCCACATTTGATTTTTAAGTATAAATATTAAGTGCCTTCTTTGTATTTTAGTATTAGGCATCCTAAGTCTTCTACTTACAAAAAAATATTAAAAGTGAAATTTAGCAAGCATTCTAAATATTCCAATTATGAAATATATTTCATATTATGAACTCATATTATGAGTTTTTCTTCTGTAAAAGTATTTATCATTTAAGATTAGAAGATTTAAGCTTGAGGAATATGATCCAAAATGGTTTGTTATACTAATTGAATCATGAAAAGTCCCAACAAAGCATTTTTGTTGGTTTTAGATGATGAAACTAGGTGTTTAATGAATTTATCTTTTCTTTTCCAATTGGTGATTGTACCCTGGGTTATGAGAATATGTAGAAATTGAATGGAGTAGCTACTAGCAACTTGCTGAAACATGATGCAGTTCCCTGACTCTCAGCAATTGAAACCACGGCTTCATGAAAGGCTTCTCTTATTTCAGTTATAAATGTGCAGAACAGCATGCCTTCAGACTTTGCTAGAACTTGCCAGAAGTGGAAAGTCATGACTATCAACATGGTTATTAGTTAACATTGACTGAGTACCAACAATGTTTTTGGTGTCATAAATATAGAGAGGAAGACACTGTTCTGTTCCTGGGGGATTGGCTTTCTGTAAAAGTGGGATAGAGAATCTGGTCTTGAATGTTCTTTTCTTGCTGGGAGGTGGGGTTGAGGGCACAGTCACTTCCAGTCTCATTCTAATGGCACTCTCACCTCTTTATTGATGATACATGCAATAAAAAGAAAAAAATGTGTAATTACACATACATACATACATGTGAAAAGCACATGTAAATTTTATTTTTTATTGGTAAAAAATATATATTTATGGGGGGAGCTTGAGGCAAGAAGTCACATCCTGCAAGATATCCAGGTGACTGTAGCTTCTATATCCTAGTGTATAACATATTTATACTATTATAAATAGTATATAGAATATGCTAAGAAAAGTACATAGAGGTTTTTGTATGTGTAAATATATTTATATGAACCCAATATGTAGAATAGAGTGACCAAGTGTTTTGTTTTTGACATCTGAGGCACAAAAGTAATCCAGTCTCTTGAAAGAATGGGGACTTTCCAAACATATCTGAACTGATTATTGGTATTCATATAAGATAAATAAGTCATCTTTTAGGTCTTTGTTGTTTGATGTCTAAATATATAGGAGTTTCAATTTTATTTCATCAAAGTTATTTAGGAGGCAAACATTGACATTAGCTATTGATTATACCAAAATGCGATGGTGACAAAACAATATACCTTAACATTTGGCATTGAAGTTCCTTTCTGAAAATGAAACTCAGGGAAAATCAATGAAGTAACTCATCACACCCTCTGATAAGTACAAGTGACTAAAGAGTTTAGGAAACACCCAACCTCAGAAACTAGGGTGTGACTTTATTATGCTATGCTTATACTAGCATAAAGGTTTAACTTAATCATTCTATTACGCTCATTGTGAAGGAAGTTTGTAAGTTGAAGGCATTTTAAGAGTATGAAATATTGAAACTGATAATACAAAGATAAGAATTTGTGTAGAAACTATTCTGTATTTATACATTATGTTTTTGTAAATTTTTTTAAAGAGCCAGACTTTCTTTGTATATATAATCAAACTTTGAGATAAAACTAGTTAAAGCAGAAGAACTCTTGTTAAAACAGCACAAAGTACCTGGCTTCCTAGACCCAGCACAAAGTACCTTGCCCCTGAGCTGACCTGATGCAACTTTGAAAAACCATAGGGTTCCCAGGAACTTAGTTTGAAAACCTTCACTCTTATGAGCATAACCCTATAACCATGAGAGAAAAGGGCTTTATTGAAAAAGGACATGGGACACTGACTAGTTTAATACTTCTGGCTCTGATTCTGGATGCATTAAGCAATCTTTCAATGAAAATGTTGAATTACAGTATTTTGGTTTACTCTGAGTTTGTAGTTTATCGATTGAGTTTTTTCTTAAATCAGCCTCATCTAAGGGTAGTTAATATAAATTCACTTACTCTTGTGCTTGCTGTGGGATTAAAATTTTTAAAAACCACAAAACAAAACAAGAAACCAGTCTTTGTTCTAGTAGAGCTGAGATTACACCATAGCTCTAGGGACTTCACTGAGGTTATGCCAATGTATGGTACCCTGCTAATAATTCGTACTCCTGTATTGATAAAAATAATGGGGCTGAGATTAGCCATAAAGATCATCTGATATTTCTTTTTAATTTTTTAGAGACAGAGTCTATGTTTCCCAGCCTGGTCTTGAACTGGGCTCAAGTTATCCTCCTGCCTCATCCTTGCAAGTAGTTAGGACTACAGGCATGAGCAACCAGAACTGGCTTCCTAGTATTTCTTAAAAGTTTCATGAAAGGATGATTATCTTTTAGTGTAACAAAATAGACTAGCATTACCCTAGCTCAACAACATTTTTTCATTTTTGACAACTTGTTTTTAAATTACAAACCTATTAGTTCTGCCTAACTGTTATTTCTTGAAGGCCATACATTTAGGAAGTGTTAAATTTTTAAAGTATCAGCATATAAATTAGTGGACATAACGCTTAAGACCCTCTTTCTAATATAAATGGAATAAAATGCTGGGAATGAGTTATTTCTATTTTCTAAGCAAGTCTATTCTTTGACATTTGTTGCCTTGAGTCTGCAAAAATATTCAATTTTGGATTGTTTAATAATGTGTAGTCTTGATTCTCTAAACTGTGAAATAAATTACTTTTTTTCTTTGCTATCTTTCAAGCAGAAATTTGGCTTTTCTGTTATTTATCATAGTTTCTCAGTTGTGTTTCCTTTTGTTCTAATTTGTTAGACTTTATTCTAGACAGTTGCATGTATAAAAATAAAAATGAAAATCCAAGGAAAATTCACTTTAAAAATATTCAGCTAAAATATCCCCTTAGTTTAAGTATATATAGTAGTTTAATGACCAAATCATTTATATTTTATTTATGAAGTGCTTTGCTTATATCATTGCCCACAATTGGAAATGTAGCTAACAAGTATTGGGTGTTGGACTGTGTGGTAGTAGAGAAAGACTCAGATATATTCTTACTATCCTATCACCCATAGGTGACACTTTGACATATGAACAGAGTAGAATAGAATGGACTAAGAAAATAATGTCAGATAAATGATGTTCATTACAAAGGAAAATATATTTTTACATCTTTTTAAAAAATCTTTGCATTTGCTACTTTCCATGGAGACCTACTCTCTTGTATAGTATAAGGACTAAATGTTAGTTTTAAAATAATTAAAACCCTTCATTATCATCATCATTATCAAAGATCACTAACCGGAGTCAAATAATTTGAATTCTCTTCCAGGTCTACGGCTCACAGGATGCCTGATAATGAACAAATACAACCTTTTTGGCATCTCTAAAATGGGCATAATAAATTTCTTAATCTCCTCAGCATAATTCTGTGATGCTAAAATAATACATATAACAATAATATTTTAGAAAGTATGAAAGTATAACAAGGTGGCATTATGATTATAGAGGTGCTAGAATATTGTGGTAATGTGTACAGGCTCTGGAGCCAGACTTCCTTGATTCAGATAGTGAATCACTAGATATTTAACCTCAGACAGGCTACTTAATATCTGAGTGCCTCAATAGCCTCGTCTGGAGAACAGGGCTAGTAACAGTCCTTAACTCATAGTGTTGTTGTGTGGATTAAATGGGGTAATACTGTAACTCTCTTAGAATGGGACCTGGGGCATTATAAAAGTTCCTAGCTCTTAAATAATAATATTTAAATATCTAATATAACATCAAAATTTTAATTACTTCATTCAAAACATTCAAAGCTTGTTAAAAACAATGTAGGCTGAAGTTTTCTGGGCCAGATTACAAATGACCTTATGGAAGAGATGTAGTCCCTTTAGCCAAAAGAGGTCATGAGGACACTGCCTAGGCTACAGGAAATCTCAACAAATATTCTCAAGATTCTTTTATGGTGCAGCGGCATCATTCTGAACCTCCAAGTCCAAATTGCTTTTAAGGAATCACCCAGTTCTTCTTCCTCCTAGGAATACTCCTATTAGGATCATCTTTTGATCAAAATGAAAATTCCCCCAATTATGGTGGTTTTTAAGATTAGTTTTCTTTATACTAGGTTTTGAATTTATGGGACATGCCCTCCACCCAATCTTGGGTAATATTTTCTGCAATGACAGGACCTCACTGGGGAAATCCTAAGTGAAGATAATAGCATGTTATATTAAGTGGTGCCAGTATTCCATTTAATATTAAGCAATTGCATAACAGGCTTTTTAAATACCTAAGTTAAAAGTGGTACATTAATGTTGAGTATACTTCTACTGCAAAGTCCATTCTCCCACTGATTTCAAACAAATACCATTTAAGTGCCAACCTACTATTACAAGAGTTTACTATTTTATTCTTGCTCCAAAATGGCATCAACAGTGATGGGGTGCTTTCGGGGGATTATTGAACAGAATTTTTGCAACAAAGGAGCAAGCATGGGGAAATGCAAAACATCAATGATAGGGATTGCAACGTTTTATCTCAGCATTCCTCATATCTACACACCCCCTAATCAAATGAGCAGTTTTATGGCATGCGCAATTGCAATTGAAGTATAACTGACTTCTGCAGAACTGGCTTCCATAGGATTTCCTGTCCAAAAATCACCATGTGGTCATCTGCAGCTACATGGTTACAAATCATCAAGTAAGCAAGGCTTCCCCACCCCAGTATTCTTTTTTTAAGGAGTCAAATCCACCAAACTCTATCATTTGCAAATTATCTCTGGACTTATTTTATTCCCTTTTTTTTCATTGGGTAAAAAGGAAAACAAGCAAACAAAAAATCCTCCCTCCGTATTTGTTCAAGGCGTAATTTCCCTGCGAGGTGTTTTACAGGCTTCTCCTTGTTTAGCTTTTCTTGCCTGGTAATTACTTACTGAAAGAAATCTGCTCTTCCAGAGCGAGCTATTCCTTTAACCCCTTTTGCTTGCTCTTCCTTGGAGGCTAGCAAGGAGTGTGCGGCTCTGCAATGTCTGGGAACCCACCTAGAGGGCCCCCTTGACGCCAGCACATCCCCTGTCAGACAGCAGTCTCTGCAGCCGAGCCAGGCTGCTGCAGAGTTAATGTACAGTACCACGGAGCCTGCAAGTGTCCTGAGCTGATCAGAGCTGGGGCGGCACAGCCCAGGGCAGACAAGGCGGCTGCGAGGATTCCAAAGGTTCTGCTAGAAATTCGGCGCTGGGGGACTCCAGCAGGAGCCTGTTGCCATTGTGTTTTAAAAGCATGCAAGGTCTGTATAGCTTGGGCATGAGAATCTTTCAGAAGATGTCAGAGCATCAGAATAAATGACACCTATTGGAAAACTGAATTTGGGGTGAAAAAAGAGATTGAGAGAGAGAGGGAAAAAAAAGAGAAAAGAAAGACATCGGGGGAAGAAATTCTTAGACAACGTCTGACTTGCAGCTGTGAAATTCATTTTCTTTCCAAGGCAAAATATGAAACGCTCCCACATGGTTTTGATAATAACAAATTAAAGGGGATTCTGCAGTGAAAAGATCAATAGCTTAGTCATTTTACTCAAAGAGAACAGGCAGCCTTATTATGGGGTTAGGCAACAGAAAGGAATTTCATCGTGACAGCACCTTCTGAAGTCATGATGGTAGTTAATGGTAATCTTGTCCTGCAAAGCAGAAATTACTCGTTGCCTTCCTACTTTTGCAGTTGAACCAGCAATTCTGAAATCTGGGAAAGAAGTTGGCTTTGGTGATACGTGGTTTGTAGCCCCTCTGCCCAGGCCTTTGTCCGACACGTCTCAGAAGGTAACACTGCGTTAAAGTGACCACACATGAATATGTGCCTAAGAAAGAAGAAAAAGCAATATTCATTTCTAAAGGACAGCATGGCAAAGCAACCTGAAGTTTTCCATTTCCCTTCTAACACTTCTTTAACAAGGATATCAAGAAACTGTCTTTTGACGCCTTTCTTCTCACATTCCAGAGTCCTTCCTTAAGGATGCATTAATTTACACTCAAGGTGGTTAGATTTTACCAGGACAATATTTGCCACCATTTAGGATTAGTAGTTGAACTGGTTATTTTAGTGTGTTGACTAACTAGTGGAACCTAAATGGATGGACCCATACCTGCAGTGCTCTGTGATGTTTCTTTTTTCAAATCCTGGAAGGCCTTTTGTAACTGGAATTTGTTTTTATTGGTGGGGGGAAATTTTGTGTTTTCTTTTGGAATTCAATACTTGTTGCAATAATTGCCCACGATAGCTGCTCAAACAAGAGAGTTGGAATTCATCTGTAAAAATCACTACATGTAACATAGGAGACAAGAAAAATATTAATGACAGAAGATCTGCGAACATGATGCACGTGAATAATTTTCCCTTTAGAAGGCATTCCTGGATATGGTGAGTAATCAATATTCCCTTCAGTTTGTAAAACTCAGAATTATAAGGTACCAGATGAGGATTTGTCTTGAACTAGAGTATTGGTATCAAGTGAGAATGAAAAGTAAACTGTGCAAAACCGAATATTGTCTGAGAAAGTAATGGTTATGCAATAAAAATTACTTTGTTAATATGAAGCATCCCCAGATAAGTCAAGCGTGAGAACTTGAGAACATTTAAATTGCTACTATTTCATGGAGGAAAAAAAAAACTTTGAGAATGGCAACAATTTAATAAATTTTTTAAAAGGTGGGGCTTAGGGTTTGTTTTTTGTTGTTTTGCTATTTTTATTTGAAAATTCCCTGGGGAAGGGCACACATGAATTTCTGATATCTCATATCAATTTGTCTGAATTTCCAAAAGAAGGTTAAGGGAAACAGAATGTTGACTCAATTTTAAAATAATATGAAAATGTGTTGGTGCCTCACAGTTAAGAATATTTTAGGTATTCAAGAAATATTTCTACCAGAATGAAGCAGTAGAATTCTAGTAGAATTCTAACATATGAATCAGGAAGTGCTCAGGCTCTCATAGAACTTGCTTTGTGCCTTGATATTTGGTCATATATTAAGGTTCAATGCAATACATTAAAGTCCCTGGACATGTGATACCATGTGCCATTTCTTGCTGGAGTTTATGATTAAATGTGTATAGGAACTCATTGCTGAGGGTATTTATAAGAGCAAAGGGTCATTATTTTAAAATTGCTTGTTTTTGCCTTACCTTTTGGGTCAGCTGGATTCTGACTTTCATAGAAACTTTGTCAATGCATAATAAAGGCACATGTTAAGGCTTTGTGTCTGCTAACATGGGTTGTTTTGGATATGCAGTGCGTCTGATTTTGAAAGTATATCTTTCAGGTAAATGTTCTGGCTGGACTCTGGATGAATAACAGTTATCTAAATATAGGTTTCTGAAGGTTTTCCAACTGCTTTTATGACAGTGTCTCAAATGAAAGCTCCCTGAGAGCTTAAGGTACCACCGAAATCACCTGCTGGTTTGTTACGGAGTTTTTGGCTTTCAGCTAAAAAATCCATTGCAGAGAAGGATGGGAGACATCCTCTCCCACTCTATGCAGGTGCTTATTTTCTAACATCACCAGATCCATCCAGAGTCGATGCTGTGGCGTATCTACCTTTTTTGCTGACCAGAGCTACTATCCCCAGTCTCTAGAGTGCTTGGGTGACATGCCTGCAAACCTCGGTGGCCCACTTCCAACTGCATCACCAGAGTTTCCTAGTCAGGGGGAGCCTTGGTGCCATCGCCTTGCTTGTTCTGTTGGCGAGGGTCAGGCATCAGCAGTGAGGTCCTCATTATTCTTACAGACAAATTCACATCAATAGTCTTTAATCTTGAGATTAAAAGATCTTGGAAACAGTTCCTGGCACATAGTAGGCATTTGTCAATATTTTTTCTTCTATGCCTTATGCTTTTCTTCAAAGTTCATTTTATACCTCTTAAGATTTGCTTGGGAGGGGAAATTACCAGTCTCCTTTCTATCACGTGTACCTTGCTACAAAGCAACAGTTTTTGTTCTACCTAAGTTCTGTTGTTTGAGCCCATTTGTTTATGTTGTAATACATAGGATCCATGTACTCTTTGAATGCCTGCCATTATAACCACCTTTTGTTGCATTAGCCTCACGTATACTTTCGACTTGAAAGAAATAAGCTATTCAACTCGGTAGTTTTGGAAAGAATGCAAATTTGCTTATTCATGCTCCTCTAGATCTGTAACACATATGTTTGAAAGCTGAAAGGAGAAGTTGAGAGTCCTGGTGGTTTTCTTTTGTGCCTGGAACTAGGTAACCCTTCATCTGTTTCACTGCATGCCATACCAATCTGTTGTTGTTGTTGTGACCAAACTGAACCAATGTAGAATGTTAATGCTCTGTATAACTACTCTTCCCGGGCCTCTTAAAAGGATTCATTAATATGATGTTGGACTCAAAGGAAGGAGGTGGTGGTTTTTTTCCAGGTGACCTAATTAATTTTGTGCTTGATTCTTGACTTTCCCAATTGTTGTTGTTTTCCTCTTATTTATAGCCTCCCCTTCCAATACTGCAGTAAGAGATTCTAGGGGTTTGTTGACAGAAAACCTTCTTTCCCTTTGTCCTACTGTAAGATCCCGTGTAGGGTGAGATTTCAGGCTCATGAATTATCGTGCTTAGAATAAAGGGCTTGCCAAATTGCTCTTTTCATCTCCAAAGACTCCCCCTATCCTCATTCTCACATTTAGGTCCTTTTCTTCATGAAGGGGCAGATCAGAAGTTGGCAACAGACCAATGCTAAGGAATAATAAACATTGTAAAAGAGATACGTGCTTTGGTTTCACGAGCCCTAGCTTATGTCTAGAAAGACTCTATACCCTTTGGAGAGGCAGGACTTGGCATGTGCTGGTCCTCTTTCTCTCCTGCTTTTTGAGGAAAGCAAGAATGAGAAAAAGCTGAGACACAGGAGGTCTAGGGTCGTCTTCAAAAGTTTACCAGAAGTAGTGATTGAAATAGAAGCCTATGCACACAGTCCCTACTTGGACTCTCATCCTCCTGCCCTAGGACTGGTGTGTTGATTGTTGAGCAATAGTATTACAAATTCACCATTTATCAGTTATGAGTTAAAGTTAATAAGTGGTCCTATTACTTGGCTTAATAGAACACTACTCCTTCAGTGCTAAAAGAGTGGTATGAAGAATGTGTCATTCTTCTTTGAAGCTACATTAGAAATATTTGCTGGTGGATTTTATTGCGAAGGCTTCTTTCCATTACACTTTTCAGCCTTTTTACTGCCAAGCCAAACAAAGATAAGGGTTTGCCTCACTGGATAGATAAGTACTATATAGCTCTTCTTATTTTTTCTTCTGGCTAGTTGTGAGAATGGAGAGCCTGGCATTCAGGAACAAGTATGGCATGGTCGAAAGAAGGGAAATGCAAGTCAGCTTTCTAGGAATTCAAATTTCATCTAGCAGCAATTAAGAGGACTCTTTAGAAGCATTATGACCTGGAATCACATGCCAGGGTCTAACATGACATAACACAGTGTGACTAACATGTTCAGCTTTTTGCCTTACTTAAAATATATATAATACGTTTTTATAATCTTATTTGTAAAAATAGTCTAATTTCATGCCAGAAACATTAAGGCTATATTGAATGCAATTGAATTTCACAGTTAAACAGTTTAGGAGGGCATTTTATTTAAATACCTTTGCATCCTTTTAATGATGGATTCAAATGGCTAAAAGGACAGTGGAAGATAGAAGCTGAAGGCCCTGGCTAGGAGAGGCTGTGGAATGCTGCCATGGAGGGCCCCTGTGACGACTCCAGAGGAAGATTTTGGATTAGTGATTGTGGAAGGTGATTAATGATTTGCTTATTTGGTGCTTAGGGTTTAATTTTTAAAGGTAGGACATCTAAATGTTTTAAACTATCTTTGTGATACTGAGAGGTAACTCCAGTGAAGAGACAAAATGAGATGACTGTAGCACTTTTAGTCAACATGGAGGCATCTTTTTTCCTTCTTCTAGGACCCTAAATTCTTTTGTTAGACTGTCGTTTTCCAGGTATCAGTTTCTATAAGGTTTAGTCCAGAAAGTTAATTGATTGTTCCTCTATAGACCAAACATTCAATTCATAAACTAACTCATATTATTTTATTCTGTTTTGATCTAAATCCCTTATGGAATGAAGCAAGATATAAATCAGTATATTGATAATATGTTCATATATATGTTCATAATTTGCATGTATATATGTTTAAGTCTATGAATATAATGAATATATATTCAGAGAAAGGCAAGATGGCCTGCCTTCTAATGAAAAGATAATCCTTCCTATCTAGCCTCATAGAGTTTCATCTTTTAAGGTTTTCTTCTCTTCATACATTGAAACTACAGAAACTCAATCCAGAAGTGCATTTTCCAGAGTTTGTGTTTTGACCAATACATTTTATTTTATTAGAATTTTAGTGGGTGGGAGCAATATTGAGTTTGATGACTATGTACACATTGAAGGAAATGACGTATCAAGTCTCATTTAAGATAATGGAGCTTTGCTCATTTTAGTCAACTTAAAATTATTGCAGTGTCTGCTTGTTTTCCAGTGAAATTGCAGGTAATAGCTGACCTTGCTTCTTTAACATCTCTTCCTCTGGGTTACAGAACTATCCAGAAATTCTAAAATATAAATACCAGATTCCTAGCTTAACTCTGATTTCCTGTTAGGGCCAAATACAATTTACTTGTAAACACTTAGGACCAATAAAGTTTAGATGGAGCTCATAATTATACAAACTCATCTCATTCACAAATCCCTAGGGCTCAATAGTAAAGTCAGCCATTGTTTAAGGCAGAAATTCAGGCTTAGATATAATGTAGCAAAGATTTTCCATTATAGGAGCTGTCGATCCTATTAAACATAAAACTTTTCTCTTGGCTTTCTGTTTTACTGTCTTCAGCTGTATGCCCCTTGATTTTTTCTAGTAATACCTTCGAATTTAAAAATGAAAATATAAATGTTCATTTTTATGTTTTAGTGTTTTTAAAAATAATTTGATTAAGAATGCTATGATAGAGGAGCAAAGTTGTTGTTAGTAATGTCAATGTGCTTACAACTTATGGAAATGAAAAGTAGTCTTCAGTCTTTAGTTCTAGCAGCCTTTCTGTTATAGTAAAATAGTTTGTGCACTTTAAATCGCTGTGAGGTTATATCTTCAGAGGACTGAGTGACATAAGCCAGGGAGGTCTTAGAAATCTTACAAAAGGAAAAAAATAAGAAATTATTCCTCATCATATGAAAATTATTTACTAAGAATGTATGATGTTTTGGCTTCTTTTAAATTCTTCACTTTCCACTCCTTTTTGCTTCTTCCTTTTAGTTGACTATTATTGAGTTACTTACACTAATGTTGACATATTTGGGTTCAGAGAAAAATACGCAAGTAAAGGAAAATGGAAAATAGTTTCAAATTTTGAGATGCAAAGAAGGACCCAAAAAAACTAAACAACCAGTTTTTTACTTGCCATAGGTTGAATGTTCCTTTTTAAAAAAATCCCTCATCCTTTTCTCTCGTCTTTCAATCATATCCCACAAACGTTAGTGCTCATTAATACTCTGTCTAGCTATAATAGCATTATCTACATTTTTGCAGTAGCTCAATAATGTCTCCAAGCCATAACTGCTGCAACTGCTCATAACTTGATGGACTATTAGATGACATTTCCTGTTGTTTGAGAAGTACCAGCCTATAAACATAACCAAGGCATTATATTGCAACTAAGGATTATGTTGTGTAAAATTTATACATATATGTCTCTCTCTATATGATTTCAAAGATAGATAATCTAGAGTCTACATAATCAGGCTGTTGGCTGGAAACATAAATAAACTAAAAAAAAAAAAAATTAAAAAAAGCACTCCAGGTTTCTAATTCAACTTCTGGAATGTTAATGTTTTGTGTGACCTTGTGAAAGCTCTTTGAGTTTTTACTGCTGTTGAAAACTATCACAGAAGATATTTACCCACTTCATGTTAAGAAGTAGGCTATTAAAGAAAATCTCACGGCACATTGGTAATAACAATTTATTAGAGACCAGCCTGAACAAAGTAGTGAGACCCTGTCTCTCTGTATATTTTTTTAAAGGTAGCCAGGCATGGTGGTTCATGCCTGTGGTCCCAGCTACTCAGGGAGGCTAAGGTGGGAGTATCTCTTCAATTCAGAAGGTTGAGGCTACAATGAGCCATGATCATGCCACTGTACTCCAGCCTGGACAACAGAGCAAGACTCTGTCTCGAAACAATAAAAGAAGAAAAATGTATTAGAATGTTGACAATGACATGCCACAATCTCTTGTATAACTACTGTATTCTTCATGGAAGAGATCAACACTGTTGAACACTCCTCTGCGTGCCATATGTTTTCACATAAGTTACATCCTTGAATGGCAATATAACTTTCTGAGAATTTCTCATCCAATCTCTGTTTGCAGATGAGGAAGGTAATGCTCACAGAGATTAGATAGCTTGCTGAAGTTCACGTATCTATTGCTAGGGAAGCTCAAAACCAGGTCTGGCCTGATTTTAGAGCCCAATATCTCTTAAATTAACCATATTGTTCTTGTGGCAGATGACTTAGCACTCTTGTTTATGGATCTTTTTGAAAATTACATTAGCAGTAGACCAGAGAAAATAAGTAGATTTACCCTGTTATTTAGCAACCTGGCTAAGTATGTAGGATGCCTACTGAATGTGAATAACCTTTCCTTGAGAAACTCTTCCCTTTAGTATCAGAACAATGACCTATACTTAGACTGTATCAGCAGCTCTTTCTCTGTTTTCTCAGAATGAGAAATTTAAAAGGAATTTGTGGTGAACTCTGTTTCCAAGTTCACTGTGGCCTATAGGATCCTTTCAGTAAAAAGTGCCTCTCTGGACAATGTGTTAGGAAAGGTGCCACACTTTGAACAGATGAAGTAGAAATGCAAACTACAGTACTTGGTGAATGGATAGAACCTGTCCAAAGCAAAAATCACCCTTTCCTCTGGGTACACACTTGGTGTGTGGAGTATAGATGAATTCAACTCTATTTACCATCTCTGCGGGGCGTTGTTGAGCCCTGTTCAAACTGCCTATCTCTGGTCCTGCTTTGATAAGGGCCCCAGCTTTACTTTGTGACAGACGAAATGGTTTTGAGAATGCTTTGCCAACAGTAAAAGATCATCCACATTTTAGGTTTTGCTGCCATGATTATTACTTTCTTCAAAATACTCAACTAATTGTATGTCTTTAAACTTTATTTTGTGTGCAAGTAAAGAATATTAGTATTATCTGAAATCAGATCTACTTGCCAGTCAAAGAAGCATTTTAGTCATCATATAGCCCAGTATCTGAGTTGCTGAAAAATGTCATGGTTAGTGAATTATAATGGAACAGGTGGGAGACACTTATTTATTTATTCATAGCGGATGCCCAAATGAATGTGATAAGAGTCCTGCCTTGGAGATACTCAAACTAGTAAGGAGAACAGCCACAGAAACAAATAATTACAGTATAGTATGGAGCATATTAACATAGCTATATACAAGGTGTTACAGGAGTCAGAAGGAGAAACAACTTAACTGACTTGATCCAAATCCCTTAAGTTTCAAAGTGAAAATATATTTGATGGATTTGGGAATTAGTAGTTACTGATAATACATCAGAAAGTGGTTTAAGGGAGTGTCTGGGGGTAAGTTATATTTCAGGAGTAATAAAAGCAGAGAAAAGTTGTGCAAACTACTTGTTTCAAAATTTTGCATAAGAACGAAGGAGGAGGAGAAGAAGAGGAGGACAGAGGAGAAGGAGAGGAGAAAAACACAGTAGCTAGTAAAGAACACCAAGTACTTTTAAGAGTAGGAAGCACCTCCCTAAGGAATTATTCTGGTATAGAGCTGGGAAACGTGTGGACATGACACCCTCTGAGATAGGAGGGAGGAAAGGAGGGAGAATGCAGATAATGTGGAGATTAGGTAGGTGGAAGGAGTGCCTGAGGGAGTTTTTGTTTTATGCCCTGTGTTTTCTCTGGGAAGTATTAAATAGAATTCAAGATCACATCTCAGAAAGAGGACAAGGGAGAAGCAGGTGAAGGAGCTTAGTAAGATGATGGAACAGCTACTAGGAGAAATTGGAAAGGTTACTGAAGAGAGAGTACAAGAAAGTCAAACAAGTTGGAAAAAGGTCAGTGATGTTGAATGAATATATCCAGTCAATAAAGGACGTTTTACTCTCCTTCAGAAATTATATACACAAAGTATTATGTTGGGGGAAATGAGTAGAGATGTGACAGAAATGTTACAATTCTTAATTATTAAATTTGAAACTGTTTTGTGATGAGAATTTCTCCTATGGATTGTGTTTCTTGGGATTCCAAAGAATGCAGAGTTGATCTTAATTGTTGTTGTTGTTTTATTTGGTGGTGGTGGAAACTGTTTTATGAACATATTAATTAGACTGCAGTTCCATTTTCATGACCTGATTTTGAAAATGTGAGATTTCCTATGCTGCCTTGAAATAACTCTTGGGTGACAAACAGAAGCTTTAAGATGTTTGCTTTGAATTTTATCTTCAAATGAATAAAAATCACAGTGGGAAGAAAAGGCAAAATGATTCAGCTTTGCTCCCTTTTAAATAGGAACCTTTCTGTGGTTTATGTTAGAATGTCACAAATCCATATATATGTAACCTGCTTTTACAAAAGTTTCTTCAAAACCTCTGTGAAGCTTACTTGAAAGTGTCACCAGTCTCTGAGAAATGTACTGGAAATAAGGAAACATAATATGACTTTAACCAGAACTGATATAACCCAGTTTAAATATTTATACATTTAAATTCTCTTTTATGTCTCCAAGATAAATAGGAGAAAATGACAAATAAAGTATGTAAGTTAAGGGATATTATTAAATAGCCTTATAATTTTCTAGGTCATGAGAATAAACCCTGGAGGATACTGTGACTTTAGCCGATATTATGAATTCCTTTCATCTCTTCTAATCATCTCAGCAGAGCTTCCACTATTATTGTCAGCATTCAGTGCTCACCACTTTATAAAGAGCTTTCTTTGTAGAATTTTTGCTGTGGCTCTAAAACTCTAAATAAGATTCTAAGAACTCTTAGTCACTTGTCAGGGAACTCCATCCTTTCTCTCCCTTGAGTTTCCATATTTTTCTTTTCTAAATATGAAAATGAGAAGGTTGACTTACCTAATCACTAAGGTGCTATAAAAATCTATGATCTTATATCTTATCTAGTTAATTTACTCATTTCTGTCTTCTTCAGGCATAATTGTTCTTCCATTAAAGGTAATGCAGAGAAATCACACATAAATCAACACATGACTCCAGGCCTGAGCTCTGATGCGTTTCTCAAGTATTTGGCCTCTCCTATAGAAAATCCTTAGCCTGTCTACCTTGGGTATTTTGCTTAATTCCTTCTCCACAAAACCTAACTTTAAATGGCAGCCTTTTTCGTGGGGAAGACAGCAACTTTATGCCCATTAATGCTGATATCCACAGTATTTAAGAAAACACATTCCATATGCAGTCTGTACATTTCTCATATCTTCCCAACTCTTCTTTTGATAAAGGTCTCAGGCCCTTCCTTTTTCATATATTCTCCATTTAATTTAAGGAAATAACATGGTATGAAGTTCTCAGTCTTAAGAACCCTGTCATTGGGTTGCTCAGGAAGTTTAAAACAAATAATTGGCATAATGATGGAGAGTCCCTAACTAGCAAGCTGACAGCGGGCAAACTGGGCAAACCATAGTGGTATTGAGATCAGTGAAAGAGACCTCTTACAAGTCCTAAAGTAAAGCATTGAAGCCTTAAACCTTTGCGTGTGTAAATTTTAAAAGAAGAAAATATTTGTGGGAAGGCTCCTATGTTTTAGAAAATAATCCATGCCAGATTTGATTTTTGAGAGTGGGTAAATGCTAAGTTGCCTCAGGATGTCATCATTTGAAAGGGTGGCCACATTCTGTGAGGTCTTCACTGCACACAGCCTTTTGCTTCAAAGAACTTTTTGAGACCAAGCTAGCCTCTGAGACCAGGTAGTAACATTATAATCTGTTCTATTCATTGGGGTAGCCACCTTGACTACTTTCTTCTACTTTATACCACAATATCCAGCGTAGTGTTGCACTTAATAGGTACTTTTTAATTTTTTCCTAATAAATAATTGTGTGTACAGAAAAGAATGATAAATAAAAATTAAATTGTCAGGGGAAATTTTAATTAAATAACCTTTTATATTTTTCAAATAATGTTATTGTGCTGTGTTCTGAGATAAGGTAGGGGGCTTGTGCTATAAAAAATAATAAAGATAATAACTATCACATTTAAAAGGTTATCCATTCCAGGTGTAGAATAATTTTTTCATAGGCATTATTTTACTAAATCATCCCCCAAGTCTTCAACAAGGGCTTGTTATCTACTTACTAAGGGTGCAACCTTGGGTCACTTATCTAACCTCTCCATGATCTGTAACATAGGGACAATAAATAGTTCTCATTTCATAGGGTTGCTGTGAAGATTAAATGAGAAAACCAGTCTAGTGCTTAGAACACCTGTCACTCAGTAAGTATCCAATAAATATTGTTATAGTACAGATTAGGCAACTAGCTGTGAATGGTTAACCAGGTTGCCTAGGGTAATCAGTGGCAGGCCAGTTCCAACCTAGATCTTACCCATTAACTATAGGTTGCTTGGAGGTCTAAACTGCCACTTCTATTTCACATTCTTGTTCAGTAAATACAGGGACAATACCTTGGGTTAAGTTTGAATTATGAGGGATAGTTTATTCCTCTGCATCTCTCAAGCCTCAGCAAGAATCGCCTGATGTGCCCTCCCATGTTGAGTCAGTGCCTACCTTATACATGATGGATTTTCTGTTTATGACTGTCTTACTCAGGCCCTGCTTCATTAGATTCTCAGTTCTTAGCACAGTGCCTGACACATAGTAGGTGCTCAATAAAATATTTTAGAGTAAACATTACTTTTCCAGAATTGTGTCCTGAGAATTTATGGCTTTTAATATTAATTTCAGGTTTTTAGGTGATAGTCCATGTTGTTGAGGGGATAGATAAGATTTCTATAAAAATTGTCATCTTGAGCATAAATAATTCACACATGTCTTGATTTCTGGCACTTGGGAGAGTTGAACTGGATTTGCAAAAGCAGCCATCCTGCCGAATTGTGGGTATCTGCAAAATCTAAATGCTATTGCTATAAATCACCTTATCTAAGACTATTTCTTCAAAACTAGTAACTAGCTCATTCACTTTCATATAGGAATCTTTCTTTCCTTGAAGATGTGTATGTTTTATCTTGCTGGTAAGACAAAAGTCTGTAAATTATCTCCACAGCTGGCTCTGATGCTTGATTATGCCCCTTTCTGCATCTATAACATTGATGTTTCATTTTAATTACTTTTCATCACAGTACATGATGTGGTCTTCAGACGTAGACCAGCCTCTATGTGTGGCTCTTCGTTCTTTTTATACATCTTTTACTGTCAAACTCAGCTCTAAAAATCATCTCCCTAATATCTCTTCAGTTGCCAAGAAAATGTACTGGCTTTGTATTATATATAATACAGCATAAAGCTTTGCCTCATCTGGCCTCCTCCTTTCAAATCTCATTGTAGAAATGATAATTTTTATTAATATTATCAGTACTAATTAATTTCTCTCATTATTCCAGCATACATATCCTATGTGTTAGTTTTTAAATATATTAATTCTTTAGCATAGTGGTTACAATCACACTATATATGTATAGAATGAGGTTTTATTGAAAGAAAATAAATAACTATATCATTATATATATTTTGGTCAGAGAACATCCTGAAAAATTAACTTCAATGTTTTAAAAAGCCATAGTTCCCAGTGTGGTGGAGATGGTGAGGATTGGAGAATGTCATTAGAGAAGGCAGTTGTATCATTTATCAGAAATAACCACAAGAGTTTGTGGGGGGAAAAAATCAGCTGTCATTCTCTCAACCCAGTAGTAAGAAAATCTGGAGGCTGAACAGTGGGTAGGAAGAGGAAGTGGCATGTATATTTTGATAGAGCATTTGAGGGGTCTCATACCTATCTCTCTTAGCCAGTAGTACAATGCAAGGGAAAGACCCCATGCTTTAAAGATGTATTGAGCTAAGTTCAAATTTAACTCTGATGCTGACTGGTTAACTTTGAGCAAATCACCTTTTATGAGCGTCACTTAACTCATTTATAAGAGAAAAATACAATAGTTGCAATTACCTAGATTTATTGTAAGGATTCAGTGAGGTAATACATTATTTAATTTGTCATTTTAAAACCCCTGTTTTTCCCAGGCATCTTTTAAGACAACCAACAAAGTTATATGTGCATAACTTATAGTGACAATTTTGAGAAAGGGCAAAGAGAAATAACGTATGATGTTCCTACTCACATATGTATGTAATAGATGAAAAAAAATTATATTACCTTTACAAATGGCACCAGAATCCTCTTGAGGAAGGAAGAGAAATGTCTTTGCTAGAAGGTTTTTTTTTTTTTTTTTTTTTGAGACAGAGTGTCCCTTTGTTGTCCAGGCTGGAGTGCAGTGGTGTGATCTCATCCCACTGCAACCTCCGCCTCCCAGTTTCAAGCGATTCTCTTGGCGCAGCCTCCCGAGTTGCTGGGATTACAGGTGCAATCTAATTTTTGTATTTTTAGTAAAGATAGAGTTTCACCATGTTGGCCTGGCTGGTCTCGAACTCCTGACCTTAGGTGATCCACCCGTCTCAGCCTCCCAAAGTGCTGGGATTACAGGAGTCAGCCGCAGCAGCTGGTCTAGAAGAGCTATTTTGAACATGCCCTGGGGATAGGAAGAAAGTCTCTTGAGGATTTGACTATAGGTAGGTGCTCAAGTGCTCTGAGGGTGAAAACTTCTCTGCATAACAGAAGAAGAATTTAGTGCTAAAGAGCCAATGAGAATGATGGAGATGAGGCAGAGAAATTAGGAGAGAGGAGAGGATGAGGAAAAGCAGCCTTGAAGGCTGAGAACTGTGGGTATAATCCATAAACAGATCCCTCCCCAGTACTGACCATGGATCGAGGGGTGGCCGGTTTTGGGGAGGGTACAGGGAGTTACTGGGGTTGGGAAGACCACTAATATATGTATGTCTTACTTCAAGCCTCAGAAGTACCTTGAGTAAGTGATTTTGATGGTGTTGGTGGCATGTGAATCAAAATGAACTGTGTTGTGTTGGCAAAGCAGGTCAATGAGCCCAGCCTTTAGGAAATTATCAGAAATTTAGAGGTGAGTTTTGGAATTCTTACTGGTCATGATATTAGGAAGTTCAAATCAATTTTGTTTAGATCTCAAGGGAGGCAGAGAGCCTTCCATCTTTCAAGAGTTAAGCAGACCATGAAGTCCAAGGGTATGCAAGATGGAATGTAAAGTTCTCACTAAGCTTCCTAGGATCCAGGGTAAATCAGGAAGCTTAAACACAAATCCCAGTGTCCATTAGATAAACAGCTTGATGGCTCAGGGAAGCACACTACTTATGATACTAAGATCAGAAAGAAATTTGTCCTAAGTTGTGCATAAAGAGGAATGATATATAAATCATGGTAACCGCTCAACTTAGTGTGTTTGATATATTTTAGTTCCTCTCCTGTCCCCTTTTTTCCCCATGGGTTTCTGTGAAGATTGTAGTATATATGAAAGTTATTTGAAAATTGTAAATACTATTGTTAGTTTATAATTAAAAGAAAGCCGGTGTACCAGGTTTCATTAAAATCTGATTAAATACTATTAAAGATTGTATAATAAAATAGATAGTATAAGAAAAGGATAATCCAAATTAAAAATATGTTTCTTATTTAAAAATGGTATGTCTTGCCAAATTTTGAAGTTAAAAGCATAGCATTCTCACTTCTTTAACCCGACTTATAGCCCATTATAGCACTAGGTTTTAGAATCCTGTGTCCTATGCCATTTGTAGTAGCAACAGTCTTAAAAGGTGATACAACGTTTTGTGACTCTTAAGGAGACTTGAATTTTTAGGCAAATGTTGAGTCTATACATGGATATTTGTTGTATAAGAGTGGAAGTGGAAGTCAAAATTATGAGCAAGGTTGCTCCCAATAAGATCTGTCAGCTCACAAGATTGCTTCCCTAGGCTTGAAATGTTTCAAGCGCAAACTCAATTCATAAGGAAAATGAAAATCATGAAAACGATCATGAAATAGCAAGCAGTCTGGAAAGCGGATGTAGATGAATGCCAAAGCTTCTGGAATTTATGAAATATTTACATTTATGGGGCCAGGTGAAATAAGTTGTTCTTTCAGAAATGCGTGACATGGCTATTATATATTATCCACCTAAAACAATTTATTTGATAATAAAACAAAACAACAAAAACAAAAACACATAAACAACAATGACAAAATAACAAAATAAAAAAATGCAGTTCTTTTTTTTTTTTTTTAAATTACACTTTATGTTCTAGGGTACATGTGTACAACGTGCAGGTTTGTTACATATGTATACATGTGTCATGTTGGTGTGCTGCACCCGTTAACTCATCATTTACATTAGGTGTATCTCCTAATGCTATCCCTCCCCCGTCCCCCCACCCCACAACAGGCCCCGGTGTGTGATGTTCCCCTTCCTGTGTCCTGAATACAGGATATAAACACTCAGTGCATTTTTTCATTTTCTTATTATTTCTTTTCCCTGGCTAGGTGAGTTGGCTGTTTTATATTGGCACTAAGAGTTTGATACCACTACTAGAATAGTCAAGTATTTGACCTGGCCATGAGTAAAAGATGTTTGATTGACAGATGAGTCTATCTGCATCAAACAGCTTTACCTTGAGAAAAATCACAACTTTGAAAGCCATAACACATCAAAAGAATATTGAAGATTATGGCCACTTTCCCCCACCTCTCCCCAAAATCTATTTTCATTCAGGTTCATTATGAGCAGCTCCTTTGGGTAATTTGGGTTGCGTGCTTTCTCCACTCCTTCTGTATCCTTGGCTTCTTCAGAGCGTCAATCGAGACAAGCAAAAGGCACAAGAAAAAAAGGGAAATGATCTTTCAGTACCTGAGTCTTCACACCAATTAATCATTGCTAAGTGCTCCAAAGTATTTTGTACAGTACAGTATTTAGGAAGTATCCAGTACATCAGCCTTGCATATATTGTTCTTAAATTGAGGTCCCTAACGCCTATTTCAAATGTGCTTTACATCAACCAAATGATGTGTTTAAAAACCTGTATGTCTAGCATGAAAAAGAATCTCTTTCATTCTCATGTTACCTTAAAAGATTTTCATACAAATATACATCAGGGAGGAGCAAATTTTTGTTTCATATATTACCCATGTTATGGTGCACATGAAGACTAGAAATGGTAGTTATTTGTTGGGCATGTGCATGAATTAGTATGTAAAATATATAGCATTTTTTCTCTTGTAAGTTACTAGATATTAGATATTTTGATGTATTTCTTTTGCTTTGCTAATTTATTCAAATGTAATCTTGACTAATCCATTATTTTGTTAACATGTCTACTTGATTAATGTGTTTTTCCCCTCCTTTAATTCTGATCCACAAATTTTATAGCTGTTCATTGTATTACTTAATCTAAGTCCACTAAAGATTAACATTATTCATTTTTCTCCATTAAAGACAATGATAATATCACTGAGTTAGCCTAGTTCAGATAAAAGTTTGGCTAGCACTCATTACTTGATTTTCTTGGAGTTTTGTAATTTTTTTGCATATTTGTCAGCATTGTATACTCCTGAAAGCATTGTGTTTAAAATACCTATTTCTTCATCAGTAGAATTGATAGAGTTGACTTACATGGATCAATAACAGGATTTTAAGAGCATTTCAATGAAATCTCTCATCTGCATTAAGTCATTTTTTTCTGACACAGTTTGCACAATTTACAAATGAAAATTTTATACTACTTTACATATTTTCCTGTAAAAATTAGAAAACTATATTCTTTGGCACCCAAATGTGTCCTTGAATTATTACTTTGTTAATTTTGTATGACATCCTTATTTATTATATAAGCAGTAATATTTCTCATGGAAATGCATGTATTAATACTTTCAGATGTCCAGAAAGTATCAGGAGATTAAATACTGAGATTAAAGAGTATTCTCTTCCCACCATTATGTTCAGTTCTGATTTTACAGCTGTGTAGCTAGAACAAAGAAAGAATGTGGGTTTTTTTGTTTCGTTTTGTTTTTAAGAGTAAGACAAGACTAGAAGATATGCCATTCTGAGGGCACCACTGACTGTATGTCATCACAGGAGGGCCCTGATACATGAATAGTCCGTCTCCAGGAAGCCAAGTATGATATTCACAACGATGTAATAATGTGCTAACCTCATTCACAGTAATCACAGATAATGTAGTATTTGTATCTGCCATACAGTTTTGAAGGTAAAATATGGAACCTATTTGGAAATTTCACATAGCATCTTGAGCTGTATTAATAGAACTAGAATAACCCAAAATAAAGAGGTAATGAGTGCACTTGACCCTGCATCATTCAGACCTCAGCTGGAATATTGTGCTTCCTTTTGGGCTGAGACAAAGTGAAGAGGACTCAGGAGCATGACAAGGGAGGAAGCAAGCTCATGCCTTGTCACATATATAATGGTTGAAAGAGTGCAATTGTTAGAGAAAATGATGCGGTAATTGAAGGACGGGTACTGGGAAGAGGCTAGTTCTTTGAGGCTGCTAATCTGAAATGTAACAAGTGGATGCACCTGCAGTAAAAGAGATTAAGCCCCAGAATGAGTCTGGATGTTGTAATGGTCAGAATAGGCATTTCATGTGACATGGCCTGCATTGCTCCAGGTGGGGAAGTAAGGATGGATAAACATGCATTGTTTACAATGATAAAAAATCGTTAAGTAGATGATAACGTCGATTTGCTGAAAGTTTTCTCTTTTTTGTTTGGTGTAAAACTTTACATGTCATACTTTTTGCCCTGTGGTTTTTTTGTATCTTAGAACAAAGGTATTCTTAATCCGTTTCTTTGTCTTCTTGAAAGATTCAACCATGCAGAAAATGCACACCTCCTGTACATTGTTTCCTGTCTTTTAGTAAACCTTTGTTTAAATGAGTCATATGTTTAGCAATTTTAATATTTTAACTTGGCTCTAATTAATGATATATGGTGTGATTTATGATCTTCTAAAGAAATGTAGACATAGAAAAATGGACATAGAGGTTATCATATGAAGAATAGTTTGTATTTTGGGTCAGAAAATGAAATATTGGCTTAAATCAGTAAGATTAGGCCTTACTATTTGATTGTACGAGTTTACTTTAAATTTCAAGACTTTCAGGGTTTTGTAGATAAACTTTATCTTAAAACAGTTTTAGATTTGCAGAAAAATGGTAAAGGTAGTGCAGGGAGTTTCCATACCCCCCTCACCCACTTCCTTTCATTGAAGTCTTATTTGAGTATGATATTTTTGTTACAATGAATGAACCCAATATTGGTACATTATTATTATTTAAAGTCCCTAATCATTCATATATCCTTAGTTTTACCTAATGCTCTTTTTTTCTATTCCAGGGCCCCACTCAGGATACCACATTGCATTTAGTTCTCATGTTTCATTTCTCTTCGCTATAGAATTTTCTAAAATTTTCCTTGTTTTTGATGACCTTGGCAGTTTTGAGAAGTACTGATTAGGTATTTTGTAGAATGTCTCTCAGTTGGAATTTTCTGATTTTTTTTTTTTTCATGATTAGACTGCAGTTAGTGTTTTGGGGAGAGAGACCACAGAGGGTAATGTGCTATTTTCCATCACACTGTCAACATGACTAAAGACGTTAATCTTGATCACCTGACTGAGGTGGATTTGGTCAGGTTTTTCCACTATAAATGTATTATTTTTCCTTATTTTTATTATTTTCATACTTCATCTTTGGAAGGAAGTCATGATAAACAACCCACACTTAAGAGGGTGTTATATTCCATCTCCTTGAAGGCAGAGAATCTACAAAAAATATTTGCAATTCTTCTGCACAGAAGATTTGCTTATTCTCCCTCATTTAATTATTCAGCATTTATGTATATCAGTATGGACTCATGCATAGTAGTTAAATCCGCTACTGTTGTACTCATTGTACTGTGAAATTGTTCCAGCTTTGGCCACTGGGTGCTGTTTCTTATGTCCCACAATTGTGGTGGTTTTGTTTTCTGTTTTTGGTTTGCTTTGTTTTGATGCACTTTCATCCTTTCTAGCATTACACAATACTTGAGGCTTATCAACAGTATAACTCCTTCCTCATCATAGATTCAGCCATTTCTCCAAGGAGCACAGGTACCTTTCATTGGAAAATTGTATTAAAAACCAAGATTTGAGCAGTAGGTGTGTTCATTGCTTTTGGGTTGTCATTTCCTTTTGGCCTTCTTGGCTGACAGAGCAAGGACATATGTTTGTGTATACTAATCTGTGTATGTACACATATCTGACAATCAGGAAGCATAAATAGATAGATGATAGATAGATAAGCATTAGTTCATACTGATATTTTCAACTGTAACTCACTACCACATGGGTCATTCTAGCTTCTTCCTCTTGCTTATCTATAACCTTCCACTCCAACAGTGAAAAACTACCATCCATCATTTGCTTACTTAGTTGTTCAATTCCAGTGGAGCAGTTCCATTTATCCTTACTGAAATTGAAATACATAAATATAAACTAAATTTTTCTCAAAGCCTTAGAAAAATTAGTTATTTTCCCCCCAAAATGTTTTTACCCTGAAAACTCTTAAGATTTTAAAATATATTTGTATCCCAAATATTTATCTGTACATAAAAAATGATATAGTCAACTTTATGTTGTTTGCATTTAACTTAGGACATGGATAATGGAAATTCTCAGATAATTCCACAATTTAAGTTTATCTATTGCTTTCATCATTTCTAATCAGCATACCCTCCATAAGACAACTATATCTATGAAAATTGACTTCTTTACCTATAAATCTCTGTACTTTCTAGATAGACACCACAGAACTACATGTTTACTGTATCCTGCTGGTAGCTTAAAGAGAATAGTAACTTGTAGTTTCCACCTTTAGCAACTGGACATTGGCCATACTCTGATTTACCAAGAGAGTCCTTGTAATCACAAAGGAAAGGAGGGATTTGGCTTCAGCTATTAAAGCAACTCTTTTTGAGGTGGCTAGATGGTTAGGAACACACTGAAGAATAGATTTTCAGTAATGAGCCATACTTTCAATGAATGTCTTAAGGAAAACAGTTTTAAGATCTTGCATAAAATAGTTAATATGCCTCAAATTTGCATTTAATTCTTACATTAGGTTGAAAGCTCATGTAGAAAACATGTAATGTAAAAATTGGACAGCTCAAGAACACAGTCATTTCCCCTTGGGCGCTAACAAAAATATACTACCCAACAGTGCCTTTGTTTGCAGTCTAATATTTTAGAAGGAAAAAAAACCCCACACACTAACATGCTTTTTCTTTCTTAGTCCAGAAAGAAATATAGTGTGAACATAATACTTAGGGTAGGCAAAATGGCCAAAATAGATTAAGTTGGCATCCTTTTTAGCTGCAACTCCCTTAACCTTGTACCACACCCTGACATCACCTTCCTACATGACCACACCTCATGCCCCCGTAGCCACACATTATTTGCATTCATCACTCATTCGTAGATGCAAAATCAGACATGGTTCTTGCCCATATGGAGTTTATGATTAACTGGGGAAGACATGCATTAATCAAATTCTCTCTCTCTCTCTCTCTCTCTCTCTCTCTCTGTCTCTCTCATTCTCTTTCTCTCTCTCTCTCTCTCTCTCTCACACACACACACACACACACACACGAAACTGTGACTGAAGCAGATGCTACAGGAGAGAGACACACAGGGTTTTCAGAAATCTGTGAGGGGCTTTTTGATCTTGTTGGGAAAATCAGGAATGTCTTCTCTGAGGATGGGTAATTCAGGCTGTGATTTGAAGGATCAATAAGAATTAACCATGGAAAGAAGGCAAGAGAGAGAACCTTAGGTGGTGAATGAACAAATGTTTAATAGAAAGACAGCAGAAGAGCCAGGGTGGAGGCAGGCACAGAGATGGGAGATAAGGCTCTGGTGGCCATGCTAAAGATCCTTACTTCACCCTGACAGTGATGGACCGTCATGACATTTCCAAGATCAAGAATGCACTTCCCATCTGTGTTTCCCCTAAAGTCAAAATATGGCCCATCTTTCAAAAGGAACATTCAAATGTTACCCATTCAGTCTTCTAACACATTCATTTCCTAATCTAATTAGAAAAGATCATTCTGGCTAAGAGGTGGTATAGTTCTTTAACCCATCCACACATATGCCTGTGTTTGTATTTATATATAAAATTTTATTTTCACATTTCTTTTTCCTAGTGGCATTAGCAAAAGCACTTCTGGTTTCCTTGAGTCTCTTTTAAGTTTTGCTTCCCCTCTCCTCCTCTCTTCACTATTCTCTGCTGTCTTGGTATCTCTCCACTACTCATGTACTCCCTCTCCATGTGTCAATTCTCAGATGAGGGGAGGTGCCCCAGAGGGTGGCGAAGGACAATGTGGCAGAGGATGGGAGGAAGAAAACATAGGCAGAGCTGCACTTCGGCATTCTGAAGCTATAATCATCCTGAGCAACTGTCCAGGGCCTTCCTTGACCAATTGCTTTGCCATTTGTACTTGAAGCCAAGGAGCATCAGGTGCTTTGCTTTTCCTCACGAGGCTTACGCCACAGCCTTTTCACACCACTACCTGCACCTCCCAGTGATGCTGCAACTATTTCTCCTCTGGGCTCCATGTAGTAACTTTCCAGGTTTTTTGTTGTTGTTTTGGGGCATTTTTGTAGACAGGGTCTTACTCAGTCACCCAGACTGGAGTACAGTGGTGCAGTTATGGCTCACTGTGGCCTCAGCCTCCTGAGCTCAAGCCATCTTCCCACTTCAGCCTCTCAAGTAGGTGGGACTACAGGCGCACACCACCATGCCTGGCTCATTTTTAATTTTTTTTGTAAATATAGGGTTTTTCCATGTTGCCCAAGCTGGTTTTGATCTCCCAGGCTCAAGCAATCCTCCTGATTCAGCCTCCCAAAATGTTGGGATTACAGGCATTAGCCACCGTGCCTTTCCCAGTACCTTTCTAAATAGTGTACAGGCCTCCAGTCTTACCACCTGCCCCGTTCTCCTTCTCTTCCCTTCTACAAAGATCTAAGAGCCAAACTGAGCCCATCTCCTTCCTACACATTCTTCCAGCCTTTTTAGGACCCGATTTCACAACCTCATGTGCCACACCCCAGCTGCACCCTCCTGGTGGAGAGAGTTTTGCAGTTTCTTAAAGATATCATTCTGCTTCATTCATCAACCTTTGTACATGGTGTTCCTTCTAACCAGAATATGTCCCCCAACCCCTCTGCCTGGTGAGCCCTGCCTCTTCCGTTGAGACCCATCAGAAGGCTTATCTCTTCTTGGAAGCTTCTCACACCACTCCTGTGCTGCATCCCTAGTTTCTGTGCATTCCCTGCAGCCTGTGCATCACTTTGTCAAACACCACTTCTGAAGTGCATTGTACATGCTGTTTTCTTGCCTCTCTCACTCACACAAACAGGAGTTTCCTGGGGGCCCTTTGTCATCACCACCTGCCCGACTGGATACACTGACACTCAGCCTACCTGCCACCTACTTGGAACCTCACAGATGTTTCTTCGATTAATAAATTAATTCATGTTTTCTCCTCTTCTGGTCAGTTCTTCCACATTCCCTGTGCTTGTTTGGATACGCAGAGCTCTAACTGGTGAGAGTGTCCTTCTGGCTAGATGGTCTCACCACAAAGAGAATGGGTTTTACCCATCCGGGTGTCTCTTAACTTTTTCTTCCACTCATGTGTTTGGACAAAATTATTTATTGACTGGAAAGACCGCATAGCAACACTTCATGGCTTTGAGGCCCCTTAGTGAGTGTCCAAGGGAGATTCTCTCTCACTTCCAAGTTCGTGGCAGACATTCACCTACCTAGTCAGCTTGAACTGAGCTCATAAAAGTTTTATTTCTGGCTTTTGCCTATCATTTTGCGTGCTGTTCCTCTCATCAGAAGCTCCCTTTCCATCTCTCCCTAGTTAGATAATAGTACACATATTAAATATGTACCTTGTACTAGGTATGCTAAGATCTGCTTATAACTAATTTTGCTTGATCTTCATGAATATCGTTTTGAAATAGCATTTTTCTATCCCTGCAGATAGGAAAACTAGAACACAAAGAATTAAATAACTTACCCAAGCTCACATGACTTGTAAGTGGCAGAGCTGGGATTTGAACCCAAGCCCCTCTGAAGCTAAAGCCTGTAGAGTACATGCTCCGTTCCTCCACATCACACTGCCCCTGCTTGTTCACACTCAATGCAAGAATCCACTTCCCAAGTTTGTATTGCTTATTCCAACCTATTTTGCAATGGATCTCTTTCAACAGCTCTATAGTTCTTGGCACTCGCTTGGCATCCATCATTTTCTATGTTCTCATGTTTGGTATCTTTTCATGTATATAATGTGCATCTCTTTTTAGGAGTAAGACCAGAACTTTTCTGCTCTGCAGTTTTCTCCCTGTGAGGGATGGTGAAACTTGGTGGTTAAGAAAATGGTTTGTGGAGACAGGCTTCTTAGGTTTATATTCTGGCTCTCCTCTGTACTTGCTGTATCAGCTCGAGCTGATGTCTTCACATTTTTATGATTCCATGTCTACATCTATACAATAAGGCAAATAAGAATACTTACCTCAGAGTGTTATTGTGAAGATTGAGTGAATTAATGGCCATAAAGCACTTACAACTGTGTCTGGAATGTAGTGACCACTCACTAACGGTCACTTATAATTCCTTCACATCCTGTAGGGGTCCTTTCCACCCAGGTGATGTCCCTATGTCTCAGTGGAATGACTGGTTAGGGATATCTTTCCATGGGCTACTGTGGCTGCAGAGAATTGCATTCTTATTTCAGAGTTATGTTAACGCGTGGGCTTTTATTTGCTTCTCTCTTTCTATCAATGAGTCCTGCTGCTTCAACCCTGGGTAACTGAAATTTGAAACCTTTTTCTACTCAAATTTCTTTGATGCTGAAATTCCTCTAGGGTCACAGCTAAGCACTCTATGTGGTAACCTTCTCTTCTGTCCTCAGGCCTGCTGAGATCATCTGCTCAGCAGCATGTCTGACACCTGTTGCTACCTCACCCAGCCACTTCCTTGGTGACCTGGCAATGCCCAGAGGGGCCCTGCCAGCTTGGAGCCCTGTGGCAATGCTGTTTGATTCAGCAAACTTAACAGCTTTCTGACATCCTTTCTTCATTTTAGCAGCCAAATCACATGCACCTTAATATTTATCAATAGCTAAGCAACACTGGAAGGAAGTGAGACAGAGCCTCTGGGCTAATCACTATCTCTGATTTTACAGAATGGTTAAGCCAGGTGTAAAATATCTCACAATAACATGCCTTATTGTCCTGAGGATTCAACTCCACTGAGATATAGTTACCATAAGAGAAATGAGAAATAGGGTTTCTTTCTAATACACAGAAAATAGAAAATAAGATGCTTTTCTTGGGCACTGTTATCAGTTTCCTGTTAAGGTTCTGCTTTGTTTAAAACAGCCCTGTTTTTCTTAAAAACAAACTCTAAGGAATTTTTCTAAAACATGACTCAACCTAACGAGGCAAATATATTGTACTTTAAAGTGAATGTATTTGAAATAATTGTGAGTGACAAAGAGGGAAAATCATAGATTTTGAAACTAGCTATTATTCTAATGATTTTTATCCCAGTGGTTTATTTGGAAATGAATTTCCATTTGCAACATCTTCATTTGTCTTCTAATTTTCATGCAATTTGAAAGGGTTAGGTTCCTTACCCATGGGATCATCCTGGTCACATCTCAAAAGATTGGCTAAGGCATTCTGATTTTACAGGCAAATTTACATGTTGCCATTTCAGGAAGTATTTCCTTCATGGTTATCTTTTTTAAAAGAGCTTATTTGTATAATATATACACATGGTATATATCAAGTAAAAGATCTGATTTTATAAACGTAAGAATAAGCAATTTCCCTTTTGTGATAGGAATATGAAATTCCTACTGGTAGAGGATGTTTAAGAGCATGTCCAAGAATGACTAATCAATGAATTCTCTCATTTTGTAAGGAGACACTTAGATGCATTTCTGAAAAAAAAAAAATCACTTTGGGCTTTCTCTGTATTCTCCCAGCATTCCTAAACATTTATTGACATATGAGGTAGAGATAAACTGGTGTCAGGAGGAAGGTAGTAAGTAGCCAGCAGTCACAAGGTACAAAGAATAAAATGCATACAAGTGTGAAGTATTCACTTTTAGGAATTAACCCATGTATTATTTAATTTTTTTTTTTTTTTGACAGAATTTCGCTCTTGTTGCCCAGGCTAGAGTGCAATGGTGCGATCTCAGCTCACTGCAACCTCTGCCTCCTGGGTTCAAGCGATTCTCCTGCCTCAGCCTCCCAAGTAGCTGGGATTACGGGCATATGCTACCACGCCTGGCTAATTTTTTTTCTATTTTTAGTAGAGACGGAGTTTCGCCATGTTGGTCAGGCTGGTCTCAAACTCCTGACTGCAAGTGATCCACCTACCTCGGCCTCTCAAAGTGCTGGGATTACAGGCGTAAGCCACCGTGCCTGGTCCCTTTTAAAATATTTTAACACTGAGACCATATTACTGATGTACTACTTCTTTCTAAAAGTAATTAGAATAAATGTATACCCTCTTCTTTAAACTCTGCATTTTTCAAATTTCCAAAAACAAAAACTAATTACAAGTAATTAGTTTTATTAATTACCACTTCTAAAATCTGGACATGGTGACTTGATTTACTAAGACAAGATACTTTAGACAGGTGAATACCTTTAACAGGGAACATACTTAACTTTGTCTAATTGAGCAAATTACAAATCAGAGCTAGTAGCTTGTTAACTATAAGAATATCTCCATTACTTGAATAAGTGTATTAGTCACGGTAGGCAAAATAATACTGCAATAACGGACAGCCCCACTGTGGATGTGAGAACCCCGCAGGCCAGCAGTCTCCATGTGATTGCCAAAAGCAACGCCTCCATGTAAACCACAGGTGTCTACCATCACCATGACAGAAGAAAGGGTTAGAGATTCCAGAAGTCACAATTAAAAGTGGATCATATTGCATTTTCCAAAGCAATGCAACTTTGTCAACCTCAAAGAGGCAGGGAAGTACAATTTTCCTATGGGGTCGGAAGAAGAAAACTGGAAATTAGTGAACAGTTGAAATGTCTGCCATAACTTTTAAGTGAGGAACTTAGTGTTATCTTACTCTGTCATGTTTTTAAATATCTTTTTTGCTTGAAATCTTTCAAGGCTTTCCAGATCCCTGAAGAAGATAAAATACAAACTCTCCAACAGGACCTTTTGGCTATCAGGAACACAGTGCCTGCCTCTCTCATTAGCATCCTCTCTCTCTGTTTGTCATGTCCTATTAAGACTGTCTCCAGAAACAATGAATTTATTGTTGCCTGTTTCCTGCTAGCTTTTCCCTGAATTTACACGGTTTGCTTTATCTACTGGGATTACCCTTCCCTAACTATGCTCAATCTCCATCTCCCTTGGCAATTCTCCTCCAGGCCCCAGACCTGAGGACTGGACCAGTGCTCTGCTCTCTCCTCTGAACTTCACCAGCACCCTGAGAAAACTTGAACCTAATTCTTACTAGGTTTTAATCAACTGTTTACCTGTCTTTTCTCCCCTCTAAAGATGAAAAGTCACAGAGATAGCGGAGAACAAGAACCAGATCTCACTTACATTCATGGTGCCAAAAGAGTATCTAACCCTGAACTGGGGTTCAGTACATACTTGTTGAATGAATGAGTGACTGAATGAATGAATGTTTTTTTTTTTTCCTACTTTAATCTACCTGATTGTTTGCATTTTCAGGGCAGTATGTTTTTCTCACATCTTTTTACATGCTATAAGACATAAAACGGATAATGCGTGTATTGGGTTCATAATAAAGTTTTAAATAAATTTTACCTACAGTTTTATCACTAGGAATACATTTCTGATATCTATTACCTTTGCGCTTTTTATGCCAGATTATGTTTAAAAACATAGTGTCGCTCATAAACCACATCTGGGACTGATTTTCATGGATTGATTAAACTTTACATTTCTTCGGAGTATTCACTGCCAAGCCCTCTGATGCCATATCCTAACCAAATATTTTGGAAGCATTGCAAAACAAGGCTGCCCTTGTGCTTTGGAAGCCCTTTCAAATGACATGCCATTTCCTTCACCTTGAATCTGTTAAAGACTTAAAATTGTAGCAATCCATTGGACTATATGTCAAGAAACTGGTATTTTTAAAGGGTGGCGTGTTTCTTTATTTATATGTAAATTATTTCCATGTGCTTTGGATAGAAAAATGGAAATTTTGTGAATATACTTAGCCCTTAAAGAATGCAGTTGATCCTTGATGACGTCGTTCCAGACAACAACAAATACACAGAAACTCTTTTCAAGTGCTGTAAGAAGCTTCTCAAAATTTTCAATATAATCCTAGGAAAACATTTATTTTTTAAAATCTTTTCTAATCAGAAAGTCTTTAAAATGTATTTTATCAAAATGTTCAGTATTGTGGAAACATACTCATGAGCTATTAGCTATAGTTGACTTTTGAGATTATAGGTGAAAAGTTTTCACATCAGGAAGTTTCATGTAGAACAACCAGCGTCATTCACGCTCATATCTATGGCTTATATCCAAGAGGGCCACTGAAGGCTTAGGGGCTTTGAAGTTAACAGCATGAAACTTCTCCAAAACAAACATTTAATTTTTTTCTGTTAGTTTCCTTAAACAAAGTCCATGTAATAAATAATTTTGAAGAACATTGTAACGAATCCCACATATCAGTTGCTCCCAAATTACTGGGAATCATAACATGGCTCATGTGAATAAAGAATTATATTATTTTCAAGATTTTGTATATTAAACTATTATAGTAAGTAGCATAATTGGCATATATTTTTAGGCTATTTTTTCAATAAATCAATATTTTTGCTTAAAGGCAAAATTTAATAATTTAATAATCTCATAAGGGGAAGGATGGACAGGTACCATGTTAGGAATTTGACATGTGTTATAGCTAATAGACTCATTTAATGAATGAAGTAAATGAAGTTAAGCAGTTTCCTCATGACCACAGAGCACAGAGTCATGATTTGATTTAAATATGAGTATTTCTGGCTCATGCTCTTTCTCTTTCCACCTATTGACATTAGTGAAGGCTGCATTTAGTTTTTTTTAAGAAATGTCTAGCTTACAATTTGAGGTTCACTACCCCCAACCCCACGCACACCTCATGTGACTTAGAGCTATATAAAATTTATATTTTCTAAGTACTTCTAAAATTGGACATTCATGTGATGTCTATGATGTTTTACATATAGTATGAGTGCAGTGAATGTTAGTTTCCTTCAGTTTTCCTGAATTCAGCCATTACTCTAGCATGACTGCCTCAGCAAAGAGATAAGAGCTTCTTTGACTTTTTCCACTGGAATTTTTCATGCCAGAAGAAATTGAACATGTGAGCCTGGTGTCTGGAAGAGTAGCCTGGAGTTATGGTATCAGATGCACATTTTTAACACCTTCAGTTTTCTCTTTAAAATATCTCTCCAATTCCTTACTTTTCTCTATTTGTTTCAACATTAAAATATGTTATTTTTCTTCAAATTGTTGGCATTGGCACTTCTACAATTTTCAGTCATCTGCATGCTACTGCTTCAGAGAAATAGTCTTATATATAGAAAATATTTTTTTTTTTTCTCAGCACATTTATATCCAAACGAGAGAATGATATGCTTTTCCCCAGTTATCTGCATGGCTCACTTCCTTCAAGGCTTCACCCAAAAGCTACTTCAATGTAACATTTTCTGTCCATTAGATTGAGAACTGCAGTCTTAATCCCTAACCTCACTCTCAGACTCCCCTGCCAAAGTTTTCTCTATTGTCCTTGTCATTTTCTGACATACCTTCTAATTTACCTATTTATTTTGTTTAATATTCATATCCCTTCGACTGGAATATGAACTCCAACAAAAGTTCATATTTGTTGTCCTGTTGTATCTCCACAGCTAGAATAGCACTTACTATATAGTAGGTGCTCAGGAAAGATTTATAGGAAGAAAAAATGAAATCATGGTTTGCAGGAAATCTAAATCTATAAACATTCCTTATTTAGTAGTATTGCTAAGCCTTAGGGTTCCTGTACAACCAGGTGTTTGCCCTCTGGAACCACTAATAATATTCCAATATTAAATGTACATAATTTTATAAACAGGTGTGATTTTAATGTCTCTAGACCTTTCCAACCAGAAAAGCTGAATCCGGGTACTGCTGGCCTTTTTCTTTCCGTAGATTCTCATTTTCCCTGATGCAGTTATTGCCTTTTCTGCTTATACTTTCTTCTCTTTAGGTGACTTCACTTGCAAATATAGGAATGCTGATTCATGTTTAGCATTGTGTGGTTTCAGTATTTATTTTCTGTATTTCCACATTGCTATTTTAGCTCATTCTTTAATTAAATAAAATGCCTTATTCTCTCACAATATCAACAACTAAAAGAAGGATACATCATCTTCAACTGATAGTATAAACTGCTTATATTAACTCATAGGATATACATTGGTAGACATAAACCTACTGACTAAATTATTTGTAAAGTATACTCTACAAACCATCATTGTATTTTTACATTTGACAAAGTGAAAAAAAAAATGGCCACAATCTTTAACCCTGCCCAGTGTCTCTGGCTTTTAGGCACACAGCCAGTTGGCAATGGCGGCAGGGGTGGCATATAAAGATTCTAGACCTCAAAATGCCAACCTGGCCAGAAAATAAAGCTCACTATGCGGTACCATTGGACTAAACTTCTATAGCAATGTAGGGGGTGATGGAGGATAATATACATTGCAAATTTATGTAAAACCAGACCATGTGGTATTTCCAATAGTTGTTACAACATTGCTAAAAATGATATAAATGGCCTTATGGATAAAAGTAGAAGTTTAATTTTAGAATAGTTCCTATTTTAAGACTAGATTTAGCAAAAAATCCTTATGGCATATGTTTACTCTTGGGGAACCTTGAGAGATAGTGAACAAGAAACATTAGATCAAAGACTTCTTGGCTGCAAAAAGTTTATTTATTTCAGCATTTTACTCGTATTCCTTTTATTATTTGAAAAGCTTTATATAAAGGATTTTTAGAGATGGCATTTCATTAAGGTTGTATTTATTAGAAAACAAATAATTTAAAATACAAAAGGTAAGTCATTTTACGTGTTTGCCTACTTGTTTTTGTTTTCTCCCTGCTGCCCTCCCTTTCTTCCTTTCTCCTTCCCTTCCTCCCTTCCGTCCTTTCTTTATTCATGCCCTGCCTATTCAGAAAAGGATTTGCAGCAAGTTACAAAAAGTATGAAGTCAATAATTTTTTTTTAATTGAGAATGTTAAAAAGAGAAAATCGGTTGAAGAGAAAGTGAATATTTCGATAATAAGGGTCATAGTGCTTCCTCTGAAGGAGCCCAGAAACCCATCTCATAGTTACCTGGTGGCCAAACTTAGCAGGAAAACAAGAAATGCTAGATGAGAAGAACACAGCATCCATTTCTCAGGAAAGACAAAGTTTTCCTTGTACAGAACCCTGAAATGTATTCTCCCATGGGAGACTGGATAAAGAACAATGAGTACTGGAATAGTCAATGTCTTTACCCCACTGCTTCACAGCAAGGCAGAATTCCCAAGGTAAGAATGTGACCATGCATAAGTCTCTTAACCTCATTGCCTCACCATTGTTCTCTCCACTCTAATATTTCAATATAAAATGTGTCTGTCCCTTAGGGTTGCTGTACTGAATAAGTGAGAGTCACCTGGCACAGCAGACATCTAGTGTGTGCTAAAGAAATGTACACAGAATGACAGAGAATTTGAATAAAAAATTGAAATCAGAATATTATACAGAGGTTAGGAACTAATTCACAAGTATGTAAGAGATACTGTATCTCAGATGTGCAGGCCACTAGTAGTGCAGTGTGATACTGCCTCTCCAGAGAACTTAGCAGTCAAAAAAGTGAAGAAATAACATACCTTTTTTACATTATATTATGTAGAAAGCTTATTTTTTAATGTTAACCAAGGACAAGGTCCATACACTCTAATACCTTTCAGAAAGTATAGAAGACATTAGGATAAGTTTAGAAAAATAGAAGAAACTGAGCTATATTTTCACATGAAATAGGATCATTCCACATCTTCCAGCAAATAATTTGAGGTGACCAAGGTCCCAAGGAGCACAAATTGTCACATTCTAATGAAGCTCTGGCTCAAAAACAACAGGAGCTGAAAGCAAGGCCAGTATGCTTCATAACAATGTTCTTTTGTAGAAGTGAGGATTAGTGATCAGGGTAGAAGTGGAGGAAGAGACAGGGATTAATTTGCACAGTCACCTTGGAACCCAAAACTGTCAATGGTGTCAGGGACACTGTTTGCTTGAGTCTCTAAAGGGTTGAATGAAATAAGTTAACTAGATACAGAGTTCACAGATGGTCAATAATCTTAGCTTTCCAACAATTTGGAGATCAGGGCTAAGGAGAAGGGCAAACCTTAAGAAAAGAGTTATAAATTATGCTGCTATAAAGACACATGCACACGTATGTTTATTGCAGCACTATTCACAATAGCAAAGACTTGGAATCAACCCAAATGTCCATCAGTGACAGACTGGATTAAGAAAATGTGGCACATATACACCATGGAATACTATGCAGCCATAAAAAAGGATGAGTTTGTGTCCTTTGTAGGGACATGGATGCAGCTGGAAACCATCATTCTTAGCAAACTATCACAAGAACAGAAAACCAAACACCGCATGTTCTCTCTCATAGGTGGGAACTGAACAATGAGATCACTTGGACTCAGGAAGGGGAACATCACACACCGGGGCCTATCATGGGGAGGGGGGAGGGGGGAGGGATTGCATTGGGAGTTATACCTGATGTAAATGACGAGTTGATGGGTGCAGCACACCAACATGGCACAAGTATACATATGTAACAAACCTGCACGTTATGCACATGTACCCTACAACTTAAAGTATAATAATAATAAATAAATTAAAAAATAAATAAAAAAAAAAGAGTTATAATTATTGCCAGGAAACAGTGCTTCCTTTTGCTCTTTTTCCACAAATAAATTTACTTTGCCCTATGCATTTCATCTCATTTTAAAAAACAAAACTTTTATTTTAGGTTCAGGGATACATATGGAGATTTTTTTACTATAGGTAAACTCCTGCCATGGGGATTTGTTGTACAGATTATTTCATCACCCGGGAACTAAGCCTACTACCCAGTAGTTATTTTCTCTGATTCTCTCCCTCATCCCACCCTCCACCCTCTAGTAGGCCCCAATATGTTGTTCCTCTTTGTGTCCATGTGTTTTCATTATTTAGCTCCCACTTATAAGTGAGAGCATACAGTATTTGGTTTTCTGTTCCTGCATTAGTTTGCTAAGGATAATGCCTCTAGCTCCATCCATGTTCTTGCAAGGGACATGATAGCATTTTTTATGACTGTATAGAGTTCCATTATGTACCTGTACCACATTTTCTTTATCCAGTCTACCATTGATGGGCATTTAGGTTGATTCCATGTCTTTGCTATTGTGAATAGTGCTACAGTGAACATATGCGTGCATGTGCCTTTATGGTAGAATTATTTATATTCCTTTGGGTATATACCCAGGATTGAGATTGCTGGGTCAAATGGTAGTTCTGTTTTTAGCCTCTTCAGGTATCACCACGCTGCTTTCCACAATATTTAGTCTTCTTATACTCCTAACCCCCTCGGAAGTTTAGAATGGAAACACATTTATTCAGATGATTATTAACTCTTTGCTTTTTCTGTTTTTACTGCATCATTTAAATTACTGTGTGGAACATCGAAAAGGGCCCTAAAGCCTCTGTTGTCAAATATGACTGACCTCTCTTGGTAAAGCGAGACCTGCTTCTGACTGAGATTCCTCCAGTCATTTCATGGTTAACTTTCCATGCACAGTTTCAGTTGTATTTCATTGTGTTCCTGGACCAGTGGAGATTCAACAGAGATGACACCTAAGCCAAGCTGCTAGTCATAGTGTGAGAAATCATAGCCTTCTCTTCACATGCTTTTATTCATATTCCTTTGGGCTTGATTTTAGATATTGCTCCTCAAATTCAGCCATCTTTCTTGATAGCCATTTCTGAAACTTTAGTGATTAAAAGCTTAGAGTCTAGAGTTAAGGAGTCTAGAGTTAAATAGTTTGGGTGTAGACTCTGGCCTGGTCACTTGCCATCTGTGGGCAGGCCACTTCTTTAAGCTTCACTTTTCTCCCCTATAAAATGGAAGGGGATGGAGGCCATCATGATACTTATTTTATAAGGTGGTTGTGAAGATTCAAGGAGAAGTTGATACATATAAAGTTCTTACAACAGTGCTTGACAGGCAGTAAACAGCTATAAAAAGTTAATCATTATTTTCAGAAAAAAGTATTGAGTCAAACTTGAAACAGTGGTACAATGTCAAGAGCAGGAACTTTGCCTTATTAATTGTGTCTTCCTAACTCTATGGACTTAGGATCTGAGACTCTAGTTCCCACAAACTCATCCATCCTGGGGCCTCGCATATGGGAGGTATAAACCACGTCAGCCCTCCTTTGCTCTTTTTCCTTAGGGCTGCCCTGAGGAAGAAAGCTAATGTGTATAACATCTAGCATTATGCCAGGTATGTGGCCAGAGCTCAAAAAACTATAGCTATTATTGTATTATATACTTTGCTCTATTTGTTATACCCTAGGTTAATGGCAGAGAGCTCTGTGAGGGTCTGCTGGGGGGAGGGTTAAATTATTTTAAAAACTTTAGTTCTCCCAGGTTTCACTTTGTAATGTTTGCCTTGCCTTTTATGTATTAAACAATAGTTTACTATACTCGTTCCTAAAATATTAAGTATAGCTTATTATGCCCTGTTAATCTTTCTCAGTTAGTGGCATATAATAATGTAAATATCTATTTGAAAAATCTCACTAAGCATTCATTTAAATGTGGCTCAGAATATTATATAATATGAAAAAGTACATGTTCTTTCAGAAATTAGTTCCAAAGAACTCCCTATATCTAGAGACAGGCTGTGAGAATGGAGACAAACAGTTGAGGAATGTCTCTGTTAGGAATCTTACTACTGCTTTTAAATTTCATGGAACACCTATTAAATCGCTTCGCAGCTAGATTATGAGGAAGGGGAGCCCTGCTCACTCTTTTAAAGTTAAAAGTGGAAAGTTACTTGCAGGTGATTAGGGAAAACCATCTCAGAGGAGTGGACTGTTGGCATGGAGACCCCCACATACATCTCTTGGGGGATGGCAAATCTTGAGAGAGAATGCTTTATTTCTCACCTCCTAAAATGTCTTTCCCAGCTTTCTGTGGTGAGAGAGAATGAGACAGCAGTCATACCTAACAGTTGGTGAAACAGTTCTATGGGAGTGAGGGAAAGTGAGGGGCCTAGGATGAGTCAGAAAGATGTACATATGGAAAGGGAGAGAGAGAGAGATACAATCTTGATTAAATTATGCCTTCCTACAAAAAAATATGTATTTCCACATATGATACAAATTGAAGTATATAACCTTGATAAAGCAAGATCTGTCAGAAAAAAATTAGAAAAATTGCTTTAAATAAACAGTCCTTCAAAAGATATCACACCCGGAGACTTTCTGAGAAAATGTTTCCAAACTTTTAAGGAACAAATAGTATGTTATATAAATTTCCTCGAGTTTGTGAAAAGAAAATCAACTTTCTAATTCATTGTGTCAAGTAGACCTATTTACAATAGGAAGTCCCTCAACCAATCTTACTTCTCAGTAGATAAAATCTTAAATACAACTTGGTAAATTGAATCTTGCATTTTGTGAAAAGATTCATGCTCATGTCAAATAAGGCTGAGTCTGTAAATGTACACAGTTAATTTTGATAAAATCTGATCACAGAATCCATCATATTAATATGTTGAAAGAGAAAGCAATAGACTTGTATTGACAGGTGTCACAGTGACATTTGACTAAAACTTAACATCTATTTGTTGTTAGTTTTTTTTAAAGGATGTAGTGAAATAGCAACAGAAGAATATAGTGTTTATTTCAATGGTGAAACCAATTTTTTATTGTGAGTCATTTCTATTAAAGTCAGCTTAGTTATAAGCAATATGACATAACATAATATTTGTATGTAATATTTGGGAAGTCGTAGTATAGTTATTGTCAAGTTATTGTTCTAGTACAATAACTTGAAACATAAAATATAAAATGAAAACTGACTTTATAGCTATGTGGATATTTACCTGGAAGAGCCAAAGGAATTAGGTGAAATGTTGTTAGAAATGATTCAGTAATTCAGAAAGGTAGCCAAATACAAAATTACATATAAGAAAGTTATTAGCTTTTTTATACAAAGTAATGATCAGTTAGAAATTACAATAAAAAATAAAATACCTCTTTATTTACTTACTTTCTTAGTGTTGTCTAGGCTGGAGTACAATGGCACAATCTCAACTCACTGCAACCTTTGCCTCCTAGGCTCAAGCAATTCTCCTGCTTCAGCCTCTTGAGTAGCTGGTCTACAGATATCCACCACCACCCCTGGACAATTTTTCAAAAATATTTTGTAGAGATGGGGTATTGCTGTGTTCCCCAGGTTGGTCTCAAACTCCTGGGCTCAAGCAATCCACCCATGTTGACCTCTCAAGGTGCTGGGATTATAGGTGTGAGCCACTGTGCCCAGCCAATTCTTTTTAAATAACACAATATTCCAGTCACAAAAACATACTACACCTATATTTATGAGTGAAAATAAGAAATCAGAAGGTGTTTTTTTGGTATTGTTGCGAAAAAAACAAAAATGTCTTAACTAATGATAAACAGTCCACAGTACTCATTCTATTATAGGCAATTTCAATCGGATTTTATTTTTGATTTTAATAAAATATTTCAAAAATCAAGCTAACATGGGAAAATCAAGAAAAAGTTGAAATAAAGCACAGTGGGTAAAGGTTGGAAGGATGTAGAACACACTATTCCAGTGATTATATTATAAAAATTATAGTCATATATATTATGTAATATATAATATTGTAAGAATTAGGACACAGTGTCTCAGGTGAAGAATTAGATAAAGCTGATTTGGATAGACTATAGATTTCAAATAAGACTCACGTATGTATTTGTGTGTGTATGTGTGTGTGTGTGTGACTGAAGTAGCATTTTATTCAATGAGAAAAGGGATGATTATTCAACAAATGGTGTTGAAAGCCACAGCTATCATTTGGGAAAATAATACAAAGTTAGATTCCTTCTTTAAACCTTATATAAAAATATACATTGGATATGTATTTTATTAAATATTTATTTAAAGATTTCATTAATATATAATATAAAATTTTATTAATGTAACAACTAAAAAGTAATTTCATTAAAATTACTAAAATAAAGTAAAAATGAGTATTTAAATTTCAAGGTAGGGAAGATATTTCTAAGCATATCACTAGAGCTAGAAAGCATGAAGAAAATGTCTCATAGATATGTATACATTAAGGAATCAAATTTTTCTACACATCAAAAACACCATAAAGAAAACGTAAAGGCAAATGACAAGGCTGGGATTCTATTTCCTGTGTTGCTAAAGAGACATTAGCGTTAATGTCTTAAAAATCCTTACAAATCGGCTGGGCTCGGTGGCTCATGCCTGTAATCCCCGCACTTTGGGTGGCTGAAGCGAGCAGATCACAAGGTCAGGAGTTCGAGACCAGCCTGACCAACATCGTGAAACCCTGTGTCTACTAAAAATACAAAAATTGTCCAGGCGTAGTGGCACATGCCTGTAATCCCAGCTACTTAGGAGGCTGAGGTAGGAGAATCACTTGAACCTGGGAGGTGGAGGTTGCCGTAAGCCGAGATCGTGCCACTCACTTCAGCCTGGGCGACAGAGCAAAACTCCATCTAAAAAAAAAAAAAAAAAAAAAAAAAAAAAAAAAAAAAAAAAATTCTTAGAAATTAATAAGGAAAAAAATTGACCTTTCTTCCAGAAAAATGAACACAATCAATCTATAAGAAACACAATTGGTGAGTTACATGAATACAACCCCAATTTTAAAGAAATACAAATTAAACAATAGTGAACTAACATTTTCTCTAATGAGTATTCAAGATTAAAAAACAAAGTCGAAACTAAATGATAACAAATTCAATGTATTGATTAAAGTCAGGACATTCTTATTCGTTAGCAATAAAAGTGAAAGTTTGAGTCGCCTTCTAGAATTCAAGTCACACTATGAACCAACAATTTTACTTCTAAGAATTTATCCTAAGGAAATAATTAAGAATATGTGAAAATATTTAGCTACATCATTGTTTATTATAGTGGAAAACTGAAAATGTGCCAAAAAAAAAAAAATGAGCCAAATATTCAGCAGTGGGAATTAGCACAATATACCTTGATATGTTATCAAGGTAAATGTGTATGATAGGATACTGATGCATAAGGATAATTTTCAACATGGTAGATTTTCATTATGTTAAATGAAAAAATAAAAAATACATAAAATGTGAGCCCATTTTTGTAATAAAAAATATATTTATATAGTTATTCAAGGAAAAACATCTAGAAGGACATCACAAAATACCAACAGTAGGTATGATTCAAAGTCTTATAGGTGGTTTTCAGCACATAGATTACTCCCAGCAAAGAGACCTCTCTGACACTTGGTTTCTTCATCTGTGAAATAAAGGAATCATACTAGATTAGTTCTAAATGTTTTTAGAAAAGTATTTCATAATTCTATAAGTAATGATGATTAATAACCTTGAGAACATTGTTATTTTTTTTTCATTGAACTTTGGAGTTAGTAGAGTAAAACCAAGTTTATCCTGAGCTATCCCTTGTTTTATTTAAAATTCACATCCTGGTGTTTATATATATGTATGTGTATATATATATATAGTGCTTTCTCACAAATGCTTGTTTTGGTATGGAGCGGGTTGGGCGGGTACAGACTTTCATTGAAATTAGGTACAGAATTCTTAGAGACACAAATTAAATCTTGTTAATATGTTATATACATTTTCATGTTTCATCTACCATTTGAAACCATATAACCATTTGAAATCTTGGTTTTGGTAGGTTTCTTTAATTAACATTCACATTGAAAAACTGTAAGAGATTCAACCCTTGAAAAAGTCCTTTTGCTAAAGAGATTTTCATGTGCTCTAAAAATTGGTGGAAAATAGTTCTGCTCTTATTATCAAATGAATGTCACTCTACTCTTATTTCTAGCTAATAGTAAAACCACCTGGAAAATGATAACATACAATAAATATCTCAAGTGGTCATTTAGTACTTTGTTGTGATAATGAAATAAAAAACACACTCAGTTTTAATTTGCTGTTAAACACTTAACATTTCACAGTGGCTGTTTGGAGGCCGTATACAATGATAGAAAAAGTGGCTTTCTAAAAGTGCTTTGCCTCATTCTTGCTTAACCTGGCAGACGTCATGAACTTCCAAGAGGGAACATATTTTATTTGCCTTATACCACCAGAGGATTTGGCCAATTATTGCTATTTATTTAATGTTGGTGTTGACATAGTGCCTTTTGCCCTGAGGAGCTCCAGGTGCTTTATAAAATTAGTCAGCAATTCACATCACGGTCTTTACGCCAGAGAGTGAACACTGAAAATAATAATGATTCGTGGAACCTACAGCCACCCCAACTCGTATTTCTGTTTGCCCAGTGAAACAAAACAAATATGCCCAGTTCCCTCAGAGAGCTAGCAGCAAAAAGTTCTAATGGGGCATCATGGGAGTTTCTCTCTTGTGTAACTAGGTGAACTCCTGTGAGGAAAATTTGCCATGCACCCTACAGAGCTGAGACTTACTATTCTCTGTTCTAAGACCCATACCTTCTCTGTTCTAGGACCCAGTAAGGAGCTCCAGTTTTTTCAGGCCTTTGCTCAAATATCATTTTCTTCATAAGACTTTTCATGACCATCTATTTTTAAAAACAGCTAATCCAAACCTATCATCAAGTGCAAAGTTTCTGTATCGTCATTCCTACATTATTTTTCTCTGTAGCACATGTAGCTATTCAGCACACTTAGATTTTTATTTATTTATTAATTAAGGGTTGACTCCCACCCACCAGATGAAGAACGTTTGTCTATTCTGTTCAATTATGAATTGAAAAATTTCTGTTCCAAATATTGGTATTTGAACTGTGTATATACTGCCCCCTTTTTCTATAAAATACTGGTGGAAGTTCACAGATATATACAATTCACAGATAATGTTACAAATTTATTTCAGATGTTACTTCTTGCCTTTTTCTATGCCAAGACGCTTAACAAATACTTCAAAATTGAAAGCATTTTATTTTTACTCCTTATTTTATCTGTTCCACAAAATAGTTAGAGCTAGAGGAAGAATTATATAATATATTTATCAATAAGTCAACATCCTATTAATGGATGAACATAGAACCAACTCATAGAAAGCACAGTCAGAAAATCAAGGTGTGGCTTGCTTGGCATGAAAACATAATGCCCACAAGAACTACTGTTGTTGATTATGCTGTACTGTATGAGAAAGGCATTTCTGACATTAGCTTTGATACTAGCCTTTTAGTAAACGAGTAAAGTTAGTTAGTATACTCACCCAGTTCAGATTATCAATTCAGTACTAACTCAGTAATTTGGTGTTACTACATACTGAGATATCTAGCTGGATTCAGGATTTGCTCAATTCAATTAACAAATCCAGTGTTATGAGGGAAAAAACCTTTGTGGGTAAGCATTTCTAAATTAGTGTTTTTATGAAGCCACAATATTCTGGTAATTCATCTTTTCCTTCAGTTCTCTGAAATTGTAATCATTTCTAAATTGTTGCTTTCCAGGTAAAAGATGTGAGATAGGGAAAAGGAAGGCTTTCTTATGAATTTTTTTTTCATTGCCCAGTTAAATTGGATTTATGATTTATATCCATTCATCCTATCCATACCCATCATATATCTGTCATATATCCATCCTATTCATATCCAATCTAATTCATAAGACTTTTCCATCTTTTTTCATGAGATTAGATTTTTTTTTAGCAGGTGAGAAGAAATAAAAGGCACATAATACTAACATGTTCCTGGCATTCCAACAGATAATAATGCCATAGCAATTTTATAAAGATTAAAAATACCCTAGCTCATTATGACTTTGATGGGCCCAATGCACTTTTGGCTTTGTGGGTCTGCTCCTCATAAAAAATACAAAATTATATTTTGTTGATGCATTTATGTAAAGATAAATGTAATCTAAACTGTATTGTACTCATTTATTTTTCAGATTTTAAAAGAGATTTAACATTTCTATGAGATCCTAAAATTATCATGAGCTCTAGAAATAGTGCTTACTACGCTATTGGATAAACTAAGCTGGCATTGTCATAGCTAAATTGGTTACGTTTTAAGCTGTGAATGAAGGGGAATTTGGTAAACCAAACAACTGTTTTTTGCCCATTGTTCATCATTCCAGTATAAATATATTTTTACTATTAACATTAGTTATTACAAGTGGAGTGTGAAGGAATGGAGTCAGGGTTTGGAAAGAGCGCTAATGCAAGTATTTGACTCCATCAACAAAACTTTATGTAAAAATCTTCAGGTTTTGTGCCTGTAATCTTCTTATAGGATTTAATGCTATTTTACTTTGTCAAAAAAATTTTTCTTCAAAGATTTGTATTTTTAAATGACTGATGCTGTGAAAGAAAATGCCCTCATGATTATATTTGTATTGTGAATTTTTACAGTAGGGACAAACTAGAATTTTTCATGCAGAGAGCACCTTGGGTTTTACTCACTATAGCTCTTCAAAGTTCTTCAAAGTTCAAAGTAAAAATTGATGCTAGAGTAATTTTCCTATAACCTAGGTGAAAAGCCCACATATCATTTAACAAAGTAGACACTCATTCATATTTAACACAAACTCTTTTTTCTTCTGTTGAAGCCGACTTTATCCAATTTTTAGTTTCCAGTTATCTATGGTTCTGGGAAACAGAGCTAACTTGGATTCATTAATACTGTAAACAAGTGTTTCTTGAGAAGCTCCTGGTTATGAACTACCTAGAATGAAACTGGGTAAACTAATATCAACATCCATTCTTTTGCCAAACATCACTGATAAACTGCAACTTTTTTTTTTTTTTTTTTTTTTTTTTTTTTTTTTTTTTTACATGAGTGGTCTTGGAATCACATTTCTGCATTGAAAACCCAGCACTGTTGCTGACTGGCTGCATGGCCTATATCTACTCATGTTCCTGACCCTACCAGGTTCCAGGCACTGTTCTAGGCACTGAGGATGAAAAGATGAATAATATGGAGTTCCCATCTTCAAAAAAGTTACAATTTAAAGGAAGACAGGCAAATGAAAGTTACCCCACAAAATAATAAAAATGCAGGGTTAAAACTAGGGCATAGTTATATTTTGGCTTGTCTCTTTACCTCTGAGATTCTTTTGCTTTTTATGTAATTGGATTTTAACCTCAGGAGACTGTTAGGTTTAAAGATGATAATGTATAAAACGTATCTAGCATAGGACCTGGGAAATGCTCGTACAACAGATTCCAATTGTATCACTTTTTTTTTTTTTTATTATAAAGAACAAGTCAAAATGAAAAGACTGAAGAAAAATAAATCATCAGTTAGCTAACTGGTCCCTGAATGTGAGAGGTAAGACTATATATAAATATGTTAGTAGTTCAATAGACAGTCTGTTAATACATCTGTATATATTATTTAGCCCAGGTATAGAAATAGAGGCTTCATCTGATCCACAGCGATTATAAAAGCAATACAAAGCAATAGGCTCTTACACAATACTTTGAGTAATGATCAGAATTTTCTGTTGCCATCCACACATTTGGGTGAGATGTAGTGAGTGCTAGAAAATAAAACAGTTTGTATTAAAAAGGGTGTGTTAAAAGAAATAAACTAATCCTTGAGAAACATTGTCATGCAATCTCATATCTAGAAATTGTGCCTATGTTCTGGCTATAAATTGTTGAATTGGGAAGGAGTTATATTTAGGACACACATTGACACTACATATGACATTTGAAAAAACACTTGCTAATTCAACTAACAGCTCGCTTCTCCCCACTACTCACTGTGGAGAGAGCTTCCAGCTAATAGCTTAGAATCTCGCAGGCCAACCACTGATGGAACCCGGTGCTATGTGATTGTAGGAATTTCTTTCTTGCTCTGAATGTAACTAAAAGTAATGGGCTTCTTATTTTTTCCTTTTCCTTTTGTGTTATAGATGGCAAAGACTGTTTCTCATCAGTCTCATATAGCCAAATTAGGTTTACCTCTCATGCTGACTGAGTAAAAGTGTTAAATCCTGGACACGTTGTCTCCTGAGTCCTCTGAAATCCATGTCAGAATAGGAGTGCTCATTACCAGACTCGATGAGGAGCTCCTTTTCCAGAACTTCTCTCTATTACACACTAAGGACAAAGCAACTCTGCCTAAATTCCAAGCAACCATGACCTGTGGCTGTCTTGGAACTTTTGCCCTCTGGCGTGGGTAGAACTAGCGTCAATTGGGTAATTCAATCCCTAAGTTCCTTCTTCAATGAATGAGAGAATCCAGGAATGTGTTGCCAGTTGCCTTTTCCTTGTGCCCAGTTTTCCTTGCTGCAGGATGATGACAGTCTATTTCCACACCTCCCCTCCTGCCACTACAGGATTTATGATCTGCATGCCCCAGTTGTGAAGCTGGCATGTAGCATTTTGTTGCCACAGGCCTGTGAGTGTTTAGAAGTTTGTGTTTGTATTTCCAGGGCTACAGTTTGAATATTGAAGGAACAAACAGATAGCAAACAATTCAGAGGTCAAGTTGTGACTGCTTCCTCATTTGGAGAGCTTATTTTATGTCTGTATATTCTATACTCAGATTCCCACATAACTTCTGTTTTTTCCACCTTCATTGCTTTGGTTAGATGCTTTCAAGTGCATTTTTTTTCTGTAAGAAATCCCCATAAAAGAGTTGTTTACTTGAAGTGATGGGTAAGCAAAGTTTGCCTGACGTGGAACCTCAGAAACTTTCCCCTAAGGAAAAGGTCTGGCGTGTGGGTGGGCGCTCTTCCATCCAGACGGATGGGAATGTAGCCAGGCAGCCAGGAGACGCATTGACTTGTGACCACTGGGAAGGATGCCTAGCCAGAAAAGTCCCAGCAGCTGGGTCTGTTAATCTTTTCTGAATGAACCAGCAGGCATTTGACCTCTCTAAACCTGTCCTGGATTCCTTTGTATCATTGTAATCATCTTTTTACTCCCTCAAGAGTTCCCCTATAAAGTTGTTCTTAATAAAACTCTTTTGCCCACTTCCCCCTGACCTTCTGAGTTGAATATGAATTTCACTAATCCGTGAAAGAAACCACCATGACCTTCATAAAGCCATTTCTACTCTGTTTGGTTCCTCCCTTCTAAGAATTTGTTCATTCAAGCAAGTATTTGAGTCTAAATGGATCCACTTGGACATTTTAACAATTATCACGAACCTCAGTATCCTTAAAGTGTAGCTAAAACAGGCTCAAAAAATTCAGATAGCGTAATCTACTTTCTCTTTCCCTCCTCCAAATTTGAGTGGATTAATTCACTTCACCATGCCAGCATCTGAGTACAGAATAATTTATTTCTGTGTCATTTCATGATGAAAGCCTAGCTGGCATTAGCTCAAATTATGCTGCTGGCTATTAATTGAAGAGAACTTCCCTGTCACTCCTCAGTCAAACACGATCTGATTCAACAGGTCCTTTTCACTCTCATCCCTTCTATTCTACCAGAAGAACAAATGTAAATAACTTTCACTTGGCTCTGCTTGTCATGGATTATAAATTACCTGGCAGCATTCAGACTGACCACATTACTGTTTTGGGGGCTGCTTGTTTCAGTTGATTAGTATTTCTAGGAGAGTTTCGTACATTTCATCTCTGAGGCGCTAATGATGTCCACTAGAAGGAAATATTTTAGCCTGCCTTTGTTTTTACATACTGTATAACTAATTTTCAATCTAATTTCAACAAGATGTCAAATTCTAGCACCTGTAGGGCAAGTGCTGGTCTTCTATGAATTGATTATATGTTTTTCTATCATACTTGATGGTGTACAAGCCCAGGTTGTATTTTAAATAGAACCCCAGGAGAGAGATTTGTTCTGGAATTTAGAAATATATATTATGTGCCAAAATTATTTGATGAGTGCATTTTGTAATTCTTAAAATACAAAACTACTTGGCATGAAGAGATGCTATAGTATGTTAAAAATTGTGGAACTTTTTCATAAGATGAAATTCTGTGCAGAAATGAGGTAGCAGAATTCTTGTGGGAGTGCTAAAATGGTTCATCAATTTGATCCTCACTGCATATGAGAATTCACCAATTATATTACTCTCTGAAAATATGTTTCAGTATCGAGGGCCTCTTTTTGCCCTTCCTCCATCCCAGTGTCTATACTCTCCATACAGTGTGATCACTGGGTGCTGCATGACTAGTCATTATTATACGCTCAGCCCTGAAAATGAACTTAAGATGATAAAATCATACCTTGCCAGGGTTTGGGTGGCTGTGAGGGATTCAGTATGATTTTAGCAACAGGGACTGGAAAAGAAATCAGAACTTGGCAGAGAAAAAAAATAGCACTAGGATACTAGAAGAGACCTGGGAGAACTAGCTTGACCTTAGAGGCTCGTCTTGTGAGTCATTTGAGAAATAGTATCAAAAGGGCATAAGAGGGCCTGGTGTGGATTGGACTATTTGGGGTTACAGGAGATCCAAAGCTAGAAGGGGCAACAAAACATTGTGGTATGAGGCCATCCTAGTTTGAACATCAGGCACAGGATCTAGTGTTCTCAAAGCAGATCTCAGGGAATGGGCAGCCTGAGAAGAAGAGTAGATCATGCAGAAGCCAGAAGTTACCCCTAGATACAGATCTGAGTGTCATGACCTAGACACAGTTAGTCCTTAAATGGGCCCCACCCTGGCAGGGTTCTTTCATGAACTCAGGCTGAGCCTGAAGTGAGTAGATTCAGCTGAAGGGAAGGTAAAGAACTCTAAGTTGATAGACTTGCAAGATGGAGAGGCTGCTTTCAGGAAACCATTGATGATGTTATCAATCACATTGATAATCTATGTGATTGCCCTTTTATAAGGGTATGCTCTTTCTGCACAATTATGAGAGAGTATTTAGCCAAACCTGTATTCCCTATATAAAGGGGGAGGAGATAGTATCCCATGGGGAATTCCTTCCCATATTATAAACTGGTAGACAACTTAAGCAAAAATGCTTTTACTCGTGTGAACACTGTTGAAGTATAAAGCCAGGGATTTAAGTCATGATAGGTGCTTATTTATTTTGAACATTTGCCAGAAGTTTGATGATGGATATATTTGTAGACTGGGTGTTAGAGGTTGTTATATTCTAAAAAGATACCTTCTGATTAATTTTCTTCGTTTGTAACAACAGTCCATTTTGGTAACATTTAATTTATGAACTTTGGTGCCATGTTAGACTTTATAAATTTTGGTTGTACATTCCCTGCAATGCTTACAGAGAGAGCCAGTCAGGCAATAATTGCTACATATTGAGTGCCTTCTATTTTCTGAGCACTGTTCTAAATTCTAGAGATACAGCAGTGAACCAGACAGAGTCTCCATCCTAAAAGAGCCTAGTGGAGGATGGGAACTGAGGTAGTATCTTGTAATTGTCACAGTATAGTACCCTTGCTTCTTCAGATGCCATTATTAAGGGCATCCCTTTCTTTAAATTCTGAGATCCCTTACTTGACTCAGCTTATGCCAGAACTGATGAGAATTAGACCTTCCTAAGGTCTTCTTTCTTCCTAAAGTGAAGATTGAAATAAATCTATAAGATAAAAATAATCCTACTACCAAGCCCCACTTAAGACTGGATTTTTAACTTGCTCTTCTCAGCACAATGACACAACAGAGAACACAGAGGTTAATGGAAAGTCTTTGGAGCAAAGGATATTTCAAAACCACCAGTTTGTTAGATTTGATGATCAGCTCTGCAAAATGTTTAAAGAAGATTTCTTACTCACATCTTATAAGTTAAGACTATAAATGGTTTAAATGGGGGAGGATGTGACAGGATTGAAAATCTTCCCCTTCCTTCGTGGCTATGAGAATTCACACTGAGCAACAGGGGAAGAGAAGGAACTAGAACTTGGAATGAGCTTATGTGTGGGCCCTCATTGTTCCAGGATTTACAAAGGGCTACGCTATCATCATATTAAACAAATGGCTCTTGCTCTTTGTGCCAGCTTAATTGCCACCTTGGCTCCCGAACAAAGAAATCACCACTGAGGCAAAACATGTTTGCTATTGAAGGCAAAACCCGCTTAGAGCAATTTTTGGGTTGTTTTTCCATTTAATTTTTTAACTTGCAGAAATAGCCCTCTTTTTTCTGGTTTTTGTTGTTTTTTTGTTTGTTTGTTTTGTTTTGTTTTAAATGATGTACCCTTGTGCTGTTAAGTTTTAACATGGAATACAGGCTTTATGTATTTAGGCAGTAGTGCTGAGTTAGATACTGGTACCAAAAAAAGGAAAGAAAGAGAACAAGAGGACGGCACATGTCAAAATGCCTGATAGAACTGCATGGACAGAACTAAATGTGCTTCCCTACTATTAGTTACATGTATAAGTCACATCTCAAAGTGTGTTCCCCAGGTCAGCATCAATATAACCTAGGAACTTGCTGGAAATGCAAATTCTCTGGTTCCATCTCAGGCCTAATGAATCTGAAACTCTGGGTAGAAGGGAGTGGCCCAGTAACCTGCATTTTACAAAGACCTCCAGGACACTCTGATGTATGCTAGAGTCTGAGATCCACTGGTGCAAAGAATACCACAGGACAGATGTAGACTAACTAAACTAGTTCTGTTTCTCTTAAAATGACGTTGACAATATTTAGAATTTTGAAGAATGGTATAGAAATTCATAGCTCGTGTGTGTGTGTGTGTGTGTGTGTGTGTGTGTGTGTGTGTGTGTTTTAGCAGAATTCTGTTTTAGAAAATATGGAGTAGACTCTCTTTTATCTAGTTTTGATATTTTTGTTATTTTTTAAAAATTAAGAAGTAAGTAGAGAAGTATAGCCAGCTACTTCCATAATTTCGTAGAAATAATGAAGTTTATTCTAGCAGAAATGTATATCTTATGGAATAACTTCCCTAATATTCTGTCTAGACATATATTCTTTTTTGAGGCAGGAATACAAAAGAAAATTGGCTTCTGCATCAAGTTCAAAGAAATGGTGTTTTAATTCTGTAGAGAAGTAATTTCATTTTCTCAGAGAAATGGGTAGACAGATATTAGTAATTTAATTCTCTTCTTAAATGATGGCTGCTATAGTTCTTATCAATGCTGAAAGAAGTAGAGTCAAATAGATTTAAATCTGGCTAGTGATTAGAATTTTTTTGGGGGGGGTAGGGTGGGTGAAACTGTATTGCAGGGAGGTCTGTTGTAATAAGCTGACAGCTAGTTATCATGCACTACCCTGCAGTTCTTTGACATGATAGCTAAGGGCATAGACAAAAATCTGAACTCTATGGTCTTTGTACATAACTACATTCAGATTAATTCACTTAATAAATATTTGTGGAGCACCTACCGTAGACTTATCACTATAATGGGCTAAGGTTGTACAGTGAGCAGGATACTCACATACATGATTCTCGTGAAGCCGGAGGTCCAATGGTAAAGCTAGATGAGTAAACATCAATTATAGTGAAGTATAATCACTTTCAGGATGAGGCAGAATATAGGATGCTATGCAAGCAGTCATCCTTGATTTCAGGACTGGGTGATGGAGAGTTCAGGAATGGTTCATGGAAGAGGCACTAAAGCTACAGGCTGAATAGAAATTAGCAAGGTGACGGACAGGGCAGGCAGAGAGAAGAGCATATGCAAAGTTGAAAAGTGGAGAGTTCTTGATGTTACCACGTTACTGAACATACATATCGTGGAGTTTAGGATGCAGAGAGGACAGTTGCACATGGTCTGGAGAATAATGGGAGATGAAGCTGAGAGTAATGCAGGGAACAGAAAATAGCAGGCCTTGCTATCCATGTTAAGAATTCTGGACTTCAATCCAACAAAAGGGAAAGCCTTTGAGTTTGTAGTATTTGGCTGTGCTGTAGAGAGTGTATTGGGGAAGGACAGTGCTGAAGGAAAGGAGACCAGCTGGGACATTGCTGCAATAATTCAGACCAGTCAGTACTCATGGCTTGGACCAGCAGCAAGGGGAGAATGAAAAGTAAAGAGATTTAGGAAATAGCTACTTAGGAAACAGATTCAACGGGACCTGGCATTTCAATATATATGACAGCAAGGAACAGGAAGACACTTGGGACGACTAGATGAACAGTAGGCCATTCACTGAGTTTGGAGTCCAGCAAGAGGAGTGGGTTTGAGGGTGAAATTATGTGTTCTATTTGGGCTAGTAGAGTCTGAGAAGTCTGTGGTTGTCCAAGTAGAGATGTCCAATAAACTGTGGAAAATGCAACCCGTTATGCCTCTCTATTCTCATAAATACTTTTCATGCTTTTTCACAGCAGAGGCTAAAGCCAAACAACTTTTACAGTCATTGATTACTTCTATAGTGATCGGGCACTACTCTTGATGTCAGTTTAAGTATTATGTGAATTTTAGAGTTGCAGAATTTTCTGCACAAAATCCTAGAAAGCAACTTTGTTTACTCAATGAAACCTGCCTGCCAACTAACAAGACCTATTATCTTTCAGTGGGGATTTTATTTCAACAATGGAAACTATGACAGAACTGGGATGGTCTAACCCCAATTTGAACACTCTATTCTCGTTTTCATTAGGAATCACTTCCCTGTAATCATAAAACATAAATATATTTACTATAGACGTGTTGTTTGGTGAAAGCAACACTAAAAATGAGTAGATGAATATAATAGCTAAAGGATAAAATAGGAGTTCCCATTTTTAAAAAGAAGGACTATGTTTACAACACAACTCTCCTTAATTCTATAGTGTTATTATAGCAGTGAATTTTCAAATAAAATGTTAAAATTGGAATGCTAGAAGTTTTCTTCTATCATATCAAATAAGTGGAAGGTCACCTGTTTGATGATTACATATTCAAGTGATAGTTCTCAAAAAGTAAATAAAAATCTCATATAAATTATAAATCATTCTGCAAAGTTTTGCCTCATATTTTCTCCATAATTATGAAGCTTCTGAAGTTATTTTACTTTTGAGAAGCCACAGATGGTCATAAAAATTAATATAAATTCAATAAATTTCAACTAGCCTTGAGGAATAAAGAGAGCAAGGATTGTCATCAACACAATTAAGAATGGCCAAATACTATTAATGTTTTCAAATTACCAAATTAGAAAAGTTAGGAAGCATGAATAATTTATTTCTGACAACATATCCTTTTTAATATCTGCATTACTGTGGTCTGCTAAGGAGACAAACCTACTCATGTGACATACCATGTGTAAATGTTTTCCTAATTAATAATTGGAAAGTTTCTGTGTGAAACACAAACTTTCTAATCATACATAATGTAGACTACAGGCAGACAGTTAGGAGTTGGTCAAAGCTGTCAAAGCTTCTTTTATGGAAATCTCTTTTCCTGTGATCTTTATCCTATTCCAGATACTCAGAACTCTTTTTCTCTATAGTACTTAGATAACACAGTGTTTATCCTCACATCCTATCATAGCTTTTATATTAACCACTCAGCAAATATGTGTGCATGCACATACACGCACACCCATACATATATATATTTAACCATCTAGAAACTATATTAAATCTTCTGTAAACTTCAGATAAGCCTGCTTAAATTGGGGGTGGGTCTTATTGTAGCATACCAAATGGTTCATATACCAAGTATATATTTGTCATACTATGTGGAACAGTATTATATTTAAAACTGAGGTCTTATTTCATGTAGGTTGTACCAAATTTGTGGTGGTAAACATTGCATTTAGCTCATTCACAAAGAGTGCAGAAATACAGATTATCCATGTTTTTCTGTAGTGCCACTCAGTGTAATAGGTAAACAATACATCTCATATTAAAGAAAAAAGAGAGTCTTTTCAAAAGCTTGTAAAGGTCTGAATAAAGGTCTTGGAAATGTGTCATAACAGCTGAAATCGAAGAGATTTGAAAAAAGTGGGAGAAGTTAAATATTGCAGATGCATAGAGCTGAGACTTCTTCATTGGAAGTTGGGTAGTTCCAACTTTCATGTTGAAAATCTTTAAAAGTAGCCAAAAGCTAATTTTTTAAATCACATATTACAGATAGAACTGCATGTGTATTTGATATATTCCATATTTGTGTATCCAAAATTAGCAAATCCATGGTATTTTTATTCTTTGTTTTAGATATTCTAATCATTTCATAGCACTTTCATTACACATCTGCCCAGATTTCGTATTGCTAAATTTTAGACACTATTCTTTAAGTCTTGGAAGAGATCGACTTTTTCAGCACAACCCAGCCCAAACAATGTAGTGTTACTGTACTATATGAAGACAACACATGTGCTGGTCTTGTTCAGGCATTTACTGCATTTTTATTGAATGTCAAGTATGTGCCAGGCAAAGTCCATCTAGGGATTTTAGGATTTCCAGGACCTGCCATTTATAAACTTCCTGGAAGAAAAATTAACACCCTCAAAATGGGTGTTGACATCCAGTTTGCCTTTATCGCTCCTCTGATGCCTTTTAAAAACTATATTTACCCATCTTATGTCAATAAAAAGAATGTATTTATTATAAGTTATGGCAGGTAGTATTTTATAGACAACTTTATAGCCCACATGTTAAAGGTAAAAGTGAAGAAATTATGCTACTTTGCTGTATTTTCCCAGTGATTTATGTAAGTATTTACTCCCGGCAGAAAAATGCTGTAACACTGTTGCTGACAACAGGGCCCAAATAAGTATCAGCTTGATGTTCTGTAATACCTATTATCTTATTTGTTTTTGCATAATCCCTAGGAGGTAAATATATAATACTTTGGTTTCATTAGCATCACAACACATTATTAGGCAAATCAACAGAATGAAATTAAAGTTATATTATCTAATTGAAAAAAGCCTTCACTTACATTTTCAAGCATTAGTTCTTATCCACTTTCAATCACCTGGGGAACTTTAAAAAATCTGATGCCTGGGCCAGACACCCAGAAAAATGACATTAGGCTTTCTGGGGACAGGACCCAGGTGACTGTGTTTTTCTAAATGTCTTTCATGACTCTGCTGCTTTAGAGGTTCACAGACTTCCACTTAAAGAACTGCTAGTTAAGAAATGGATCCATACTTGCTCTGACTCCCAGAGATATCACTTTTCACGTGTTCCTATCATTTAGAAAAAAATGATTTGAATCAGCTAGATACATGATAGAGGACCCCCCACTACACACACACACACCAATCTAAGCACAAAATTATCTTGTTGTCCTCAATAGTTTGCATGGATAAGTAATGCAAAATAAGTATCATACCCAATATTAAGAAATTCTTAACAAGAAGCCCAAGTTTTCACCTTGTTTCCTATTTTTTCCTTCAGCCATCACATTCAAACCTGGCCCAAAGGTTTCTCACATTCTAGCCTCCATCACCACCACTATTGCTTTCGCCTGGGCTTTTGGCAAGCTAGAAATTGCCAGACTTTCCTGACAACAGGCTCTGTAAGATTCAGTTTAAAGCTTACACTTTGGCTGGAGCTCATCCTCCTAACAAGAGACTGTGATATGTAAATCCACAACCTGAAATCTCATTGGCTCTCCATTGCCTACCAATAACCCCCAGTCCTCTACTCTGGAAGTCCTGGATGGTGTAACTCCATTGCACACAGGTTCATCCCTTGAGGGCTCTTGGTAATGGAGTACTTTCATGTGCATGCTATTCTGCTGCTCTTGTGGAAAGAGTCTTCAACCCCATTCTGTATACCCTGGACACTCACCTTGTGAGACGCAGCTGAAGCAGACCTCATTGTCTGGGACACTGTCCTTGGTTCTGTTGGAAGAATTAGCCACCAGATCCTTGAGGCTGTCTCAGGACTTTGGCTTCACCTTTACCATAACAATTGGAATGCAGGCAAAATAGTGTTTCCAGTTACTAAAATAAGACTATAGACCATATAATATGTTTGTTTTGTGCTTATTTAACTCACAGGGGAAAATACCCATATTTTTAAGACTCTGGATTTAAAAAATCTAGTTGATTAAAAGAGAATATTGTTGCCTTGTCTGTTTGGTTTTGTTTTTTGGGGGGTTTCCAATACAATTGTGGAGCAAGAAAATCAGTCTCTGGAAAATATGTCTAAAATGCGAGAGAAGATTCCAACAAAATAAGTTAGATTTCAGTTAATATGTGAAAAGCATTTCTTCATATATACAATGTTTATTTTACATGGATAATTTATGTAAATTATTGAATAAATAATACTTTTGGGTTTGGGTTTTAGGGGAGGTTTTAGGTTTGGGTTGCAGTGGCGGCTTTTCAGCTGATTCAAACATCTAGTTTTCAGAATACTCTGCCCACATGATTTTTAGATATGACTTGGCCCTAATTGCTGACTCAGATTTTCACATTTTAAAAAGCAATTGTGCATTTTCATATACATTATCAAACAAGATTATAAGATTTTAAGGTAAGAAAGTAAAAGGGCATTCACTAATGATCATCAGAATCACCTACAAGGGCCAGTAAACCACACATTACCGGGCCTTTTCCCCCAAATTTCTAATTCTGTAGATCTCTGGTAAAGCCTCCAATTTTATGTTTCTAATAAGTCCTCAAGTGACACCAATGCTGCTGGTCTGGAGACCACACTTTGAGAATCACTGCATTAAATTAACAATTTTATTGGTTGAGTTTTCACCACAATGTGCATATCTGTTGACTAACAATGAATAGCTTTGTTGTAGCCAAACACTGTAATGTTTCCAAATATCCATATATAGTCATAGGCCCAGAGAAACAAACCACATCTATATTAAGAGTGCTTTGTTGTTATCATTTGACCCCCACTTTAGTGTTTTTAATTACATCGATCCTGGAGAAAAATAACTGTTTTCTAATTTTGGCATTACAGATTTGCTAAGGCAATAGAAAATTCTCTTAAACCTTTAGATTTTTAGTCTTCTAGTAAATATAAGCATATGAGTTCCAAGCAAATTCTGAGTTTTAAAAAATTTAATAAAATTGACAAATGTTTTCAATAAAATTGGAGAGGCTCATTTCCTTGTACAAATATTCTAAAAATACATGATAAAAGTTCTAAGTGCTATTTGTTGAAAGATCAGCAAAATAACTCTACAAGTATTTGTGGGCATGTTATCTTTTATGTGATATTGGTTATAAACTTAAGTTATATGAAGACAGTGTGTTAGTTAAATTATGTTCTAGTCCTACCTTAAGGAAATAAAAACAATAAGGCTCTTAGTGACTTTCTTCTGCACCACTGCAGTACTTGCTAACATGTTTTAATAATATGTAGTTGAGAATGATGAACTCTAGGCAGCAGGGTGACTTGGAGATACTAATGGAAATGCCCAGTCAAAAAGAGCCTGGTCTAGACTGAGCTCTGAAGACTCCAAATAACTTCCTGTTATCCCACCATCTTCTTAGATGGTCCAATCATGCTACACTCAGTCTAGGGCAGTGACCCTGAGGAATGGTATGTTTGGCAAAAAAGAAACCAAAGAAGGGTATTGCCATGCTTTAAGATTTTCCCACATTTTTTTCAGCATCTTGAATGGGGTTTCTGAAAGTCTGAGGAGTGAACTGTGACCAAAATTGCTGATATTTTGAGCTCAAAGAAACTGAAATTTTTAGGTAAGAATACTAAGACCAGCTTAAAAAGTATAGTATCAATGATTTACATTTCTTTAGCTGAGGATTTTCAGACCACTTTAATGCAAATCACATTGATTGATTCTCTAAACCAGTCTATGAAGTGGGCAAAGTGATGGTCTCATTTTTCAAATGAGGACTAAGGTTTATTTAATTAAAGTGGTTAACTCTTCAAACATCTAGTAGAGGCTAGCCAGATACATTGGCTCACACCTGTAATCCCAACACTTTGGGAGGCTGAGGCAGGCAGATCACCTAACTGGAGTTCAAGACCAGCCTGGCCAACATAGTGAAACACTATCTCTACTAAAAATACAGAAATTAGCTGGTCATGGTGGCGGCAGGTGCCTGTAATCCCAGCTACTTGGGAGGCTGAGGCAGGAGAATTGCTTGAACCCAGGAGGCAGAGGTTGCAGTGTGCTGAGATAGTGCCATGGCACTCTAGCCTGGGTGAGAGTGAGATTCCATCTCAAAAATCAAAACAAAAAAATCTAGTAAGGGTCTGTGTCTAGCACCTGCACTTCAAATATGTGTTTGTCATGACATCATTAGCCCAATTCAATTTTCTTTCATTAATTTGCTGAAATAAATATTTTTTGAGTTTATACTGTATACCAGGTGCTGCTGTAAGTGCTAGGAATATAACAAATCAAACAAATAAAAATCCATGACCTTTTGGAGCTTACATTTCAATGAGTATAGGCAAAATAATGGCCCCTGCAAGGAGTTCTACTGCCTAATCCCTGGACTATATGAACGTTACCTCACATGCAAAAAAGGATTTTGCAGATTTGATTAGGGGCACAGACCTGGAGATGTAGTGTCTATAATAGCCCGGTGGGCCCAATCTAATCGCACAAGTCCTTCTAAGCAAAGACTTTTCCCTGGTTATGTTAGAGAGATATGTGATAACAGAAGAAGGGTTAGAGAGATGCAACTTTGTTGGCTTTGGAAATGAAGGAAGGGAGCCAGGAGCCAAGGAATGTGGACAGCTAGAAAGGTCAAGGAAGCAGATTCTCCCTTAGCCCATTCAGAAAGGAATGCAGTCCTGAAGACACCTTGATTTTAGCCCTTTGAGACCTGTGTTGGACTTCTGATCTACACAACTATAAAATGATACATTTTAATTGTTAAATCACTAAGTTTCTGATAATTTATTACACCAGCAGTAGAAAACTACAGAAAAGATAGACAATATTCAAGAAAAATAAGTAAAAAAATATATTATATGTTGGATAGTGGTAAGTGCTAAGGAAAAAAGGGAATGACATAGGAAGTATCAGTAGGGATGCAATTTTGAATAGCGTGGCCCTCCAGCTTGACATTTGCATAGACTTGAAGGAGGTGAAGGGCAAGAACATTTCAGATGAAGGAAACAGGAGGCTAAAAGCTGAGACTAGGACAATGATCAGCCTGACTAGATTCTGAATATCACCGCTAAAAGGGCAGTTTCTACTTCAGAATACACGTACAAGCTTCCCCGGGAGTCATGTGTGATGATTTACAATAAAGTTTCAAAACTCCACAGATGACATTCTTACTTTGCTATAAGGAAACAGTCTTGCCCGGATAACATCATTTACTTTTTCATGTTTGCTGGAGAATTCATTAAGAAATTCAATACACCGTATTCAAAGAAGATGAATTCTTACACTCACTTAAAATTTGGTCTAAGGCAAACAATTGAAGATGTTCAGACTGAGTCTTTTTGGACCATCTACTCAACATCATTATCAACCAACAGCTTATACCCCTTCAAAGGGATCTCAAATTATATTTGATCCTGAGTTGTTGCTATAATAAATTTAGAGCTGGAGAAAAATAGTCATTGTAATTATTTTATTATTAGAGACCGACTTACATATGCTGAATAAATAAAAACAAAATGAGAGTTAATTCTGTGCAAAATTCACCATCAATTTTGATGAAATTTCCTATTGATACTTCCAAGTACAGTAGACCTTTTGTGTCCATGGATTCTACATCTGTGTATTCAATCCAAAATTGTTTTTTAATAATATGGTTGTGTATATACTGAACATGTACAGACTTTTCCTGTCATTCCCTAAACAATACAGCATAGTAACTATTGACATAACATTTACATTGTACTAGGTATAAGTAATCTGGAGATGATTTAAAGTATATTGATGTGTGTAGGTTATATACAAATACTATGTCATTTTATATAAGGAACTTGAACATCCATGGATTTTGATATCTGCAGGGAGTCCTGGAACCACTCCCCAAAGATCCCGAGGGACCACTGTAATCTAATTGAGGCCAAGTTTCATGGGTTTGTATCCTCTTAAGTACCTGGGGGGAAAAACTGTCTGATTTTTGCTTTTGAAGTTTTAGTATACTGTATATTTTAATTTTCGAAGAAAGGAAAACAGAAATTTTATGATCTGTGTCAATAGAAGTGTTAATATAAAAAGCAAAGAAATGCCTAGGTAAATATTGGCCTGGTAATAAACATTCTGCAATGCTGCTTCATGGGAAATATGCTTTACCTTGCTACTCAAAATGTGATCCATGAACCAGCAGTATGAATATCACCTGGACTTGGTAGAAATTCTGGGGCCCCACCCTGACCTAGTGACTCACCATTTGCATTGCAGTAAGATCCCAGGTGATTCATATGTGTATTCAATGTGAGAGGCACTGCACCAGGGCCATACCTGGGGCCCGCATGAAACACACCAAGCATTGTATGTTCTTTACATCCTGACAAGTCCGTATGAACTCACATTATTCTGAATACAGTGCACTAGCATATCTATCATGTTTTGAAAAGCTATTTTCATCAAGGGAGCTTAGTATCTGGTGCTCAGGAGATACCTACAGAAAAGTAGACAGTGTTATGCTGTTGAGAATCTATCAAACCTTTTGGTCGTATAATGTTTTTATTTCAAAACCTTAAATTGGTCAACATATTTTTTAATATTTAATAGTTGAGGGATGAAGAGGACAGAAGTTTAATTAGTTCAAAGGAAGGTAAATTGGGAAGGAAACAAATTTTTTGTTGAATCCGAATTTTCAGAATGAAAGAAGACACCAGTGCCCTGTGGTTCAGTGCTAACACAGCTGTGATGTGACCCTTCAAAGGTCAATGCTTGTGCCCCCATTGCTGGCCATCCTTCTCCTGGTCAATGTTGATGTGTCATTGGCTGGCTCTGTGTTGCTGGCTTGGTCTTGCTTTCACTGAACTTTGGCCTCCACAAAACTTCTAAGTAGCATTACTCCTACTTGTTAATCTTGGAAACACACAGGGTGAGTGAAATTCCATTTTCTTTCTTTTTTTTTTTAATGATTAATAGATGATTTATTTAAGTAAGAATCCATATAGTCATCATTGCCAGACTTAATATGAGATGTTAAATGTTCCATCCAATTTTCCTTCCTGGATAAGTTTTTCTTTTCTATCCCTGTCAGTTTTGAAAACATAATACCAGAAGAACAGGGGCCCGATTCCACACAGAGCTTCCAAGAGTGAGTTTTTAGGAGTGAGTCTGAAATTAGGATAGACATTTGCTGATCTCGAATCAAGGCAAGATCTTCAGTGAGCTCTTGGCGGTTAGGGTTGTTGTACTGAAGCAGGTAGTCTTGTTTCAACTGGGCTCTTATGGCCAACCGTTCAGCTTGCATCTGCCGGGCTTCCAGAGATATGTCATATTCGGCTGAGGGTCAAGGACAGAGTGGCGAGGTGCGACGGAGTATACTTTGGGAATGACATTTTGGTGACCCGGTGCACAACTGCCTGAAATTCCATTTTCATGTGACACTTTTGTATCTGTAACCATCAGGTCTGTTCCCTATGTTTTCTATTCCTTAAGTTGGCTACCATTATACTATCACATCTCTTTCCTTTTCTAGTGACTCCCCATTAGGCTAGCTCCTATCTCATAACCTTCTTTTGTAATTTAACGGCCCAAAGATGAGCAAATTCCAGAAATTCCTAAAGTAATTCAATTAGCTCAGAGCATCATAGAGACTCTTTTTTTCATTGCCTCATCCTGGGGGTGATTTATCAATGAAAATGACTTTAGTTTGATAGACGCTGGCTGCCTCATCGTATCATTGTGACATCATGCACTTAACTAAAAGGGCTTGACTTAGGCATCATCTCCTTCTCTCTCGGCAGCTGCTCAGTTAGATGTTTTTGTTTTAACCAAAGGGCAGGACTTCAAATATGACCCTATTTAACTCCATCTGGTTATATTTAGGCCTTATGCTCTTTTTATATCCTGATTCTGTCATCCATTCTCTTAGCTGGCCTTCCCAGTTTGATGTAATATTATTTTCTCAAACTATACCCTTTTCCATAATAAAGATTGTCACTGCTCCCTCAGGCTTCCTTAAGCAAGCTTTATAATATATCTGATAGAATCTCTGTTTCTGATTGTACTCAGGATAGATTTGTTTCCTGGCACACATGTATGTGTTCTTCAATATGTCACTTAATCACAGTGCCGCTTTTAGATTACAAACTCCTGTCACCAAGGGTTTTGTTCCCTCTTTTCAAAGCAGAACTTAAAAGAATTTTGCTTACCTTTACATCATTGACTTTAACTGTTCACATCATTGACTTTAACTGGATGATGGTTGACGACTGATGGCCAACTAACAAAAAAGGAGTTGAGGAATTGAGGTTTCGGATATAACAGAAGGATACTTAAGACTTTTAATGAATAAATAAACTAATTTTTCTTAGCAAAATGGTTCAGATAAAAGTAAGAGTGCGTCAGAGAAGGCTGTCATTGGTTTATTTGTTATATTCCTAGCTGATGGTGATTGTATGTTAGCCAAATATCTTGCATTTGATTTTAAAACAAATCAGAAGTAGATGACTCAGAAATGGTGACAATAAAATTATAGACAAGCCCCTTGCTACAGCAGCTCTTATTAATTAAATATCTGAGACAGAAGAATTAAAAGAGAAAAAAGTGGTATACAATTTGGAAGGCTGGCCATAAAAGTATTTCTTTCAGCTGGAGACACCTTACCTGCTTAAATATATAAAATTTTTGAAGAAATAAGAATAGATCTTATTTTACTTTGCAATGAAGGCTTGAAATATTTGAAAGTTCACTTTATTGCAATAGGATTAAGTACATCAAACTTCATTCTTATCTCTCTCAAATATTAGGAGTGTAACTTTCAACTGAACTTCTTTACCTGCTGTAATATACTCTACTACAGTGATATTTTAAAATGAATACTTTGCGAACGTAGTACTAGAATATGGATAGTGTTTTGAATATTTTAATAGCCTTACAGGATTAAAAAAAGGATCTTATAAAAAGTATGTGTAGTACCATTCAATTTTTACAAATTTATGCATTTGCTTATTCATATATGTAAATTGAAAATTTACATATAAGCTTATACTCAGAAAAAGATAAATGTTGTAAACACACTTGCACGCATGCACACACCATAACAACCACCATGCCGTTCAGTGATTATTTCAGGGTAAGTACAATTGCAGAAATTTTACATAGTCACGTTTTGCCTGTATTTTCTGTTATAAGCTTTTGTTTTGGCATAAGAAAATAATCGGCCGGGCGCGGTGGCTCAAGCCTGTAATCCCTGCACTTTGGGAGGCCGAGACGGGCGGATCATGAGGTCAGGAGATCGAGACCATCCTGGCTAACGTGGTGAAACCCCGTCTCTACTAAAAATACAAAAAACTAGCCAGGCGCGGTGGCCGGTGCCTGTAGTCCCGGCTACTCGGGAGGCTGAGGCAGGAGAATGGCGTAAACCCGGGAGGCGGAGCTTGCAGTGAGCTTAGATCTGGCCACTGCACTCCAGCCTGGGCGACAGAGCGAGATTCCGTCTCAAAAAAAAAAAAAAAAAAAAAGAAGAAAATAAATTTAAAAATTTCCCCAAAACATTCTTTGTTATAGTCAAAAATTAAAATGAACAGTGTCTATCAATAGGAGAATGGCTATACAAACAAAAAAGGACAAATAAGAAATAAAATTGGCCAGGTATGGTGGCTCATGCCTGTAATCCCAGCACTTTGGGAGGCCAAGGCTGGTGGATTGTTTGAGCCCAGGAGTTTGAGACCAGCCTGGGCAATATGGCAAAATCCCATCTCTACAAAAAAAATACAAAATAATTAGCCAAACGTGGTGGCATGCTCATGTAGTCCCTAGCTACTAGGGTGGCTGAGGTGGGAGAATTGCTTGAGCCTGAGAGGCGGAGGTTGCAGTGAACAGAGATCACGCCACTGTACTCCAGCCAGGGAGATAGAGCAAGACCCTGTCTCAAAAAAATAAATAAATAAATAAAATTAAACAATGGGAAAAGATTCCTGTTGCCATTTTAAATGTTGATCAACATTCAAATTTTCTGTGGTTTTAGATAACAAGACATGTCAACCTCCTGAAACAGTCATTGATGTAAATAATAAGAATATATATGCATTTGACTTTACCTGAGTTTAAAAGTAGAGAGAAAAGATGCATTGAAGCACGCATACAATTATTTTCTAAACATATCCTTCAGTTTCAGTGTTTTTTAATCAAACCACCAGGAGAATGGTGCAGCAGACAATGACAGTCCATGTCTCCCCCTTCATGGTCCCTTAGTTGTCATTGATGGGTGACTGCAGAGAACCATAGGGATTTGAGGACCTAACAGAGATATGTTTTACATTGAGAGTGGACATAAGCTCCTCGTTGCCTCATTGTGGTTTGCACTTCAAGCTGCAGCGTATACTTTTTCTAAGCTGTGTGGTCTGCCTTCCTAGAACTGTGTGCCCTGTACTGTTATTTGAGAATGTTTATCTAGTGAGGAGTGCTGCGTTGCTACACTGTGTATCACAGGGCACAGGAAGCAATGGTATGACATTTTTGCTGCACATCTGTTTTTGATTATTCTTAAAAGATGAAAATGTTAATCACTACAAGGGTGTATTAGTCCATTCTCATGCTGCTATAAAGAACTACTTGAGATTGGATAATTTATAAAGGAAACAGGTTTTGTTGACTAACAGTTCTGCATGGCTGGAAAGTTCAGGAAACTTAAAATCATGGTGGAAGAGGGCACAAACATGTCCTTATTCACATGGCAGCAGGAGAGAGAAGTGCAGAGTGAAGGGGGAAAAAGCCCCCTATAAAACTATCAGATCTCCTGAGAAGTCACTCACTATCATGAGAACAGCAGGGGGAGCTGCTCCCATGATCTAATCCCATCCCATGAGGTTCCCTCTCCCAAAACATGGGGATTACAATTTGGATTACAATTCGAGATTTGGGTGAGGACACAGAGCCAGACCATATCATTCCACCTTTTGCCCCTCCAAAATCTCATCTTTCTCACTTTTCAAAACACAATTATGACTTTCCAACAGTCTCCCAAAGTCTTGACTCATTTCAGCATTAACTAGGTAGTCCAAGTCCAAAGTCTCAACTGAGACAAGGCAAGTCCCTTCCGCCTATGAGCCTGTAAAATCAAAAGCAAGTTAGTTACTTCCTAGATACAGTGGAGGTACAGGCATTGGGTAAATACACTCATTCCAAATAGGAGAAATTGGCCAGAACAAAGGGGCTATAGACCCCATGCAAGTCCAAAATCCAATAGGGCAGTCATTAAACATTAAAATTCCAAAATGATCTCCTTTGACTCCATGTCTTACATCCAGGTCACGCTGTTGCAAGAGGTGGGCCCCCACCACTTTGGGAAGCTCCACCCCTGTAGTTTTTCAGGGTACAGCCCCACTCCTGGCTATTTTCATGGGCTAGCATTGAGTGTCTAAAGCTTTTCCAGGTACACAGTGCAAGCTCTTGGTGGATCAACCATTCTGGGGTCTGGAGGATAGTTGCCCTCTTACCACAGCTCCACTATGCAGTGCCCCAGTGGGAACTCTGCGTGGGAGCTTGCACCCCACATTTTCCTACTGCACTGCCCCAGCAGAAGTTCTCCACGAGGGCCCCGTCCCTGCAGCAGGCTTTTGCCTGGACATCCAGGCATTTCCATACGTCCTCTGAAATCTAGGTGGAGGTGTCCAAACCTCAGTTCTTGACTTCTGTGCACCTGCAGGACCAACACCACGTGTAAGCTGCTAAGCTTTGAGGCTTGGACCTTCTGAAGCAATGACCTGAGCTGTATGTTGGCCCCTTTTAGCCATGGTTGGGGCTGAAGCAGCTGGGATGCAGGGCTGCACAGAGCAGGGTGACCCTAGGCCCACCCCACAAAATAAGGTCTTTCCTCCTTGGCCTCCAGGCCTGTAATAGGAGGGGCTGCTGTGAAGGCCTCTAACAGGCCCTAGAGACATTTTCCTCATTGTCTTGGTGATTAACATTCAGCCCCTCATTACTTATGCAAATTTCTGCAGCTGGCTGGAATTTCTCCCCAGAAAATGAGTTTTCCTTTTCTATCACATCATCAGGTTGCACATTTCTCAAACTTTTATAGTGTGCTTCCTTTTTAATTTTCTTCTACCAGATACTCTAAATCGTCTCTCTAATTCACAGTTCCACAGGTCTCTAGGGCAGGGACAAAATGCCACCAGCCTCTTTGCTAAGCATAGCAAGAGTGACCTTTGCTCCAGTTTCTAACAAGTTCCTCATCTCCCTCTCAGACCAATTCAGCCTGAACTTCATTGTTCATATCACTATAAGCATTTTGGTCAAATCCATTCAACAAGTCTCTCAGACGTTCCAAACTTTCCCATGTCTTTCTGTCTTCTGAGCCCTCCAAGTCTCTAGGAAGTTGCAAAGTTTCCCACATTTTCCTGTCTTCTGAGCCCTCCAAACTGTTTCAACCTCTTCCTGTTACCCAGTTCCAAAATCGCTTCCACATTTTCAGGTATCTGCAGTAGTGCCACACTACTCTCAGTACCAGCTTAATGTACTAATCCATTCTCACACTGCTATAATGAACTGCCTGAGACTGGGTAATTTGTAAACGAAACAGGTTTAATTGACTCACAGTTCCGCATGACTGGGGAGGCTTCAGGAAACTTACAGTCATGGTGGAAGGGGAAGCAAACATGTTCTTCTTCACATGGCAGCAGGAGAGAGAAGTGTAGAGCGGAGAGGGAAAAAGCCCCTTATAAAACCATCAGAGCTCCAGAGAAGTCACTCACTATTATTAGAACAGCATGGGGGAATCTCTTTCGTGATCTAATCACCTCCCATGAGGACCCTCCCCCAAAACATGGGGATTACAATTTGGATTACAATTCAAGTTGAGATTTGGTTGAGGACACAGAACTAGACCATAATAAAGAGTTTGCTTTGGTAAAAGAAAGTGTATCTTTTTATTTACTTATTTACAAAGCAGCTTATTAAAGTTATTAAATAGTTTTCATAGGGGCAGCCTTTTTTTCTACTTTCTATATTAGTAAGTGACCATCTATGATTGTAATACAACTGAGGTTTCCCAAGAGCGAATGTAGCACAAAATAAGGTGTACTGTCTACCCTGTAAGAAATGTTGTGCAGTGAACCAACTCCAGCACAGATATGGAGCTCTCTCAGAAAAAATATAGGAAATTTAGATATGTGAAATTCAAATGGAAACAGAGAACTCAATTTAGATTTTAGTTTGCATAATATCTTAGAAATGTTTTCGTGGTTCAAAACTGATATTTGATAACTGTGTTAGACCTATAAACATTCACAAAACATCCCTATAATTTTCAGGTACAAAACACTAGTATGGATTTTAAAGTTCAATGTGGACCACAGGGCTTCTGCTTTTGCAGGTGTACCTTGATTAACATCCTTTCAATTCAGGGAGGGTGGGTGTATGAGAGCAAAATGTATGTATAAGGTAAGAAGAAAAGAGAAATGAGAGAGAGAAGCAGAAGATAGTGAGCCATCAATAATAATATTAGTTGGCATTCATTTCAAAAGCCAACCACCCCAATTTAGAGGATTTGCATTTAGGACTAATTAAATTATAACCTAATTGAGCAGGGACTGAGTTAGGCCTACTGATAGTGCTTCATAAATATTCACATTAACAATAATACAAGACGTTCCTTTTCTTTTTTTTTTTTTTTTTTGAGACAGAGTCTTGCTCTGTCGCCCAGGCTGGGGTGCAGTGGCCGGATCTCAGCTCACTGCAAGCTCCGCCTCCCGGGTTTAGACCATTCTCCTGCCTCAGCCTCCCGAGTAGCTGGGACTAGAGGCGCCCGCCACCTCGCCCGGCTAGTTTTTTGTATTTTTTAGTAGAGACGGGGTTTCACCGTGTTAGCCAGGATGGTCTCGATCTCCTGACCTCGTGATCCGCCCGTCTCGGCCTCCCAAAGTGCTGGGATTACAGGCTTGAGCCACCACGCCCGGCCCTAAGATGTTCCTTTTCAAGGCTAAAAACTTTGTCTGAATGGTATATACACCTTGTGAGTCTTGGGAAGTCAATATTGTTCCATTCCTGAATTTTTCTATCCCTTTTAAGGATAATTCTTACTCAAGTGAACCGAAACTTTCCCTATAGCAATAGATGTCCTCTGTAAGCAATTTTACTCCACAAGATTCTTTGCCCAGGTAAGAACAGATATTACAAATTGTTGGCGATTCTTCCAGGTCTCTCGGAAATAAAAGATCTTCTCAAATTGTAGCTTTGGTGCATTAATAGTTACTCTGCGGGCCTAAATGAGTTAGTTAACATGCAGCTTAAACATCTGGGGCACACCCAGAAGTAACTCAGGACTGGGGAATTGGCCCTCCCCTGCTACTCAATTGCCGTTTGTGTAAAATAGTGGACAGTGACACTGTTTGTGTGTGGCTAGCAACTGTCTCTAAGTCTTGGGTTTAATTGGAGAATAAAGTGCACTCAAATACCCTGAGCATACATATAAGAGTATTTACCATGATTCATAAGACTTGCTTTAAAAGTATACTCCAAATAAATACCCTCTTAAATTTATTTTTTCTCACATTTCTATGTGGTTATTCATAGTTCAAGAGCAAATATTTAAAATATGTAAATGACAGCCATTCAATTAACTATTCTAAATTTTAATTTTTTTCACCAAGGAGCTGAATTGATTCTCAAATATACCTTACATGAACTCTGTTTAAAGTGTACTGTATTTTTTAAATTTGTGAACATGGGAAATTATACAATGTTCTATAGTAATTTCAAACCTGAATTTTCTTTTAATCTCAGTGAAAACTTGTTCCTATTCAATGTTCTTTTTAACATCTCTAAGAGCCAGCTGTACCTTATCTGAAATGTAAATTAGTGTAAAAACCCTTTCATTCTCAATAATTATCAGCTACTATCTTTTTAGCTTCGTGTTCATCAATAGTAAACATCCAACCTACAACGGTTAACAAATATTTAAGTGTTTACCATGTACCAGACACTTTTATACATTCTGGGGTGACATATCTAGAATTACAAGTGTATCAAATATTATGACAGACAGGTGGAAGCTGCCATAGGATCAAATAAGAAGAGGACATAAACTTAACTGTAGAGATAGTTTGGGGAGGGAGGAAGAAGTCAGTGTTAGAACAGGCAACTTTTAAAGAACTGACCAGGAAGTTATGCAATTTGGAGTAAAGTGGGGAAAGAGTGTCAGGAAATGAGGTTGAAACAGATAATATAAGATTTGCTATTTATTCAAAAAGAGTTTAGAGGCCAGTAATTGACTGGGAGAAGAATGGTGCACAGAGGGACAAGTGTTGACCTGCAAGGCCGATTAGAAAGCTGTATCTATAGGTAAAGGCAAGAGATGAGGATGACGTGGATTAGGAAACAAAAAAATCCTCTCTTTTACCTGCAAAAATAGCTGTTGGCTTTGTGTCCCTTCCATACCAGACTTGGGGTCTCCACATTTCCATCAAGAGACTGGGCAGTTATACATCTTTTTATTTTCACTCTGACCTGACTGCTTTATGCAAGATGGGCCAAGTCTCCCTTATACATGAGGAATACCCTGATGTAAAGACAAGACATCTGCTCCTCCAACCACCTTTCTTCCAGGTGTATCTGCCTTAATTCCTCTTCCCCCATTCTCAGTGGTGCATCATTCTCTACTGCTCTCCTAGTCCTGCCTCAGTTTTCAATTAGTTTTATTTTGCAGCAGATATTTTTTTTAGTAGTGATCTCCTATTGTTCCTTTATCTCCCTTGAAAGGTACCTAATTAACGCCAGTAAACCTTCATGATGCCAGCATGTCTGTTCATCCTAGGAGTGTAAATGATCCTTGTATATCTATAGGAACGTTTCTATGCCAGTCTTTGAAACTGAGGAATTTCTTACACACACACACACACACACACACACACACACACACACACGTGTATATATGTATATATGTGTATATATATGTATATGTGTGTATGTGTACATATACATATTCCATTAGTTATGATCAGCTCTTTTTTATCACTTAAAAGCAACAAAATAATCAAAATATTGACATTATTCAGTGAATTGATAGTTGAAATGTAAGGATTTCAGAATGTTTTACTGATTTAAAAATGAAAGTTATGTAGTAAATCCTGAGCCCTTTCCTAATCCTGATTTCCTAAATCTAACTTATATTGAATTTTTTTTTTTTTAAAATAAAGATTCCACGAAACTTGGCCTCTTTCCTGTCATCTTAAATCTATTCTCCTCTTGTACTTCTCTTAGTTCTACTTCTTTCAAGTGAAGTACATTCTAATGTGAACCTCAGTTTCTCTGAGAGGCCCCTCACCACAATGTCCATGCCTTTCTGCGCTTCCCACGTAGATCTTCTTGCCCCAAATACCTACTGTGAGCCTTCTTTCCTCTGTGCCTGTCATTCCACTCATCTGAAATCAGTCGCACAAACCTTTTAAGCACCTTTCTCAGGCACTGTGGTCAGTAAGGTTTACAAACGATTGCCAGTCACTGACAACAAATTTGGGGCAGGGAGAACAGCCCCATCCCCATAAATGGTCTCATGTTTCTTTTTTTGTTTGCTTGTTGTTTTGACAGAATCTCACTCTGTTGCCCAGGCTGGAGTGCAGTGGTGTGATCTTGGCTCACTGTAACCTCTGCCTGCCAGGTTCAAGTGATTCTCCTGCGTTAACCTCCAAAGTAGCTGGGACTACAAGTGCCGGCCACCACACCCAGCTAATGTTTTTGTATTTTAAGTAGAGATGAGGTTTTACCTGACCTCAAGTGATCCCCCCACCGCCTCAGCCTCCCAAAGAGCTGGGATTACAGGCCTGAGGTACCATGTCCCACGCATAAATAGCCTCATTTATAAACCATGAATGTATAAATGCTGAGATAGAGATTTGTGTGTGTGTGTGTGTATTTGGGGGATGGTGGATACACTTTGCCCAACAAATCCAATATTTCTTACTACTTCCTATGCTTACCACAAGACTATAATATCATCTTTCTCTTAAATTAATGGAAATGCCCTCCTAACCAGTTTTCTGACTGGTGCTTTTGCCCATCCAGTCTAAACTTCTCATAGCAGAGTTATTCTACAAAACAGCAATTAGTTCACATCGTGTTGCTCTCTGCTCAGAGTCATCCAATGGCATGCCATCTAGAGTCAAAGTCAAATTCTTGCTATGTCTGTTAAACTTCTACATGATCTATGTCTACCACACCTTTCAAGTGACCTGGATCTGACATCTTCTCAAACCATTGTCCGCCTCACCCACTCACTTCTCCACTCCGACTTCATTAGTGTTCCCTGAATGTGCCAAGCATGTTCTGCATCACAGCCTTTGCACTACTTGTTCTCAGTGCTGGGAATTCTCTTCCTCTAAGTATCTGCATGGCTGGTTCCACCCTGCCCTTAAGATCGTCGCTCATATGTTACTTTAGCAGTAATCCTTTCCTATTCATGCTTTTTCTTCACCTTGACACTTCCTGCTGTATTTTTCTTCATAACACCTATGACCTACTGTATCTTTTGTTATCTGTTTATTGACTGTCTTTCTCCAACAAGAATGTAAGCTCTATAAGGGCAAGAGCTTTTGTCTATTTTTTCACTGTTGCATCCTCTGTGCCTAGAATGGTACCTGTCACGTAATAGATGCTCAATGAATATTTGCTAAAGGATGGAAAGAAGAAGGGAAGAGGCGGAAGGAGGGAGAGAGAGAAAGAGGAAAGTTGAAAGAAGAAAGGAAGGGAAGAAAGATGGTAGGGAAGAAGGAAGGACAGCAGAAAGTCTCATGTTGGCATTACTAAGTCTCTAACACTTATTAATACCTGCTTTGTCTTATAAACAGAGACAACACTGGCTTCTAGCCTAGTGCCTTTGTAAGGCAGCATTATCTGGATAGAAACTAATAAGGTTGTTCTGTTTACGCTGCATTTATGGCAAGAGGTACTGACTTTCCATTTATAGTTGTGATATAAAGTTTCTTCTTTAAATGAAGGCATTTTATTTCAGTTTTTAAAAATCTAATCTATTACAGAATTTTTAAAATAAATAATAGTATATAGGGGACTCAGATACAACAAAAATCATGACATAGAAATGTGGATATGGCAGAGTCATGAAGCTAGTAGTCGAATGCCTGAATTGGGGGTAAGTGACCCCTTCAGTCATGAAACAGTCCCTGACTATTGCCATCTTCCCCTCCTTCATTCCTGTTGTTTATTCGACTCCTGTACACTATCATGGGTTGAAATGAAACCATTTGGTATTGCTAACTGTTGTGTTGGGTGTTTTGGTTCTGTCTTCCTAAATTGATACAAGATCCTTGATGTGAGTGCTCAAGTCCTTCATCCCCTCCTCCTGGGCAGCCACCACAGTGCACAGCCCAGCACTGACACAAAAGAACATTAAGGATGTGTATTTGTCGTATTCGTCATGACTTAGCTACACAATAAGACATGAGGTTAAAGAGTGTGCAAACAGTAAAAATACTCGAGCGTGCTTTATTTTTTATTTTTAAGAAAAGTAAGACAATAGGGAGCAAACATCATTTTACCTTATAAACTGGCAAAACAAAATCACTATTTTGCCACTGGTATAAATTTATATATTTATATATATATATATATAATATATATATACACACACATACACACATACACACACACACACGCATACATAGATACTTATCCAATCTGGTAGGATAAATTAATCACTAGGACAAAATCATGAGTTAATAGGAGCCAAATTCTAGCACATCCAATTGGAATGCTTGAGAATTAAACCTGCTAAAAGTACTGACTGGAAGAGGAAGACATTCATAAAACTATTAGGCACATTTTAGTGGAAGTCAGCAACAACAAATAAATTGATTTAAGTAATAAACTTAGATATTTAAATTGTCAAGGAATTCTTTGTTCTGTTTTATAAATGGTATTAGCATTATCTTTTTTACTGAAAACTTTAAAAGTGTATGATTGCCTGTAATGACCATTGCATTGACACCATTTTCTGCAGTATGATTTGCTATTAAACGTGAATAATGTAAAGAACAATAACACTCCTAGATCACCTGCTACGAACCAGGCACTGCTCTAAATAGCTCAGGTATTTTAATTCATGTAACTGCTACAACCCTATGAGATATATCCTCCTTTCAGCTTCATTTTACTAGCGAGGAAACCAAAGCTTAATGAGGCTCTGTTAGTTATCCCACATCACACAGCTAGTAAGTGTCTGAGCTGGGTGTTGGTGCACAGTGATCTAGCACCCAAGTCCATACACTTAAACACTACCTTTGAATGCAGCTCTGTACCCTATATAAGGAAACTGTGGCCTAAATAGGCAAACCTGTGACAAACGAATCCTAGGGTCTAAAACAAAGGTTGAAAGGTGACTGTAAAAGTAGGCATTTCATCTTTAAATTTGACCAGGTAAATTTGACCTGCCATTCTTGATGGCATTAGTAAACATTACATTTCTTATAATTTACATTAAAAATCTAATACTTCTTTTACAAAAAAGACTTTTAAAGAATATGCATGCATTTTATACAAGGTTAAAGAAGTTTTCAGTGCAGGATAGTGAAATGGGGGTTAGATGCCCTTTCTATACTACATTTTTAATCAATGTAATCTTAAAATGAGATGACCTTGTAGCCAAGCATTTTTTCTTTCCTTTATAAGCAATATTAACTACACTAAATCAAGAAAGCTAATAGTTTTACATATTCCTCAATAACCATTAAGTTCAAACATTGGAAGAGTTTAATATTTTACATGGAAAATCCACAGGCAATAATTTTAAGTGACTTAGAAAATGTTTACCATGTTTTAACCTTACGTGACTGTGTATGTGTGTAAGTGTGTGTGCCTGTCTGTGTGCATAAGTATGTATATGAGTATGTAAGTTTACAATCTAGTAGTTCTCAAGGAGTGTTGGAGAAAGAATATGTGATCACATACAGTTTATAAAAGCTCTCTTATGTCTTTGGAAAGACAAATTTTTTGTCAATCTAGTGGTAAAATAATATTAATTTATTTATTAATTTTAATTTCCATGATAAATAATACATTTGAGCCTTAAAAATATTGTTAGTGATTCATGTTTCTTTTTCTATAAAAATTATTTCTAAGCCTTCCTCATGTTTCTTCCAGGCTCTTTTTTCTGATTGATTTTTAAGAATTTAAAAAATATTCTGCAATTTCTCTTGATCACAAGTGTTGGAAATATCTTCTCCCAAAGAAAAGAATGATTTTTTAAGAAATACTTTAGTAGCAGGTTTTTTTCTATGAAAAAACTAGAAGTGGCTTTTTCTTGGCAACATTTTCTTCTAGAGCAATAGGAAGGAAAACAGAAAGCTGTAGACTGTTATCTTCGTCCATGCATATGTTAGTGCTGGAACTCAACTCCAAAAACTTTGTTCCTTTGAAAATCGTACCCCTCCAAAATTGGTGGAGTGGTGACGGTGTGGTGTTGAAGGCCTGTTGCCAGGACTGAGAAGGAAAAGCTAAAGAAAGAGGGGAAAACATCCAAGAGAAAGTGACTGCCTGGGAAGGAGGGACAGGCAAGAGACCAAACATCAATTCTAAAGGAAATCTTGCAAATGCTTTGGCAAGTCCATGTATGGGAACATCGTTTGCCTAGATGTTCCCCTTTACCTCCTTTTTCCCTATTGAGTTGGTTTAGAGATCAATAGACTTTATTATTTTACATCTAGTAATGTCCCAGATGAAATAAAATGGTGTTGTTTCCATTCTATCGTATAGTTCATGAATTACAATTAAATCAATGTTTTCCTTCTAAAAATTTTTGAAGTTTTTACTGTAAAGTTATTTTACATATGGAATTCAATTCTGTGTGCAGTGTGAGAAGAAATCCACTTTTATATATGTTTCCCATATGGCTAACTAGTTATTTCCGCACCATCGATTGACTGCTCCATCATTTTTCCACTGACTGGTAGTGCTACCTTTGACACACATCAGTATTGTTGGTCTGTTTTACCTTTCTAACTGTAATTGTGGCATAACTCTCTATTAATTGCCTCCTTTAGTGTTATTCAGTACATTTTATACATTTTGTTACAAGGATCTTACACATTTTTTATTCACATGCACTGTAGACTTCTGTTGCTATTGCAAAATGGCAACAATTTTCAGTTATATCTTCCAAAAGCTTGCTGCAGCTATATCCAAATCTAATAATTTTTATATTGAACAGATATTTAGAAACTTTTCAAACTTTGATGTACTTTTAATAATGCTGCTTCTGATTATTTTAGGTATTCTTTGTAGACAATCATATCATCTGTGAATAACAAAAAATGTGTTTCTTCCATTCCAGTTTTTATACTCTATATTTTATACCACATTTTAAAATGATTTATTGACTGGCTGCATGGATGCTTCTCTGACTTTAAAATATGAATCTCTGAGGAATCCTTTTAAAATGAAGATCTTGGTTCAGTGGTAGGTCAGGCACTGAGAGTCTGCATTTCTAACAAGCTCCTAGGTGACAGTGAGGATGCTTGTCCAAAAAAAGCGGCGCTTTCAAGACTGTTAAATAGAAATGGAGAGAGCAAGCGTTCTTTACTTGTGTCTACATTTAAAGAGCATGCTTCCACATTTCACCATCAAGATTAGGTATCTTTGATCGGTTTTAGTAACTTCCTCCTATTCCAAATTTGCCATACATTTTTATCATGAATGGTTGTTTAAATAATTTTCTGTGGTTTTTCCCCTTTAATCTCTTAACGTCATGAATTATTAGAACATCTCATGTTTATAGCCTTTCATGCCATAAACACACAAACATACATGCACATATATGTACATAGAAAAATATGTATTTATTACTGCTTTATTTGCTAACATTTGGTTTAGACTTTTTAACCTGTCTTTATGATTCAGATCAGCTTCATGTAATCCTTGAGGATTCTTAATGTTTTTAAGTTTCATTATTAAATGAATTAGGTGTACACCCTCTTATTCTAAGCTCTTTACATGGAACTCACTTTTATACTAGTTTTTGAGACACATTCTCTTATAATCAGCATCTTACTGATGAAGAAACAGAGTTACATGGAGGTTCAATAACTAGCCCAAAGCCACATAGCTAGTAAGTGATGCAGTTCGTTGGTTTTTGTCTGTTGAACAATGAGGAGAATGATTTCTTAAAAATGGTTTTGTTTAGTCACTGATTTCACTAGTTCAGTCTTAAATGTAATTCAGTAATTCAGTCCTAGACACAGTTTTCGAAGCCACTAAAAACAGATTTAGATCCTGGTGAGGTAAAAATAAATAAATAAATTAATTAATTAATTTAAAAAATGTTTTTGAGGCCACTGGGAAAAGTGGGGCTCCTAGTAATTTGTAACAACCTCCCACTCCCTATCAAGAGGAGGTGGTAGACTGAGATTCTAAATCGAAAAATGTAAACACTTACCTTGGTTTTGTCACTTAATGGCCTATGTCAGAAGCTTAATTTGCTTCATGATTTCATTTAAAGTATAAACCTTTCACTGAATTCTGCAGTGATTTTGCATAATTAACTAATAGGTATATGCCTATCATTTTCATAACCTTTCAGGAAATCATTTGGCCCTAGTATACTGACTTTCCCTTTAAGTTTTCCTTTATACCTGAATCTCAATCTCTCTTACTGAGATTTAAACCTGTGTCTTTACAGTGAACTTCAGAAACATCAGAAAGACTGTCATTATCCTTCATGAAATCCTGTGGTCCACACTGGAGCATGTTTATTTTATTACCACTCAGTTTGATTTCTTTCATACTGTTTCATTAACATATGGTTTTTCTTAAATTCTTACTTGTTAGCATGTGGAAGCACTGCCTTTCAATGTAAGACATTTTACTTTAACAATTCAAAGAGATTTTTTTTCTATGCTATGTAGATATTAGGGAACAGAAGAATATACAGGAGACATTAGCCTGCTCATGAAGGTTATGAACTGCACAAATCATGGGGTCTTTTACAGGTTCAATTGCCTCATTAACTAGGCAGCCTCTCACCTCTCTGTCAGCTCTGATGTTAAAGGATTTTGTTCATCCTTACAATGTTTTCTCATTAAAGCTAAAATATGCATAATTAATGTAATGTATTATTTTTAGGAAATTGAAAACCTATCATCCAGATGATATGATATGCTAACCTGATTTTTGTCGATATCATTCTTGATTCTGTTTTTATATCTCATATTAATATGACATAGAGTTGCAAAATATTTCCAAGCTTTGATCATTCTTTTGGGCATGTTCCTGTAGACAATTTTGAAATGATGTATTTAGTGGAGAAAATGTAAAAATAATATTAAATCCTTCCAAGAAAAAAACAAATGTATTAATAATTAAATAACTGCACTGTAAACCAATATTCACTGTTCAATCATTGATTACTAAAAAGATAGGGCATGAAAAACCTCTATATTTTTATCTCTTGGTTTAAGATGAATATTTTGCCCTTCATATTTATCATTTTTTTAAAGAACACATTTAGACTTTGAAAACCATATGTAATGTGCTTCTACATTAATAGGAAAAACAACCTAAACTGTATAGTCAAATAAAATGTTGGAATTTTATACTTTGACATATTTTTTAAACTAGAGATCATCTAATTAAAAAAAAATACAAGTAACTTTTTATCTTTGTCCTTGGTATTACTTTATACTTGTTTGTTCAGTGGTATTGCTATTCTGTGATAATATTTTATTAGAGAAAATGTCTCTATCTGTACTTGAACATGAGTCTATTTTTTTTTTACAAATGTTCCTTGATTTGACATCTGTCAACTGATTTCTGAATTAATATTATCCTTTCAGTTTGCATTCCTTTTAAATAGGAAATCTAATATTAAACCCTTCAATAAAGATGAAGCCTACATCTGTATATCCAGAATTTTGGTTTTATCAGTTCAATGGGGTTGAATATTGTTGAAGTGAAATTGGAGAGACATTTGAACACCTTTACCCCAAGTTCATTCATCTATACATCTTCTCTTTAATTAAGTCTGTTTGAAAAAAAGCTCTCATTGATTGTTAGTAGCTTCCTGGAATATGTCCTTTTAAATATCATAAAGCATACAGAGCTCCATGACTCATCAGAAAAGAGCATGTTGATTGATCAGTGATTCTGCATTAGACATGCATGCTGCAAGTTTGATTTCACTGACCCAGAGAGGAATATAACCTTAATGGAAACAGAGACAGAGAAAATATCTTCAGGTCACTTGACTTAGCCTGCTCCTTTCAGGGAATAGGTTGCCACAGCATTCGAAAGGGTGTAATCTATCAATATTTTTAGAATCTCTAAAGATGGGGATTTTACAAACTAGTATTTAACAGCAGAATTTAATTTTTCAGTTTTCTCACTTAACACTGAGTCATTAACATTTTAGACATTTTACATGACTGAAAGCAGTTGAGCACAAAAACCAGATGTTAACATTGGGTACATTCAAAAGTTTAGACTTCCGCATCCGTGTTATGTTTTGTTTATATTCTGGAGCACCAAACTTTGTTACATCTTTGAACCCACTTCAGACCTCAAATTACCACATTTTTTAAAAGCCTCATTAGAATAGTATCATAGAGTGCTGAATCCGTGGAAAAGAAATTCAGTGTTTTCAGTTGCTAATCATGTACAAAAGTTTCTGAAATCATATTGTCCAATGGGCTGTAACTTGGCCTATTCTTCTATCACTTAAGGAAATTGAATTGACTGGACACTTTTCATTATAAAGATACAGCAGGTATTTCCATGTAACCTGTGCTATACATATTTTGAAAATTATTTTCATATTTATCAAAGTGAAAAAGCAACATAACTACTGTACTTTTATATCGCATTTTAAAGAATTTTATACTTGTTTTCTAGTTTTGTGAATTTCTTATGAATTCAGAAAAATAATGTAAAAGCTAATGGTCTGTCCCTGCTACCATTGTGCATATTAGTCAACAAGTACAAGTAGAATAGGTAAAAAATTTATTAGTTCCTAATCATATATAGAAAAGGACTTTGAAAATTACTTAAGCCATGATTCTACCACGATGTAACAATTTTTATTTTCTTTTTTCCTTCCCAATGTTGACTGGTTATATGCATATTCATGTAGCTATAATAATAATTGTATACTTTTTATCTTACTTTTAAAACCACATTATTATTCCTTAAATATTGCTCTTTCTTCTGACCCAGTCTTCTCGTGTATCATTTTGATTACTACGTAATATTCTGACTTAATTGAAACTTTTTGTAGTTTTTGATGTTCAAGCTTCTTTTCTCATTGGCTACTATTAGAAATGATGGCTCTAGAAGCATCCTTAGAAGTTTTCCTTATCTTTTAAATTAAACAAACTGCTTTTATTTTACTAAGATAATCTTTAAGAAGTGGGATTACTAGGTCAAATTCCACAATCATATTTGTGTTCCCTGTCATTTTGTAACCAAAAAGATGCTATTTGAGTAAGACCTGCTTGATAACTTACTTTTTAATCTTATTTTATTTTGTCTTTCATCACAAAGAAGTCAAATTCTATCTTTATCTAATTAAATCTTATGATCACCAGTACTTGGATTTAAGTTTTATGGTGAAACAGAAGGAATTTTAAAAAACGGTTTAAGTAGGACAAATTATATTTTCAGATCTCCTTGCCTATCTGCTGGAATCAGTAGTGCCACCACTTTTCATTGGTGCTCCTTTTGCCTCACTTAACTGAAGAGTTTTCACTCAGACCGTTATGATTTCTCCAAGATACATTAAATTTTCCTGCTGTTTCCATATACATGGGAAATAGTTATTTCATTTACATCTTCTGTTTCTATATTTTTCCAGGTAAGTCATGCCTCCTTTAAATTTTTACAATTTTTTATCTATCTATGTCTGTCTATCTCTACTAAGACGATCTCTATCTTTGTATCCATCTACTAACTAGCTAACTACCTACCTACCTATCTAAAACTCTACCTTTGTCTCTTATACTATGCCCATTTTTCTCTTTTCTCTTTAAAATTTATTTTGTTGCTGTTTTATCTTTTCCTCTATTTGTGTATCTCGTTTGTGTCAAATTGCCCGACTACTTAATTAGTATATTCATATATTTGTTTTTAAATTTCTAGTATTGTATTTTCTGTTATTAGTATTTGTTTTTATAATTATTATTTTCTTTCTTTACTTTCTTGTGTTTATTTTCCTATTTTTTCTAAGTAAATTGCTTTGAGCCTTGAGTTGTAGCCTTTAATTCTAATATAGTGATTTGATTATATTGCTTTAGTGACAATCCCACATATTTGATGCATAATATATTTATTCAGTTTTAAGTATTTAACAAATCCTTTGATTTCTTCTCTGGCTTAAGTGTTATTTAGAAGTGATTTTTAAATTTTTTCCAAAGGAATGAGTTTTTTAATAAATACATTGTTACTAATTTCTAATTTTGTTTCATCTTTAACAGAGGAGATATTTGTATAGTACCTATTCTTTGACATTGTTGAAACTAACTTTAACTGAAAATATTAGTTAATTCATGAACACTGGATTAATTATAATGATCATATGCAAAAAATTATATTTAAAAATATAATTATAATTATACGTTTATATAATTTATAGTTTATAATATAAAGTTTATTATATAAACTTATATTTTATATATTTATAACTTAACATAAAATTATAAAGTGTATAAAATTATTATAATTATAATATTCAAAAATACTAATTTAGGCTTCCTATTTATCCTGCTTTCCAATGTTTGTTTTCTTTTCACTTATTTTCTGGCATTATTTTAGATCAAAGTTATTTCCTCCTTTTTCTCGTTGTCTTTTTCCTTCTAGTTTGTAAGTTTTAAACTCTAATTCTTTTAATAATAACACCAAAATCTTTTCTAAATATGTAACTTAAGGCTAAAGTTAAATAATATCTTTACGCTTTTACTGCTTTCCTGAGAAAATATGAAAGAATAGATTTTTGTTCTCTTCATATTTGCATTACATTGTAGACATTATTATTATTATTATTATTATTATAGTTGTAGTAAGTCATCTTTTGTGAACAGTTTCTAACACATTTTCCATTTTCTTTGCTCAGCATTTTTTTTTTTTTTTTTTTGCATCTGAGACCATCCTTATTATTAAAAAATGTCTTTTAGAAGTTTCTGTAGTGACTCTCTAGTAGTAGGGTATTCTCTTCATGTATGGTTTTCTTACAATCCTGATTTTGTACTTAGACTTGAAGGGTAGTTTTGTTGTATATGCATTACTAGGTTTACAATTACTTCTCTTCACCTGTTTTTTTTTTTTTTTCTATACTTAAGTTCTAGGTACGTGTGCACAATGTGCAGGTTTGTTACATATGTATACATGTGCCATGTTGATGTGCTGCACCCATTAACTTATCATTTACATTAGGTATATCTCCTAATGCTATCCCTCCTCCCTCCCCCCACCCAACAACAGGCCCAGGTGTGTGATGTTTTCCACCCTGTGTCCACATGTTCTCATTGTTCAATTCCCATCTATGACTGAGAACATGTGGTGTTTGGTTTACTGTCCTTGCGATAGTTTGTTGAGAATGATGGTTTCCAGCTGCATCCATGTCCCTACAAAGGACACAAACTCATCCTTTTTTATGGCTGCAGAGTATTCCATGGTGTACATGTGCCACATTTTCTTAATCCAGTCTGTTACTGATGGACATTTGGATTGATTCCAAGTCTTTGCTATTGTGAATAGTGCCACAATAAACATACGTGTGCATGTGTCTTTATAGCAGCACGATTTATAATCCTTTGGGCATATACCCAGTAATGGGATCTCTGGGTCAAATGGTATTTCTAGTTCTAGATCCTTGAGGAATCACCACACTGTCTTCCACAATGGTTAAACTAGTTTACAGTCCCACCAACAGTGTAAAAGTGTTCCTATTTCTCCACATCCTGTCCAGCACCTGTTGTTTCCTGACTTTTTAATGATCGCCATTCTAACTGGTGTGAGATGGTATCTCATTGTGGTTTTCATTTGCATTTCTCTGATGGCCAGTGATGATGAGCATTTTTTCATGTATCTGTTGGCTGCATAAATATCTTCTATAGAGAAGTGTCTGTTCATATCCTTTGCCCATTTTTTGATGGGGTTGTTTGATTTTTTCTTGTAAATTTGTTTGAGTTCTTTGTGGGTTCTGGATATTAGCCCTTTGTCAGATGAGCAGATTGCAAAAATTTTCTCCCATTCTGTAGGTTGCCTGTTTACTGTGATGGTAGTTTCTTTTTCTGTGCAGAAGCTCTTTAGTTTAATTAGATCCCATTTGTCAATTTTGGCTTTTGTTACATTGCTTTTGGTGTTTTAGACATGAAGTCCTTTCCCATGCTTATGTCCTGAATGGTATAGCCTCAGTTTTCTTCTAGGGTTTTTATGGTTTTAGGTCTAACATTTAAGTCTCTAATCCATCTTGAATTAATTTTTGTATAAGGTGTAAGGAAGGGATCCAGTTTCAGCTTTCTACATATGGCTAGCCAGTTTTCCCAGTACCAGTTATTAAATAGGGAATCCTTTCCCCATTTCTTGTTTTTGTCAAGTTTGTCAAAGATCAGATGGTTGCAGATGTGTGGTATTATATCTGAGGGCTCTGTTGTGTTCCATTGGTCTATATCTCTGTCTTGGTACCAGTACCATGCTGTTTTGGTTACTGTAGCCTTGTAGTATAGTTTGAAGTCAAGTAGAGTGATGCCTCCAGCTTTGTTCTTTTGGCTTAGGATTATCTTGGCAATGTGAGGTCTTTTTTGGTTCCATATGAACTTTAAAGTAGTTTTTTTCCAATTCTGTGAAGAAACTCATTGGTAGCTTGATGGGGATGGCATTGAATCTATAAATTACCTTGGGCAGTATGGTCATTTTCACGATATTGACTCTTCGTATCCATGAGCATGGAATGTTCTTCCATTTGTTTGTATCCTCCTTTATTTCACTGAGCAGTGGTTTGTAGTTCTCCTGGAAGAGGTCCTTCACATCCCTTGTAAGTTAGATTCCTAGATATTTTATTCTCTTTGAAGCAGTTGTGAATGGGAGTTCACTTCTGATTTGGCTCTCTGTTTCTCTGTTATTGGTGTATAGGAATGCTTGTGATTTTTGCACATTGATTTTGTATCCTGAGACTTTGCTGAAGTTTCTTATCAGCTTAAGGAGATTTTGGGCTGAGACCATGGGGTTTTCTAAATACACAATCATGTCATCTGCAAACAGGGACAATTTGACTTCCTCTTTAAATATAATACTAACTTGTCTTTTGAGAAATCACTTTTCAGTCTGACCAGTGTTACTTTGTTCTTTTTGGGTGCTTTTAAATTCTTATTTGTATCTTTGTTGTTGTACAATTTCACTCTAATGAGTCCAGAATTTGGGTTTTTCAAAAGTTTACTTAAAATGTATTGACATTCCTACATATGAGTGTTAGTGTCTTTTATTTATTTTGGAAAATTCTCAGCTATTATTGTTTCAAATATTGCCTCGTTGCCATTCCTTTTAATCTATCCCAACCCTAGTAAGACTTATGTTGGCTCCACTCTGTCTTTCACCTCTCTTAACCTCTCTTTCACATTTTCCATTTATTTTTCCACTAAATTCTGAATGTTTCATTCATATATGTTTTCTGGCTCACTAATTCAATCTTCAGCAGAGTCTAATTTGTTGTTTCACCCGTTTGTTGAATTTCTAATTTCAGTTATTAGACGTTCAATTTTAGAAGTTCTGTTGGTCTTTATTCTAAATACGTGTGTTGATTTTTATGGTCTTTTGCTCATTTACTAAATTTTCTATCATTTCTTTAAGTAGCTTAAATATTTTATTTTAGTTCCTTGATAGTTCCAGTATCTGTAATCTTGTTAGTCTACCTGTGCAGTTTATTTCCACTGATTGTCCCTCAGGGAAGTTTATTTTTTTATGCATTCTGTATATATTTTTTTTACATATGTGAGCTCATACTTTTTAGTATTTTATCTCTGGAAATTATCTGTGTTGAAAGTGTATTTTTCCAAAGAGGATTTGCTTATAATTTAAGTAACTGCATGTCTGCTAACTATAGATTTACTTTAAACCAAATGTTCAACTTTTGGGCCATGCAAATATCCAATGCCATATTACATATCCCAAGTATACACTTGTGATTAGAAATTTTTGAAAGAAATATTTGCTTTAAACATGCTACCTGAAACCAAGACAAGTCTTGCTCTGCATGGGAGACTGTATGTAGTAGGTCTACTTATAGGTATTGACTTTTGGGTGTAAGACTTTCTGTGAAGTCTGAATGTGAGTTCTTTCTCTGTTTAGGCCACTTGGTTAGATTCTTGCCCTGGCACCCAAAGGATTGGTAAATGCCTTCAAGAAACAAACAAACAAACAAACAAAAAACAATTCTAGTTCGTAGTTATCCCTGTGGGACCAAACTTTCTTAATTTCAAGCCTCAAAAACTTTTAATTTAATGATTTAAAGCAATCATCCAGTATAATTTTAGAGCAAATTTTGTTGAATTATACCATAACAGGAAAAAGCACACAAACCTAAATATTAAATGTGGCAAATTTTCATGAAGATAACACACCCATGTAAGCAGCAATTAGATTAATAAGCAGTATATTACTAAGCTGTAGAAGCCCCCCTTTCAGATTCTGCCCCTACCCCAAAGAAACTACTGTTGTGATTTCTAAGATAATATTCATATTATTTACCAAAGAGAGTGTATTCTTTGTTCTCTAGCTTCTTTTCCTCAACATTGTATTTGGAAAAGTTATCTTTCTTTGTCTTTTCTTTTTTTTTTTTTTTTTTTGAGACAGGGTATTGCTGTGTCACCCAGGCTGTAGTACAGTACCATAGTCATAAGTCATTGCAGCCTCTAACTCCTGGGCTCAAGCAGTCCTCCTGCCTCAGCCTCCCAAGTAGCTAGGACTACAGACGTATAACAACCCACCTGGCTAGTTTTATTTTATTTTTTTGTATAGACTGAGTCTCGCTTTGTTGCCCAGGCTAGACTCAAACTCCTGGGCCTAAAGCAACATTTGTCTTTATATATGTAATTGTAGTTCATTTTCATCTTCATATGAATATGTTATAACTTATTTATTCATTTTGTTGTTTCTTTCTTTCTTTCTTTTTTTTTTTTTTTTTTTTGAGAAAGAGTTCTACTCCTTTGCCCAGGCTGGAGTGCAGTGGCATGAACGAACTCGGCTCACTGCAGCCTCTGCCTCCAGGGTTCAAGCAATTCTCCTGCCTCAGCCTCCTAAGTAGCTAGGACTACAGGCACCTGCCACCACATCGGCTAATTTTTGTATTTTTATCAGAGACAGGGTTTCACCATTTTGGCCAGGCTGGTCACAAACTCCTGAACTCAAGTGATCCACCCGCCTCAGCCTGCCAAAGTGCTGGGATTACAGGTGTGAGCCACTGTACCCGACCCATTTTATTGTTGGTAAATATTTGTTTTTTTTTTATTTTAAACTATTACAAATCATGCTGCTGTGAACATCATTGTATACCTCTTTTTGTATAATGTGTATATATTTTTGATGGGTATATAGCCAGAAGTGGAATTGCTTGATTATGAGGCATGCATTTTTTGAAGACTGACAGTTTTCTCAAGTAGCTTCTTCATTTAGATTCCAACCAATATTGTCTATTTTCTAAGAGCTCCACATTCTTGTCAGCACTTCGTATTATCTATCTTTCTCATTTTAACCATTCTAGTTGAGTAATATGTAGTGATATTTCATTGTAATTTTAATTTTCATTTCCCTGATGTCTAGTGATTCTGTGCATTAATTTTTTTTCTGGACTTTTGAAGTGTTTTGTATGGGAAACTATTCCTCTATTTAGCTAGCTATTTTGCTGGAAATTATTGTATAAAATATCATCTAATAATTTAATAGTATATTCTTCCTTCTTCTCTTCAAAATTTTATTAAAATAATGTTTCAGTACTCGTGAAGTCAACTTTTAATTTGTCCAACCTGTCTTTGAGCTCCCCCTGCTGTTATCCATTTAAACTATATACCTGTTGATCATGCATAATTTTCTTTGAAATGATGGATTCTTAGTCAATAAGCTATTTTAAGCAGAGGCATTTTTTTTTCCAGAGACTGAGGGTATAAAATAAACTTAAATGCTAACTCAGGACATAAGAATTTATTAAAATTAATGCTTAAAAACTAGTATGTTACATATGGGAAATCTGCATACCTTCACAATTTCACTGTGAATCTCACTCCTCTAAAAAATGAAGTCTTGAAAAGTTACTACTTTAAAATACTTATCTTACTTGTAATGTGAAACCATTTATATTAATGTAGCAAATCAGTGTTTCAAATTATTAAAAACAAACTACTGAGCCATATGTTAGGTATATTGGAAGCACGTTGAAGTCAACAACATGACTTCTACTCTTTCTACTTTCTCATAGTTGCCAGAATATTTGTTTTGACATAATTATTGAAAAGAATTAAAAGCATTTATTCCATTGTCTTGCTGCATCTAAATTCATGGTGTTATGTTTCTTTAGGGCAATGGAGCTAAAATGAATAATGGATACCATGTAGTGTTTTTATATATTTCATCTATCAGCTATGACAGATATCTCCCTAATTCCAGTAGAAAAAAAAATGTGTTTCTTTCCTAAGCTTGCCAGCTACTTAACTTCATAAAGGCCTATTAGACATTCAGAAATCATCAGGAAGCAAAAAATTCATAGTCTTAACAATGTAAATCTGAAGTCTTAGAATGAGTGCATCAGAATATAGACATTGAATATGGGGGAAATCGGAGTTGAAATTCTATCTCTGACAACTGCTGGATGTATTAGGATCTGTTTTTGGTTTCCAACAGTAAAATGGCACTAATAAGGATATATTTTATAATGACATATGCAAAATGTAAACTGCTTAGCACAGTGCTTGGCACTTAGTAGATTCTAAGCTATAGTTTAAACAGCTATTTGTGTTATGAATAAGCCATAGGTTGACATTTTTTCTCTTGAGAATGTGCTGTTTAAGTGTAAAAAGCCTATTTTCCCTGCCCATGTTAATGTCCTTAACATTCATCTTGAAAATGATGCCACATACCCTTATATTAATGCACTGCAAGAGGCCAATCTAATGTAGGCATAAGAGTAATCTGCTCTTCTCAGCACCCTCTGCTAATAATGCTGTTAGAACATATTCTAGAAAGACTGAGAGCCAACTCAGATTTAGGCAGGTGGATGTTTTCAACTTCTGCTAATAATAATATCACTTCTGCACTCTCCTCTGAGTTCTTTTTGCTCTATTAAAGCTGCAGTTGCCTTAGGTTAGCTTCTATATATAACCTGGGAATGCATGTTTTCGCTTTTTACTTCCCTCCCAAAGAAGGGAGCAGAAGAGGAGAACCAAATAGCCAAGATTTAGGAGATGAAACTGTTGTATCCATTGTGTGGATTCAGATAAGCCTCCACCTAAAATGTGGTTCAAATGTTAAGACTAATGAGCAGCCCTACCCTTCTCTCTCTCTCTCACTTTCACACACACACACATACACACACACATACACACCTACCAAGAAAGTATGAAAATATTTATTACTTATAAAATTGTGAGGTTTTCTGGGGAGAGCAGAGCAGGCCTCCCAAGAAGGTTTCAAATAGCTTGAGAGAGCAGGGGGAAATGACTGGCTTGAGATTGTATGACTTTTAGTGGGTGAGGCTGTGCTGAGAGTTCTGTGTGGGCGGACTCTGGTGTGGTTTGAATTTCCCACCATCACCAAAGGAGAGAACACATGGGCTTTCTTAACAGTTTTCCCAAATGTAGGACAGAGGGGAAGAGAGAGGTATAACACTTTAAAGCTATCAGCAGTGACACATCAAAAAATGGACATCGATTTTTTATTACAGAAATGAAAATGTATGAGAACAGAAATGAACCCCAGTGCTACACAACTGACGTTTCCTAGGAATGAGAACTAGGGTAGCTTTTTTAAAGCATGTGTTTATATTGATTGGCACACACTAGTTAGCCAGATTTAACTGGGTTGAGATGTTGGACTTTCCCTTTGAACCTCAGTTAGGTAAATTTAAGAACTGTGTTACCTTCAAATTACTTAAAATAATACTCAATTTCTTACAAATGCAAAATGGATTGTGGCTTAATGTGCATATGTATATAACAGATACTTTGTTCAACTATATTATGAAATACTATAGTATGTAACTTTCTTAAACAGGATGACAAATCAGTGTTAGGATTCAAATGGGCCCTATATTACTCTGTATCTCTCATAGGCCAACTGTTAATTCTGGTACACATTACATTTAGCACATGCTATTACATTTATTGTTTGCATATTTTTATTTGTTATTTTTTGGTTCATTTAACAAGTATTTTGTTGTTTCCCTAACTCATCCTAGACCCAATATATAAAAATAAATGATATTTTGTTTTGTCTTAAGAAGTTCACAGTATTTCAGGAAACAGGGGAATACAGAATAACAGATAAGAAATATTATAAGACTTCTAGTAGAGAAATATGCTTACAATCCTGTGTATGTTCCTTTACACTTAAGAACCTTTAGAAATAAATACATTTTAACTGTTCTGGAGAGTTTCAACTCCAAAATAGCCTTTGCTCATATCAAGAAAGTAAACCACCTTCCACTTCACCATACCTGGGGACACATTACTGTTCCAGCTCACTGAAAGGTCATAATGCAGGATGAAACCAAACTTGATAATTATAGTGAAACATAGTAGAATAATTTAGAAACACATACTCTGATGTTTTTAGAAAGTAAGGAAATAAAATTTTAAGTTAATTGAACTTGGAATAAACTCAGTTCTGAGCATTCCATTCTACTCTGCAGTTGTCATTTATAGACAGCTGTTAATCATAGTACCTACAGACTAGATATTGTTATCTACTTATTTATATTGATGACAGGGTATCCCTGGGCAAACAGGATCACCATTGTACTGTGTAGTCTTGGTTGTCATGGGAACTTTTGCTGTGAACCAGTAGTGAGAGCACTTTCATTGAATAAAACTGCCTCTGGATAGCCATGAGTTGCGTGAAGCTATTTTACTAATTTTCTTTGCCTTTTACTTGAAAGCATAAGTTTCTGAGGATGTAATTACAGTTTCTCCTATATTTCTACAGGAGTAGTCATAGATGATGGACGTCCTGAACTTTTATCACTTTGCCATATTCTGTAAAATTACCTAAGCGCTCCAGAGCATGAAATTGACACTCAGGGATATTGTAGCCTAACCTTTTTTCCTATCCTGAATAATACTGAATTGAAGGGTCTTCCACAGCAAACCCTCTTTAAAGTATGCTTTCTGATGCTTTACCTAAGGCTATACACTTGTCTTTAGATTTTTCTAGATTATTTTCTCCTAATACAGAACTTAGCATTTAAATGACAATTTTAAAAATTAAAATCAACTCTTCAAAAGAAATTAAGTAAAAGCAATCTCAGAAAAAAAAAAAGCCTTTTAATCTGCTACAGAACACCTCTATCCTATCAAGATATTGTGATTGAGAATTAGAAATAATGTGGAATCAGATGTTAGTTTGTCCTTTTCATTGGAATTTCTCCATGCTTTAGTTTTTACATCAAGAAAAACAATCACTGCAATATTCCCTAAGGAGAGTTTTACAAAAAAAAAAAAGAGACAAAACAAACTATATACACACACACACACACACCCTTTAGGAATAAAGACATTATCTCAGTCGAAAATAATGGTGCTTTCAATTTTCCTAATTGAATTAAAATAATTATCTAAGTCTTTTTCATCTTGTCCCAAAGTGAATAAAATGCCTGTTTTTTAAATTTATATTTCAGTAGATATGTCTCCATCTTTTCAGTACTCACTCCGTTTTAATTGGGTGGAAGAATATGGAAGAAATTCCTATTGCTCAGATGCCATGTTTAAGGCTTTCTGAATGTGATCTGATACCTCCATAGGTTGGAGGTAATTAAACAGAGATCTGTTCTTTTTAACAACTATTTGAGTGCTTTAAATCTGAAAGTCATGTCATAAATGTCAGACCTCTTTCTCTTTGCTTTTTTTTTTTTTTTTTTTTTTTTTTTTTGAGACGGAGTCTCGCTCTGTCGCCCAGGCTGGAGTGCAGTGGCGCGATCTCGGCTCACTGCAAGCTCCGCCTCCCCGGTTCACGCCATTCTCCTGCCTCAGCCTCCCGAGTAGCTGGGACTACAGGCGCCCACAACCGCGCCCGGCTAATTTTTTGTATTTTTAGTAGAGACGGGGTTTCACCGTGGTCTCGATCTCCTGACCTTGTGATCCGCCCGCCTCGGCCTCCCAAAGTGCTGGGATTACAGGCGTGAGCCACCGCGCCCGGCCTCTTTCTCTTTGCTTTAATCGTCTCAGAAAGACTTATCTATTAATGGAACATCTGCATATAGGTATTTTGTTGACCACTGGTGTTCCACATAAGTTTAGTCTACCTATTAGTTATATGTTCATGCTACTGAGGACCTTTCAATAATAAACTTTATTGAGTGCTTACTGTCTTCTAAGAGTAATGCACTATGCTAGGAGACATGAGAGATATAAAGGTAAAGAAACCATGACATGAATCTTCAGGGAGTTTATAATTTAGTGGAGAACATCAGTGAAAGGAGGCAAAGGAATTAATAGAACAAGACAGTTTCTCTGAGTCTCCAAAGGCACTTAAAAAATTCCTGGGGAAACTCCAAGTAAGTACAAAATTTTAGCTATCATAAGCATTCTCATGCATGCTCAGGTTTTATCTTCATCCCTAAATTTCCCCATTAAATTTAGACTCTCTACTATCTATTCCACTTGACATTCCAATTAGCAGCTCAGCCTCAGCCTATCAATATGAATGCACATCGCTTCCCTGTTCTCTTGCTGTGCCAGTCTTTCCCCAGTATAGTTAGGTAATGCCTCCAATCAATCACCATCAACATACTGTGCTGATTTTATATTCTGAGTATTTTTTAAGCTTTTTCCTTTTTATCAATTGACTGCACTAATTTAGGTCTTCATCATATTATTGTACACAACTGCTGGGTTTTTTTTTTTTTTTTCTGTCTAGAAAATCTATTTTCCTCTTTCCTCCCCAGCTGCCTCTTTCTTCTGCCTCTGGTTGCATTTCCTCATTTTCCTGCCTTCCAAGATGCATTTAATACCTTCCTCTGTGTTCTCATGTGCTGATACATGTCTCTCGCTGTATTTGCTGTATAATATCCAAATTATTTATGCATGTCTTTGTTTTTCTCCAAAAGTTGCAAGCTTCTTAAGGTCAGGAGCTATTCTTTAATATATCTACTCTACCTAGTGTAGTCATGCTTAATATTTGTTGAAGTAAACAAATCTGAACCCCAAATATATTATGTAATCTCCATATCCCAGCACAGATAAAGGATATGATCCTGAATTGTTTTATTGGAAGGAAATGGCTGACAGATTAGGCTACACAACAACCAAAAACTAAAAAATGACTACATGATAAATTGTAATGAAAATCGGAAGGCAGACGGAATGAGGAATATATCTATAACAAGTATTCAAAGATACAATTTTGTTATTGTTAGAAAGAATACAATGAATGGAAAGAGGGTTTGGATCTCACATTCAGGACTTCTGAAGACCAAGTATAAGAGATTCAAAAGTGATAATGTGAATCTGATTAGAAAATTCAATTTTGGAATTTAAACTAAATAAGAAAAAAATTAATTGGTCTAGCAGGTGAGACTATAATATGGAAAAATGAGGAAGGGATACAGCACTGAACGTGAAAATGTGGAAAGAGAGATCAGAAGGAGGGGAAAAAGAAGAAATAAAGGGTTAGAGTTTATGAACTGTACCAAAAGAAGTGATACAATGACCAGTCCTGTGAGGGTAGTAGAGGGATCTCTTTGTTGTATTTTCTTATTTTATTTTTATTTTAGATTCAGGGAGTACATGTGCAGGCTTGTTAATGGGTAAATTGCGCGAAGCTGAGGTTTGGGCTTCTAATGATCCCACTGCCCACATAGTGAACATAGGACTAATAGGGAATTTTTCAACACTTGCTCACCTCCCTCCTCCCACCCTTTTGGAATCCTCAATGTTTAGTGTTTCCATATTTGTGTCCACGTGCATCCAATGTTTAGCTCCCACTTTTAAGTAAGAACATGTGGTATTTGCTTTTTTGTTTCTGTTTCAATTCACTGAGAATAATGGCCTCCAGTTCCATCGATGTTGCTGCAAGGAACATGATTTCATCTTTTTATGGTTGTATAGTATTTCCTGGTATATATGTAGCACATTTTCTTTATCAAACCCACCATTGGTGGGCATATCGGTTGATTCCATGTCATTGCTCTTGTGAATAGTGCTGTGATGAACATGTAAGTGCAGGTGTCTTTTTGGTAGAATGGTTTATTTTCCTTCGGGTATACACTCAGTAGTGAGATTGCAGCGTCAAATGGTGGTTCTATTATTAGTTCTTTGAGAAATCTCCAAACTGTTTTCCACAGGGGCCGAACTAATTTACATTCCTGCCAACAGTGTGCAAACGTTCCCTTTTCTCCACAGTCTCACCAACATCTGTTACTTTTTTATTTTTTTAATACGCTAGCCATTCTGAGTGGTGTGAGATAGTATCTCATTGATTGAGTGTGGTTTGCTAATGTTTTGTGGAGGACTTTTGCATCTGGGTGCATCAGAAAGATATTGGCATATAGGGTTTTTTGTTGTTGTTGTTGTTGTTGTGTCTTTGCCAGATTTTGGTATCAGAATGATACTGGTTTTGAATTAGAGAGGAGTTCTTCCTCCTTGAATTTTTTTTTTTTTTTTTTTGGAATAATTTCAGTAGGATCTCTATCAGCTCTTACTTGTATATCTGGCAGAATTCGGCTGTGAATCCATTTGGTTCAGGGCTATTTTTGGATATTCGGTTTTTTATTACTGATTCAACTTCGTTATGTGTTATTGGTCTGTTCAGGATTTCTGTTTCTTCCTGGTTTAATCTTGGGAGGTTGTGTGTGTCCAGAAATTTATGCATCTCCTCTAGATTTCCTAGTTTTTGTGCATAGAGATGTACACAGTAGTGTCTGAGGATCTTTTATGTTTCTGTGGGATTGGTCGTGATGTCACTTTTGTCATTTCTGATTGTGCTGATTCAGATCTTCTCTCTTGTTAATCTAGCTAGCATATATCAGTCTTTTTTTTATCCTTTCCAAGAACCAGCTTTTCATTTTGTATATCCTTTGTATGGTTGTTACGGGTCTCAATTTCATTTAATTCTGTTCTGATTTTAGTTATTTCTTTTATTCTGCTAGCTCTAGGTTTAGCTTTGTTCTTGTTTTCTCTGGTTTTTTTAGGTGCGAGGTTAGGTTGTTAATTTCAGACCTATGTTCTTGATGTAGACATTCAGTGCTATAAACTTTCCTCTTAATGCTGCCATTACTGCACTCTAGAGGTTTTCATATGTTGTATTTCTATTTTTGTTTGTTTCAAATAACGTTTTGATTTCTGTCTTAATTTTTTTGTTTTTTTAAAGTCATTCAAGAACAAGTTGATTAGTTTCCTGTATTTGTGTGGTTTTAAGAATTCCTCTTGCTATTGATTTCTGTTTTTATTCCACTATGGTCTGAGAAGATGCTTCGTATGATTCTGATTTTTTGAAATTTATTAAGACTTGCTTTATGACTGTGTATGTGTTCAATCTTGGAATATGTATCATGTGCAGATGAGAAGAATGCATATTCTGTAAATGTTGGGTGGAATATTCTATATATGTCTATTAGGTCCAATTGGCCAACTATCAAATTTATTAAATACATTTTTTGTTAGTTTTTTTGCCTATTGCTTTCACTCATGTGCTGAATTTCCCCACTATTATTGGGTGGCCGTGAAAGTCTTTTCATAGGTCTAAAAGCAATTATTTTATAAATATGCATCCTCCAGTGTTGAATGTATATATATTTAGAATATGTATACATTCTTATTGAAGTCTTCTTATTGAACACTTTATCATTATGTAATGCCTTTCTTGGTCCTTTCATACCGTTGTTGTTTAAAGTCTATTTTTTCTGATATTAGAATAGTGATCCTTGTTCTTTTTTTTTCCTATTTGCATGATAGATCTTTCTGTATCCATTTACTTTGTGCCTAGCCTATGGATGTCATTACAAGTGAGATGGGTATCTTGAAGATAGAATTTTTTTAGTCTGATTTGCCACTTTTTGCTTTTTAAATGGAGTGTTAAAACACTATGACAAGAATAAAACCTTACATATCAATATTAACTTTGCATGGCCAAAGTTAATATTTTATGTTAAAACACCATGACAGAATAAAACCTCACATATCAATATTAACTTTGACTATGCAAAAGTTAATATTGATATGTAAAGTTTTATTCCTTTCATAGTGTTATTAACTGGTTGCTTTGTAGTATTGATTCTGTCACTGCTTAGGACCTGTGGGCTATGTGCTTGCATGTGCTTTCAGGGTAACAAGGATCATCCTTTTGTTTTCATGTTTAGAACTCTCTTAAGTATCTCTTGTAGGTCTAGTTTGGTGGTGATGGATTTTTTTAGCAATTGCTTATCTGAGAAAGAATTTATTTCTCTTTCATTTATGAAGTATAGTTTGGTGGGATATGAAATTATTGGTTGGCATTTCTTTTCTTTAAAAATGCTAAAAATAGTCCCCCAATGTCTTCTGGCTTGTATGGTTTCTGCTGATAAGCCTGCTGTTAGTCTGATGGGTTTCCCTTTATAGATAATATGACTGTTTTCTCTAGCTGCCTTTAAGATTTTTTTCTTTCACATTGACCTTGGATAGTCTCATTGTTGTGTGCCTTGAAGGTGGTCATATTATATAGTATTCTTCCAAGAATTCTCTGGATTTCTTGTATATGCATGTTGACTTCTCTAGCAAGACTGAGGAGATTTCCTTGAATTATATCCTCAAATACATTTTCCAAGTTGCTTAGTTTCTCCTACCTCAGAAATGCCAATAATGCATAGATTTATCACTTTACATAGCCCCATATTTATTGAAGGTTTTGTGAGTTGTTTAAAATTATTATTTTTTCTTTATTTTTGCCTGCCTGGGTTGATTCAGACAGCTAGCCTTCGAGCCCTGAAATTTATTCTTCTGCTTGGTATAGTCTGCTGTTAAGGCTTCCAACTGTATTTTGAAATTCCCATAGTTAATTTTTCAATTCCAGAAGTTATGTTTGGTTCTTTCTTAATATAGCTATGTTGTCTTTCAAATCTTGGATCATTTTTCTGGCTTCTTTGTGTTGGATTTCAACTTTCTCTTGGATCTCATTGAGTTTCTTTGCCATCCAGATTCTGAATTCTATATCTGTCATTTCAGACATTTCATTCCCGTTAGGGTTCATTGCTTGGGAGCTAGTGAGATTCTCTGGAGGTGGTAAAACACTCTGACATTTTGTATTGCCAGAGTTCTTGTGCTGGTTCCTTCTCATCTGAGAGAGCTGATGCTTTTTCCTTTTCTTTTTTGAATTTGCTATTGTTTGGATGGAGCTTGTTGATTTTAAATTATTTTTTCCCTTGTGGGTATGACTATGGTGTACAATGTGTATGGGTGGATCAGCTTCATTTCTGAGTGCTTTCAGGGCGCCAAGGCTCTGTATGGGTTCCTTGGTTGCAGATAAGTTTGTGCGATGGCTGAGACATTGCTTGTTGTTGTGATGTAATTTTGTTTTGTGGTGTAATTCAGGCTGCAGCCCAGAAGGTGGCGCTTAAGAGTAAGCGCCAGAAGGTAGGGGCAAGGGCAGAAGCAACGGAAAAGTCTGCAAAGTGCCCTGCCTCGGCGCACGTTTGCCTTCAGTGGGAGTAGAATCTCTGGAGAAGCCCAAAAAGTGGTCTCTTTCCACCCACACTCCCTGGGTTCTGCTGGGGAGAGCCACCTTCGAGTCCGCAACAGTACAGTGAAGAGGGGTGAGAGAGGTGAGAGATGACCCCCTCTCCACATCCATTCCCTGGCTTTGGTGGCTCCCACTTCAGTGGCTGGTGCAGTGAGACTGTTTCCTTTGACGCAAGAGGGGCTTTAGCCGACTGCATCCTCCTCCCTTAGGGGCCACTGAACCGAGGGTTAGATCTCCAGGGGGATGGGTCCCTCCCCTTACCACTTTTCAGAACTGGTGGGTTACTGACCCCCAACTGAACAAAGAAGTCAACTGGGAAACCCAGTGGTTGATGTGTAAGGGGTGCTGGGAAGTGCTGGGTAGAGAAGGGTGCATCCCTGGCGAGGGCTCCACCCCCAGGCCTGTGCCCACGGACCTAGGTGAGGACAGGCACTCCAGCCTTTGCTCCCAAATGTTGCATTTCCCAAGACCAACCTAGCCTACCATGCCCCCTACCATCCTGTGCCTATAAAAACCCCAAGACCCGACGGGCAGAGACACAAGTAGCTGAAAGTGGAGAGGACATCGAGGTGAGCATGGTGGTGGAAGAGCACACCAACAGATGCTGCCACCTGGCAGGCCGTCCAGCGGTGGAATGACGCGGAGTTTGGTCGCAGCAGTCATAGGAGAGCCCGGGCTGCTGAGCAGCTGGACTCCAAGGGAAAACCATCTCCCTTCTGGCTCCCCCATCTGCTGATAGCTACTTCCACTCAATAAAACCTTGTACTCATTCTCCAAGCCCAGGTGTGATTCAATTCTTCCGGCACACCAAGGCAAGAACCCGGGATACAGAAAGCCCTCCGTCCTTGTGACAAGGTGGAGGGTCTAATTGAGCTGGTTAACACAAGCTGCCTATAGACGGCAAAACTGAAAGAGCCTATGGTAGCACATGCCCACTGGGGCTTCAGGAGCTGTAAACATCTACCCCTAGACGCTGCCGTGGGATCCAGCCCCACACCCTGCCCGTTTGCATGCTCCCCTAGAGGTATGAACAGCAGGGCATTGAAGAAGCGATCCACTTCCCCAGTTGCATACCTTGCAAGGGGGACAAGGGAACCTTTCTCATTTCATAGTGACACACGCAGACTAGTTCCAGTTCTCAAAGCTGCCCCTGGCTGCATGTCTTGCCACCCAGAAGAAACCTGGCTTTGGGAACTCTCCTGCCCCTGCAGTCTTCTGATGCTTTATGTCTCTTCTCTGTCGCATCCAAGCATTCTCTCCTAGACTATCTGCTCAGAAGGTGTCCACTTACTATTCTGGGGTTTCTCTGTTGGGGAGCCACACACTACCTGCTTCTGCTCAGCCATCTGGGTCCCTTCCGTGTCTCTATTTATGAAGGATGAAAATGGAATGGAGATATGGAGATTGAGGATTTATGATGAGGCTTGTTGAAATTTGATGATAAATTTCACCAAGAAACTTAGAAACAGGGCCAAGGGTTGATAAATGAGAGACACAAAGAGAATGGAGTAACTAGATATGATGGACTTGCAAAGGAAAACTTTATTGAAAAGTAGACATGAGCTAATGGGCTAAGAGAAGCATGCAACTGGGGAGACTACTTCTGATAGTAAACATTTTGGAAGAGTGTGCCATCAGGAGAAAGCCCGACTTCAGTATGGTCAATGAGCTGAGCAAGTTATATACAGAAGTGATCAAGGATATATGCGAGTTTGCTTACAATATCATAAAGGCAGAACAAGACCCAAGGAAGATTCCTAGGGAGGAAACTGGTGGGGAAGTCAAGGCCAAACTGGGCTGAATAAGGTAGAAAGAGCATATTGATGAAAATAGCAGCCTTAGCTGGGAATTGTAGAGGGTAACATGAAGGGGATTTGAATATAGGAACCTGTGTTAGAAACTAGTTTTTTGTTTTTGTTTTTTTTTTTAAGAAATGTATGGAACATATCCATTCATTCCAACACTCCAAGTGAGGAATAAAGTTTGGGCTCAGCTTATAATGTGCACCAATCACTGAGTATTATTTTGGGGGGCTTGTTGTTTGGGAAGGCACATTGCTGGTGGGATTGCTTCAAAGTCCTAAAGTCCTAATACAAATGCCTCAGGTCTATTGCTAGACATTTAGAATTTTCTTGGTTTTTTGAAAGATAAAGATTAGGAATAGTTAACAATAGTTTAAAAGATTGTGCAACCTTAGTAACATTTCTTTGCAATAATTAATTAAAATCGCAAGGAAAATTTTTGCAAAAGTTTGGACATATAAAATAAATGAAAGTTATGACTAACAGTTCAACTTTCTCCTGATGTCTCACTTTTGTAAGAACTGATGTAGACCAGGAAATAAACTTCTAGGTTTTTTTTTTTTTTTTTGCTTAGGTTGACAGATCTAATTTTCATGTCAAATTAGGATACTGACTTTCCCTAACAGATATTCTGGAGCTGAATTTGTATCCTAATTCTAGTCTCACTAGCATTTATTTTTGAGACCTGCAATCCATCATTATACTAACATGGCAATGCCTAGGAAGTTTAATGGCTATACAACTTCTAGAAAGTGCCTTTATTACATGTCTGACACATTGCAAATTCACAAATGGAGTACAAACAATTTCAGCAGCTTAGATGACATTTTCCTTCCTGCTGATGGTCTGAACTCACCAGGTAGCAACACCCAAAGCATTACATTCTGTCTCCCTGAGTTGCATTGTATTTTTGATACCACAGCATAAACTCAAAGGAAGTATTTCTCTAATTTTAATTGGGGTTACTAGGGTCAAAACCAAGTTTCCAAAGCTCATTTTGTTCTTATTATCATGCATTTATATTAAGCTATTTATTTTTTTGAAGCAATCCTTATTATAACTTGGAAAAAAGAACAATTTTTTAATGTGGTCAGATATGATTAGATCACTGTTTTATGCTCAGACGTATGTTCCACCTTTTCCCATATTGCTGTGACATTTGGGGTTTGTGTAGCTTCGTGAATCTAACTTAAACAGTAATGTATTTTCACAAAGAAATAGAATCACTCTTCCTACCTATCATGATGGATCTTAAAATATCCTGCCACATCCCTCTGGTTATTCATTCAATTTCTGTCCTAGTAATTTACCTATACATTAAAACATTGTAATTAGATACTTAAATCACCAGGACATCTATCATTTGGTCTCTAATACTGAGTTGCTGGTTGTTAGAGAAAAATGTATTTAACTTGTATTTATTAATATAACTGGATGAAATTCTGGTTATTTAATAGGCAATTTAATTTGAGAAACAGAGTAGATGGGAAAAATGAGAACTTATTGTGCTTTAACAACTTTACATTAATTTTTTGGTTCATTGTGAGCTAGTTTATTATAGTATATTGAACTGTACACCAAATAGTAAACTCTATTCAAGTGTTTAGAACATGCTTTTTAAAAGTGACATTCTTAACCATTTTGCCTTATTGTAAGGCATTTACATTTATACACTGAGAAGCTATATCTGATCATGTTTCTGCAGAGATGTGTTGTGAGCTGCTTTAGTACACTAATTTTTGAATCTTAACAAAGGATTTTAGCCACCTGCAAAATAAGAGGTTTTTATTCTTTTTAGAATGGTCTTTTTTTCTGGGTCGCCAGTGTATATTTTGCCAAAATGCCTAAAATAAACTATTGCAATTAAAAAACTCAGAGTTTGGTACCAATCTGACAATTACATTTTTTTAAGGCTTTGAGAGTATATAAACAATTTTAGCCAATGGATACTACTCACTGAATTGACTATACAGACCATATTAGTCCATTTTCACACTGCTGATAAAGACACACTTGAGACTGGGAAGAAAAGAGATTTAATGGACTCACAGTTCCACATGGCTGAGGAGGCCTCACGATCATGGCAAAAGACAAGGAGGAGCAAGTCACGTCTTATATGGATAGTGGCAGGCAAAAAGAGAGAGCTTGTGCAGGGAAACTCCTCTTTATAAAACCATCAGATCTTGTGAGACTTATTCACTATCACGAGAACAGCACAGGAAAGACCCACCTCATGATTCAGTTGCCTCCCATGACACATGAGGATTGTGGGAGCTGCAATCCAAGATGAGATTTGTGTGGGGACACAGCCTAACCATATAATAGACCTATCAATTCCCTACACTAATAAACTTCCCTGGCATTATTTCCACAGCACATGTACGCTGGAAAATTAGCTCCAGGTAATGAGAAATTCAGTTGAGGACAGTAAAAATGAAACCAGATATTCTCACACTAATTTGAGAGTTTAATCTCACTGGGCCTCCTGTTTGTTTGTTTTTAGTGCATTGGAGGAAAATTAGATTTTCTAAGTAAATAGAAATGAGTAATGTTCCTATGTACATACACTTAACTCTTCAAAAAGACAGAACAACATAGGTCTGTACTGGCACAAGCAAAATGTTGTAGAAATTAGGTCAGGTGCCAAGTGTGAGCAACCTCACCCTCCCTAAATCAGACAGCATTTCTTATATTATTCCTGGATTAATATAAGTAGGTTATTTTGAATAAATAGTGACCTAAAATTGTGAATGTTCTACATAGTTTATTGTCAGTGAATGTACAAATGGGATAGTCCCAGTAATTTTTTTTAGAAACCCAAACCATGTTCAGGATCATGGACCCTTGTACTCAAGGTTTTCAAGGGCATTCCAGGAAAAAAGAGGTAATGCCACATGCCATAAGCCAGATTCTCTGGAAAACAGACTTGGAGGCAGAGATTTAGGCCCAGGAAATTTGTTTGGAGGTGGGGTTCTCTTAAGATCAACACCTGTGTGCAGTAGATTTCGCTCTCTTTGGCTAAAGGCAATTCCAGGAGAGAGTCTTAGCTGAGAAGACTCCTAGCTGCTGGGGGAATGAATGCCTCAGTCCTGAATGGGTGTCTAGGTTTCATATTTGAGCAAAACATCCTAACTTTAGTAAATAAAGCTACAGCTTTTTCTTATTTCTCCTATCTACTTCTTGCCTGGGGAACCTAAAATTTATCCATTATGCCTGCTATCTCACCAGGAAGAATATAGTGATAAAGACCAATTTCTACATCTTATACATTATATTTAACTATAACATTTATTATTATTATTAGATAGTTAGATGAAGTAAGAAATAAGGTATTCAAGATGTTTTTGAATCTATGTGAATATAAATATAGTTAAATAGTGACATTGAAAGTATGGTGAATTTTTATTATCATTCTTGAGAAATACTGAGGAAAATACTTGAATTTTGCATAACCAAGGTATCAGTTACTATTCACAATGAGACTACAGAGAAAACTTTCCAAAATATTTAAATGAAATATGCTTTCAATGTTATGTGATTTTCCTGTATTGTAGCTACTTAATTAGCATTTTATCAATCATCACTGACATCAAATATGATAACTTGCTTCACTGGAAAATCGCTGCTCAATCTCTTGAATGAAATTGATGAGATAGAAGGTAATGGTGTATTGCCAATAAAATAAGAAAGAAGGGAGCTAAAAATTGAGAGTTACCTACTCTGCAGTATCTACTTTATATATGATATCTGATTTCAGTTTATCTCAACCTTCCCCTAGAAGTAGCTATTATCGTTATGTTATTTACTTACTCATTTTATTATTTTTAAAAAGAATAATGAGATGTTTTAAACATAAAGAAAAGTGCAGAGGGCAATATAAATCACATACATAATCATCTCCGAGTAGTAACTAATGTCATTATAGGTAAAGTTTGCTTCATATCATTTTAAATATAAATATTACAGATATACTTGAATTACATTTTAGGCCCTACGTGTTCAAGCTGAGGAAAGGTAGGTTCAGAGAGAAATGAGCTTGGCCAATCTCACTCCACTAATAAGTAGGGCTAAGATTTGATCATCTATACGTGGATCCTGGAACTCATGTTCTTTTCCTCCACTATGTATACTTCTTCTGTATTCCCTGAAGACTTAATCTGGATAGAGAAACATTGCCTAGAGCTTCTCTATAGTGGGAGAAATGAGCCTTTTACTTTTATGGTACCATGTCAGTTGCCAATTAATTTTGGCACATAAAAATGTATTATAACTTTACCTGTTTAATTATTTTTATACCACGTCAAGAGAACAAGATAATTTGGTTATAATAGTTTATTTTACTTTAATTTACTATTATTAGTCATTACTTTACACAAATGCAGGTGTCGAAAGGAATGCACAAACATGACAAATGTGGTGTGTAACAAATAAAGCAATACTACATTTCTAAGTGGTTTACATTATGTGTATGAACATGAATTATCTGCATGGATTTTTTTTTAAGTTCAGAAACTATTTTTAGTTGGTTTTATTTCTTTTCTATAGCTGTTATTTATCTCTCCAGCTTCATCTACAAAGTGGAGATCATAATATTTATCTCATAAGACTCAAAAAAATGAGATAAAAGCACTTGATGAAAGCATATGAAAGCATTTGACTGAGTGATTAATATAAAGGAACTTTAGTACTTATTTGTTATATAGTACTTATTTGTTATGGTCACCTGAAAAGAAAAGCTATTTTGAGTGCAGTGGTAGGGTTAGGAAACAGCCAATATATTAAATATTTTAAAATATTTTTGTCTAACTAAGTTCAACTACCTACATTTTAGAAAATCACTTAGCATATGAAACTTATTTTAAGAGGGTACTTACTCCACAGTTGCTTTAAAAGAAAGAAAAAGAAAATCAGTTTGTAAAATGAGATACTCGTAAGGGTATCTCATTTTTGTGGCCGTATGAGAGAGTCCAAAGAGGTAAGCAAATATTTGCGAAATGATATTTTTACTATACTGGCAGTAATAAACAATTAAAATGTTATTGTTATTAAGGCAGTGCTGTTATTACAATTTTACTATCTCTAGAGGAATACCAGAGATCTTATTAAACACATAATTTTTTAAAGTTGAAATCTTAGATAACTATTACCATTACTATATGTGTGAGAAAACAACTGCATGGGGAAAGATGTGCTGTATAGAAAACTGGTAGGTTATTAAAATATAAAGAAATAGGGAGAAAACTGAAATTTGCATGATATTGTCAAGTCTCCCTTGAGACTCAACTACGAAACAATTCTTTCATTATAAGTTTCTTTTCTCCTTAATGAGTCATTTTGAGTTCTTTTCAATGTGGGCACAAGGAAACAAATAAGAATTCTCCCATGCAGCTAAGGCACCCCAAATCTTATTAATTCAAATGTTGAGCGCATTGAAGCAGTAAAGACAATAAGAATACTGAAACACCATGTATCTGCTTTCATTTAAATAACCAAACAATTCTGTATTTTCCAAATGGGCTTTCTTAATATACATATTTTAAACCTTGTGAGGTAATTCTCCCGAGAAATACGGAGGTCTAAAAGACAAAGTAATTCCATTTATCACCTTGAATCTCATTTAATTAGGGAATAATTCTGATGTATCAAGAAAGCAACTAATTACTATCTTCTAAAGGCTTGTGCTTTTGTAAGAAACAAAAGAGCCCAAGTAAGTAGAAGTCTCGGGAAGAGAGCAGTATTACAGAGGGACCACAGCAACAATTTTTTTTTTTTTTTAGACAGAGTCTCGCTCTGTTGCCAGGCTGGGGTGCAGTGGCGTGATCTTGGCTCACTGCACCCTCTGACTCCTGGGTTCAAGGAATTCTCCTGCCTCAGCCTCCTAAGTAGCTGGAACTACAGGTGCGTGCTACCACTCCCAGCTAATTTTTGTATTTTTAGTAGAGACGAAGTTTCACCATATTGTCCAGGATGGTCTTGATCTCTCAACCTCGTGATCCGCCCTCCTCAGCCTCCCAAAGTGATGGGATTACAGGCATGAGCCATCGCACCTGGCCAACAGTTCTTATTAATATTAAAATTTAAAAATTGGCTTGAATTGGAGAACACTTCAAAGTTCATTTACCACAGAACTTTGTCATTTTTCTCCGTATTTGACTCATCTCAGTTGGAAAGCACAGATGTTTTATGCGTCTGCCTTGCTCCTACTCTCCCTAAAATTTTACTTACCAGCTAAACCGCCAATCCTAGTACATCCAACATATTTTACCATGAAAATGCATTCAATTTTTGTATTTAGATGCATAGAAGTTTCCTGAAATTGTGAACAACTCCAACTGTACTTGGAAAGCTCTCTGAAGATCCCCCTCAAAAAAAAGAAAAAAAAAGATTATCTCTAGTGGTTATATTTTTGAAAGGTTTATTGTTCTATTGAATATATATCTAGTTCTTTTTCATAAAAATTAATATCCTGGCATTAAGCAACTGTTTGCTAAGCACAGCGTGTACAGCTATGCACACACTGATGTCACCATTGCCAATTTTATTAAAAGAACCACAATACAGAGCAAAGAGAAAAAGAGAAGTGTTCCTATTAATGGTATTTCAAATGCGTATTTAAACAGCTTATCTACTCCAAACTCATTTCTGATAGATTAAATAGCTATATTCCAAATCTTACAAGATGCACATCTCTCCTCTCTTTCTCAGCTTGCTTCAGCTGAATAGCTCAAATTGTTTGGTACTGGTAAAGGATGAAAATGTTTTACCAGAGATAAAAAAGGAAATGAAGCTACAGCCTGAGTGGACTACAGGCCTTAGAAATTGCAACACTTTAAAATTCCTTATATTGCTTCAAGTGTTACACATGGTTTTTTGTTGTTGTTGTTGTTGTTTTGTTTTTTTTGTTTTTTTTTGTTTTTGGCTCTTGGTGATGTCAGAAGATTTATCTGGGATGTCTGTCTCCATGGGTAAATAGTGACCGGGGTGAAAACTGAGGGAACTAGGGAGCACCTAGACCCCAAGCCTTAGTAGTCAGCTCTAGAATGCTCCCTGCAGTGTTGGGCATGAGCGTGGTGTCTCTGTGTCTGTACATACTGTGTGTCTGATGTGCAGAGGGGAAGGCAGGGAAGAAATGCTATGGCAGACAGTCACTTGTGGTAGCTCTCTAAAGGGAGCTGGCACTTCCTGCCATTGCATGGAAAAGAGGAATGAGAAGGAAATAAGCTTTTGTTACATGTGGGGTCTCACTGGATCCTTTCAGTGCTAGGAGGGAGCTATTTCTCCTCCTGAGGTCTGTAACTCACCAGGTTTCACTAATTCACTGGTTGCTTTGAAGCTCAGGGTCAAATTCATAGCCAGGGACTAAGTCTTCATGATGTGCCTTTTTGTATTAGCCTGCTTTCCGGCATGTTTTTTGTGTTGCTCTCCTTCCTGATTACTTATTACTAGTGCTATCTTAGCTTATGTATTTTTATAAACTGCCTTAAGTGCTTTCTGGAACTACTGTGCATATAATCAAATAGACCAATAACTAACTAGGAAAATGATATAGCTGATAGCATCATCTCACCCATGAGGAAGCATAATTTAAGTAGCTTGTCCAAGGTCACTCAGCAAGTCCCTTGTGAGAGGGCGCTGTGAGTCTGGTTCTTGGCTTCCAGTTGATATTTTCAAGTTTTACCTATTTATTTCCTCTTAACTGAACATGAAGAAAATCACAAATGATTATTTCTTTAGCCATTTCTATTTATCGGCAGTTAATGTCCTGTCAACTTGAAATTCCTCCCCCGCCTTTCACTCCCAGTAGAAGTTTCACTTACCTTTCCCAGGACACTTGAAATACCTTCCCATGAAGCGTTTCTTATCCTGAAAAAGCATCATTGTTACATCTCTTCTTAGATGCTCCTTTGCCTTCTGTTTTCAGTCTAGAAATTTCTTTATCCCCCATCTCCATAATGACTAGGATTTTGTTCGCTTGTTTTGGTTTAGATCACAGGTGCTAAAAAGATGATCTTGCGTATTTAAATGATAGACACATGATTCCTATTATCTTCTACTTCTAAGCATTCCTGAATTAGACAACTCTTAGGCTGGAAACTAAAACAAGAAGGCCTATTAACTATTTTTCAAAATAAAATTGTATTCTTAAAGTTAAGTTCTTGATGCAGGGAGAAAACATTTTATGATTTTCGTTGTATTTCTCACTATGATACAAACATGTCAAGTACTGACCTGCAGTAAATGCTTAATAAAAACCTAGCATTTTTCAGGCAAGTTACCAGGGCATTGTATATTTAATGCTGTAAAGCTCCGTAGGCCATTTCTCTTATGTACTTTGTATGCTCAGAAAGGGAAGTAATATATACTAGTGGTTGAGAACATAGACATTTTAACCTGAGTACACGATTAAACCTCAACTCCACTCCTTGCATGTTGTATGACATTGGGTGAGTCATTCAACAGCTATGGGTCTACATTTCTTCACCTGTAAAATGGGGATAATAACGATGTCTATTTAATAGATGTATTGTGAGAGTTAACTGAAATATTACATATGTATAAAGCATGCGATAGGGCACATGGGAAGTATCTTATAAGTGTTATATATTATTGTTATTAATTTGTAAAGAATTCATGCAAGAAGGCACAGAAAAAAGTCGATTGCAACTAAGGTGAAAAGTTGGTTGCTGTTAGAACGGGAGTAGTTAAGATGGTATGTATTTCAAATATCCAAAAGCTTTTTCTATTTCTGAAGAGCAACCTTGGGAAGTCTATTGTGGTTAGATAGTGCCACAGAGAAAAAACAACAGGATGGTGAGGACAGGAATTGGGAGGGTGGAGCCAAGGAATCAAATAATATGGTTTCCTAGGTGACATTCTTTTCAGAAGCCCAGAGGTGCCACATCTATTACAAAGTCTGTAACAAAACTATATCCATGAACCTATACAAGCTAAATTTTAACAGAGTGCAGATTGTCTTTCGCTCTACATCAAACTATAGAGTCCAGAAAAAAAATATTTTATATCATGATGGTGATAATAATTGAAGGAATCAGAAGGAGTTGATCATTCTCTACAAGCTTGTTGTCATGAGGAGGAAGGTGAAAAGCATTCAAAAAAAGCTTAAACCCTTTTCCCAATATTTCAAAGTAGCTTTGATGGTATTTAGATAGCAACCTCATTTTAAAGAGAATAGGATTTTCACAAAACGGGAAAATCAAGCAGCTGGCATAGCAAGTTATCTGAATTTGATCTGAACTGACGTCAGGGAGCTGGGAATGCCCCAGGCAATCCTGCATTCTGTCTCTTTGTGCTGTATTTTGACAGTAGTGAGAATGTCTGAGTGTTAATCATTTTCTGACAGTGTAGGCTCTAATCTTATGCAAAATGAAAGCATTTAGAGATTTTACCTTCTTGGTTCCAATCAGGGCATTTCTTCTAGAAAAAATATTCTGCAGTAAGATTTTGTATAGCTTATTTTACATTTGTATATGTTTATATATATTTATATAATAAATCTAAAAATATGTAACTGCTAAGTTTGGTAGTGGCCTTTCTTCAAAGCATCGTTCTTGAGAAAAGAGGTTATTTTGTAAAACCTTACTGGTAGAGATTTAAATCTGAAAAACAAAATTCAATCCAGACTTTTGTATCCAAATATGAATGTTAATTTCCTGGGTATATCTTTTTTTAAAAAACTTGCAGTGTGGGTATATAAGCAGGGCCAGATGTCTCTGTGTTAATCATTTCTACTCTTTAATAAATAACGATGGCATACAGTGAAAATAAAGCCCAGATGGCTGACACATTGCACAAATCACTGGATGCACTGTATATTCATTTCATAGCTTCCTGAATACTAATAGATGACAGAGTTGTCATCTTTTCATCTATTCCTCAGTCAAATAACAAGTAACTACTTACTGTGTCTTCTAAGAGCCACTGTGCTAGTGGCTAGGTAGGTTATAAAAACCCTCCAGATATTGCCAGATAGTACCATAATATAATTAGCCTTAATCTCTATTATCTTCAGAATCTGTTACATCCTAGTCTTCCCTAGGAGACTGGGCTTTCTTGGAATTATTTTTAAAAGTGATCCAAAACCAGAGCTGATTTTGCCATGGTGATTGCTTAACTAATTCGTTTACTAGCTTGAGTGTCACGCATCATGGTGGATATTACTGGTTGTCAAGTGGTGGCTGGTGAATCATAGACTTTTAGAACTCTCAGAGAAATTCAGAGCTGACCCACATTACATTTTACAGATGAGAAAATGTGAAACAAATGACTAAGTGGTTTCACTAGAGCCAGGCAGTGAGTATCAGAATTGAGGCTTAAACTACAGGCTGCTAACTTGTAGTCTGCAGCTCTTGCTAGTATGTATGTTACTTCATCTCAGAAATGTAGTGAAATTAAATGTAGTGAGATTAAACTGTAGTGAGATTACAATCGGTATCACAGAAATGAAGGTGTAGTAACTTTGGGTTTGCTGCTGCCATTGACTCAGGGTGGAATGAAGGAAGGGGAACAAACATCATTGTACCTGCTTCATTTGTTTGTTTTAGGAGGAAAATACGGAAATGGGATCTGGCTCCACATAATGTTTCAGTGGGGGCTTTGACTGGTCTAGATTACCTAGAATTTTTCAATATACAGAACTTTATAGGCACAGACTCTTGAATGATAGGGAAGTCAAGTATTCACAAAGACATGACATTTACAGAGCCAGTCTGGAAAGATAAAGATATGCTAAGTGGTTGGCTGTAGACAATTATAGTCCATTATAAGTCGAGCATAAAAACATAAGCATTATTCATCAGATACTGAATCACCAGTTAGTGCTGGTATTTAAATGAAAACATTTGGCTTGGATGGGAAGCCCCTCAGCAACCATAGCTTTGACTTGTTTCTAAGAACCTCCCTCTCATAGAGAAACCTAGACCCTAGTGGAATTCCCCAGGGATGTTTTACATAGTTGGATTCTCAGTTGTTGATGATATTGGGAAGCTGAACATAACCAGGGGAGCTGGGAGTCAGCCCTGCCCGGGTGGGGCCCACGCAAAAACCATACTGTGCCTGTCCGCAAGTGTCATCAAATTGTGTTCTGCTGAATTGTAGTTACGCTGCCTCTTGAAACAGAGACCATAATAATCTTAGCTGCATTTATTCAATTTTGGTGTTTATGCTACTGATGTTTGCCACTTAGTTAAAATTAGCTTTAATACGGAAGAAGAGGATATACCTCTTTCTCGAAACATAACACTCAGCCTTAAAATTAAAGGGAGCAGCAAAGCGGTCCCTAAAAAGCAACTTGTATCCTCAGCACTGTGTGGATAGAGGCCACTGTTGCCAGACATCCAGCCTTAGCAGGTCATGCATGCAAACCGTCTTTATATGTAGTCATTTTGGTACCATCCAGAAACCACACTTACTCTCCTGCTCTTCCACCACCACCTCCAGTCACTGGTTGCAATGAGCCATGCAAAACAGAGGAAAGGCAAGGGGCATTACCTTATTATCAGCAACGCTGGGATATAGTTCTGCTGGTAGCTCCTCTTAAAAATACACCCCTAAAAAATGAAATTGTGAGAAAAAAAGAATTAAAAATAAAAGTGTCAGTCTCCTTGCCCTGGGCAGGTCCTTGGAACTGTACAGGATTTTAAAGGCTATGAAATTTTTTTTTATGGAATTCCAGAGAAGGGGATGGGCTCAAGTTTATGTATGTGAGATACATATTTACTTAATAGATTTAAAAATTTATTTCCATGTTTCTTAGGGTTCTTCAAATGACAGAACTTACATTATATATATATATATATATATATATATATAGAGAGAGAGAGAGAGAGAGAGAGAGAGAGAGAGAGAGAGAGATTTATTTTAATGAATTTACTCACACAGCTGCAGAGATTGAGAAATTCCAAGATCTGCAGCCAGTAAGCTGGAGACCCAGGAGAGCTGCTGGTATAAGTTCCAGTCTGAAAGATGGCAGGCTTGATACCCAAAAGGAGCAAATGTTTCAGTTCATGTCCAAAGGCAGGAAAAAAACCAACCTCCCAGCTCAAACAGTCAGGCAGGAGGAATCCTCTCTTACTTGTGGAAGGATCAGATTTTATGTTCTAGGCAGGCCTTCAGCTGATTGGATGAGGGCCGTTCAAATATAGGAGGTTAACTGCTTTCCTCAGTCTACTAGTTCAAATGTTACTCTTATCCAAACACACCCTCACAGACATACCCCAGATAAGGTTTTGTTTTGTTTTGTTTTGTTTTTTCTCTCTCTCTCTCTAGGCAGATTCTCTATTCATTGGCTTGTTTTTTTATTTTTTATTTTTATTATTACACTTTAAGTTCTAGGGTACATGTGCACAATGTGCAGGTTTGTTACATAGGTATACATGTGCCATGTTGGTGTGCTGCACTCATTAACTTGTCATTTACATTAGGTATTTCTCTTAATGCTATCCCTCCCCCACCCCCTGACCCCACAACAAGCCCTGGTGTGCGATGTTCCTCATCCTGTGTCCAAGTGTTCTCATTGTTCAATTCCCACCTATGAGTGAGAACATGTGGTATTTGGTTTTCTGTCCTTGTGACAGTTTGATCAGAATGATGATTTGAGCTTTATCCATGTCCCTACAAAGGACATGAACTCATCTTTTTTATGGCTGCATAGTATTCTATGGTGTATATGTGCCACATTTTCTTAATCCAGTCTATCATTAATAGACATTTTGGTTGGTCCCAAATCTTTGCTATTGTGAATAGTGCCACAGTTAACATACGTGTGCATGTGTCTTTATAGCCGCATGATTTAATTCTTTGGGTATATACCCAGTAATGGGATGGCTGGGTCAAATGGTATTTCTAGTTCTAGATCCTTGAGGAATCGCCACACTGTCTTCCACAATGGTTGAACTAGTTTACAGTCCCATCAACAGTGTAAAAATGTTCCTATTTCTCTACATTCTCTCCAGCACCTGTTGTTTCCTGACTTTTTAATGATTGCCATTCTAACTGTTGTGAAATGGTATCTCATTGTAGTTTTGATTTGCATTTCTTTGATGGCCAGTGATGATGAGCATTTTTTCATGTATCTGTTGGCTGCATAAATGTCTTCTATAGAGAAGTGTCTGTTCACATCCTTCACCCCCTTTTTGATGGGATTGTTTGATTTTTTCTTGTAAATTTGTTTAAGTTCTTTGTAGGTTCTGAATATTAGCCCTTTGTCAGATGAGTAGATTGCAAAAATTTTCTCCCATTCTGTAGGTTGCCTGTTAACTGTGATGATAGTTTCTTTTGCTGTGCAAAAGCTCTTTAGTTTAATTAGATTCCATTTGTCAATTTTGGCTTTTGTTGTCATTGCTTTTGGTGTTTTAGTCATGAAGTCCTTGCCCATGCCTATGTCTTGAATGGTATAGCCTTGGTTTTCTTCTAGGGTTTTTATGGTTTTAGGTCTAACATTTAAGTCTCTAATCCATCTTGAATTAATTTTTGTATAAGGTGTAAGGAAGGGATCCAGTTTCAGCTTTCTACATATGGCTAGCCAGTTTTCCTGGCACCATTTATTAAATAAGGAATCCTTTGCCCATTTCTTGTTTTTGTCAGACTTGTCAAAGATCAGATGGTTGTAGATGTGTGGTATTATTTCTGAGGACTCTGTTCTGTTCCATTGGTCTATATCTCTGTTTTGGTACCAGTACCATGCTGTTTTGGTTACTGTAACCTTGTAGTATAGTTTGAAGTCAGGTAGCATGATGCCTCCAGCTTTGTTCTTTTGGCTTAGGATTGTCTTGGCAATGCGGACTCCTTTTTGGTTCCATATGAACTTTAAAGTAATTTTTTCTGATTCTGTGAAGAAAGTCATTGGTAGCTTGATGGGGATGGCATTGAATCTGTAAATTACTTTGGGCAGTATGGCCATTTTCATGATATTGATTCTTCCTATCCATGAGTATGGAATGTTCTTCCATTTGTTTGTGTCCTCTTTTATTTCACTGAGCAGTGGTTTGTAGTTCTCTTGGAAGAGGTCCTTCACATCTCTTGTAAGTTGGATTAGTAGATATTTTATTCTCTTTAAAGCAATTGTGAATGGGCGTTCAGTCATGATCTGGCTCTCTATCTGTTATTGGTATAGAGGAATGCTTGTGATTTTTGCACGTTGATTTTGTATCCTGAGACTTTGCTGAAGTTACTTATCAACTTAAGGAGATTTTGGGCTGAGATGATGGGGTTTTCTAAATATATAATCATGTCATCTGCAAACAGGGACAATTTGACTTCCTCTTTTCCTAATTGAATACCCTGTATTTCTTTCTCCTGCCTAAGTGCCCTGGCCAGAACTTCCAACACTATGTTGAATAGGAGGGGTGAGAGAGGGCATCCCATCTTGTGCCAGTTTTCAAAGGGAATGCTTCCATTTTTTGCCCATTCAGTATGATATTGGCTGTGGGTTTGTCATAAATAGCTCTTATTATTTTGAGATATGTCCCATCAATACCTAATTTATTGAAAGTTTTTAGCATGAAGGACTGTTGAATTTTGTCAAAGGCCTTTTCTGCATCTATTGAGATAATCATGTGGTTTTTGTCTTTGGTTCTGTTTATATGCAGGATTGCATTTATTGATTTGTGTATGTTGAACAAGCCTTGAATCCCAGGGATGAAGCCAACTTGATCGTGGTGGATAAGCTTTTTGATGTGCTGCTGGATTCAGTTTGCCAGTATTTTATTGAGGATTTTTGCATCAATGTTCATCAGGGATATTGATCTAAAATTCTCCCTTTTTGTTGCATCCCTGCCAGGCTAGACCCTGTTTGCCTCGGTATCACCAGCGGAGGCTACAGAACAGCAAATATTGCAGAATGGCAAATGTTGCTGTCTGATCATTCCTCTGGAAGCTTTGTCTCAGAGGGGCACCTGGCCGTATGAGGTGTCAGTTGGCCCCTACTGGGAGGTGCCTCCCAGGTAGGCTACTCGAGGGTCAGGGACCCACTTGAGGGGGCAGTCTGTCCTTTCTCAGATCTCAAACTCCGTGCTGGGAGAACCACTACTCTCTTCAAAGCTGTCAGACAAGGACGTTTAATTCTGCAGATGTTTCTGCTGCCTTTTGTTCAGCTATGCCCTGCCCCCAGAAGTGTAGTCCACAGAGCCAGGCAGGCATCCATGAACTGAGGTGGACTCCACCCAGTTCGAGCTTCCTGGCTGCTTTGTTTACCTACTCAAGCCTCAGCAATGGTGGGTGCCCCTCCCCCAGCCTCACTGTCGCCTTGCAGTTCCATCTCAGACTGCTGTGCTAGCAGTGAGCGAGGCTCCATGGGCGTGGGACCCTCCAAGCCAGGTGCGGGACATAATCTCCTGGTGTGCCATTTGCTAAGACCATTGGAAAAGCAGTATTAGGGTGGGAGTGACCTCATTTTCCAGGTTCCCTCTGTCATGCCTTCCCTTGGCTAGGAAAGGGAATTCCCCGACCCCTTGTGCTTCCTGAGTGAGGCGATGCCTCACCCTGCATTTGCTCACGTCTGTAGGCTGCACTCACTGTCCTGCACCCACTGTCCGACAAGCCCCAGTGAGATTAACTCAGTACCTCAGTTGGAAATGCAGAAATCATCCATCTTCTGTGTTGTTCACGCTGGGAGCTGTCGACTGGAGCTATTCCTGTTAGGCCATTTTGGAACCCATTATCTACCCCAGATAATGTTAATGAAATATCTGGGCACCCAGTGACCCAGTCAGATTGACACATAAAATCAATCGTCCCACCATGTATATTTATTCATATGTAAAACAGTGGATTTATGTAGGAAATAGAAAAATGATGGTTATTATTAGAGAGGAGCTTAAGAAGGAAATTTGTGATTTGAAGATTTGGAGCCCATTGTTGCTGATGACCATTAAGCAAGAGTCAAAAAATTTTGCACTGTTATGATAATAATGTGTATACAATTCTAAAAATAATCTTTTTTGGTAAGGTATCACAATAACTTCTGTGGGCGCATTTCAGATAGAACAAGGGAGAGTCAGTCCCCTTTCTCCTTTTATTTCTTTGACTCTGTTAAATATTTTTTATGAAAAATATTGAACTTCTAAGGGCATAATCTTTTATTACTACAGGGATGATTTTGTCTGAATATCTGAAATGGCATTGTAAAATGATTTTCTTTAGCATTTGCCACTGTAGAAAAAGTAATTTTACAGGCAGTATTTAAAAGAACAATGCCACAATAAGTGGCTCTTCTCATTGCCCTTATGTTCATTCTCTAAAAAGAAGAGACCAGTAGACAATGGCTAAACCAGCATGTTTTAACAAACACATCATCACTTAATTAATTGAAGCAACTTTCCAAAAGTATTAAGGAACTAAAATACGTAATGCTCTAGAACAAGAGAAGCCTAATAAGCCAAATAAGTTCAACTATGAAAAAATATCTGTCATTTTGTTAGTCGACAAGCTGGAGAGAGTATGAATGTTAAGGGGATGTTGTAGCTAGCCTAGAGACTTACTCTTAGTTCTAAGGCATGTACTTAAAATGTGAGAGTTGAAAAGAAAGGTTTCGTGTCTTTTTTCTTTTTGCCTGAAGAAGTGGGTTTGTATGCACAAAAGATGTAGAGAAAAACCTGCTTTTTGATGCAGACTACAGTGGGGAGAGTATGCAAATTAACTTATAATTTGTATGCCAAGGATTTTTTTTTTTTGGCTGTTTCTCTAACTATTTTACTGATATCTTATGGCATACAGATTGGTCTTCAAACTTGCAGGAGACATTTTTTGGAGGTTGTATTTTTATTTTTTATTTTTCAATACTGAAAAATTTTATAGGGGAAACGAGAAGACAGATGATGAATGGCTTCAACCAAGGGACTGTGGTCAATAGTGACAGTGACGGGAACAACAAAATGACCCAGAGGTCTTGATTTCCAAGAAAAGTCAAATCATGAAGCCTTCATGTTGGAAGAGACCACAGAAGTGCAGGGACTCAGGAAGGTTCTGGGATTTTAAAACTCTACTCCTGGAGCACTGGTTCCTTACCACCACCCATATGCACCCACAGAGCAGGGAATAGGGTCAGAAATTATGGAGATTTCCACTTGAAGGGTTCCACAGGTCTAATTCAACTCCCATTTTAGAGATGAAGCAGCTGAGTCTCAGAGAAGTGAATGACAGATTCAGGACATGCGGCTAAGGGGTCCAGTTATTTGCAGACAAGGCTTCTTGATTCAAACTTTTTTTTTTGTTTTGGACTACGTTGTATTACTCCCCAGTCTATTAAAAAGTTTAACTGCCATATTCAACAAGCAAGATTCATACAGCAAAGTCAGAAAACATTTGTCTTTCCCTCTACTGTCATAGAATAGCTGTGCCTTTGCAGGTCCTACCAGATGTTGCAGCAACTCCAGAGTATAGGAGTATTTGCCATCTATTGTTTTTTCCTTGGCCTTGTTAGGACTTCACTGCAGCTAGAGACAAAGAGCCTTCAGGAACATTCTGCTGTGCAAGTGGCCACCAAGTTCATGTGTGTGACACTGCCCTGGTCATTGCTGCCCTGGTTACTCTGCAAACACTGAAGCCTATTGGCCTTGACTTAAAGTTCATTTCAAGGGAGGAAATAACATAAATTATTTTAATCAGGGCAAGTTTTATTGTAATAAAGTAAATGACACAAAGGCAGGGACTACACTGCCATATTGGTTATTACCACCTGTCTGGCACACAGTAACTGCTCAATAAATGAATGAGTGAACAGAAACCTACTAATTGAATCAAGTAAAAAGATATTTATTGAAAAGATACAAAATAATTTAAGAAAAATGACATATTGGAAAATAATGCCTGGCTTCATGGGGTACTCCCATCCTGGCATACTGGACCCATTAACCTCTCAGTGAATCTCAGTGACCCAACATGGCCACATGTCATGATAATGTGTCTACAGTGCCCATCGTGAATGAAGAGAAGCAGAAGCACTCTTGAGTCGTCTGGGCTGGACCAAAACCTGGGTGTTGGTTGGTAGTGGAAAATAGATAAGGGAGGTAATCTGTGACATCGGCAGATGGCGTTTTTATTAAATCTCAGACTATTCAGAGACTTTGTGGGAACGTTATCTTCATTGTTACACTATATAATCTTCTTGAAAGGATAGTTATTTAAAGAAAAATATAGGCCGGGTGCGGTGGCTCACGCCTGTAATCCCAGCACTTTGGGAGGCCGAGCCGGGCGGATCACGAGGTCAAGAGATCGAGACCATCCTGGCTAACACGGTGAAACCCCGTCTCTACTAAAAATGCAAAAAAAATTAGCCGGGCGAGGCGGCGGGCGCCTGTAGTCCCAGCTACTCGGGAGGCTGAGGCAGGAGAATGGCGTGAACCCGGGAGGCGGAGCTTGCAGTGAGCCGAGATCGCGCCATTGCACTCCAGCCTGGGCGACTAAGCGAGACTCTGTCTCAAAAAAAAAAAAAAAAAAAAAAAAAAAAAAAAAAGAAAAATATATACTTTTCATGTATATGAACAATAATGTTGCCATAAGAAACATCATTTATTCTAATGTAAACTATTCTACCATTTTTGATAACTTTGCAAGCTGAAAACTATTACTGAATAGTTTGAATTTAAAAAATAAGCTTGGAGTGCCATAATATTCATGAACAAAAATCTTGAAGAATTTCTTATTTAATAAAGTTATTGAAATGCTCACCCCTGTAAAATTTTTCAATATTGAAAAAAAAATAAAAATACAACCTCCAAAAAATGTCTCCTGTAAGTTGGGAGGCCAATCTGTACGCCATAACATATTAGTAAAATGTTTAGAGAAAGAGCCAAAAAAATGCTTGGCATAGAAATTATAAGTTAATTTGCATACCCTCCCCACTCTAGTCTGAATTTATAGGACATATGCCATGATTATTCTGTCAGAAGGTTTTTCATGAATTCAGTACTGTCTTGATTAAACTTATGACTAAATAAATTTCTTTTCATGATATCGTTGAAGTGTATCAGTTTTCAGACAGTGAGAAAAGGGCAAGCAGCTGGAATCAGCTGAGAACCCAACGATCTATTGTAAAAATACAATTTATTTTACCACTCAGCATATGTATTCATACACGTATATGTACATTCAACTGAGACAAAAGTTTCACAAAATCATGTGATGATCTCTAATATATTGTATTCTGTCTGTTTTAAAGTTTGTCACAACACATGAAATTTGTTTCACGACCTTCCTATTGGTCATAAACTCTGTTTGAAATATGCAGACTCAAGGCAAAAATGTAAATGGAAAATTTGGAATTATCCAGGTTGGAAGGATTAAAAAATAGAAAATGCATATGATTTCACCTTTCTTCTGAGGCCAGATAAAGGTAACTAGTCTGAAATCTAGTTGTTCATTTATCTGGAATTGTTTAGGGTTAACCATGGCTAGGAAGGGTGGACTGTGGATGTTTTGGAGTAGCTACTTAAAAGCTGTTATGTCACGAGCCTCCCAACCATAACAGTGCTTAGGAACTCTCTGAGCATGGGGCCTGAACATCAGTATTTTTAAGAAATCCCCAGGTAATTGTAATATGAAGCTGGGACCCAAACCTTCAATATCAACTCTGAATAGATGCCTTTGCCTTGTGCATTGAATACTTTTGTCATGTTAACAATGCTTTTTTTGTCATATTTTATGATGTGTTTCATGTGTATCACCCAAGAGCAACAGATATTTTTGAATAACAGAGGTTACTATGAGCATAAAATTATGCACATCTTGAACCTCAAATTTTAAGATACTTATTACTAAAATGTTATAGCTGTAATTTGTTTATTAAAAATCTCATAAAGAATTTGACAGGAGCAGGTTATATGTTAAGTGCTACATTTCTAGTTGAATATGGCTCAGGAGAAATCTAGTTAACTAAGTCGAATAGAGAGTTTTGAATACTTATATTTATTTAGTAACTTAAATAATCCTGTTATTTTATGTTCTCCAAAAACAAAAATAACTTTCTTTAATTGAAATTGATGTCCATATGCACACATAAACAAAAACTGTAGATTTAGTGTCTGTGGTATGTAATTGATGAACTGTTTTCTAAAAGGATTTTGAATGTTTAGATAACTAATTAAGATATTTAAATTATTGACAAATAGAGGATCTTTCTGCACCCAATTTCAAAAGAAGATGCAATGATTTGTAGTTGGTGTATCCATTTTTCAAAGATAAACATACACTTCAGAAGTTCTTAAAAACAGGTTGTCCTTTTAGATAATTTCTACATTTCCTCTGAAATCTTATTTCTCAATTCATTCTAGATGTTTACAATCTATCTGAAAAAAGTAATGTTGCTATAAACCTCAAATCTGTGCTCATACAAATTCTTACCATTTCCAGTTAGATAATACTCTGGCAAAAATTACTAATGCCTGAAAAAAATAGATATAAATATTCCCATATGATGGTAATTATTAAATGTTATCAACTAAATATAGTATTTTGTTTTAATTTCAACTTTTATTTTAGACACAGGGGGCACATGTGCAGGTTTGTTACATGGTTATATTGTAAGATGCTGAGATTTGGAGTAGGGACCCTGTCCCCTAGATAGTGAGCATAGCATCTAATAAGTAGTTTTTTCACCCAAACTCTCCTCCCTCCCTTCCCCTTCTAGTAGTCTGCAGTGTCTGTTGTTCCCATGTTTCTGTCCATGTGTACTCAGTGTTTAGCTCCCACTTACAAGTGAGAGCATGTGGTTTTATGGTTTTATGTTCCAGCATTAATTTGCTTAGGATTATGGCCTCCAATTGCATCCATGTTGCTGCAAAGGACATGATTTTCTTCTTTTTTATGGCTGCATAGTATTTCATGGTGTATTTGTACCACATTTTCTTTAGCCAAACCACCATTGATAGGGTGGATTTCATGTCTTTGCTATTGTGAATAGTGTGGAGAGAAGCACATGACTGCCTGTGTCTTTTGGTAGAATGATTTATATTCTTTGGGCATGTACCCAGTAATGGGATTGCTAGGTTGAATGGTAGCTCTGTTTTAAGTTATTTGAGAAATCTCCCAACTACTTTTCACAGTGGCTGAAGTAATTTACATTCCCACCAACAGTGTATAAGCAGTCCATTTCCTCCACAGTCCTGCCAGTATCTGTTGTTTTTTAACTTCTTAATAATAGCCTAAATGTAGTATTTTAAAATTATCTAAGAGTTTCTTACCTGAACCTAACCAATGTATTTGTTTCATCTTATTAAATTACATATACTTTTATTTTAGCCTTCCTTGATTTATTTTATTAGGTATATAAGTAAGCATATTTTGTAGAGATTCTTTAATATTTTATAGCACTAATAATATGTCCCTTTGTTTTTTAAGAATAAAATAGATGAATTGTTTTATAATAGTAAAATCAATATAATAGTTACTGCTGCTCAGTATAATTAAACAAGTTACAGAAATCCTTTACTCAGTATCACTACCAAGCTTTTTCTAATATTCTCATTTTAATTTTTTGTAGGTGATTTTTACAGTTGCCTTAATATATTCTGTCAATTGTGAATAGAAATTCAAATTCTTGAATTTGATAATTGTGTCATTTTTGTGTTCCCTAGCTTTTATTTGTAGACTGATGGTCCTATTGTTCTTTTTCATGTGTGACTATTATCTCTGGATATTTCCTTATAAATTATTGAAACTTATTATGAGATTCAATTACCTTCTAAAGTGATTTATTGTTACATGTTGTAATGCTACTAATAAGTGTAGTTTGCAAGCAATGTTTCGAAATTTTGTCTACTTAAAATTTAGAACAGGTATTTATTTTGTAATTATTGGATAGATAGGTTAGAAAATCTCCTTTCTGCCATCATGAAACTGATAAATGAGTTATAGGGATGGGAGGAGATAGACATTTGACCACATGCAATGCAGTTTTCCAAAGTATGTAACCCAAATCTGTATTAAAGGTAAATGCAGTGTCAGATGGGCATTACTTTATGCAAGATTGTGTTGCTCATGAACTTACCAGCCAAAGAAGACTATCTCTGACTAAGGCTTATGTAAAACTGCCAGGAGAGAATAATTCCAGTGGGAGTAAATTTGAGCACATTCAGTAGAATGTCCAAAAGTTAAGCCTCTCAGAGAAAATGTACATATGCCTGGATTTTACAAATGATGTATTTCCAGGTATTCACTAGGCCTGCTAAAATAAGTTAGCATTTTCTAAAGATAAAAATGTCACTGAAATATATCCTACATAAAGTACCAAATTATAGGTGTACAGTTTGATGAATTTCTGCAAAGTGAACACATCTATGTAACCTCCATCCTGATCAAGAAATAGAACATTATCAATTCTCCCAGAAGCCTCTGGTACCATATCCCAGTCCTCTCCCACCACATCACATAAGATTAGGTTTTGTCTGTTTTGTTTTTTACCATTTTGTGTTCTTGGTGAGAGTGCTGCTTTTCCGTAAGCAATTTCACTGTATCCAGAAACAGAACTCAGTTAAATTTTAAGGCCACTATTTTCTTCATAAAATAGAGGGAAGGGAGAATAGGTTGGTGGGAGGAAACTCGTGCTTCTGATTCTTCCCCTAGCCTACGATCAACACAATCATGCCTTAAGAACCTTGCTTTGTGTCTTTCAGTGATATGCTTGGAAAAGTTTTTGAAAACATCAGTTTGGGTTCTTTATATATTCACTGTATAACTCTATTTTATATGGTATTAATAATAAAATGGAAACAAACAGAATTGTGGAGGGAAAAAAAGAGTAGTTTTAAAGACAAGCCTGCCCTCTAATTTCCTTTTTGCCTTGAGTGGTCAGTGGGAACACTCTGGGAGCTTGGGGACATTGAGGCATACAGCAATCAACAAGCCTGAGCCCTACAACCACTGAGTCTGGAAATTTTAGATTCTGAAAGCCTAAAAAAGCACTGTGTAAGAGGCTAAGCCAACCTTTTTGTTGTTGTTAATCTTGTTTTAGGGGAGACAAGAGTAGACCTTAGGGATAGGGTAAAAAACTGAGAGCCCCCAGCCCCTTTAAGATATTTTTTCTAAACCTCTTAAAATTAACTCTGATTAATTTCTTGGTTAGAATTCAAGTTAGGGTTCCTGCTTTGCAAAACTAATATGAAGTTTAAGGTGGAAAAAGTAAAAATTCTTGGCATCTCCCACACTGACTTGAGAGTGACAGTAAGACTACAGATTTGTTATCCCCAAGAGAGTTGTAGAAAACTGAGATTACGCTTTATAATACCCTATTTCAAGTGGGGCTGATATCTAACCATGGTTCTTAGCCTTATTTGGGGTTAGAGATCCCTCTGAGAATCAGAATAAAGCTATAGGTCTTCTCTAAAAGGCATACCTAGGTACACATAATTTAGCCACTGGCCTTGTCTGTTTGCGTACCCCATAAGCTAACACAAAACTCCCTCTGAGGATCCCTGAGCAAAGTCTAAAATTCTCTAAAGGTTGCCAGTGGAAACAATCTGGGAGTGATAGAGGTATGGTCCTTACTACAGTTATCTAGGAAGGATACCACACATTCTTCATCCTTTACCCTTCCTTGGTTTCACCTTCTTCCTTCATGAAGATTCCTTTATTTTCTCTTACTTCCAACTCAGAATTATCTTGGTTCATGCTGGTTTCCTCTGTTTAACAGAAATATTCTTCTTGCAAAATGGTAAACACCTTTTTAGGTGGAAAAAAAACCCCAAACCAACCAACACTCTTTCTACAATCGTAGATAGTAATTAAGTCAATCACTTAGTTGGTTTTCGTTTTTGAATTTAATACTGCAAAAAATTAACTTTTGTGCATAAAACTTTCTATGACTTTAGTTATTAATATTTTATTATTTTGATTAATTTTATGTAAGTCAAGATAGTCTGGGTTATTCTGCAGTAATCCAAGTGGCTTAATATAACAAATTTTATTTCGTATTCTCATATGTACCCAAGAGGGATTAGCAAGAGGCTCTACTTATTGTATTAAACCTGGGACCCAAGGTGATTGATGCTTTATCTCAACTCAGGCTTCTTCACCAGAGAAAAACGATATAATGAATCAGTTGCAGGTTGCCTGAATTTTCACCCAGAAGTGACACATACCACTTTTGCTTAAAAAAAATGGTCAAAGTATATCCCATGTTCATGTAGGATATCAAAGGGAAGGCTAAGGACAATCTTACCACCTGACCAGAAAAAGGAAATGTAGAAGTATTTGGTCGACACATTCACTCTTTTCTGTACTCCTTTCGAAAATCTCCTTTCTGGAGATTTGATTGATGTTAAGCAGAAAAAGAGGGGTTGAGTCTTATTTTTGGTGAAAGAAAATACTCTTGGTTAACTTTGTCATATAATATATCTGAACTTAAAATAAGTACACAGTGGCATATAATGATTAAAAGAAATAAAATACTAGCAGGAACGTAAAAAACCTGAACATAACACTGAATCACTCTCATTAGCGTTATGCCACTTAGTTAATCTACAGTCTAGCCCCTGTAATAACACACGCATCGTGATTTTAGTTAAATAGGAACATGCCCCTTTCTGTTTCATGTAAAATTCTAGTCAACACAAATTCTTCTAGAAAAATGAATTAAGAATGAGTACTATTCCCAGAGTACATTCTGGTTTGTCTATAAATTATAAGCGAAGCTTTCTGTGGGAACTGTCAAAGACACAGTTGCAATGTTGCTCCCTTTTTCACTCAGGAGAACTGAGTTCTGTTGTCCCACTTGGAGTGACATGTTGAGTGATGAGAAGCTGGGCAAATCTCCTCAGTCATTTTCTTCTGATAGTTTACTTTATGGCTTCCTTAGTGGTCTGCATCATTCTTTCAGCCTGACCATTTGCTTGAGGGTGATGAAAAGTAATGATGACAGGTTAGATGAGCTCTAGCTTCACAAATTTCTTAAATGCATCTGAAACAAATGCAGATTCATTGTCAGAAATAATAACATCTGGAAATCTGGACATTGAAAATCACCGGTACAGGGATGTTCTTGTTGAAGTAGAGACACTATAAGACATTTTGGGATGGTAGCCACAACAAACAAGAATTTCTCCTCCTTGAAAAATAAAAGAATTATTGATCAAATCTTCCTGATCATTTTTTACAGAAAGGAAAAGTGCCTTTGGTCGATTATATGGAGTTGTTTAGTGTTGTCTACAGTCTTCTAAATGACATAATTAAGTACAGGCTTTAGATATAATTATTAGTGTATATATTATTATTTTAAAATTCCTAGGTGAGTTATAAACATTATTGTAATAATATGATAAGTTATGTGATTTCTCTATTCTGACCACTGGAAATTAAGAATTAAAGCTTTGATTAGAAATTAGAGTCTATATATGTGACAGGCATTAGTATAGTTGAAACTGTGAGAGTATTTCGGTTTACTGAGATAGTTTATGTGAGAAAGCAAAAGACCTAAAACAGTCTTTTTTCAGTATGCATTGTATTCTAGACTTTTTAGGTCATTCTTTCCATATTTTCTCTTTTTTTAATGAGAAAGCAGAATGATTCAAACTGGGTATAACTATATTAAAGGCCATGAACCTAGCTTTGCCTGACAATAAAATTCATACTCTTATTACTAGATTAAACTTCCTCCTGTTTACAGTTTAATCTAGTAATAAGATGGGATTAAAGAGGGAGGATCTTATGTAAGTAAGAAAGTAATCTTTTTCCTACAATCTGCTTTTAGCCCTTACTTTCCTCCCATGTTGAGAGCATTTCTAGTCTAAAGTTCTTTTTTTTAAGCCATTAAGATGTGTTATTCAATCTAAAGTAACTTTTAATCCCTTTGTAAAAATATTAGCTCTTTAATTAGACGTGGTATGCCTCACCAGCTGTCTCCAGCATAGTTTTGGGTAGGCATTAGTATGTTAATATGGAACTGGTTTATAATCTTAATTTCAAAACATATTGGAAGGCAAGTTTTATGAATAGTATGAAGAGACTTATATGACCTGTCAAATCAATTCATAAAATTCCTGTTTTGAAGGGGAAATTAAAAGCCAAGGTAATGGAAAGGTTATATTCGTGTATTCGCAGGAGATGAATGACATAGATAGGATGTCTTCGAAAGTTAATGAGAAAGCTACTTGCCAGGCACGTTCAAGAGCAATGTTAGCAAGTGAAATGGGTTGCTGCCTTTGGGGAAATGATTTATGACGATGAAAACCATCTGGGTTTAGGAGGTTGGTTGATTGTGACATACCTCTCTTCCAGCCTTTCCACTGTCTCTTCCTTCCTGTGTCCAGCACAAAATCAGCCTTTGCATATGAAGAGCACTATGCAAGTTGGCTTCCAGTCGTACGAATATGTGGTCTGATTTCAAATAAGATTGTCATTGGATGCTTAGGCCAGCCAGCATATTTAGTTTAGATTTGTATTTACTTACTCTTTGTAGTTTAACTGGATAAACTCTAACAAAGTATACTTAATCTGACCTTAATAAAATATTGTATTTCCAAAGACAGTATGTAGTATTAGCAGAAGGTGTGATTTCTCTGTTTGCATAAATTGGCTCTTCCCTTCTCTTTCTCTGTGTTTTTCACATCTCCCTGCTGTCATATATATTCTGACCTGCCTCTGGTAGGGCTATTTATGTCATATCCATAATTGTTATATATTAACCATTTGAATGTGGAATAAGGCAAATACAGTTTGTTAAACTTTTTTATATAAAAATATGAAATCTACTGTAAATGAGTTATCTTAATCACAGAGTAGCTACCTCTGGAAGCTGTAATCCTTGGTGTTGGGCTGTAATGCTACAATCTTAAAAATGAAGAAGACAAAAAGACAACCCTCTATGTGCTACTAGAGAAAGGCTACAGTTAAAGCCACACTGCTTGTCACTTCATATTCTTCATGCCTTTTTAACGACCTTCCTTTTGGGTGATGCATTTTGTAGCTGTTGTCACTTGTACAGTGGAGAAGGAAAAGGAAATGAATAATGTGATTTGAAAGGGTGTAGAGGGATGTGAATCTTAGGAAGATCCTTAGGATTTACAGAAGCTATAAAGCTATTTGTGCTGCTTTGTGGTGCTTTGCACTCTGTGTCACTTAATAGTTCATCTTTACCCCATTTTATGCTCTAAGATATAGAAAATGTCTTAAAAATAATTCTCATGGTCTTCTTCCCCCTAGTCCCACCCCAAGTTTTCTAGCTCCTGACCAGCACTGTTAGCTTTTTTTATTTAATCTTCACAGTCTTCTCATTTATGAAATACAAAATGAATGCTGTGTCAAGATAGACTTGGAAAAATCTTTCAAAATGACAATACAGGCTCACCTGCAATTAAAGTCATTTCCATTCCATTTAGTGTCTTTTTCTTTTTGAGACAGGGCCCCACTCTATTGCCCAGGCTGGAGTGCAGTGGCAGGATCATGGCTCACTGTAGCCTTGACCTTCTGGGCTCAAGCAATCCTCCTGCCTCCACCTCCCTAGTATCTGTGACCACAGATGCATGCCACCATTCCTGGCTATGTATTTTTTAATTTTCAGTAGAGACAGGGTCTCAATATGTGGCCCAAGCTGGTCTCAAACTGCTGGGCTCAAGCAATCCTCCCACCTCAGCCTCCCAGAGTGCTGGGATTTTGGGATCCCAGATACGAGCCACTGCACTCGGTTCCACTGAGCTTCTGATGAGTTTAAATATTAACTTTGAGGTCAGTTCACAGTTTGTTGATATTATGACAGATTTTTTTAAAGTTATATTTCACTTAATAGTGGAACACCTTAGTCAGGAAAAAAAAAATCTCTTTATTTATAGAATTAAATTTGTGAACTTTTGTGAAGTGCTTTTTTATCCTTTTAAATATGCCACATCTATCCTGTAAGTACAATAAATATTTCTAAATGTCTAAAGCAAAAAAAAATTATAAATTAATGAAAACATTTCCTGATAAATCAATTTCTCAATGTACATTATTCAGATAAAAATAGCTGAAGAACTAGCTAAACAGGATTAGTGAAATTGAAGGCCAAGAGATGCTAGAAATTAGTCAACCCAGGTTTATGGAAGATCTTACTATATACTCTGTAATATTAAAAACTATTTCTAGGCTTAATTCACTGATGGAATTATGGTATTTTGGTTGTTGGAATTATCAACTGTCTGCAACAGTATGAACCAACAAGAAAATAGTGCCCTCTATGAGTAGGAGGCAGGGGACAAGAACCAGGGGACAGTAGGAATGGACCAACAGCGTTGGTTAGTGGCACAGACCAATTCAAATAATATATTTTATGTGAGATTTTTTTCCTTACCAGCAGTTTGTTGATGAGGCAGAATTAAGTCAAGAAGAGAAATGTACATTCCCTATCTCTGTCCCTGCAGTTTCATTAAATTCTAACCAAATGATGTAGCTCAGCATTCTCAGAGAATAGTCTCTGACAGGCAACACTTACAGGAGACAGACCCACACCTTCTAGTATGTGATTCCTAAAATTCTGTGTGTAGACTGGCACCCAGCTAGCCACATAAAATTCACCAGGGGTGCTTATTAAAAATGGAAATTCCAAAATCTCACCTCCAGAGATGCTATTTTGGTGGGCCCTGAGGACATCATGTTTTTGACCAAGTTGCCCAATGCCTTTTTGGCTTAGTCAAAAGCAAGAAGTACAATGTCTTTTTGTGCTTCTTGGTTTTGACCAAGTCACCCAGGTGATTGTGGTGCAATGCCTTTTTGTGCTTCTGCCTTTTGCGTTGGTTTGCCCAGCCTGCACCAGGTCAGGCAGCTCTATGAGCTGCTGCCATCAGCCTGTGGATGTTCTCTCCTCTTCGTAAATGAGATCTCCTCTACTCTCCCAAAAGTCTCATTTTCTTTTGAGACTCTTTCCCTTGTTAGCTCTTGCTTGTCAAGAATGGAATGGGGAAATCATTTCTTATGAAGGGAGTTTTTCTTTGGCTTCTGGTAACTGACAGAGTGAACAGATTTCTTCACTGTGCCTTCTCCCACCTATTCCAGAGCTGTCACTCAGGAGCACTGCTTAAGGCCATGCCCTGCCTTCCTTGTGTAGAGGGCTTTCTGTGACCAGCAGACAGTCAAAGACATCATATCTATACACAGCTGGCACATTGATGAAAACTACCGGTGTTTGACACTTAGTATTTATTTGTACCTTTTCCTAAATATTTATAAAAAGTACTTTTCTCTTTTATATGCCACATCTGACTATGTATGTTAGGCTTTTTGTTTTGTTTTTTGAGATGGAGTCTCGCTCTGTCACCCAGGCTGGAGTGCAGTGGCACTATCTCAGCTCACTGCAAGCTTCGCCTCCCGGGTTCATACTATTCTCCTGCCTCCCAAGTAGCTGGGACTACAGGTGCCTGCCACCACATGCGGCTAATTTTTTTGTATTTTTAGAGACAGCGTTTCACTGTGTTAGCCAGGATGGTCTCCATCTGCTGACCTCATGATCCGCCTGCCTTGGCCTCCCAGAGTGCTGGTATTACAGGTGTGAGCCACCGTGCCTGGCCTTGTGTTAGTTTTTATGATATCTATGTTAGTACTGCAAAAATGTCTAAGAAAGTGGACCTTTCTGCCAGCACTACAATGTCTCATGTTGAAGGAGGCCTCATAGTTAGGAAGACAACTGTTAGCAAAGCCCTTGTTTCTCTCATGACCCACCAGTGTCTGGCATATCTCAGTGCACTCTTCATGATGCTGTTGGGAGACATGCGTTGAAGCTCTAAGTTAGGCCTATGGTTAAAGTCTTCTGGCTCATAATGATAAAAGACATTATTGTAGGCAGTTAGAACCTGCTAAAGGACAGAGACATGATGGATTGGAGTCTGAGATAATGTAAGTTGTTTAATAAAGCGAAAATAAAAGAAAATCAAAACTTTGCTTTACCTATTCATTTTTAAAATAACCAAGGCATACCCCCTTTGCTGTCTTAAGTTTCAGACAAGGGCACACCCTCTACATTCATTCCTTGGTGGCTTTACATGCATTATTTGCCATGGGCCATTAGGTGCTGTGGGTGTCTTCATCCCCACTTTGGTGCTTTGTCAAGACTTCAAGCATCCCCGTGAATATACTTTAATCCTTCCCTTTTTTGTGTTTTGTTTTTTAGGTAAGTACTTTTGGTATTCTTCTTCCTTAATGCTGAAAGAAAATGCAGCTGCCCGATGTAGAACAAATGGCTTTTGAAAGCAAACACCAAAAGATAAAAATAATGTGAACGGTAAAGAATGACATGCTACCAGATACCGGTAAGAATTTTAAGCGGCATTCAAACACCCCTCTGTTTTCGGAGAGAGGACTAACAGTACAGGAAGATGCAGGGAGGGTGGGGAGGGATTGTCGCCGTGCAAGTAAAAAGAAAATTACAGAGAGTGTTCATGAAATATTCATTTACACCTGCTTATTGGTTAGATGAACAGCCTTTGGTTCTGAGCTGGCTCACCATTCCCAGGCTGGAAATTATTCACTTAAATGCAGCTTTTAAACATTTTCTTAAAATCCTCAATGGAAACAGATGTGCGCATGCTGAGGGAACTTTTTTGATCTGTTTCTAGAAGAGGGTTAAATTAGAAAAAAAGCCAGTATTTTTAATATTTAATTTCAGGTGTATAGCTATGAAGCTATATACTTAAATGCTTTGTAACATATGATCATGAATATATGTATAAACTTCACCCAGAAAAATCCATAAAGCTTTTGATAATAAATGTGTATAATCTGGATAAATGAAATACCAATGAACGCAAACATAATTTATTTCATGTTTTATGTCTTCTCTTTCTCATTTTCTATGTACAGTTTCTGTGTACTTATGAAATAACATACAAAATACAATTGTATTTATAATGATTCAGTGGTATTTTGCCCAAATTCATAGTCCTTTTTTATATGGCCGTGGATTTCGAGATTTAAACATATATGGTAAATAGTATGTTTCTGTTAACTTCAGCATAGCCCTTTTAGTAACAAGACATTGTTACTATAAATTGAGATTATCTATCCAATGTGAGTAAATACATTATTAAAAATACGTTAACATTTAAGATGAACAAATTGCAAAGGTTAAAAGGTTTCAGAGACCATTACCTGTTACTAAATCATTTCTCTCTCCTGTTTACTATTCTTATCTCATTGAGTTCCCTGCTGTCCTAGAATATCATCCCTCTGTCTCTGCTTTATTTAGGTTTTTTCTATATTCAACTCAGACCCTATATCATGTACAAAGCCTTCTTCAAGTCTTTCAACACAGACTGGCTTATTCCTGCCCTAAAATCATTTTTTAATGGAATCCATGTGTTAATTTTCCGGGGCTGCCATAACAAAGTGCCACAGACTGTGAGCGTAAATGGTATGAATTGATTTCCTGATAGTTCTGGAGGCTGGAAGTCTGAAGTCAAGATATCAGCAGGGTTGGTTTTTCCTGAGGTCTCTCTCCTCAGCTTGTACATGGCCATCTTCTCCCTGTTCCTTCACAGGGTCTTCCCTCTGTATGTGCCTGTGTCCTTAGCTTCTCTTATAATGACATCAGTCACATTTGAGTAGGGCCCACACTTAGGACCTCATCTTAACTTAATTACTTCCTTTCAACCCTGTCTCCAAATATAGTCACATTTCGAGGTACGAGGACTTCAGTGTATTGATTTTGGAAGTGTATGTATAAGGACTTCAACGTATGAATCTTGGAGGTATATGGTTCACCCTGTAACAGTCCATGTTAGTTTCTCACTTCATTATTCTCTGATTCTTCCATGCATATTAGTTCTATCTCCCCTAACAAGTTCATCAAGGATAAGGACTGATCATATTTTAAGTTTTATTTATTTCGTTCACAGTTCCCAGTGGGCCGGTATATAATATTTAATACTACATATTTGTTGTTTGAAATTACTGGAAGAAGTAGTGTAACAGGACCAAATGAGAGTCTCTTTTTCCAATTATTGCTGACTTTAGCTCCCTTATCTGGACAGAAAAAAACAGTAGCAGAGGTTTGGGTCAGGCAGTGGTCAAATGAACTGTCTCTGCTTTCTTTCTGCGAGGCCCATCAGCATTCTGGTCAGCAGGGGCATTCTGGTCAGCAGGGGCATTCTGGTGAAAGGAAATGCTGATCTCTGCAAATGGGCAAAAGTGTAAAGAGCATTGAGCCCAGCCTCATACCACAGAAAACAATTTGGGCTTGTAGAAAATAATTACCTAGTGAAGAGTCTTCTGAACTAGAAGCAGGTTTTTGGAAGGGGAAATCATAAACACATTTGTGGTTGCAAGGTAGCAGATTGGGTGAGCTGGAACTAAAACAAATTTTGGTTCAAGAAATTGTATTTTAAGTTCTGAAGTCACACTTAATTCTTAATAATTCTTATTGTACACATGCTGATTTAAATGTAAGATGTTTACTTCATTAAAATGTCAACACTAAAATGCTGGTTCAGTTTGTTGTATTACTTTCTTCAGGTTTTGTTATATTCTATTTTCATAATTTCTAGAGCCAGCATTCAAAAGTAATTTCTGTGCTTCAAAAGAGGATCATCCTAAATTCAAATTATATGTAAATGTCAAAAAAAAAAAACAAAACAAAACAATAACCATGTTGCTCTCGTACTAAACGTGTCTTTGGGCGGGTTACTAAGTCCATGTGAGTCCGAGATTCTCCATCTGTCAAAAGGGAATCAGAATACCTACTTTACGCAGTTGCTGATATTAACGGTAAATAAGCAACGCAGTTAGCCCAGTCATGGCAAAATAATTGAGGCCAACAAATGTTCCTTTTCTTTATCTCTCTTCAGGTTGAATTTTGCCCAGTAGATAATCCATCTATCGTAGAGATATGTAAATGTGATTGATTCATTGATTGAAACATTCATTGTTCCATTTAAATAATGTTTAAGTATTATTATCCAGTGTATCCTGGTTTCATGCTGGATGTTGGGTAAATAATGATGAGAAGAAACAGGCAATTCCAACTTTAATGGAGAAATGGACATTAACTAAAGGTCTAAAAATATGTATAAAATTTTAAAAAATCAGTGTTGTGAAGTAAATATATACAGTGCCAGGAGATTTTATAACAGGGAGAGCTGTCTTTTTGGAGGGTATGTATAAAATGTCAGGAAATATTTCTCCTAGGACGTAACAATGAGCAGAGTTTCAAAGTATGCATGTGTGCATATATGTGTATGTACCCATGTATGTGTATGTGTTCTAATAGTAATAGTGGTTAAGGTGGTGATGGTAGTGGTGGTGTAGGTGATGATGATGGTAGAAGAGGAGAATAAAGAGAATGAAATAAATAAAAAGATGAGTGTCTGGGAACAGCATGTGCAAAGTCCTGATGTAGGAAACAGTACTGAATGGAGAGTATGGTTTACCAAGGGAAGGCTGATGAGGCTGAGATGAAGAGAGTTAACAGGAAGCCAATAACTTGAGATGAGGCCAGAGAGGAGAGCAGAGGCCAACTGGGGCAAAATCTTATAGACATATTAGGTCTTCTACCCTAAGAACAATGGGAAGCCACCTGATTTTAAGAGAAAGCTTAATAGGCGTGTGTGATTCAGTGCAGGGACTGCTACTGCTCTTAATCCTGGAAATATCCTGCAAACCAGGTTGGCTTTAGTGGGTGGAAAAGTGAGGCCCATACATATTCAAATTTGTATTTTGAAAAGATTTTTTTTTGTCCTCCAATGCTTTTGCCAGAAGATAGAAATTCAGAGTATGTGTATTTATAGCAAACACATAGATGTTTCTTACCTAATAGGTGTGTTTTCATCACATTATTTTTGCACATATGATTCCTGCATGATCTGAGATCTTTTAATATTCTAACATACCTTATGTTCTAAATCTGTGACACTTAGAAAGAAATGTTGATTTGAACATCCAAGTACAGGTGCTAATTTGACCTAGCAGAAACGTTTTTTAAGGAAATCTCTCTGCACTGAGCACTTGCATTATCTAGCAATGGAAAATTCAAACAATAGAATGATTATCATAAATTCCTTGGGACACCTTTGTTATCAGAGATGAAACCTTGGTCACCTGGCTTTAAGGGAAAGCTTAATGAGCATGTGATTCAGTGCAGGGACTGCTACCCCTCTTAATCCTAGAAACATCATGGGAACCAGGTTTGCACCAGTAATGAATTTTTATAATGTGAATCTTTGATTTTGTTTTGCTGGTAAGAAATCCTTATTTGGAGATGCTATGTATGTGAGTTTAATCTCATTTTCCATTCCTTCTTGAAGTTTTCTAGGTTAACCACCTGAAACAGTGGTTACTATAATCAGTAAATATTTATAACAAAAGTATAAGGAATTGGGGAATTTCCATGTGGTATGTGTCTTCACAACAAAGGTCATGTTTCAATATGATATGAATGCATCTCCATCCAAACTATTATTTTAACTGTATGTTTTTCCCTCAGTCAGCAATTTATGTAACACATATAATTCATTTCATCTAACTCCTAATAAGAGGCCCCCAAATTAAACTTGAATTATTATTTACACCTTCTCAATATACAGTAAATATTAATTGAATTTAATGACTAACCAAGGAGATTTTAGTCATTGCAACTGACTACATGATTATATGTAAAGGATTCAGGAATAAATAGAGGGGTCTCTTAGTATGAAGTTTAAATAAATACTTAATGGTAAAAGAAAAATTTGTCTGCAGATTTTTTACAATTAACTTTTAAAAGTTATTATCCCCTTAGGCTCATTCCATTCTGTTCCCTTTGTTTTGAAACACTATTATGACATACTATTGTCCAGTAATGGAATGTCAGAAAATAGTACATATGAAAGACACAGTTCATTCCACTGTTAAATATTGCATCATTGAAGGGTTTAAATCCTAAGACATCTCTTTGATTTACCAACCCAGCCCAACTTCCTATTTGCTCTCTGCTCCATTTAGTAGATTTCATGCTGGATGTTGGACTAAACAAGTCAAACACCTGCAAGAGCCCTCCATCTGTGGCCAGAAAAGTGTTGCTGGTGCTATATTTTTGATGTTTAGGAAGAAATATTGATCTGCTTAACTAAGATGATCATAAGGTAATATGGGGTTGTACTCATCTGATTCTCACAAAATCCCAGGATTCTCAGAACTATACTGATGTGCTGGAGATGCTACTTAGGAAGTTAGAGGACCAGCATGCATGTCCTTTGGACTGATGTATGCCACCCCATCATCTGCTTGACCAACAACTTGAGCCAAGACACACCTGGGATATTTTGGTACTACCTAGAGACCCTAACTAATTTTGCCAGGGTAGATTGGTAGAATCCAAGGAAATAGTTTTGCAAGTGACACAATTGGTGGATGATATAATACGATAATGAAGACTAAAATAATTTGAAGAAGGGAAATGGAGATATTTAGGCTAAGTTGCTCTACTTGCTATTCTTAGAAGTGTTTTCTTCCATTTAGAAGAAGAACAATTGATTATAGAATCACTGCTTTGATGCATTAATTTGATCATTCTAAACAAGTGATGAATATTGTCTTATGTTATTTGCCTCCATTACTTATCCTGACTATCATAGAATAGCTAAGAATACTTCTTAAGAATGAGAGTTTGCAACTACCAGTCACATAGGCCAGTATCTGTTAACAAAATGCTAGTAATTTTGTTCATTAAATTTTAAACACTCAATCTATTATTCCATTAACACCTATTGAAATGGACAATAAATAAGGGCCAGATATAATCATGAGTAGGAGGGCTCCCTTTCTACTGAGAGCCTATGGAAAGGACAACTAGATTCCAGAAAAATGTTCAACTTCCAGTATGGCATACTAGGAGAAATAAATTGGGGGTCTAAAGAATAATAAGCAGGAAAATATCTGGTTTTCTCTGAGGCAATGATTAGTTGAAGCCTACATAAATAAACCAATTACAACATTTTGACTGAACTGAGAATAATTACCCTCTGGTGGTCAACTCTTGTGGAAAAATTATGAAGTTCAGACTGTAAGCTGTCTAGGTTCTTATTAACTTGCATTGTTCTTAACTGAACTGATTACAGGCAAAAAAGTCAAAACATTTTGGCCTACCTAGGTAGCCAGATGGTCTAGAGATAATTTTTTAAATACCAAATGACTATATTTTATAGTGTCCCTTAGGAAACCAGGTTTTAAAACTGTGTCCAAAGAGAACTTGAATAGTTTTAGTTTTTTGATGTTTCTTTTATTTTTTCTTGATTATATATTATAATCATTTTGTTAGAAAAATCCAAACACTACAGAAATATAACTAGATTGCATGTTTATAATCTTCCCTTCTCTCTTAGATAACTATTTCTAAGAGTTTTTGTATACATATTTAGATTTTTGATACATGTAAATATATATAATCTTTTTGCTAAAATGGAAATTTACAACATGCTTTTCAACAAACTTTTTTTTGCCTAAAATTTCTTAGCTATTTATGCCAATACATGTCACTCTATGAAGTTGTAAACAGAACAAAGCAGCGTACTCCCCAAGAGGACTCTTAGATATTTGAAAGTTGCCCATAATGATAAAGTAAATTTATGCCTGACTTTGCTTGAGGAATCTAACATCCTCTCTATCCTGCCTTGAGGACAAGTGTGTTTCTTCGTGGCTGACACATATCTTGGCAGAGCTCATGTGCTGCAACAGACACAGTATGGGGTAAGGAACAGGATTTAAGTGACTTACTAATCAAGTGTTGGCAAGAAAAGAGGAGACTTATAGCACCCCAACCCTGCATCATCCCTCTTGCTGTCCTCTTTAAGGTGAACATAAAGGGGAATCTTCCCAGCTGGGGTACAGATAAACCTTTTGGTTACCAGACTGTGTGGGTTTAGATGTCAACCCTTTATAGGAATTGTCTAGGAAAGTCAGCTGTCCAGGCTTGGAGACCTTAAGCAAGCATGGGAAGTTGCAGCCCCCTTTTTCCAGGAAAAGGCAGTCACCAGTCTTCTTGGAAGCTGCATTTCGGGGAGGCCTGTCCAGATGGGGTGGGGGACACTGCCAACAGTTAGCATATTGTCCAGACGACCCAGCATGAGCTATCTAGGTCATGTTCAGACAGTACCACTCATGGTGTTCTCTTGCTTAAATCATTGTTCCTGAGTAGCCTTGAATAGTAACAAATGTGATATCTTGACATCATCTGGTGGTTGGGTGACAACTGTTTAATTTTCTAACACAGTTGGTTTCTGCAATGCTTTTTCCCAAGTAATTTAGTATTGTCTTATCCTGCTATGTCTTCCACAAAGGGAAGATAATAAAATCCTTTTAATTATCATAATGTTTGTCTACTTAAATTTTGCATTAAAAATTTGTTATAATTTTATTAAAATACTTTCACAGTAAAGTTTTAATCCATTTTCCTATGAATTTTTCAGTTTTTAATATTTCTTTCCCATTTATATCCATATAACATATATTTAATTAAAGTACATAGAGTATATATCAAGTATATATAGTATACATACTATGATTTTGTCTGTTTTCTACTTTCTTTCTATTTATGTGTATTTTTTATTTAATAAACATATATTTAATTAAAGTACATAGAGTATATATCAAGTATATATAGTATACATACTATGATTTTGTCTGTTTTCTACTTTCTTTCTATTTATGTGTATTTTCTGTATTTTTTTTCCATATGGTCATCATTTTTCACATGTAATGTCTTCTTAACATTATAGGGCCGTTCTAATTGTTAGAAGGCCTCCTTACACTGATGTGTAGTTTGACTGATTATAAAGTCCATTATTGTTCTTGGTTTTATGTCTTAACAAGGCATCCCCTCCTCAAACCTTAGAGGAATTGGTATCTGGCTTCACATGCTCTAGGGGATGCCATGTAAAATTTTGTAGAAATGTTTAGTATTCTGGCATATGGTCTCTAGCTTTGTCAGATGGTTAGAGATCTATGATTAGTTAAGAACCACACAGGACTGAGTTAGTTTCCTTCCATAACTAAAAGAATTGAACAGATCAAGTAAGTTAAGTGGATGCCTCATTAGCACTACAAAGTTTATTAAAATTAGAGTCACAATCTAATACAGGGCTTTGGACTACTAATATCTGCTAGCTACCTTTGGCATGATTTCAGTATCATAGGATCATCTGACCAAACAAGCTGTCTCAAATTCCTGTTAGATTTAAATCTTGGCTGTACATTGGTTTCACCTGGGTAATATTAAAATACTGATACCTGGCCCCAACCTGGATAGATTTAGATTCTATTAAATTGTCAGGGTTATGGTTCAAGCCAGGGTGCATCCAGAGTTGACAACCACTGGATTTGAAGTCAAAATGTATAGAACGTGAGACAGGTAAGCACTGTTGGAACTATCAAGACAGAGACAAATTCCAGGCACTAGCCTCTGCTTCTGTCTTTTCTGATGTAAGAATATTTCACCTCTCAGAAAGATGCTTCCCAAATGAATACTTTTAAAAATTAACTTGTTTTTTTCAGTACCATAAAACAGGGTAAGGAAAAAAAAAGTTTGCTTGGTTTTTAAAAATACTATTGTTTTGGCCGGGCGCGGTGGCTCAAGCCTGTAATCCCAGCACTGTGGGAAGCCGAGGCAGGCGGATCACGAGGTCAGGAGATCGAGACCATCCTGGCTAACAAGGTGAAACCCCGTCTCTACTAAAAAATACAAAAAACTAGCCGGGCGAGGTGGCAGGCGCCTGTAGTCCCAGCTACTCGGGAGGCTGAGCCAGGAGAATGGCGTAAACCCGGGAGGCGGAGCTTGCAGTGAGCTGAGATCCGGCCACTGCACTCCAGCCTGGGCGACAGAGCGAGACTCCATCTCAAAAAAAAAAAAAAAAAAAAAATACTATTGTTTAAACTTTAACAGAATTATCTTCTCAAAATACTTAGAAATGAAGTGAGTAAATGTTTCTTCTTTGATAACAGTGAAACCAAAGTTAGAGAGTACAGTTAAGAGCGCCATTAAATAACAGTTTTTCTTCTACAAAAATAATCATCAAACATTCATTATATTTTCAATCATGAAGGAAAATACACATTAAATTATTTATACTAAGATAAATATAAACTTCTATTAGCAAACAACTTCATAGTTAATTTTTCTAATTTACCACTTTCTGCATCTCATGCAAATTATGTCTTCTTACATTGCCAATAAAATATGAGATTGGGGAAGGATGCTGCAATATCCATGAGGAAGTTTCATGTAAGTGCAAGCAATCAGATTTCATTGCAGATCTAGAGTAGTAACACTGACAGAACTATGTCAGTTAAGCGTTCTGCATTATTTTTATGTATTATCATTTTCTTTTGGTAGAGGAGAGATGGAAGATTTACCTTGTCCAGAAATAGTTGTAGATTAACAAGGTACCAATCTGTTTTTTTTTTTTTTTTTTTTTTTTGTCCCTTGCTTAACCATTAATTTCCAAAATATACTATTTTTTAACATGCCAAGCAGTCCAACAACGATGGAAGCTGCAGGGATTCCAGCCACAGACAGAGCCTGAGAGAACAAACAAAGCAGAGCATAAATTCAGAAAGCAGGCAAGTAGTGCCTACTTTGTTTCAGTGATACGTCCTCTGCAGTTCAAAATCATTCAGTATCTCTTAATTAATTCATACACTATTTCCAGTGAGGTTTCACTGATAATTCCTTAATGTCAAGAGCTCTCTCTGTATCTTAAGCAGTTAGTGTCATTGAAATTTACTTACGCAATAACTCATTCGCCAAATATGTATTGAAGGCTTATTATGTGCAAGGCATGTCCCAAGTTCTGCTAATACAATGATGAACAAAATTAATTGTTTCTTTCTACACAGTTTTTGGTTTATCAAATTTATTAGATGTTTAACAAATGTTCATTAAGTGCATAAATAGTAAGTAAAAGATTCAAAGCAGCAATCTCAGCACCATGTGTCAAAACCACAGAATGGCTGTATGTTCTTTTTAAATCCATGTATTGTATTATATTAGAAGGCAAAATAATAAGAAAGCAGATCAGAAGTCAATATGGTCCAGTAACAAGAATAAGGAGTCAGATTAGAATCACATTAACGGTTCACATTTTCCTAGTTATGGGACTTGTAGGTCATTGTCTTTTCTTTCTTTCTTTAATTTTCTTTTCTTTCTTTTCTTTTCTTTCTTTCTTTTTATTTTATTTTATTTTTTTTTTTTCAGACAGAGTTTCACTTTTGCCGCCTAGGCTGGAGTGCAATGGCACGAAATCGGCTCACTGCAAACTCTGCTTCCTGGGTTCAAGCGATTCTCCTGCCTCAGCCTCCCAAAGTAGCTGGGATTACAGGCCCCAACTACCACGCCCAGCTATTTTTATTTTGTATTTTTACTTGAGATGGGATTTCACCATGTTGGCCAGGCAGGTTTTGAGCTTCTGACCTCAGGTAATCCACCCTCCTCAGCCTCCCAAAGTGCTGGGATTACAGAGGTGAGCTCTATAGGTCTCATTTGCATTATCTGCAAATGTGAACAATGGTATTGTGTTCATTTACCTATTCAGCCAACTTTTCCTAAACATCTGTTAAGTATAGGGTTCAGAGATATTGTAGGTTGGGTTTCAGATCACCAAAATAAAGTGAATATTGCAATAAAGTGAATCACATACATGTTTTGGTTTCCCAGTACATACAAAAGTTATGTTTACACTATAGTCTATTAAGTATTCAATAGCATGTCTAGAAGACAACATGCATACCTTAATTTTAAAATATTGCATTGCTAAAAATTGCTAATGATCATCTGAGCCTTCAGCAAGTAGTAATCTTTTTGCTGGTGGGAGGTCTTGCCTTGATGTTGATGGCTACTGATTGATCAGGGTGGTGGTCGCTGAAGGTCAGAGAAGCTGTAGCAATTTCTTAAAACCAGGCAACAATAAAGTTTACCACGCTGATTGACTCTTCTCTTCATAAAAGACTTCTCTGCAGCATGTAGTATACTGTTTGATAGGATTTTACCCAATGTAGAACTTTCAAAATTGGAGTCAATCTGCTCAAACCCAACTGCTGCTTGATCAGCTAAGTTTATGTAATATTTTAAATCTTTTATTATCATTTCAACAATTTTTGCAGCATCTGTACCATTAGTAGATACCATCTTGAGAAACCACTTTCTTTGCTCATCTGTAAGAAGCAACTTCTCATCCCTTTTTTGCTGAGATTGCAGCAATTCAGTCACATCTTCAGGCTCTACTTCCAATTCTTGTTCTCTTGCTATTTCTACCATATCTGCAGTTAATTCCTTCACTTGAACCCTTCAAAGTTATCCAAGAGGGTTGGAATCAACTTTTCTCAAACTCCTGGTAATACTGATATTTTGAACTCCTCCCATGAATCATGAATGTTCTTAATGACATCTAGAATGGTGACTCCTATCCAGATTTTTAATTTTCTTTGCCCGTATACATTAGAGGAATCACTATAGGAAGTAGCCTTCCCAAATGTATTTCTTAAATAATAAGACTTAAAATACTCTTTGAATCATGGCTGCAGAAAATATGTTGTGTTACGCATAAAAACAACATGAATCTTCTTGTGTATTGTATTAGTCTGTTTTCATGCTGTTGATAAAGACATACCCAAGACTGGGAAGAAAAAGAGGTTTAATGGACTCAGCTCCACATAGCTGGGCGGGACTCACAGTCATGGCAGAGGGCAAGGAGGAGCAAGTTACATCTTACATGGATGACAGCAGGCAAAGAGAGAGCTTATGCAGGGAAACTCCCATTTTTAAAGCCGTCAGATCTTGTGGGACTCATTCACTATCAGGAGAACAGCACAGGAAAAACCTGTCCCCATAATTCAATCACCACCCACTGGGTTTCTCCCACAACACATGGGAATTGTTGGGGTTATAATTCAAGATGATATTTGGATGGGGACACAGCCAAACCATATCATTCCACCCCTGGTACCTCTCAAATCTCATGTCTTCACATTTCAAAACCAATCATGCCTTCTCAACAGTCTCCCAAAGTCTTAACTCATTTCAGCATTATCTCAAAAGTCTGCATTCCAACATCTTATCTGAGACAAGGCAAGTGCCTTCCACCTGTGAGCTTGTGAAATCAAAACTAAGTTAGTTACTGCCTAGATACAATGGGGATACAGGCGTTGGGTAAACACCATACTAAATGGGAGAAATTGGCCAAAACAAAGGGGCTACAGGCCCCATGCGAGTCTGAAATCCAGCAGGGCAGTCAAATCTTAAAGCTCCAGAATGATCTCCTTTAACTCCATGTCTCACATCTGGGTCGTGCTAATGCAAGAGGTGGGTTCCCATGGTCTAGGGCAGCTCCGCCTTTGTGGCTCTGGAGGGTGCAGTCTCCTTCCCAGATGTTTTCACAGGCTGGTGTTGATTGTCTGCCACTTTTCCACACACACACAGTGCAAGCTGTCAGTGGACCTACCGTTCTGGCATCTGGAGGATGGTAGCCCTCTTCTAACAGCTCCACTGGACAATGACCCAGTAGGGATTCTGTGTGAGGACTCCAGCCCCACAATTCCCTTCCACAGTGCCCTAGCAGAGGTTCTCCATGAGGGCCCTGCCACTGCAGCAAACTTTTGCCTGGGCATCCTGGCATTTCCATACATCCTATGAAATCTAGGCAGAGGTTCCCAAACCTCAATTCTTGACTTCTGTGCACCTGTAGGCTCAACACCACATGGAAGCTGCCAAGGCTTGGGGTTTGTACCCTCTGAAGCCATGGCCTGAGCTGTACCTGGCCCCTTTTAGTCACAGCTGAAGTGGCTGGGACACAGGGCACCAAGTCCCTAGCCTGCACACAGTATGGTGACCCTGGGCCTGGCCCATGAAACTGTTTTTTTCTTCCTAGGCCTGCAGGCCTGTGATGGGAGGGGCTGCCATGAAGACCTCAGACATGCCCTGGAGACATTTTCCCCATTGTCTTGGGGGTTAACAATTGGTTCCCCGATACTTATGCAAATTTCTGCAGCTGGGTTGAATTTCTCCTCAGAAAATGGGATATTCTTTTCTATCGCATTGTCAGGCTGCAACCTTTCCAAACTTTTGTGCTCTGCTTCCCTTATAAAACTGAATGCCTTTAATGGCACCCAAGTCACTTCTTGAATGCTTTGCTGCTTAGAAATTTCTTCCACTAGATACCCTAAATCACCTCCCTCAAGTTCAAAGTTCCACATATCTCTAGGCAGGGGCAAAATGCCAGCAATCTGTTTGCTAAAACATAACAAGAGTCACCTTTGCTCCAGTTCCCAAAAAGTTCCTCATCTCCATCTGAGACCACCTCAGCCTGGACCTTATTGTTTATATCACTATCAGCATTTTGGTCAAAGCCATTCAACAAGTCTCTAGGAAGTTTCAAACTTTCCCACAATTTTTGTCTTCTTCTGAGCCCTCCTAACTGTTCCAGCCTCTGCCTGTTATCTAGTTCCAAAGTCATTTACACATTTCCAAGTATCTTTTCAGCAATGCACCACTCTATTGGTACCAATTTACTGTATTAGTCTGTTTTCATGCTCCTGATAAAGACATACCCAAGACTGGGGAGAAAAAGGTTTAATAGACTTACAATTCCACATGGCTGAGGAGGCCTCACAATCATGGCAGAAGGCTAGGAGGAGCAAGTCGTGTCTTACATGGATGGTGGCAGGCAAAGAGAGCTTGTGCAGGGAAACTTCTGTTTTTAAAACCATCAGATTTTGTAAGACACATTCACAATCATGAGAAGAGTGCAGGAATTACCTGCCACCCATAATTCAATCACCTCCTACAAGGTTTCTCCCATGACATGTGGGAATTGTGGGAGTTACAATTCAAGACGAGATTTGGGTAGGGGCACAGCCAAACCATATCGTGTATCCATCAGAATTCTTGGATGACCAGGTGCATTGCCAATGAGCAGTAATATATTTTTTTAAATCTTTATATTTCTTAGCAGTAGGTCTCAACAGTGGGCTTAAAATATCTAGTAAATCATGCTGTAAACAGATATGCTGTCATCTAGGCCTTGTTGTTTCAGGTACAGAGCACAGGCAGAATAGATTTGGTGTAATTCTGAATGGCCCCAGGATTATTGGACTGGTAAATGGGCATTGGCTTCAACTTAAAGTTCTCAGCTGCATTAGCCCCTAACAAGAGGATCAGCCTGTCTTTTGAAGCTTTGAAGGCAAGCATTGACTTAGTCTTTCTAGTTGTGAAAGTCCTAATGGCATCTCCTTCCAATAAAAGTTTGTTTTGTCTACATTTAATATTTGTTTTTTAATGTAGCTTCAATGATCTTCTTTCTGGATAACTTCCTATAGCTTTGATATCAGCACTTACTGCTTCACTTTACACTTTCATGTTATGGAGATGGCATTTTCCTTAAACCTCATGAAACAATCTGCTGGTGTCAACCTTTTCTTCTGCAGCTTCCTCATCTCTCTCAATCTTTATAGAATTGAAGAGAGTTAAGAACTTGTTCTGAATTAGGCTTTTGCTTAAAGGAATGTTGTGGCTGGTTTGATCTTCTATCCAGACTACTCAAACTTTCTCCATTTCAGCAACAAGGCTGTTTCAATTTCTTATCATTTGTATTCACTGGAGTAGCACTTTTTATTTCCTTCAAGAATATAACTTTTGCATTCACAACTTGGCTGTTTGGTACAGGAGGCCTAGCTTTCTGTCTGTCTTGACTTTTGACATGTCTTACTAAGCAAGCTTAATCTTTTCTAGCTTTTTATTTAAAGTAAGAAATGTGCTACTCTTTACCTCAGTTGAACACTTAGAGGTCATTGTATTAATTTACCTAATTTCAATATTACTGTGTCTCAGGGATGGGGAGGACTGAGGATAAAGAGAGAGATAGGGAATGGCCGGTTGGTGGAGCAGTCAGAACACACATTAATTGAGTTTGCCATCTTACAATAGGCATGGCTCATGGTACCCCTAAACAATTACAATAGTAACATCAACAATCACCAATTACAGGTCACCATAATAGGTATTAAAATAATTTTAAAAGCCTGAAATATTACAAGAAATATCAAAATGTGAAACAGAGACATGAAGTGAGCACACGCTGTTAGAAAAATGGTGCCCATGGACTTGCTCAACACAAGGTTGCCACAAACCATTTTGTAAAAAAAAAAAAAAAAAAGCAATCTCTGCAAAACACAACAAAACAAAGCACAATAAAATGAGATATGCCTGTTTCGGTCACTTTGCTATTTAAAAGAGAAAATATGTTAAGCTATAGTCCTTGTCTTCATGATTCTTACAGTTTGGAGTGGAAGCAAATCTTTAGGAGTAATGATGTTAAATGTGATGAATGTTTTTGTGCTGGCCTTTTAACTGTTTATTCTCAGACCACAACTTGCCCTTTCTCTGCCCTTTATTGTCAGAGGCTACCCTCTGAAGGCTGTGGTCTCAAGACTTCCATGTCCGTTGTTAGATAGATGCAGTACATTGGAAGCACTGGTGGGCATTTGGGGAGAGGCAGAAAGAGAGAAGCCAGAGTGTTTTACTCTCTCTCCTGAGGCAGCACCTCAGGTAGTAGCTGTGTCTCCTCTATGGCTTCACCCTCAGCCAGGGGACCCTAATCCCTGCATACATCAGTCCTCCTTTTTCGCTCTAGGCCAAGGGTGGTAGTTGCTTCCTGTTGTTTCTAACCCCTAAGTTGCCTCACAGTCCCCTATTTGGCATCTCAACTCTTCCATCACCAGTGCAATGAATTAGATCTATTAAATCCACTACTTTAAAAATGTATAGAGTGTTTCTTTTATCTTAGTTGGAAGCTGTTTGATAAAGCCTTGATAAGAGTGGCAGAGGCAGATCTTATGTTAGAAGTAGTCAATGAAGTTTTACTGAGAAAGTAAAATTTAGGCTAAAACCTCAAGTGTGAATATAAATGTATCGTTGGAGAGGGGAAGAATATTCTAGATCAGAAGTGTCTGATCTTCTGTCTTCCCTGGGCCACATTGGAAGAATTGTCATGGGCCACACAGAAAATACTCTAACAATAGCTGATGAGCTAAAAAAAGAATCACAAAAAAAAATCTCAATGTTTTAAGAAAGTTTACCAATTTGTATTGGGCCACATTCAAGGCCGTCCTGGGCCTCATGGGTTAGACAAGGTTTTTCTAGATCATGTGCAATGGGAAGGAAAATGAAGCACATTTTAGAAACTAAAGATGTAGACAGCTGGAATGTGACATACAAGAGAAAGAAGGTCAAGAATATTTGAGGGCTTTCAAGCTCATTGGAAGACATTACAGTGGAATGACCTGCACATTTGTGGTTTTTAAAGTCAGTGGCTGCATTGTATAGAATTATTTGGGAGGCAAGCAGGGAAACATGTAAGATTATTACAGACAGTGGTGTTGGTGTGGAGCAGAATGATAGCACAGGCAATGGAAGACAGTGAGCTTATCTGAGAGACAGAGGTAGGAGGTGGAGTCTGCATGTCTTGGTAATTGATAGACTCTATGAAACAAGGTTGAGGAAAGGGTTAGGATTATTTTCAGGATTCAAAACAGAGCAACTGGGTAGCTGGGGTTCTAATCACAGTAAGAAGGAATATTGGAGGAGGAAGAGTTCCATGGTTGAACTTGAGGTATGTGTCGGTTATCTCCAGGGAGAGCTAGGAGTCAGGTGTGCTATATGTGTCTGAAGCTCAGGAGGCAGATGCAGACCAAAGAAATTGATGGGGAGCTATCCATCTACAGATGGTCATATAAGTTATTTGAGTCAATAAAATCAACTAAAGGGGGTACAAGTTTAGGAGAACAAGAGAGACCTGTCTCAAGCCTAAGAACTGCCAATATTTGAAGCAAAGCTGAAGTGAAAGATGTGAACAGAGACTTAAGAAGAAAACCAAGAAAGTTAGATGCTATGAAAGCCAAAGGAAAGGAGTGTTTCAGAAAGGAGGGAGTGGCCAATAGCTTTGGAAATGTTCATTGGTTTAGTGAAACGCAAGTCAGTTGGTGACCCAATGGGAGAAATTTCCATATAGTGGGAGCATAAACCAGATTGAAGTGGGTTGAGGTGTAAGTATGAAGGGAGAATCAAGATAGTGAATATAAACAAAATTATTTCAAGAAATTATGCTCAGAGTGAGGAGGAGGTAAGAAGTATCTGGATAGAGAAGTAGGAATTGAGAAGGATCTTATTATGTACAGTGAAAAATAACTGGTTCCATCTGAGTGCTTATGGAAAAGACTTGGTAAAGAGGAAGAAAAGAGTAAGAGAAAAATGGATGAAGCTGAGTATCAGAGAATGTGAGAAGGACAGAGAACCAAAGCACAGGTGGAAGGATTTGCCCGAGTTGGTAACAGGAGGGAAAATGGAAATGATGACTGTGGGAGTAGATGTGTTTGTCACTTTGATGGCTGGACATGGAGAATGTTCCTTTTTGATGGTTACTATTTTCTCTTTGAGTAGGAATATCATCTGCTGTGTGTGGGAAGTGGGGACTCAAGTATTTGAGAAGAAAGAAGGACGTTTGCTATAGTCTTTGCAGAAAATGAAAGTGATTTGATTAATAGTTGTTAGAATTTAAAAATGTGTGCACAGTGTTTGCGTTAAAGTTGTTTTAGAAAAACCAGCCACCTTGTGTTTTATTCTTTATGCTGTGAAACCTCTTTAGAGCACTCACAGTCACCTTTTGGCACTAGATGGACACAGTGCACTCAGTGGTAAAGTGCTGACCCACCAGGTTCCTTTTGTTACTAGCCAATACTGCAGAGTGATTGAGTTGTGAACTTATTGTTACGAATTGAAACTTTATTTTAGAGAAAAAAATCTTAAATAACACATTCCTCAATCTTACATATAGTTCATAGGTCAGAGAAAGACTGTGGTGCCACAGAAACATTAGCCAATATATTATTTGCTTTCACGCTAAGTGTAACGTGCGTAACATGCTATCGCTTTGAAATTTTTTGCCTTGAAAATGCTAATCAGTTGGCACTAGGTGATCATTTACATAGTCAGAACAGAGCTTTTGGTTTAGCGTTTTATCTTAAAATAAGGCAGAAATGGCATTGCTCTGGATGTCAGCATGGTACATATAACCCAAGTGGTGGAAAATAACTGCTAAATGGCAAACACATAGAAACTGAATTCTGCTCGTCAGCTTCCATTTGGTAGAGATATGTGTGCCCTTGGGGAGCTGCAATGTGAGCTATTATTAATAGTTCAAATATTTGCTTCATAAAAGTTCTGCAAATAGTGTTGTACAAATTGAAGTGATTCAAGGAAATCATAATTCTGTGGAGCTTCCTCCCTGTTTTGTAGTGGAGATTGGGAGTGGGGGTGGACCATAAAGTAGGTGTTTCTTTTCCTGCCACTCTTAACTAATTACACACCCTGCCATATCCCCCACCAACATAAGACTTCAGACTGAGAAAACCTACACAATTTAACCAATGTTAGAATATAGGCATTTTTTAACGTGCTGAAGACAGGGTTGTTCTTTTGGTTCCTAAACTAAAATCATTTGATACATTTCTCTGTCCTGTGAAGGAAGCCATGAATGCTATGAGTAAAGATATTTGTGGTGGTAAGAAGAGGGAGTTAAGTAAGGGAGTTTAATACAAAAAATTCATATAAAGGCTCCAAGGTTAAATAAGGAATACTTTTGTACAGTGGGTTCAAGGTTTTACTGGGTAGAGCATTTTTAAAGTTTTATCACGACTTTAGAAGAAATTGATTTGGAAGAAAAACTACACATGCTTAATATGAGGGAGCACTGTGGAAAATTCCCAGCACAAACTTTTCCTGGGCCTCAACATTTCTTAGTAATGAACCTAGATTTGGAGTGATCAAATAATTTGCCGTCTCAAGTAGTAAAAGGGGAACTATTACTGACTTCACAAGAAGACAGACATAAACCCAGCAACAGGTACAAAGCAGGGTGATCTCAGGTAACTCAGGAAGATGCTGGAACACTCTGGGTGAAGGGCATTAATGCTGTTCACAGTGGAACACTGGACTGCTAATGGTATTTGTATGCTTTGGTGCATAAAAAGCATTGTTTTTTGATTTGTAATCTCTCGCATATGTGAAGCAGGGCCCTTCAATTTGGATTTGGGGTCAGAAGACAACATGTGGATGGGAGTTAGAAAATTGTAACAGACTCACCTGGGGAGCAGTTTTTTGTTGTCATTTATATTTCCAAGCTGCTGGGAATGGTGGCTCACTCCTGTAATCCCAGCGCTTTGGGAGGCCAAGGCAGGAGGATCACTTGAGCCCAGTAGCTCAAGACTAGCCTGGGCAACATAGCAATACCCCATCTCTACAAAATATAAAAAATATTAGCTAGGCATGGTGGCACACACCTGTAGTATCAGCTACTCAGGAGGCTGAAATGGGAGGATCATGTGAGTCCTGAAGTCAAGGTTGCAGTGATTGTGCCACTGCATTGTAGCCTGGAAGTCCCTCCATCTACCCCCGCCCCCCAAAAAGGGATATTCCCAAACTACAACATTCTACTACATTATTCTACATTCTTCCCTTTTACTCTCCATGTTGATACAGAAACAAAACAAAACACATTTGATACTTACCACTGCAAAAGAGTGTTCTTTGAATTGTGGCTGCAATTATTTCTGTTGCAAACTTTAGTGTATTATTGTTATAATGATGCTTGAAATAATACCCAGATGTATTGAAAATTCAAAAGACTTCATTGCCAGCTCAACCTTCACTCTCAAGCACTGCTTACTAAAGGAGTAACAATGGGAAGAGACAGGTATGAGAACAGACCCCAGAGCCAGGGAAATGAACATGGAGAAGGGAAATAGGCAAAAACTCCTCATCAGTGTGGTCGAGGGAATACTGGGGCATGGCCTGGAGAGTCCCACATTACTTAGCAGCCAGAGAATCTTAAAGCTTATTGTCAAAAACCTCATGAAAGATTAGAGAAGGTACCATTTTATTTTACAAAATACTTTACCAACTCAACATCCATGTGTCAGCCTGCTTTGAATAAAGAAATACACATGTCTTCTTAAAATCTGCCCCTGACTATGATGAGCTTCTTAGTTTCAGCTTATTTTGACTAATTAGGCTGAGGTTACAAACCACCCTGATATTTCAGTTGCTACAGCCACAGTCTTATTTCCTGCTCTCATTACTTGTTCTTGGCTGGTTGATATTGATCTGTTCCTTTCATTCTGGAACCAACCCTAAATGAACTGCCCATCCTGAGGAGGCAGAAGAAATTGGGAGATGGCAGGGGCACACAGTGATGTTTTTAAAACTTCTGTTTAGAAATGCCACAGATCTCTTCCATGCGCATGCCACTGGCCAAAGTGGGCTGCAGGATCAACTTGGTATCAGTGGGGCAGGAAGTATAACCCTGGCACAATAATGGCCTTGGAAAGCTGTTAAACATTTTTACAATAACACAGTCTATCAGATTCTTTCAACTTAATTACAAAACTACTTAAAGTTTTAGCATACATTCTGTGCATTGTCCCAATGCTATATCTAATGTTACTTCCTCATTCTGATGAATTACTATTCTTTTTCTTCTTAGCTATGTTTAAAAGCCCATACATCTATCCTGTGGTACTTTGTACATGGTATTGTACTTGGTTTACTTGTCTCTCTCCTTCCCTCAATGATGGGTCCTTGGAGGGCAGGAGCAATGTGATATTAATCCATGAGACCCAAGTGTGTGATTGGTGCACAATGGACACCCTAAAAAGTGTTTCTTCATAATTAATGAATTAATAGCTAAATGAGGGAGTGTTTACTTTACCCTCCCTACATTCGCCTTTTCTCCATTCCAGCAAACAATCTTGCACATGGAGTAGAAATCACAGTGGAATCTTGAAGAATAACTAGGAGTTTACCAGATGAGAAAGTACAGGGAGGTAAATCAGGGAAAGAGCAGCTGATGGATTCAGCTGTAGCCTTGTTGAGTGAAGGTAAGATTCTTGGATTTTGCTTCATGAACTCGAAAGTCCACATAACATCAAGCTTGGCCACTGCCAAGTCTGACCTATCTTACAGCACCAGAGAATTGGGGTAGTAAACTGCAGATGTAGCATCCACAGGCTGACCAGTCAGACCCTCATTATATTCCCCAAAAAGCAAATGTCTAATGCACCTGCATGGATGCTGCAAAGGAATGTGCACTAAAGAAATGTGAAAGTGATAACTATTTTTCATTATTTCTGATGTGACATTTTAGTGATTGTGTTAAAATCTGCACAACCAAAAAGTCTAGATAGAGTGTGAACCTCTGACATTGACTCTGGAAATTACACACATTTCGTTTTACTATTTTAAAAACACACATGAACTGAAGAGAAAAGAAGCAGAAAGACTGGCTAGAACACAGCAGAACTTACCAATTAATCTAATGGAGTTTGAGCCTTTCTAAATGATGCCTTTGGGGAGCGCTGTACTAGTAATATCTCAAGGATATTGCCATTGTTCAAATATTTCAGGGATTCTGGTTTTTGAACTTACCTTCAAAAGAGCCTTTGCTACATGTTTTTGAAATTCATTGATGACAAATCTCCATCTGTTGAAGGTTTATCTGGTTCTATAAAGCTGCCAAAAGTCCTTTGGCATTAAGCCTGATGATTAAAGTTGATGATCCAGTTAGCGAATGCTATTTTGAGTCAAAATTGGAAGTAACTATCAAATTAAGAGGCAGTTTTCTTATGCACACTGGAAGTGGCCTGTAATGATAATTCCCAAAGAGAATGTCAAAAATGTCTTAATCCTAGTAGAATTCACTATATTTTTTTCATTGAAATAAATATTTAGGAAACATTGGTTTGAATTTGCATATGGTTTACATGTTTGAAGAATCACTCCTGTTACTTTATAGGTAACACTTTTAAGTGTTAAAATTATTAAATTACTTAATAAGTACTTAAAATGAATATAAATAAAATGATCCATCGATATTTGTCTATAGATTTTTATACATAAAAGATTGTATATGTTATTTAATACATGTGTATACATATAGCACAATGACCAAATTAAATTGCCTTTACAACTATTTTTAATTAAAAAATGTTCACATTATGCTTTCTTAAACAATTGCCTCTGTTAGATCAGAAGCCAAAACTGGCAAATTATATTATATCAGTTATTTAGTTACTGGGGACTCTATCTTTAAACCAACCATGGGAATTCATTTATAACTACTCAACACTCAGGTGTGTATGACCATGGGGCAGACAAAAGACTGCTTTAAAAATCACTGATGTGTATCATACTTTCTCTTCTTCTTTAGTATTTCTAGCCATCAAAAAGAAATTATATTGTGAGGCAGATGGTAGTAATATATTTTTCAAAAGTGAATTATATCCTCTTTCCACATATAGGTAGATAAATACATAAATTATATATAATAATTCCCAAACTATGAATTTTTTGCTAATCTGAAGCATTTGATTAAGACTGGATTTAGACTATGCTTACATGTTGCCAGAAAGTACTCAAAAAGGCTACATCCTATTAACTGTGTTATTTTTGTCTGTATTATGTCAAATAATTTTGACTAAATCATTGGTATTATCAAGGTCATGTAGAAGTCTTCATAAATTCTGATTAAATAATTGATTTTCTTTACAACCACAGACAAATTGCAACAGAATCTACATTTTCAGGCAGTTCAGCCTGCATAGGGTCAATTTAATACCATATAAATGTTGGGAACAGAATTACCAGAAACTTCAAATATGTCACCATAAGCCAGATGAACAATATATGTCAGTACCATTGGGAGAGTATTTGCCGACATAAACTGCATATGTTTCTTGAATGTGTGAAAAATGTGCTACTGAATGATTCTTCCTTCACTAAAATTGACTTATTGATCTTGATTTAAATATAGGTCTACATTGGTAAATAAAACCCAGGTTTTTTTCATAATATATTAGAGAATTTTTGATACATAACAAATGTGGTAATTCCAGATCGATTTGAATTCAGGTTTAGTGCTTCGTAAAGAGTTGAAAATAGTTCCTGGTAGGTAAGTAAATTGGGAAGTACAGGACATTTTCTAAAAGTGCTAATGTTTTGGTTAGAGTTTGACCAGGTGGTAGCAGATTTACTTTTTCCTAACTCAGTTTGACTTGAAAAGCCTTCAAATAAAATACTTATAGAACCAGGAAGAAATGTATCTGAGTTACAGAACTTGAATGAGGATTGTCAAACTGGAGAATGCTTGCCCCATCTGAAGGAGATAGCTGGCACTATATAGGGAGGGGAACTCAAGGTTTTTTGTTTGTTTGTTTGTTTTTTGAGAAGGAGTCTTGCTCTGTTGCCCAGGCTGGAGAGCAGTGGCGCTATCTCAGCTCACTGCAAGCTCCGCCTCCCAGGTTCATGCCCATCTCCTGCCTCAGCCTCCCGAGTAGCTGGGACTACAGGCAACTGCCACCCCCCCTGTCTAATTTTTTGTGTTTTTAGTAGAGACGGGGTTTCACCGTGTTAGCCAGGATGGTCTCGATCTCCCGACCTCATGATCTACCTGCCTCAGCCTCCCAAAATTCTGGGATTACAGGCATGAGCCACCATGCCCAGCTGGGAACTCAGGGTTTTAAACCTCGTAAACATTCAAAAGAAGACCAGATCTCAACTTTAATGTGACATTTTCTGTGTGCTTTAAATGTTGGATCAAAAGGAAAAACAAAATTAAAAATATGTTGGGCAAACTCAGGCCTGCTGTCCATATGTGCTATTCTGTCCTACACCTTTCAGGTTATAGCATTTCCCTTTGTTTCCTTTCTGCATTAATACTGCATTAATATCACATTCTAATTTATCCATATCTATGAGCAAGGCCCAAGGTCTGTAGCCAAGCCCAGGGTTTGCATGTGATATCTTTAGAAAAACCCCAGAGAAGCTCTCTATTGTTTGCTCACTATGCTCTAAGTATGAATAGCCCAAAGCAAAAAGACAAGTACCCTGGCTATCATGATCTTCTGAGCATTCATGGAGCTCACTAAAATTATAGTTCCCTCTGAAAAGCGTGTCATTATAGGAAAGCACTGGGGAGTGGGCGTAGGTACTTTCCTGTTTGATCTCAATAGTTTAATGCTTACTAACTCACTGAGAAGAGACTGCCACCTTAGTGTTACCCTCTTGTGCCACCCAAAGCAAGTCATATATTTCTCTTGTTTTCTCTATTTGAAAAACAATTCCATATGAAATTCTGTGATCTTTTTTCCCCTCATTACCTATTTTCTATCATTGTTGTATCCAAAAGGTCAAAAGAGAGAAAAGGACACTTCTCGGTTGACTCTGGTTATCTCTTAGACTGTATGACAGCAAAAATATGAGCAAGGGTTAAATTCCAAATGCATATACTCTGCTAATACACATTTGTGATTAGCACACACTTCATTGAATAATTTAAAATGTGGTTGTACCATCTGTTCTTTTGGGGATTAACGTTGTTCGCGATAGCAATATAATCACATGTTAAATAAATTCTAGATACTGCACTGTATTATTAATAATAGCAATGATATTGTTAGTTCAGATGACCTGGCCTTTTCTGTCTCCATATAATCACACTATCGATTTTCCAGTATTGGAAAGGAGAACAACGGAGTGCATGCTTTTATTTCTAAATGGAACATGCTGTTCAGGAATTCTGCCATTTCTTTTATGGAAATAAAAAGTAAAGTGCAAACATATGCCATCTTTGAAGGTAACATTATGTAAGCCTTTGAGTATAACATTTGCTGTCTTTACTTCTTTGTGTCTATTCATAAGAAAAATGATCAGATTATCATATTCATATTCTAGAAACTACGCAATCAATTTTTTTCAGGCATTCTGTCATCTGCCTGGAATGATATTAGCAAAAGAGTCGTTGTGTAAACTGAATTAATTTACTTCATGCAGGCATTGATTTTACATTCCCTGAACTCTTATAACATTTTATGTTTGAGCCACACAGTATGTACGATCTCACATTGACTGTAAGTTTGTTGTGTTTAAGTCGTTTCTTCTAAAAAGTATTGTAAGCTTGGGCTTTTCCTCTGTGAACTTCTATGGCAATTGGGTGTGGACAAATGGGTCCTTGAAGATATTTTGAAAATTTCCCCCGCAATAACCCACTGCTTAATGACCCTCTACTGCCAGGTAACCTTCCTAGGTTGCTGCATCTATTCCCTCTGCTTTTCTTTAAAACATGTTGTTAAGTCACTGCTGTCTTCTCATCTCCAGGCAAAAACGTACCACCTTATTTAAATATTCAAATATTTAACTTATGTTAACTTATTTAAATATTTAAATATTCAGTCACACTATGTGCTCCTGTGAATTTTCTCTGGGTGTCACTCTTCACACTGAGTATGAACTCTCATTTAATCTCTTTCAAGGGAAAATGAGCTCAAAGACCCTGATGCTGCAATTTGACCTCCTCGCATGTGTATGAAGCTGTTAACTTGCTGATTTGTCCCTAGCTTATCTGTTATGTACACTTGATGTTGTCAAACCACATTTTCATTCCCCAGTCTGTGTTCACTATTTGATGTTCCCCACAAGTTACACTGCCTTGGTCTCAACTAAATTGATTTTTCATGTTACAAAGTCAATTTAATATCTGAATGATCTTCCAAGATACTGCCTATCATTTCTTTTACTTCTCTCTTACAAAGCCATATCTGTCATTAATAAAAATGGTCCCAAAGCCCATTGTTATCATTTGTATTTCCCACTTGACATAAAATTAGCCATAATCTCACTATCACTTGCCTGGTAACTCAGGAATATGCTGTATAAATAGTGTATTTTTTATTTTGGTAAAATATTTGGAAAAGTATCTTGTGGTAGCTATAACGGATGTATGAATTGGATAAAAATGCTATCAAGTGTGTTTCTTCCTAGTTGAACAACATAGATAAAGAATACTGAGTAAAGACTAAATATTTACCTGGATGGAAGACCATTCATCCAATCAAACAAATATACAGAAACATAAAGAGATAGTAAATACACTGGAATGCAAAGTCAGGGTCAATAGTTATTTAAACTTGCTAATAAAAATGACTGCAATTTCAAGTTCACAGCTAATTAGAATTGAATGGTAGAGGCCCAAGGGTGATGGCACATAAATTAAGAATATGTGTCTTTAGCCTTATTCATAGATGTACAGCAGAGAAATGAAGCTGACTGACATTCTCTGCCCTACAACAGTCAAATCACACCTGGGGTGTGGGATTCATTTCAGATACCACAGATTAAGAGGAAATCAACAAGGAGCAGTCAGTCCAGAAGTGTGTTGCCAGGATGGTGAAACGTCTGGAAATCACAACATATTAGGAACTGCCAAAAGAATTGAGACTGATGTGGCCTGGAAAAGGAAGAGAATAAAAACTCCTCTTTAGATAATCTGAGGCTATCATATTAAAAAGATTCAGGGCCAGGGGCAGTGGCTAGTGCTTGTAATCTCAGCACTTTGGGAGGCCAAGGCAGGTGGATTGCTTGAGTCCAGGAGTTCAAGACTAGCATAGGCAACATGGTGAATTGCTGTCTCTACTAAAAATTTAAAAATTAGCTTGTGCAGTGGGCCATGCCTGTAATTCTAGCTACTCAGGAGGCTAAGGTGGGAGGATTGCTGGAGCCCAGGCTGTGGAGGCTGTAATGAGCCGAGATCGCACCACTGCACTTCCACCTGGGTGACAGAGTGAGACTCTGCTTCTAAATAAATAAATAAGGCCTGGGCTTGTTTTTGAATGACTAGGATCAAAGAATAGCACTTTTAGAAAGGTGAAATTTAGTTTGATACAAAGAACTTTTCAATATTTAGATCTGCTCAAAGATAAGCATACTGCACCATGAAGCAGGGCTCCTCATGCCAGAACCAGATACTTGCTTTTCCTTCATGGCTGTTCATGCATTAGGGGAAGACTACATTTCCCATGGCTGCTAATGAACCTTTTAACTATGAGGATCTGTTACATGAAAAATTCTCTCTCTCTCTCTTTTTTTGTTTTGAGATGGAGTTTCGCTGTTGTTGCCCAGGCTGGAGTGCAGTGGCACAATCTCGGCTCACTGCAACCTCCGCCTCCCACGTTCAAGCAATTCTCCTGCCTTAGCCTCCCAAGTAGCTGGCATTACAGGCATGCACCACCACACCCTGCTAACTTTGTATTTTTAGTAGAATTTTTAGTAGAGATGAGGTTTCTCCATGTTAGACAGGATGGTCTTGAACTCCTGACCTCAGGTGATCCATCCGCCTTGGCCTCCCAAAGTGCTGGGATTATAGGCGTGAGCCACCAAGCCCAGTGTTACATGAAAAATTCTTAGAATAGCGCTTGATGGCACCAAGTAAATGTTCAATGAATATTAGTTATAATTGTTATCAGTAGCTGCTCTTCTATGCATTTGTAACTGATTGTTTTTTGGATGGGAATAAATAAAGGTGTTTAAAATGTCAGCACTGGTTTCTGTTGCTAAATAATTAAGGTAGTTAGTAAGGTCTTATGCTACTTGTAACTAATTTACTCTTAATTTGTCACCACTTTATGTTTTCCATAATTGCCTTTACATTCTATACTATCTGGATTTGGGATTAATTCATCAAATTTAATATGAAAACTTTGGCCGGGCGCGGTGGCTCAAGCCTGTAATCCCAGCACTTTGGGAGGCCGAGACGGGTGGATCACGAGGTCAGGAGATCGAGACCATCCTGGCTAACACGGTGAAACCCCGTCTCTACTAAAAAATACAAAAAACTAGCCGGGCGAGATGGCGGGCGCCTGTAGTCCCAGCTACTCGGGAGGCTGAGGCAGGAGAATGGCGTAAACCCCGGAGGCGGAGCTTGCAGTGAGCTGAGATCCGGCCACTGCACTCCAGCCCGGGCGACACAGCGAGACTCCGTCTCAAAAAAAAAAAAAAAAAAAAAAAAAGAAAACTTTAAGTGACTGCTAAATCACGATTGCATATATTACATTAGTGACTAAAGTAGCAATAGTCTATCAAGAAAGGAATGAATCATGACAGAAAAAAATGAATCTCTTTCACTAATTAAGAGAGATGTTTCAGTTTAAAAACTTACAGAATCTTAATGATTAAGCTCTAGGTCACATTAGCTTCATTGGATTATTTTCTCAGGTAACAGATTTTTATATCTTAAGATGGCAGCTAATATCTATTGAAGATATTCATTCATTCACTCACTTCCTAATTTATTTAACAAGCAGTGTACCAACCATTGCCCATGCCTGCACCTACCTGCTTACCTCTACAGAATCTCTTCTACCCTTTTATCCCTTTTTGAGTCAGCCATCACAGGAAGACCAGCCTCTCAGTCATCCCATGTCCCCTATACCCTAACCCCAAGGGCTCCATGGCAGCAAAGCAGTCCCTGACCCCATCCCTGAACTCCTTGGGCTCCTTCCCTGCTGTATTTTCCTCCATATCAGTTATCATTTCTCTTATATATTTTACTTACTCTGTCCATTTACCTATCTTTACTGAAATGTCAGCTCCATAAAGGCAGGAATATTTGCATGTTTTATTTGCCACTGGGTTCCCAGAACCTAGAATAGTAACTCGATAAATATTTGTTGAATGAGTGAATAAGGCCTAAGTGTCATGGAAACTGATACCAGAAAGGTGTTATTTCTTCCCCAGGGTTACCTAAGCCATTTATGGCAGCGCAGGGTTGTGACCCAGAGTCACTTGGCTCTGAAACCAACATCCCCATTCTTTTTTTTTTTTTTTTTTTGACAGAGTCTTGCTCTGTCACCCAGGCTGGAGTGCACTGGCATGATCTTCACTCACTACAACCTCTGGCTCCCAGGTTCAAGCAATTCTCCTGCCTCAGCCTCCCAAGTAGCTGGGATTGCAGGTGTGTGACACCATGCCCAGCTAATTTTTGTATTTTTGGTAGAGAAGGGGTTTCACCATGGTGGTCAAACTGGTCTCGAATTCCTGACCTCAAATAATCTGCCCACCTCGGCTTCTGAAAGTGCTGAGATTACAGGTGTGAGTCACTGCACCCAGCCCCAACATATTCATTCGTGATCTCTCTCTCCATACAAATAACTTTGTAATTGTGCTGAATAAACTCAGAGATCTAGAGATATTTGACAATGACAATGATATTTCACTGCTGAAGGAGACAACTTTTGTATCATTTACATTTAGGAGAACATCCAGGTCAATATTTGCCTGCCTAATTTATCTCCATGTGGATCACTTTTTTTCTTTTCTAGATGTATTCAGTCTGATTTAGTTTATTATGAGTTTCTATAGTATCTGATTTTTTTTCCTTGGGTCATTGATGCAGACACTAGAAGAGGTGGAGCACACACATAGATTTGGAGAAGTAATAATGAGTAAGCTTCAGTATTTGCCTCTGAGGTGCATTCAGACAAGTGGCTGAGGCAACCTTGTAAGTGTGCCGTTCCAGAGCCAGAAGATAACCAGATAATTTATAATTCAAACAATAATATTGCAAAAGTAAAAGGAGGCACTATTTAATCATCATTCCAGGACAATAGTTGTATATTATTCAGACAAACTGAAGAGTAAAGTCCCTTAGTTTAAAACTTCAACAAACATAAAATATGGTTGCACATCTTTTTAGTAACAAATATTTACCTTGTATCTACTATGTTCAGAGACATATACTAGATGCTGTAACAATATGTATAGAACAGTGTACAAGGCACTGTGGTGAATTTAAAGACAAGTCATATATCTTCCTATCTTGTGGTTCAGAATTCACTATAGGACAGAGAACTTTAAAAATACAATAAAAAGCAGTAAATGATGGTGTAAGCTGAATTAAGCTTGATGTGATGGTAGCCAACCACAAGGTTTCAAATGGAATCACAGATATGATTGGCTGTGTACCCACCCAAATCTCATCTTGAATCAGTTCCCATTGAATTTATAGTTCATTTCTATAATTCCTATAGTTCCAATTTTATAGTTTAGCCAATAATCCTCATGTGTTGTGGGAGGGACCCAGTGGGAGGTAATTGAATCATGGGAGCAGTTTCCCCCATGCTGCTGTCGTGATAGTGAGTTTCTCACAAGATCTGCTGGTTTTATAAGCTTCTAGCATTTCCCCTGCTGACACTCATTCTCTCTCCTGCCACCCTGTGAAGAGGTGCCTTCTGCCATGATTGTAAGTTTCCTGAGGCTTCCCCAGCCTTGCAAAACTGAGTCAATTAAACATCTTTTCTTTATAAATTACCCAGTCTCAGGCATTTCTTCATAGCAGAATGAGAACAGACTAATATGCTGATACTGTACCACTTTTATTTCTATCTCATAATATTGTCAATTGAAATCAGTCCTGTCTTGATGCATGAATTGCACATTAAATGAATTGTATGCTTTTCTTTCCCCCCTAGATAGGAGTTATGCCATCTACTTCTTGTGTGTATACATAGTAGATGCTCAACTAATGCTGACTGGCTGGTTGGGGTAGAAGAATGAATTGACAGATTTTAAAAAATCATCTGGCAACCAAATATAGAGCCTTGTTTGCCAAAGACCCCTCCTCTTTGCTGAACCAGCTAGTTGACAGAGTAAGAACTTGCAGCATGATTATTTTTTATCTTACAACTTTATAATGATACATTTGGTTATTTGGAAATAGTTTAAAGTATTTTAATTCTTTCCACTGGTTCCTACTGTTGGAAATTCTTTTGCAGCTGAACATTGGCAATAGTTTGTATCTTGGCAAGTAGACTGTGCTTTTTAAGGATGAAAGTGTGGGAAGTAGTATAGGACATCTGTCGAAGAAGTCATGTTGTCAAAGCCTGTTGTGTATATTAAACTCATTTGTTTCCATTTCTATACATTCTAAAGCAAAATGCCACTCCATTTAACATTCAAACAGCTTATAAAGAGCTTGGAAATATGAATTGTGTGGGCCTACCTGAAATTTCAATGAATGAGCATCATTTTATTCAGTTGGTTTTGTTGCTGCTTTAGCTCAGCCTAAACTTTGGATATACAATAGGTTTGTTGAGATAAGATTACCAGTAGCTAAGGGCTTTTGTTGGATGGGAGAACTGAAACCAACATAATTTCCGGTACCTTTTAAATGGCACTTGGACTAGGCCTACTTTCCTGTCCTTGTATTTAACAAAACAGAACAAACAAAACTTACTTAGATACCTGATTCACTAACTTCCTCTTCTAAGCTATCTGTCCACATGGTTTTCTGCTTTGCTTCAGTAGGTTTAATAAACTTACCTTTATGTGACCAACGGGTTTCTGTCGGGTTTTGGAGGCAATGACAGTTAATAGTAAAATAATATTTTGAGAGAAACCACTCTCAAAGAGGCTCCATTAGCTGGAGAAAAAAGCATTTTAAAAAAGATGAGACCTTATGGTTCATTCATCTCAAACTTACCTGCTTAAAACAGTTGATTGATTTGATCAAAAGTTATCCTTGTTATAAAATTAAGTGGGCCTGCTGACTAGCTGATTTATGGGATTTTGTGTTCTTTAACTTCGAAAAAGACATACAATGCAGTCTCAACTGTTTTTACAATCTGAGAGATTGGGTCAGGCTAATAAAATTTCTAAGAAACTACTTATCCATCAAAAAGTTAACATCTTTTACTAGAATAGTATGTTTGTTTCAATTGATGAAGATTTTGGTTTGGATGTAAGTTTTCAACTCATTTAGCTAAAAACCAAGGGACATTTTTCAATATCATTATTTTAATGGATTCATGATATTTACATTGATTGGCTATTCCATATTTTAAGTAGTTGGGCATTAAAGATATTTACATCTTTTTATTATTTTGTAAAACGTTGTGATGACCTTCATGATAGTTAAATCTTCATTTACACTATTACTTCCTTCTGACTGTAGCCATTGTGTGTAAGACTGTGCAAAGTGTAATATATGCAGTGTTTAAGAGTAGATTAACAAGAAAAGTTAATGTATGAACATAAGTAACTGACCCTTAATAGAAGATTGATTAATTAATTAATTTTGAATTTGCCAGTACACTCTCAAAACACAGAGCATGCTTAAATAATGCCATTATACTGAGCTTATTCAAGTATTTGGATAACTTTCCTTTACTGAACTGAAACTGATAGCCCAGGCAGGCATATCTCCATCACTCTAATTAAAATCCACATTCATCCCTTGCTTCCTGAGAAAAGATGTTGCTCTCGTGTTCCTTTGGGCACTCTTTGCGAAGTGTTTCTGTTTGATTGCATATGATGAATAGCTCCACTACTTCCAATGTATTTCAGTCGCCAAATATTTATAATTATTATTCTGGGGAGAGTAACTGAGAAGGGAGTTCAGGAAAGACTTGGACAGGTCTTTAGAGCATCAGGACCTTACAATTTCAGCTATCTTATTCAATAAGCAAATGTTATTTTAGGTTCTGGGATTACAAAGTCAAAGAAGGCAGAATTCCTGCCCTCAAGAAACTGTAGTGTCATGGGGAAGAGTTGTAACTGCATGAACAGCTATGAAACAGTGTGCTAAAGTCATGTGAGTTGGGAAAATAGATGAGAGGCATCTACATAAAGCTGAGGAATGAAGAATGTTTTTTGGAAGAGATTACACTTAAAAGGAGTTAGCCAGCCAGAGAAGAAAGAGAAAAATGTTCTGGGCAGAGTACCTATCATTTGGGAAGCCCCAGTGGGGCAGAAGAACAGACTGTGCACAGGAAGGACACGACTAAGTGTTATTTGTGGCTGATACAGGAGAGGAAGGGAGAGCAAGACAATAGAGCATCTCTGGGCTGAGTATTGGAATTTAAATTTCAAACTTTGTTACTAAATAATGTGGAACTATTGGATAATTTCAAGCAAAGGACTCACATGTTCATGTCCCTGCATGACTTAGATAAGATTTCCATTTTAAGATAATCTTGGTAGGCAAGTGAAGGATGGATTTGAGGAGGAAAAATTGGAAATATTAACTCTAGGCGAAACATGGGGGGAAAAGATAATTAAGAGACAGATTAAAGAATATGTAGAGAGGTAGAACATATAGCCTGGTCTCTGGAATCAGATGCATTGGTTCCTAACTCTGACTCCACCACTTAACACTCTGTGTGACCTTGGGTATATATCTTATCCCTCAGTGTCTTGTTTTTCTCATCTAAAAAATGAGTATAATAATAGTGCCCAACTCATATTTTATAGGAATTAGTCAACCTGCCAACCACATTGAATGTATCTGATCAGTGTTAGCTATTATCTATTGACTATTAATATTATTGTTACTATCAATAGTATTCATGTCGCTAGGGTTGTGACCTGATTAGTAGTTATTGTTGGTTATTGGCTGTATGGTGGTAGTACCAGGGAATATAGGAAGAAACGTGGTGAGGAGAGGGAGTGGAGGAGGGGAGGAACAGAGTTGATTTGAGTTACATTATAAATGCTCAAATGAGATAGCTATGGAACTTCCAAGTGGAATTTTCTCATGTGCAGTTGATGGTAACAGCAGAAAAATGTGAACTCTGAATAAAGAGGTGGGAGTTTTTCAGCACAGAAAGAAAATTTAAAGCCAATTCATTGGATGCCTTGACCAGTAAGTGTAGAGATCAAAATTAAGAACAACTCCAAGAATTGAGAACAGAAGCAAACCCCAATTTTCATGGGTCTCCAGTCCAGGTATGAGCAGAAAACACAAGGTTTGGGGAGGGAAGAGGAGAGTCTTCCAAGCCATAAGCCAGGGGAAATCATTCAGTCAGTTCTTAATGGTCTGATGTGGTCATTAACAGATGATACCCTCATCCTAAAGATAAGACTTCTTTAGGAACATCCTAAAGAAGTTCCTCCAGCATTTAAAATTGCTAAACATAGGCCAGGGTAGAGTTAAAGGCTGAAAGAACCTTAATTAATATGTATCATTCCAGTTATTAGAAGAAAAGTCCTATGGCTTGAAATTGCTACTTGCTAGCAATTACTTTTAATTGCTGTGCAGGGCATTGTTAAGGTTGCAATGTCTAGCATAGGGATGAAAATTGCTGTTCCAGATACCTTCATGTGAGTTTAATATTCTCAAGAGCTTAGAATCACGGGAACTATAAGTGAGATTTGTGCTAGACTCCATGCCTGTCTTCCACAGAAATTCCAGTATGCAAAAACAAACAAAACATAGATGGGTAATTGTGGCCATTCCTTAGTGAGATCTGAGCCTTATTTGGAGGTAGGCCTGGTTTGGATGGTAGCTCTAATCTTTAGATGAAATTAAACTCTGCAGTGTGTTCTTATTTTCCTAATGATGAAGTCCCCAAATAGCTCTCTCCAGCCCTGGAGAAAGGGAATTGTTGAAAATAGAAGGATTCCATTTTCTTCCCTTAAAGGCCACCTCCTGCTGTTGGCCAGAGTTCTCACAGATTCTGAATTCTTGGCAGGCTGGAGTTTAGCAGTAATCTCCTCTCATCCAAATTTAAGTACAGGTAATCCCCAGGAGCCCCTGCGAGGCTCTTGTTAAATAATTACCTGGGTATAAGCAAAAATGCCCCTGCTAAGAAAAGTATGGAATTTTACCCATCACAGGACACATAGGTCTCTACCATAGAGGTTTATATCTTATTCTTCAATTTCTGATTGTTACCGCTCCTTGGAAATTCTTATGTGACCAAATCTTACTCTCTTCTACTGGGAAGTCTCCTAAATTAGCTGGCATGTGAAAATGCTTCATTGCACTTTTGTTCTTCAGACTCTCAAATGAAAGAGTATGTCCAAAGAGCCTCTTTATGCAAAATCTATAAATTACACACAGTCATACATCACAATTAGTTGGCAGTCATTAGGCATTACATTCATATTGTAAAATTAGTGATATTTCTCCCAAATTATGAAATATTATTCCCATTAAGAAAAATATACTGATTTCACTACATTTACTCTCTTCATAATTATGCAAATTAATAATGATTTACTATTTACTAACTTTGCGTTGGGTGTTCTCTCATTCTGATGAGACTCCAGACTTCTGCCTTTGTACACCTGTGCAAAGCCTTTCTAAGCCATTGCTTTATGTCCCAATATATATTTCAGTTCAGAAACGCTGTCCTTACTTTTGCCGGCAGCTTAATAATAGTTTTATTTCAGTAAGGAACTGTATGCAATCACTGGATGTTTCAGAGAGCTGCCTACCTTATTTTCATACTATAAAGAAATAAACTTGAATAACAATAGATAGTCTTGGCAGGAGTGTGGGGGAGTTGACATCTTCCAACACGACTGTGGGAATATGAACTGCCATAGCCTATTAAAGGGAAAAATGTTCACAATTTGTAAGCTAGCAATCCATTTTCAGAAATACAAGCACCAATCAGTAAGAATATATTAGCAAATGTGTTTATTGTTTATATGAGTCCAAAATTATATGTCCAATAAAGGACTCATTGAATAAATAATGGTACATTTATGCCCTGGAATCTTATGTAACTATTGAAAAGAACTCACTAGGTCTCTATGCATTCACAAAAATAATTTTTTCATGATTGATTTAAATAATAATAATATTAATAAAGGATTATACATCGTATGAGCCCACATTATTTAAAAAGGAAGGAGAATCCCTATACATGTGTGAGGGTTTGTGTATTGAGTGTGGTATATTTATATTTGTGTAAATCAAAAGTTTGCTGTCTTTTCCCTCCCATTAATCCTACCAAGGAAGGGAAAAGACAATCTTTTTATCTACACACTTCTGTGTCATTTGGCATGTTAAAAAAAATAGTATGTATAATTTTGTAATTGAAACATAAAATATAAGAAAGAAATAAAATTATTGAATAGAAATGGTAAATACTATGCCATAAAAAAGAATGAAAGCATGTCTTTTGCAGGAACATGGATGGAACTGGAGGCTATTATCCTTAGCAAACTAACACAAGAACAGAAAACCAGATACCACATGATCTCACTTACAAGTGGGAGATAAATGATGAGAACTCGTGAACACAAAGGAGGACACAGACCCTGGGGTCTACTTGAGGGTGAAGGGTGGGAGGAGGGAGAGAAGCAGCAAAGATAACTATTGGGTACAGGGTTTAATATCTGGGTGATGAAATAATCTGTACAACAAACCCCCATGGCACAAGTTTACCTGTGTAACAAACCTTCACATGTATCCCCAAACATAAAATAAAAGGTTAAAAAAAAGGAAAATTATCTACTCTTTCAAACTTAAAATTTCTGGATTTGAACAGTGTCTGCTGTTTAAACCCAAACAGTGTCTGAATTTGGCTACTGAAAAATAAAATGTAGCCCCTTTTCAACACACTTTATGTTTGCCCAGGTCCCAGGACTCTTAAGTAAACTGATGTGTCTATTCAAATCCTAGATAAGAAATAATTTTTCAAAACAAAAATTATCTCACAGAATACTCTGAACACCTTCTACTCTCATTACCCTGAACACTTGTGGTTTTGTTGCTGTAACTCTAGCAAATGTCAAAAAGGCTACAAAAACTGTGAATTAAAGATACAGCATTTCTCTAAGACCCTGCTGCCTTTAGTAGAATTATTTAGTATCCTTTCTGATTTCTCCAACTTATTTTTCACTGTTATGAAAAAACAGCTTACAAAGAAGTAGTAACATTCACTATCAATTTTTTCGTAGATCTTTGTTCAAAGAGCAGGTAGAAGCTGCATTTCTCAAACAGTGTTTTAAACGAGGAAAAAAATTTGTATCATCATCAACGTTTTAGTGAATAAAGACATTTGCTTACCGTTTTTATGTTCCTGAGAGGCTAAGTTCAGTTCAATTGTGAATAGTAATTTATGAATAAGAACCCACAATTTTTTGACCAGAGAATTGGAAAACCGCCCATAACATTTCCATGTGCCCATCTCATTTTCTAAGTATCTGTAACAGTTTAGTGAACAAGATTCCCTCTTTGAAAATATAGCAAATAATTATTTCCTTCCTATCAGATATGCATGCTTTGTTTACAGGTAAATAATTCTGATTACCAAACTACTATTACGTTAAGTTGACGTTCTTTTCGACGTTAGACAAAAATGGATAAAACCTTGCTGCCTACTCAGAGGTTTGGTCTGAGTGGAAATAGGCTTTTGTGGAGCTACAGAATTTCTACTTCATCTGCTCAGCCAATAACTGGTCAGAGCATGAGCCTGGTTAGAAATAAGCAAAAAGCTTCCTGTATCCATGAACAGAATGAACAAAAAACAAGATAGTACATTTAGCCTCCGAGAAACACGTATTTACTTTTGAAGCAAAGAAGCACCGGGCAACCAGTGAGCGGCATATGTCTGAAATCCATTATCTGACATGTTATTTCCAGCCTTCCCAGGAATGCTGGTCTGACTACTCAGATTTGCTTTTACTTCTTGCCTTTTGGATATAATGAGTCTGCCAAGCAGCTGTGAGTACCTAACTCTGGGGAAGGTGGCTAGATTCCGAAGCGCTTATGTTCATGGATCACCATACGCAATCAACATGCCAATTGATATTAAGCCACAGAGGAGACGGTAACTGCTTTCCTTTCCTCTAGTTGTTTGTCAGTGAAAATGTGTTTTGTTGCCCTTTGGTAACTGCTTTGGACGTCTGCTGAGCTGGGAGGGTCAGGGTGAGACGTCAGTTTTTATTCAATACACTGGATAGTTGGGAAAAAAATTAACCAGAGAGGAAAGCTGGAAATATTCTTAGTTTAGCCATTTAGCAAAAGCTGATCTGGTTTCAAGGTTTGTAGATTTTAAGAATTTGAGAGCTTGTCAGTGCTTGTATTGCCATCAGAATCACCCATGATGAGAATTTGAAAGAGGATTTAGCCAAATAATGGATATATTTATTGATGGCTACATGGCTATTTATACCAGATGCCCTGTAACTCATAATCTATATGTGACATTCCTTAATGCATTATAACACATTAATGCAATAAATGCATTATAGTTCTACAAAAACATTTGTTTTCCTGTAGTCACTAGGGAGGGCAGAACAGGGTTATATATTTTTCCTATAAAAAAGTTGTCATTTTAGATCTGTGTTCTACCCCCACCCCACCATTTTTATGTAGTATTGGAATAGTGATGATAATAGTTAACTAATATGTCCAAAAATCACCCCTCAATTTTGATTTTATACAATGTCATTTTATTCAGCAATTAACAATGAACTTCAGAAGCATTTATGAGGTATTCCATTCTCTCTGTGAAAATTCCATTTCTCCCTAATTTTATGAATCCTCATAATGAAAATCCACAATTCTAAAAGCAATGTATTTTACTTGGAAACTGTCACTACTATCTTACTCTTCTACTTTTCTTTTTCTAATTATATCTACACAAACTCACAAAGCATGCATTTTGCCAGATTTCACCTTATTATAAACATGAAGGGATGTTTAAGTGATTAAAATGTTTCTGAACCTTCAGAAAGGTTTCTGATTTTTGTGAGAGACAATATTTTATTCTTTCCTCCAGAGTATCAAGGCTTTTCTGTCCAGCTCTATCATCATTTGACTTTATGACAGTCTAGCAACACCAAGCAACTGTTTTAAAATATTCAGAAAAATGTGTCCTAAGACACCCAACATGGCTCAGTTGCTGTCAGTTTCCTCATTCCCTTCTTTAATTCGTGGGAGGATACTACAAACCCATACAAGTTGCAAAATCCACATGGATATCTGACGTCCCTGTTCATGTTACCTTAATTTTTCTGCTTAAAGGTAATCAACATTTTGTACAAGTCAGTCAAATTATGTTTTTATGCATATCGTGTATACGCATAGACCCAGAAAATTTCAGACATATACCTATTTAGGTATATGGGCATTTAAAATTGGGCATTACAGTATATTTTACAAGAAAATATATTTGAAAGGCATTTTACAATAATTAGTATTTAATTGTATAGATCTTGGGATTTGTAAAAATACCAGATCAACTTTTCTTTCCGTAGAATACATTGCTTTTCTATGGCTAGTAAATCCATTAAATAAATTTTATATAAAAAGTTGCCTTAAATCATTACATCTGGAGTTTCATTCTACGAAAGGATAAATATGACAACAAACATGTAATGAAAACAATAGGGGGTGGATGAATGAATGGAAGAACATCCAAATCACAGAGGTTGTCTTTTTATTCTTACTCATTTTTTTAAGTTGTACATTTTAAAATCTCAACTTCTTTTGAATCTTTTGTGAAAACAATACACTTGGAATGCTGGGTTATCATCTTAGATTCACTAAAATCTACCTAAAATTTGAATGGTTCATTTTCAGAATGCTTGCTGCGACTAAGATTTATCTAAAGTAGCATATTTATGTTTATTTTCATATCATCTTGGTTGTGGTTTTTGGCAGAAAGAAAAATGTTTTCTAATTACTAAAAAAATCTGAGGAAGGAAGGATGGAAGGGAGGGAGGGAAAGACATCTAAAGAAGAGTAGCTATGAGTTGATATTTCAGCCTACACAAAGAAGCAGAGATTGTGGTGACAAAAAAAATTTGGCTTTTCACTAAAATCCATAGAGAAAATGAAGTAGGAAATCAAATGCGTAAGTGCAAAATATAGCTCAATTTAAAGCTAAGTATATCCTTATAAAATAATGACTTCTTGAAAGAACAGCATGTTTTTCTTGAAACACAGGGAAATAATTTCCAAATTATTGGAAAATCAGTTAGATTAGACACATGACAACATGGTCATTTAATCGCTCTCAATTTTAATTTCAAGAGCAGCAATGAAGACATTAAGAAAGCAGTTAACACTACTAAATCTTAAATAAACTCAGCATTGCAGAGAATGACAACCCTACCATCTGTGATTATAATTACTTTTTATATTTGCAATTTAAAAATGTTTTCCTTTTAATTTTTGGTAGCCTCTGTAAATTCTATTGTTCCACTTTTTCTTGTGTAAGAAATATAATTTTCTTTCAATTTTATGAAGCTTTTATGTCTCAATTTTAATATAGCAATTTCTTTTTTTTTCTTTATTTTTTGAGATAGGGTCTCTCTCTGTTGGCCAGACTGGAAGGCAGTAGCAATCATAGATCAGGGCAGCCTAGAACTCCTGGACTCAAGTGATCCACTTCAGCTTACCAAGTAGTTGAGGTCACTATGCCAGGCTAATTTTTTTTTTTTTAATTGTTTATAGAGACTGGGTCTTGCTATGTTGCCCAGGTTCTTCTCAACACTTGGCCTCAAACGACCCTCCTGCCTTGGCCTCCCAAAGTGCTGGGATTACAGGTATGAGCCATCATGCATGGCCCTTCATACAGAGATTTAAAAATTGGATTTAAAAATCAGATTTAATCTGGCTCTTCTAACCCATCCTCACCCAGTTGGACTGTAAAGCTTTTGAGTGAGTGGATCACATCTTGGTTGTTGTTACTTCCCCAGTGTCCAGCATAGAGCCCAGAACAGGTTAAATAATAAATGTTTGTTTAATAAATAAATGATTAGAAAATGCATGTTACTTATTTTGGCATAGGGGTGTGTGTGTGTGTGTGTGTGTGTGTGTGTGTGTGTGTGTGTATAAAATCACTTGCCTGTATGCCACAGTATGGAGTCTTTGGCAAGATTTTTGCTTCTGTTATTCTTTTGGATCAATTAAATTCCCTTTCCTTGTTTCCCTGTAGAAACTTCATGTAGCACTGACTTTAGATTACTGGCTTCAGTGGTTGGGGATCATGCATTTTGTCATTACCAGGTCAGCAAAGGAGAACCTGAAATAATTCGCTTCTGTATTCATAAAAGTATATATTCGTATATATGTAGTGTGTGTGTGTGTGTGTGTGTGTGTGTGTTTGTGAATATAGCTTCAAGTTGTGGAAACGAGGAGAAAAAGTCACCGTGGGAGGTGGCAGAGGGGAATTTCCTAGAGGGAAACAATAGTGCAACTGTAAGAAAATGTAAGAAATGTGATAGAAGCACAGAATTTCATAAAATCAGTTATAAAACTTGTGACATATAAGCCCCAATTCTGTTTGTCTTGCTATAATGTAAAGTCACAATTTTTTATCAAAATGGAAAATAAAAAGTAGTAGCAGTGAATGTGGTGAGACAGTAGCCACTGGCACCCCAAGGCGATGGAAAGCAAGTGAGCTTGAGCACTACTTTTCACAGCCAGGTGTCATGTTGTACCTCCCCCAGCCACCTTCTTTCCTGCATTTCGGTAGCTTGACACCATTGCTGGCGGTGGTGGGGGTGGGGGTAGGGGTGGGTGGCGGGGTGCTGGTGAGGGTCCTTCCCTTGCTGCCTGCTCTGTGCTCCCTCTTGCTGGTGATGCAGCTGTTCTGGTATACTCTCTCGCCTCTGTTTTTCTAAATCCTTTAGGTAGACTTGCTCTCCGTATTATCCCTGAGATCAGAAGAGGAGTGGAGGTATTAAAATTATTATTGAGGGCCATAGTGATTTTCAACTGGGGCAATTCTACCCTCCACCTCCCATGCAGGGGACATTTGGCAATGTCCAGGGACTTTTTTTATTGTAATAAGTGGGAAGTAGCTGATCATTTCAAGTAGGTAAAGAATAGGGATGTTAAATCTCCCATAATATACAGGACAGCGTCTCACAACAAAGAATTATTTGACCCGAAACGTCAGTAGTGCTAAGGTGGAAAAAACCTTATGTGAATCAATTAAATCAGGGAGAACTTCAGAGCTTTTTTAAGACCTTTATTTATATCTAGACAATTGATATTTTTTAGGTATTCATGAAAATACTTTCTTTTACCTTTCTTGTGGTAACCATAAGATAATACTTTATTGCCTGGGTAAAAATGGACAACTGCCACACTTTTAAAATAATATAAAGCATTCAGTAATTTAAACCATCCTGTCTTCTGATTTGTCTGAATTAATGTGGCTTTACTGCATTTTCAGGGCTTATTATTCTTTCAATAGGGAGATTACTAAGACTTCATTAAAGATAGCTGAGTAAATGATCAATTACATTATCGTAGCTCCAGACTAGGTAATAACCATTGAGATATGCTTTTCAAGTTGTGGTGAAAATACTAGGCAAAATTACACATACACTTACATATACTAAGCGACCATCCTGTTGACCTGGTCTATGAAGCTCTGCTGAACTCTTGCCTACATGCATGAACCCATCGATTGTGAATGTGTGACTACATGTGTGTTTTCATCATAACCAGCTCATCCTAATAGCAAATGATATGCTTTGGCTGTGTCCCCAACCAAATCTCATCTTTAATTTTAGTTCCCTTAATCTCCACATGTCCTGGGAGGGACCCAGTGTCAGGTAATTGAATCATGGGGGCAGTCCCCATGCTGCTCTCGTGATAGTGAGTGAGTACACATGAAATCTGATGGTTTTGTAAGCATCTGGCATTTCCCCTGCTGACGCTCTTTCTCCTTCCTGCTGCCCTGTGGAGAAGGTGCCTTTCTTCCCCTTTGCTTTCCACCATGATTGTAAGTTTCCAGAGGCCTTACCAGCCATGTAGAACTGTGAGTCAATTAAACATCTTTTCTATATAAATTACCCAGTCTTGAGTATTTTTCATAGCAGCATGAGAACAGACTAATACAGCAAAGAACACATTTTATGAAGGAAAAACTTTGAAAACAAAGGGACTGCTTTCTTTGATAAGAGGCCCTTCCTTTCACTTTAAACAAAACTTCAAATTATCCTCAGAATTTGTTCTAATTCTAACTTGAATGTATACCTCCAGTTCCCCATTTTCTTCTCTATATAGAGCTGCCAAACTCAATAGAGTTGAAACAAAAATTACCCAGGGACCTTCCCCATCTCCCATGTCCTTTTTCATTATGGCCCAGACCTGGAAGTCCTCCTAAATGCTTCCTCTCCCTCAGTCTAACCGCTCTACCGCTATCCAGTTGCAAGTGCATTCTTCCTCCTTCACCTCACCATTTGATGCCATCTCCACTACTACCATCTTGGGTCCAACCCTCATGTTATCTTGCCTGAAAACTGCTAACTTTATAACTGGTCTCTCTGTTCTATCAACATCCTCTTCCTGACTGTCATCCACAGATCCACTTTCTGAAATGCCATCGTGATGCTTCCATGCTTATACCACTAGCTTTTCAGTGGCTACAAAAAAAAAAAAAAAAGGTTAAATTCTAAAACATCATGATCTATTCCCTTCTGTGTCTCTCCATCCTTGTAAACTGCCCTTGTCACCCATGTATACTATATATTTTAGGTATAAGTAACTACTAACTATACCTATTTTTTGCCTAGAGTTCTGTTCTCTCCTCATTTTGTGATGAATCCCCACTCATTCCACAGATCTTTCCTGTAAGACCTTTCTTAATTTCCTATTTCAAAATGGAAGTGCCTCCTTAACTAGCTGTTTTCCTTTTCTTATGTGTCTGTTACTTCATTATCATAATGAATCTTAATTTATATATTTTCTATCTTTCCTCCTCCTTAAAAGTGGCATGATGGAAAGAGTTGTTTTAGAAATAATTTGGCAATGGAATGCTACATTAATTCGAATGGAAAACAGTGAATCCCTACACCAACAGAAGGAAGCAGTGTGAAATCCTGACAGGGACAATTTCATTACAATTACAAAATACATAAATATGTGATTACAATTGTGAGAACTGCTCAAAAGGAAACAAGGGCCCAATGAGAGTATAAAAATAAGTACCTAACATAGTCTGAGCATTTGGAGAATGCGTCCCTGGGGATGATGAGGCCTGAGGATGAGTAACAACATGCTCTGCTGAGAGCCACATGAATGAAGCCCTGATGTGTTAAACTAAAAGGATAAGGTGTCTGAAGTGTAATGAGGCAGAGAGGAGAGTGGCAAAAATAAACTGGAGAAGATGAGTAGGGGAGACTACTGTTTTTTCACATGCTAATTCATCCAATAATTCTTTATTTCATTTTGGAGAGAAACAAGTGATTATTTATTAATTTATTCATTGACAATAGAATTTAAAAACATATTCTTTGTGTCTTATTTATCATTGAGATTTTAAAAACATTGAAATAAACAAGAGGTAATATTTTCCAACTGAAGTTTAAAAAAGAAAAAGGTCAGTTTTCAAATCTATTCCCAACTGCTAGAGTTTAATAAAAACTGTCATAAATGTTAACCTTTTTCTGCAATCGGTTCAGCATTTATCCATCACCCAACTCTGCAGCCTCTCACTTGCCGAAAGGAGTGGAATGAGAATTGTTAGAGTACTTGGAATGTTTACTGTCAGCAAAGTACAAGGCACTACACAATCTTGATGACCGTTTTTTGATGGTCCCATTTCTATATCCATTAAGAGACATTAAATTACTTAATAATTCTTTGGAACTTTCTTTTTAGTTTTTCATGGCTTTGCTCTTATGTCGAAGGAAATTATTACATGGATGAACTACAAATGGAAAGTTTCTGTTATCACCTTTTATCTTGCTTTGTAAACTGTGGTAAATGAAGTGGTGAATGCTGACAACACATTTCAGGCTCAGGATGGCACCTTTCAAAGGCAAAAAGAAGGTGAACAGTCAATCTGCTAACAGCCTTTGAAACAATAGTCAGGACTTTGGACTTGGCCTATAATGTCGTGTTTCATATTGCCCTAACAAGGTTGCTCAGGGAAGGAAAATAGTTTAGTGGTGATGGAGAGAAGGGCCCCAAAGAGAAGAAATTTGATGAGAAGGATGTTACAGGTGTCTAAGGAAAAGATAAAGAGCTCCTCAGACAAGATGGAATGTGCATTGAATTTGAAAAGATGGTCAGGGCTTCATTCATGTGGTTCTCAGCAGAGCATGTTATTACTCATCCTCAGGCCTCATCATCCCCAGGGAAGCATTCTCCAAACGCTCAGACTATGTTAGGTACCTATTTTTGTACTCTTATTGGGCTCTTGTCTCCTTTTGAGCAGTTCTCACAATTGTAATTACATATTTACATATTTTTTTGGCCTAAGGGCTTCCTCCCACATTCAATCATAGAACCATGGAAACAAGGTTGAAGTCTATGTTTTAAACCATTATGTGTCTGGTGCTTTGTCTGGGTCCTGGTACATAATAGATATTCAATAAATTCTTGTAAAATTCATTTTTTTTCAACTGAGAGTACAAAAGTAATCAGACGGTAAACACATGTGTACCCTTTTGGAGAAACATATTAAATTCATTCCATTAGCAGGCAATGAGTTTTTTATTTAAAAAAAGTTACTTCAGCAACATCCAAAGGTGCATCTCAAGCTCTGACCACTCCTCCCCTTTAAACTCATACTAACTGCTTGAAAATTATTTCAGTTGTTCTCATGGCCAAAATTGAACTCATCACCTTACTCTTACAATCTGGTCTTTTTCTTCTATTTCTTGGTTGGATTGATTACTACAGTTATCTAAACTAGAAACATAGGAGTCACCTTAGTCATCTTCCTTTACCTTAACACTGTCTGTCATCATCAAGTCTTCTTTTACCTATAATGTTCTTATATCAGTCCCTTCCACTCTGTCTTTATTAATATCGCCAACTGATGTGAACTACTTAAGAGCCTCTGAAGTGATCTCCACATTGCTGGTTTTAATATAATCCACCCCAAAGGTCTTTGTGTTTGTTGGTTGGTTTTCATTGCTATGGCAATATTAACATTTCTGCAGTACTAGTAAATTACAGTAAAACATACTCTGTTTTATAATTGACCTCGAGTATAAACATACAAATTCTACTGCTCTGATATTTCTTTCTAAGCAACCATTGAATCAAAAAACAATGAATTTGCCTAATTTTCATGATCAAAACGTTCAAACTTCTCCAAAGATTTCTTGAAATCTAAGCTTGTGATTGTATGAGAATTCACAATAAACCAGCTCACAAAATGTATAAACTTCAGTTTCTCATAATCTATGGGGAATTACTGAAGCATATGGCATTTATTCATTGATTTTTAACTCAGGCAAAAGTTAGAAATACACAAACACACACGTAACGCATACGGAGGTCTCAGAGTAAGTTGTGTGATAATAAATTATTTAACTCACCCTTATGATAGGTAAACAGTTTTCCTAAATAGCACTCCTGCCCCCTGCTACCCTGACTGAAAATATGTGCTCTTGTTTGTGCTGTTATTTTTGAACAGTGTATGCCGGTATCCAATGTAAGATGATTCATATGATACTGGTGTTACCATGGCAATCCATCATGTATATAGCAAGAACACTGTGAATACCAGCAGCTCTTTGTTCTCTTCAAGTTTCCATTTTCTTTTCTTGTTTTTTTTTTTTTTTTTCTTGTGCTAATAATCCAGTGGCTATGACATCAAGAGTGATACAATCTAATTTTCTCCTTCTGTTGCTTGTGGTAGGATTCATACTCTGCTATCAAGGGAGTTCTTGGCCATTTTGATTTGCAAGATATTTTTCTTCTGCCTGATGTTTCGTTTTGTCAGCAAAGTCTTCCCTCTGGGGAAAAACCCACTTGAATTCTAAGGCTGATAGATGCTGGGAATCCAGTATGATGAGTCCTGTGGAAGCAGGACATTCCAGCCCTCGGGTTGCTGTTGTCTCTGACTTCAGTATATATTCAAAGTCACCTTAAAATAGAGTAGGAAGATGAGTGTTAACTTGAACATCACTGGCAGTTTTTAAAGGTAAATTGCCATTTTTACTTACCACACTGGGTTCTCCAAGTCAGACTACGATTTGGGTTACAATGGGGATCATTGGGATTAAGTTACTCAAGGGATAATGAGGTTTACACAGACCCATTAATCTTTCTAAGCTATTGGGAGATTTTACATGTACTGTGGCTGAGGAGAACCTGACTGATACTGTAAAAGAGCAATTCAGTACAGTTTCACCATCCAAGCACTTACCGATGCAAATTCAAATATACGTGCTAAGCAAAATGGGAGAGATAGAGCAAGGGAGACATAAAAATTCCAATAGAGCAATTCCAGTTACCCCATTTGCCACCACATGCAATGGATCTATGTTCACTAGTAAGTGTGATTAAGGTAGGAGATGTGAATCTACCACTCTGTTCCCATCTCAGTTCCTTTGGCGAACTGTCGAGTGGGAACATCTTGCCTTACTTTGGGTGATTCAAGGGATTCTCCATGGTAAAAGTGACTATGTCAGATTCTTGCCACATAACCTAACATATGACTCCACTGAAGTTTGTGTTACTCTACCATCAAAAGAGTAACACAAGAGTAAATCTATGTTTACAGACATTCTTTTATTCAATTTGAAAAGAAACTTCAATGTCAATAATAAATATTAGCCTCATTTGTGAATTAAACAGATGTTAAGATTGCATGCACATTGGTAAAAAACTGTTGTACAGGAAGCTCTATGCACAGGAGCCTCCTACCATGTCATCTAGCTCAGCTACCCTTTTCTATTCAGCTTTCTGCAAGTATTTATTTTATGTAATGCACATGGAACTATAAGGATACAAACATTGATCATACAAAGAACCTGCCCTCATGGAGCTTAAAATCTAAAGACAGATGATAATTACTAAACATAAATAACTGTCTACAGCATTAAGATATCAGTACATTCATTCATTCATTTAATTCACTCATACATTCACTTGTGCCACAAATGTTTACTGAATAGGAACTGATTTCAAAGTTTTCAGCTAGGAATGCAAAACTGAGAAAGAAAAATTCTCAGCCTTCGAAAAATCAAAGTCTAACTGCTCAGGCAAAAAATTCAAAAAGAAAAATAAATTATAACCAAATAAGGACCTTAACAGTCCTCTAGGAGCACATTAGACCAAACACCTATCACCAGCTGGGCTATTCAGGGATGGTCTTACAAATAAGGTCATGAAAGAGGATGAGGCACTCTCCTGAGAGGCAGTGCCAAAAACAGAGTGGCTGGCAGAGAATGAACTCATATTACCTAGCACTTTGCAGTTTGTAAAGTAGATAGTCATATATTGTTTCTTTTGACTATCACAGCAGCTGATAAGAAAACTGAGACCCAGCAGATTGAAAGGTCTTGCTGAAGACCATAAAGTTAGTTAAATGTGGCCAGGTGCAGTGAGTGACTCACACCCATAATCCTAGCACTCTGGGAGGCCGAGGCGGGCAGATCATTTGAGGCCAGGAGTTTGAAACCAGCCTGGCCAACATGGTAAAACCTCTACTAACTAAAAATCTAAAAATAAAAATTAGCCGGGTGTGTTGGCATGCACCTGTAATCCCAGCTCCTCTGGTGTCTGAGGCACGAGAATTGGTTGAACCTGAGAGGCAAAGGCTGCAGTGAGCTGACATCGTGCCACTGCACTCCAGCCTGGGAGACAGAGTAAGACTCTGTCTCAAAAAAAAAAAAAAAAAAAAATTGTTAGGTAAATCCTAGAGTTGGGACCCAAGCACCAGTCATCTGTTCTCTAAATATTGTCCTGTGTGTTCTGTTAAGTACCATGGAGAGAGTAGGAGTAAAATATTTTGGGCAGCTCTGAGAAGGGAGAATTTACTTCCAACTGGGAATATCAGAGAATGCTTTGTAGATAAAATGACATTTATTCTTGCAGCTTGCATTCAGTTATGCAGAGTTGAGGATGAAGGGTATTTCAGGCTGGGAGAACAATCTCACAAAGATATATATGTAGGAAAATACGTGAATGTTTATACAAAAAAAATTGAGTGTGGTCAAAATTTGTTGAACTTGAGAGGCAGTCATGGAGATAGTAGATAAAACTGGAAAAGGAGAATGAGATTGTATTGTTAGGTCATGAAAATTAAGCAAAGGAATATTTTCTAAACTAAGGCGAACTATTAAAGATTTTGAACAGAGGAGTCCTATGATCATAGCTTTGCTTAAGAAAGAATGAAGTGGCAGCAGTGAAGACACACCTTGGAATACCAGAAGACTAGACTGAGGAGACTAATGAGGGGACTTACAGCAATCATTTGCTTTACAGATAATAAGGTGGTAACTAATACAAGATGATGGATCACAATGTTAACTTTTGTATTCTTTTAAGTTCTATGTTTCTGCAATGGCTAAATGCAAATATATCAGGAAAAGTAAAGGGTTTTGTTGTTGTTGTTGTTTTGCTTTTCAAAAAGTGCAGGTAATTAGGGCCTAACATGGAATGGTGCATGCTAGGAATAAAGCAGATAGGAGGGAATGTTTGCTAGAGACATTGTGGTGGAAGGATTTACAAGTCTTGCAAACTTGTACGACAAAAAAGGATGCTCTTTCCATGATGATACCAAGACACCATGATGAATCCTGGATTTCTGGCATATGAGTTGTACAATTAACAGAAATAGGAATGAGGAAAAAACAAGCAACAGGTTTGAGAACAAAGATAATGATGTATTGATAGATAAACTGATTTGGGGAATTTGGCAGGACAAATCAATGAAGATAAGCAGACAAATATCAAGCAATGATTAAAAAGAGGTTGAGGTTGGAGATGTGAACACAGAAAATGGCCAAGCCAAGATTCTTGGGGATACATCTACATTGTGGATTAGATTTAGAATTAAGAGTCAATACCTAATGTTTTTTAAAGTCACAATCAATTTCTTTTTTTCCGTTTGTGTGTTCGTTTCCAATTCAGAACATTACTTTCACCCTATGTTATATTGTGCAGACCTTTCAATGCAGCTTGAATAGAAGATAAATAATTTACAAAAGGTCCAAAATATATTTCTAAATATTTTATGACTGAGATCACTCAGACCTTGGGTGAATTGTAGTATATGTGGCAAGTGCTTTGTAAAATGACACTCATTTTGAAACTGGTCATCAATTTTTAATTAAAAAATCAAATCATCATTAGCCTTGATGTTGAATCCTGAATTAACCAACAAATGCTTACAAAAAGTAAATATTAACAGCAAGACACAGATGATTCAATACTAATCTGCCCTACTATTACATCCTCAGCAATAAATATGAATGTTTAAGTGGTACAATTGCCAGAAATCAACCAAAATTTGGCATAATTGTTAGAGATGTGTTGGCTGTGGATAGAACTACATAATTTTGGAATCGTAGAGGAGAACAGAGAAGAAACCAACAGAAAATAGTACTATTACCCTGTCACAGGAAAGAAGTATGTTTATGGCCAGACAGTGAAAGTTAGCCATGAGCTTGAGTGCTCTATCATTTTTCATTATGTTGTTGGTTTATATATATATAAAAAAAAAAAAAGGTAAAATACCTTTTTCTTTTTAAACAAAAATTTCTTACTGGAAGTTCAATAGGTGTACAGTTGTTTTGCTTGGCTAGACATGGATATTTGTGTGTTATTCCCTTTCAGTAGTTCTGAAAACCATTTTATCAGTCGTTAGATACATTATTTTCCCAGGAGCTTGGGTATTTTATTGAGGCTGTTTCAAATGCATTTAATGTCCTTTGTAATGGATTTCTTTATCTCTTCCCCAATGCTCTTGGCTAGAGAAGTTCCTTTTTATTTGCCTTATCGGTGTGAGGACCTCATTGCTATGATCTATAGATACAGTACTTTAGCATTCTGTACATTTTAATATGATATATACTATATATAATGTATAAATGAAAAGTTATAGAGAATTTTTGCTGAAGTTTTCTTTTATAGAGAATTGTTAACAAAGGATATACAGTCAATACATTAAAATAATACCTAGAAATTAAAAAGGAGTAAAGTAGAATAGTTTATCTATTGCACTGAGACTTCGTACACAATATTCTGAAAAGCTGGAATATCTCTTGGGTGAAATACTTCATATATGTATTATATGTACATACATGCAATATGTGCACACAGAATTATATACAATAGATGTATATATATGTATATGTATAGAACATATAATTTTATTAGCATTTCTTATAATGGCATTTTACTATAAATCCAATGACCTGAATTATTCTATGGGTAAGTGCTAAGTATGTCAAGAGAGCTGGCATAGAAAATGGAAAAAGCACTATATCCCTTAGCTCGCAAGTAGATGTGAATTTTCTGCCTTTGACTTTGTTGAATCTGTGATGAATCAAATGTTTACTCTGATTAACATAAAACATCTGGATGATCTAACTTTGAGGACATATTGCTTCATATGCACTGAATGCCTGAAAATTGGTAGAATTTTAGATTCTTTTTCTGTATAAATGATACTACCCTAATTTCTGCAATACCTAGAGAGTTACAAGTGCTTAGCTCTGGCCTTTTATTCCATTCAATTAAGGTTGTCCACCTTTAGTTTATTACACACATATCTCTTAGTAGAGCAAACGTCTGGATTATTGTCAACAGTTCTCAAACACACCATTTGGATTTCACTATCAGACTATGAACCCCCACGGAAAAAAAAATTCAGGCATACAGGCTACACCCAGATTCTGAACAGCCCCTAGTTTTCTAGTTACTGTTTTCTCAGGCCAGGTCCAAGAAGTCCTCGCTGGGCTCTTCTCTGGGATTCTCTGATAAAATCGGCTTTAGATTGAGACTGACGTGAAGATAGAGCTGGTCATTGAAAGAAACAGTTGTGAATGAAATAGTTCTCCTTTGAGACATAAACAAATACAAGATATACCAAGAAAGGGGAATTTGAGTTGTTGTTCATTTTCTGACAATTGTGAAATTGTTGACCCGGACAAGACAGTAGGGAGATTAATAATGTGATCAGGTTCAGGGCCCACTGTGCCACTGAATTAAGACAATGTTGGCATTCTCCTCAGTCATCTTCTGAAAATAGAGATTTAGAATTGGGAAAGGAATAGACTGTCTCATTAACTACGTCACTCATCTCATGGGGGTGACCTCTCATTTGTGTATTTCTCAGGATATAGACCAATGCTGGAGTATAGAAATATTATGAGAGATACTTTGTAATTTTAAGTCTTCTGGTACCACATTTAAAAAATAAAAAGAAATAGGTAAAATTTATTTCAAGGATATATTTTATTTAACTCACTGTATCAGATTATTATTTTAACTTATAACCAATATATACAATTATTAATGAGATATTTAACATTCTTTCCTCATACTTTGTCTTTGAAATCCTGTGTGTATTTTTTACTTACATCACATATTAATTTGGATGCCCAATTGTCACCAATTATATTGGATCTTTATTCAATTGACATTTAGATCTCATAAAATTTAAAATTAGAAATACAGATTCACTTCCCAAGTTGTTCCAAATATAGTATTATTTAATCAACTATCAGTCTTTTAATTTTAATTCATAAATATTAAGTAAGACTAAAAATTTAGTCCTTCAGTCATACTAACCCGCTTTCAAGTGCCAAACAGCCTCTTGTGGCCATTGGCTGCCGTATTAGACAGTTCATATTTAGATTATCTGGGTTTGAACTCAGAGTCTGCCACTCACTGACTGTATTGGCAAGTTGTTGCCAACCTGGGAAAGTTTTTTCTCTTTTTGTGCTTCAGTTTCCTTACCTGAGCACACCTTTTTCCTTGAAGAAGCTCTCCTGACGAAAATCCCATATTTTTCTTCAGGACATTGCAATTTTTCCACTTAAACTCAGAACCTTAGAATCATCACTGAATCATCCTCTCCCTCATCAGCTTTGTCTGCCAGAAAGTCAAGTCCTTGGAGATGTTCACTGTAAAATCACATGCTTTCCTGTGACTTCATTTCCTCTGCCACTACCCTCTCCTCTTACATAGATAGCAGTAATGATCTCCTATTGAATTAGCCTCAGTCTCTTAGATTGTAGCCATCACTCCACATTATGCCTGCTGGATGCTGCTACTGAGTTCATTTTCTGAAAATGATATTTTTATCATACTCTCCACAGTTCAAACTATTTCTTCATTGCCCATCATTTCCAGCATAAATCCATATCCCCTGTGAAACCTTTCTTGAGAACTTCTATGCCAGATCCAAATGATGGCTCCCTTCTTTGTGCTGCCATGGCCCTCCACACAGACTTCTACCATAGCCCCATAGTCCTGTTCCACACATAGGAGTATATGGGCTCTAAGCCCTACACAGACTATTTTGTTATTGCCATTTTTTTGTTTAGTTGTTTGTTCGATATCTTGATGTCTCTGTAACACAGCACGGTGATTTCTTGACAATTTCTCATTTTCTGTGTGAGCTAGTGAATGACATTCCTTTGTCTGGCATTCTAGGCCTTCAGAATTAGCTCCAGTTGACTCTTCTGGCTCCTTCTTTTGCTTTTCATCCACACAGATCTTCTGCCATAGACAAACTGGTATATTACTGTCTCATAAATATGCCCCCAATGTTCGTGTCTCCATACCTTGGCTCACATCCTCTCCTTTTCTGAAGTATCCCCACATTCTTCTTGATCCTCCCAAATTCTACCCTTTCTTCAAGGTCCAGTCCCTCCTTCTTCCGTGATGAAGACTGCAGAGCATGACGCAGTTCACTGTGTTTCAAATTCAGGATTGGGTGGCCTGATGGAAGGAGGCCAGGCTTGGGGTCCAAGTGGATCCGTTTCATCTGTTTTCCACCAAGTTGCCTACCCTCTCTGAGGTTCACATTCCTCATCTTTGAAATTACAGTAACAAAACATAAGGTGCAGTGCTATCTTGAGTATTAAGAATAACCTATGCACTGGCATTCAGCGAAGGTTCAGATGGAGCACGTGAACTCTGTTACTTTCAGTACAGTCATAGGATATGTAATCATGTAGCTTTTAAAATGTCTTTCATTGTAAGAGTTCATTGTCATTTGGATTGCTATATAATACACACTTGATTTCTAAACTAGACTGCAAGCGTCTGGACTGAAATAAATGAATAATTTAATTCTGAGCAGATATGCACAAACAGATGTGTGTGTGTGTGTGTGTGTGTGTGTGTTTGTGTGTGTGTGCACATGTATTTGTAGATATCAAGGGAGAGAGGCACTTTCATGTGTATTGATTCATTCAGTCCCCACAAGAAAGCATCATTTCAAGAGAAAGTTGAAAATGTCCCTGTTTTATCTGTGAAGACTCTAGACTTGAAGCGATTGAGTCCTTTCCAAATCAATCACACTCTTAAAGTAATAGAAGCAAAAAATTCAAACAGTGTTTACACATCTTTCCCAAAGCTGTTTGATGTTATTATTTCCCGCATATCACATCAGTGAGATTGTCTGCCTATCAATATATGTGCTAACCATCTGTCAATCTTTATCTACATGTAATTGTACCCAGGTTCAGGGATTGTGGGAGGGAGAAAGGTTAAGTGGTTGTAAGAAGGACACTGCATCGCGTGGCAGGCAAATACAGAATACCTGCAACAAGACAGCCATGGCATTTTTTGTTAAGTCAGTCAGCACTGATATCAAGAATAACAAATGACACTTGAATTTCTTTTTCCTGAAAAAGGGCAGTAACAGTCTATTAGCAAATGTAATTAATAAATATACACAATAACAAGCTTTTGCTACAGGCAGCAGTGTTATAACTGGAAAATCCTAAAATATAGTTAATTTTCCCCCAAATGCTTTCTAACAAAAGATAGACAAGTTTAATTTTGGCTGATTTCATATCTACCGTAATATAGTACCAGCAATACCAAGATACAGAAAACTGCCTAAGAAAAACAGACTTAAGAAAACTTTGGATAAATTATCATCTTAAGCTTAACATTATACCTATAAAAAATTCAGGGATAACATTTAGGACTTCTCATTGAGTAGTCTCATGTTAGACCAAAATGGTTTCTCATATTTTGGTGGAGGACCAGAATAACTTACCAGTAAATGAAACAATCATTTTCTTTTTGCTTTATACTCATTCTGCATGTGATTTGTAAAGACGATCAAGTCAAAGATTGCCAGTATGAAGTAACAACCTCTCCTTGTATTGCTTAAGTTAATCATTAATATTTTCCATGGATCAATACCCTGTAGAAGCATGAGATGCAGCAGTGATCTTCAATTTCATGTACCTGCCAAGTAAGAACAGCCATGGGCCAGATTGTTGGGAGCTGTGCCATGAGCTACAGACCCTCAACTCCCCTCTATAATCAGTTCTTCCCCCACTCCAGTGCTCCCAACTTGCCCTAAGCAGAGGATAAATGTGGATGTGTAACTATAGCAGAGGGGAGCATGCTTTTTTATGTTGTTCAGTTCTTCACTTTCTCTTCTTCAATTGAAAGTTGAGCTGTTACATTTCCTGAAATGAAATGGTGACAAGCGAAAGTAATAGAAGTAGCCTTTATAAGTGCCTGACTTCTGGGTAACAAAAGTGACTTAAAAAAAATTAAAGTGTAAAACGTTGCATTTAATGTAAAAGATGAATGTATTAGTACCACCCTTGAAAACATTCAAGTTCTTTTCAGAATAACCATCATTAAGGAGTTGACAAATATTTTATGTTTTAAAGTATCCTATAAAAATTCATCACTGAAAGAAAAAGCCTCCTGTTCTTATCCTTCTAACAAAGCCCTCTGGAATATAGATATTGAGTCTGGCTTACCTCTGTATCCCTTGTGCTGATAAACCAAGAACCTTGCAGAAATAGATGCACAATAATTGATATTTAATAAGTGAGAGAATCCATTAATGAAAAGAATGCTATTTCAGAGAACAGTGTTCATTTAGATAGAATGTCCCAGTGTCATTAAGTAAAAGGATAGAGAATACTTGCAATATGCTTGGAGTAGTGTTAAGAATTTTAAAAAATGTTTTAAATGTGATCTTTTTTATGGGCTGAATTGTGTCCTCTCAATGTTAAAATGTTGAAGTCCTAACCCCTGGTACCTCAGAATGTAACCATGGAGATAAGGTCTTTAAAGAGGTGATTAAATTAAAATGAGGTCTTTAGGGTGGCCTCTAATCCAATCTGAATGATAACCTTATAAGGGGAGGAAATCTGGACTCACAAAGAGACATTAGACACATGCACACAGAGACAACCATGTAAACACAGTAAGAAGGCAGCCATCTGAAAGCCAAGGAGACAGGCCTCAGAGAAACTAAACCTGTTGACACCTTTGGTCTTGGACTTCCAACCTGTAGAACACTGACAAAATGTATTACTGTTGTGTAAGCCACCCAATCTGTGGTATTTTGTTATGGAAGCCCTGGAAAATTCATACAGTCTTTTTCACTTGCTACCTTTGAAAGCCCTCTTGTCAAATGATGGTAAATAATAGAATACTATAAAGTGTCAATAATAAAGAGTGATGAGAGGAAACAACTAGAGATGTGAGAGGAGCAATTTAGGAAATGGAAAGGAGAGGAAAAAAATCAACAAAGTTGAGAATGCAAATTACAAAGTGCCCACAGAGGAGGGCAAAACCAGCAAACCATTCCCTTTGTCAAAATCTTGAAAGACGGAAATTGAGGAACAAAGAGCCTTAAAAAGAGGGGAAGGTGGATGAGAAATCTGCATAGGAAGGGGGGTCCTCCATATGTTCTCCTCTCACCCTGCTCAGCTAGGAGACCAATACCACTTTATCCTCATTAGAATGGAAATGTATGCTGTAAAAATAAATAAGAGATGTCTTAACCTGGGGGTACTAGGCACATTGAAAGGTGAGAGAATAAATGAAAGTCTGCCAAGTGAATAGTGAAGTTCTGGCTTCTCTATAGCACCTGGGAACAAGAACTCTGTCAGTTAGCCTTTAACGCCAAGATGGGAGATAGAAAAATTGTTTTTCTATAAAAATTGTTTGTCTAAAAAAATATCTGCACTTCCATGTTTATTGTAGCACTATTCACAACAGCAAAGATTTGGAAGCAACCTAAGTGTCCCATTGACAGACAAATGGATGCAAAAAAAAAAAAAATGCAGTAAACAATGGGATACTATTCGGCATACAAACAATGGAATACTATTCAGCCATAAAAAAAGAATGAGATTCTGTAATTTGCAACAGCATGGTTGGAAAGGGAAGACATTATGTTAAATGAAATAAGCCAGGTACAGAGAGACAAACTGCATATGTCCTCACTAATTTTTGGTAACTAAAATAAAAACACTTGAACTTGCCAGGTTCAGGGGCTGACACCTGCAATCTTAGCACTTTGGGAGGCTGAGGCAGGCAGATTGCTTGAGGCCGGGAGTTCAAGACCAGTAGGGCCAATATGGTGAAACCCCATCTCTGCTAAAAATACAAAAATTAGCCAGTCATGCTGGCGCATGCCTGTCATCTCAGCTACACGGGTGGCTGAGGCACAAGAATCGCTTGAACCTGGGAGGCAGAGGTTGTGATGAGATCATGCCACTGCACTCCAACCTGGGTGATGGAGTGAGACTGTCTCAAGAAAACAGCAACAACAACAACAACAACAACAACAAAAAACACTTGAACTCATGGAGATAGAGAGTAGGATACTGTTTATCAGAGACTGGGAAGGGTACTGGGGAGGAAGAATAAGATCTAGTATTTGATAGCATAAGAGGGTGACTACAGTCAACAATAATTTGTTGCATATTTAAAAGCAACTAAAGAACGTAATTGGAGTGTTTGTAACACAAAGAAATGATAAATGCTTGAGATGATTGCTCCCCCATTTATCCTGATGTGATTGTTACACACTGTATGCCTGTATTAAAATATCTCATGTGACCCATAAATTCATATACTTACTATGTACTCATAAGAATTAAAATTAAAAATGAAAATATCCAGGAAGAATTCTTCTTCAAAAAAATGGAATTACCACCCAGAGAAAAGACATATAGTACTGGCATTAGATGGTTGCCCAATAAAGAAGCCAAGTGTCCTTATTCCTCAATTACTCATGTATTAGGCCATTCTTGCATTGCTATAAAGAAATACCTGAGACTGCGTACTTTATAAGGAAAAGAGATTTAATTGGCTCACAGTTCTGCAGTATGTACAAGCATGGTGCTAGCATCTGCTCAGCTTCTGGGGAGGTCTCAGGGAACTTGTAGTTGTGTCAGAAGGCAAAGGGCGAGCAGATGTCTCAAATGGTGAGAGCAGGAGTAAGGGGGTTGTGGGAGTTAGAACATACTTTTAAACAACTAGATCTCATGAGAGCTCACTCACTCACCAAGCCATAAGAGATCTGCCCACATGACCCAGAACCAACCACCAGGCCCCACCTCCAACACTGAGGATTACATCCCAACATGAGATTTGGAGGGGACACCCAAACTATATCATTTCACCCTTGGCCCCCTAAATCTCATGTCCTTCTAACATGGCAAAATGCAATCATCTCTTCTCAGTAGTCTCCTAGAGTCACAATTCATTCCAGTATTAACTCAAAAGTCCCAAGTCCAAATACAAAGTCTTGTCTGGAAATGAGTTCCTCCCACCTATGAGCCAGTAAAATTAAAACAAGTTATTTACTTCCAAGGTACAATACAGGTACAGGCATTGAGTAAACATTCCCCCCCCCACCCCCCCGCCACTTTTTTTTTGAGATGGATTCTCGCTCAGTCACCCAGGCTGGAGTGCAATGGTGCAATCTCAGCTCACTGCAACCTCTGCCTCCTGGGTTCAAGTGATTCTCCCATCTCAGCCTCCTGAGTAGCTGGAATTACAGGCACCCACCATCATGCCCAGCTAATTTTTGTATTTTTGTAGAGATGGGGTTTTTCACCACATTGGCCAGGCTGGTCTTTAACTCCTGACCTCAGGTGATCCACCTGCCTCAGCTGCCCAAAGTGCTGGGATTACAGGTGTGAACCACCATACCTGGCCAACATTCCCATTCTAAAAGGAAGAAATCAGCCCAAAGAAGGGACTTCAGGCCCCATCCAAGTCTGAAACACAGCAGGGCATTCATTAAATCTTAAAGTTTCAAAGTAATCTCCTTTGACTCCATGTCCCACATCCAGGTCACACTGATGTAAGGGTAGGCTCCAAGGCCTTGGGCAGCTCTTCCTCTATGGTTTTTGCAAGGTGAAGCCGCCATGACTGCGCTCATGGGTTGGAGTTGAGTGTCTATGACTTTTCCAGGTACAGGATGCAAGCTGCCAATGGATCTACATTCTGGGATCAACAGAACAATGGCTTCCTTCCCACAGTTCCACTAGGCAATGCCCCAGGGGGGATTCTTTGTTGGGAGGGCTCCAATCCCATATTTCCCTTTTTCACTGCCTTAGTAAAGGTTTTCTGTGAGGACTCTGTCCCTGTAGCATGCTTCTGCCTGGACACCCAGGCTTTCTGATACATCCTCTGAAATCTAGGCAGAAACTAGGATCACTCTTTCATTCTTTGTACCCGAAGGCTTAGCACCACAAGGAAGCCACAAAGGCTTACAGCTTGCATGCTCCAGAGTGGCAACCTGAGCCATATCTGAGACCCTTTGAGCCATGGCTGGACTGGATGGACCATGATGCAAGGAGCAGCCTCCTGAGGTAGACAGGGTAGTGGTGCCCTGGGTTTAACCCCTAAACCATTTAGTCCTCCTGTACCCCTGGGACTATGATGGGAGGGACTGCCTAGAAGATCTCTGAAATGCTGTAGAGGCCTTTTTCCCATTATTTTGGATATTAGTACTTGTTCTCTTTTAGTTATGCAAATGTCCCTAGCAAATGATTTCTTGCAGCCTGCTTGAATTCCTCCCAAAAAAATGGTCTTTTATTTTCTATCACATAGCTAGGCTGTAAATTTTCTAAACTTGTAATCTCTGCTTCCCTTTTAAGTGAAAATTCCAGGTGTAGGTTATTTATTTGCTTCTGCATCTGAGCATAGGTTGTTAGAAGCAGCCAGGTCACATCTCAATTGCTTCAGTGCTTAGAAATGTCTTCTGCCAGATACCCTCAATCATTAACTCTTAAATTCAAACTTTCACAGGTCCCTAGGGCATGAACCTAATGTAGTTAAGTTCTTTGCTAAGGTATAACATGGGTGAACTTTGCTCTGGTTCTCATTAAGTTCCTCACACCTAAGACTTTGTCAGCATGGACTTTACTTTGCAGATCACTATCATTTACTTTGCAGATCACAGCATTTTGGTCACAACCATTTAATCAGTCTCTATCAAGTTTCAAACTTTTCCTCATCTCCCTGCCTTCTCCTGAGCCCTCCAAATTCTTCCAACCTCTGTCTCTTACCCAGTTCCAATATCATTTTGACATTTTCAGGTATCTTTATAGCAATACCCCACTCCTTGGTATCGATCTTCTATATTAGGTTGTTGTGGCATTGCTATTAGAAATATCAGACTGGGTAATTTATGAAGAAATAGAAATTTAACTGGCTTGCAGTTCTGCAGGCTGTACAAGCATAATGCCAGCATTTGCTCAGCTTCTGGAGAGGCCTCAGGGAGCTTTCAATCATGGTGGAAGGTGAAGAGAGAGCAGCTATCTCACATGGCAATAGGGGGCACAAGAGAGAGAGTGAGGAGGAAGGTGTTACACACCTTTAAACAAAGAGATCTTATGAGAACTCTCTCACAAAGCCATAAGGGAACCACTCCCATGACTCAAACACCTCCCACCAGGCCCCACCTCCAACACTGAGGATTACATCTCAACATGAGAACTGGAGGGAACATTCAAGCAACGTCACCTATAATGAACTCCAAGACTCTACAAGCCCAGTTAAATCATTCAAGTCTCCCAGTCAGTATTTTAGTGTCTCCCTGTTGAATATGAATAGATAGCGAAGGCTCCACAAAACTCTGAGGAAATTCTTCAACAAAAAGCCTAATACGACCGGGCGCCCGTGGCTCACACCTATAATCCCAGCGCTTTGGGAGGCCGAGGCGGGCGGATCATGAGGTCAGGAGATCGAGACCATCCTGGCTAACACGGTGAAACCTCATCTCTACTAAAAATGCAAAAAATTAGCTGGGCGTGGTGGCAGGCGCCTGTAGTCCCAGCTACTCAGGAGGCTGAGGCAGGAGAATGGCGTGAACCCAGGAGGCGGAGCTTGCAGTGAGCCGAGATTGCACCACTGCACTCCAGCCTGGGGCGACTGAGTGAGACTCTTGTCTCAAAAAAAAAAAAAAAAAAAAAAAAAAGAAGCCTAATACAAACAAATGAAAATAATAATGATGATTAGGTTGATATAAAAAGAGTTTAAGAAACAGATAGACATTTCAGAAAAAATAAACTTAGTAGCCCTAGACAGATGACAAGTTATCACATTAATGGAACAATAGGATACTATACAAAATTATCAAGTAAGAAAAAAGAGAGTTAGAATTTAAAACAATGAAAGAAGATGCTAATAAATAAAATCAGAGATGAAAAGAGAGATGTTGCTGGGTACGGTGGCTTACACCTGTAATCCCAGCACTTTGGGAGGCCAAGGCAGGCAGATCATGAGGTCAGGAGTTTGAGATCAGCCTGACCAACATAGTGAAACCCCATCTCTACTAAAAATACAAAAATTAGCCAGCATGATGGCACGTGCCTGTAATCCCAGCTACTCAGAAGGCTGAGGCAGAAGAATTGCTTGAACCCAGGAGGCGGAGGTTGCAGTGAGCCAAGATTGCACCACTGCATTCCAGCCTGGGTGACAGAGCAAGACTCCAACAACAACAACAAAAAAAAAGATAAAAAGAAAAGTAAGAAGGAAAGGTGGAAAGATAAGGGAGACATTACAAGCAATACCACAGAAATTCAAAGGATTGTTAGATGCTACTAGGAGCAACTATATGCACATAAATTGGAAAACCTAAAAAAAGGATAAATTCCTGGACACATACAACTTACCAAGATTTAACCATGAAGAAATTCAAAACCTGAAAAGACCAATACCATCAAGATTGAAGTCATAATAAAAAGTCTCCCAGTAAAGAAAAGCCCAGGATCCAATGGCTTTCCTGCTTAACTTGCCAAACATTGAAAGAAGTAATATCAATCCTACTCAAACTATTCTGAAAAATAGAGGAGGAGGGAGAGTACTTCCACACTTATTCCACAAGGCCAGTATTACCCTCATACCGAAACAGACCAAAGGCATATTGCAAAAAGAAAACTACAAGCCAATATTCCCAATGAACATTTATGCAAAGATCCTCAACAAAATAATAGCAAACCAAATTCAGCAACACATTAAAAAGATTATTCATCATGACCAACTGGGATTTATCCCAAGGAAGCAAGGATGGTTCAACATAATGTAAATCAGTCAGTATGATACATCATATCAACGAAGGACAGAAACATATGATCATTTCAATTTATGCTGGGAAAGCATTTGATAAAATTTAACATCTCTTCATGATAAAAACTCAAAAAACTGGGGCTAGAAGGGACATACCTGAACACAAGGAAAGCCATATATGACAGACCTAGTATCATATTGAATAGGGAAAAATGGAAAGTTTTTCCTCCAGGATCTGTAACATGACAGGATGTCCATTACCACTTGAGCAATCAGACAAGAGAATGAAAGGGAATTCAAATTGGAAAGGAAGAAGTCAAGTTATTCTTGTTTGCAGATGATATGATTTTATGTTTGGAAAAACCTAAAGACTTCACCAAAACACTACTAGAACTGATAAACAAATTCAATAAAGTTGCAGGATACAAATTTGACATACAAAAATCGGTAGCATTCCTATATGCCAATGGTAAACAATCTGAAAAAGAAATCAAGAATGTAATCCCATTTGCAATAGCTACAAATAAAATACCCAGGAATTAACTTTCTGAAAGAAGTGAAAGAGTTCTACAATAAAAACTATAAAACATTGATGAAAGAAATTAAAGAGAACACAAAAAATGGAAAGGTATTTCATGTTCATGGACTGGAAGAATCAATACTGTTAAAATGTACATAGTACCCAAAGCAATCTTCATATTCAATGCAGTCTCTATCAAAATACCAATGACATTCCTCACAGATATTTAAAAAAAATCTTAAAATTCATATGTAACCACAAAAGACCCAGAATACTCAAAGCAATACTGAGCAAAAAAGAACAAAACTGCAGGAATCATATTACCTGACTTCAAATAACACTACAGAGCTGTAGTAACCAAAACAGGATGGTTCTGGCATGAAAACCCAGAAACAAATTCATACATCCACAGTGAACTCATTTTTGCAAAGGTGCCAAGAACATACATTGGGAAAGGACAGTCTCTTCAATAAATGGTTCTGGGAAAACTAGATATCTATATGCAGAAGAATGAAACTAGACTTCTTTCTCTTGCCATATACAAAAATCAGATCAAACTGGAATAAAGACTTAAATCTAAGACTTCAAACTATAAAACTATTAGAAGAAAACATTAGGGAAACTCTCCAGGACATTGGCCTGAGCAAAGATTTTTTTTTTTTTTTTTCAGACAGAGTCTCACTCTGTTGCCCAGACTGGAGGCTGGAGTGCAGCAGTGTGATCTCAGCTCACAGCAGCCTCTGCCTCCTGGGTTCAAGTGATTCTTGTGCCTCAGCCTCCCAAGTAGCTGGCACTATAGGTGCACACCACCATGCTGGACTAATTTTTGTATTTTTAATTGAGACAGGGTTTTGCCATGTTGGTCAGGTTGGTCTCCAACTCCTGACCTCAAGTGATCCACCTGCCTAGGTCTCCCAAAGTGCGTGGATGACAGGTGTGAGCCACTGCACCTGGCCTGGGCAAAGATTTTTTTAGTAGTACCCCAGAAGCACAAGCAACCAAAGTGAAAATAGACAAATGGGATCACATCAAGTTAAAAATATCTGCATAGCAAAAGAAACAGTCAACAAAGTGAAGAGATAACCCACAGAATGGGAGAAAATATTTGCAAACTATCCATCTGACAAGGGATTAATAACTAGAATATATTAGGAGCTCAACTCCATAGGAAAAAAAAATCTGATAATCCAATTAAAAATGGTCAAAACACCTGAATAGATATTTCTGAAAAGAAGACATACAAATGGCAAACAGTCAGATGAAAAGTTGTGCAGTGTCATTGGTCATCAGGGAAATGCAAATCTAAACTACAGTTAGATATTATCTCACCCCAGTTAAAATGGCTTTTATCCAAAAGACAGGCAGTAACAAATGCTGACAAGGATGTAGACAAAAGAGAATACTAGTACACTTTTGGTGGGAATGTAAATTAGTACAACCGCTATGGAGAACAATTTGGAGTTTCCTTAAAAAAGCTAAAAATAGAACTCCCATATGATCCAGCAATCCCACTGCTAGGTAGGTATATACCCAAAAGAAAGGAAATCAATATATCTGCACTTCCATCTTTATTGTAGCACTATCCACAGTAACCAAGATTTGGAAGCAACCTAAGTTTCCCTCAACAGACAAATGAATAAAGAAAATGTGGTACATATACACAATGGTATACTGTTCAGCCATAAAAAGGAATGAGATCCCGTCATTTGCAACAACATGGATGTAACTGGAGGATGTTACGGTCAATGAAATTATCCAGGCACAGAAAGATCATCTTCACGTATTCTCACTATTTATGGGAGCTGAAAATTAAAAGAATTGAGATCCTGGAGATAGAGATTGAATGATGGTTACCACAGGCTAGGAAGTGTAGTAGATGGGAGGAAGTAAGAAGAGGGGATGTTTAATGGGCACAAAAATATAATTAGATAGAACAAATAAGATCTAGTATTTGATAGCTCAACAGGGTGACTACAGTCAACAGTAGTTTATCATACATCTCAAAATAACTAAGATAATGTAATTGAATTGTTTATAACTTAAAGGATAAATATTTACAGTAATAGATACCCCATTTATCCTGATATTATTATGCATTGTTTGCCTATATGAAAATATCTCTTGTGCCCCATAAATCTATCTATCTGTCTTTCTACCTACCTACCTACCTATTTTGTACCCACAGAAATTAAATTTTTTTTAATTATGTTTTAGAGACTTCCAGAAAAATTGGTGATAATGTTACATAATCAAATAAAGAAGGCAATGTATAACTCCAGAAAAAACAAAAAGTTATTCAATAAATAAAACATAATCATGGCACACCATTTGGTTTATCAGTAAACATTACTTTGCAGGGATGATACAATAGAATCCTGAATGTTTATTTGGCCAATAATTGTTATATAACTGTATCAGGAAGATAGAAAGAGGGAAGTAGAAAGGTGAGATGGTGAAAGAATGTGAAATCTTAATCATTCATAATAGAAAGTCAGTTAGAAATATGAAGTTTAAAAAAAAAAGTTTGAGAGTCTTATAGAGAGGGTGGCACAAAAGACTCCTGTATCTTGTTCTAAGCCTTGTGTATAGAATTTGGGGTGGGTGGGTTAGTTTAATAATTATTTTGTAGATATAGAAGGAACCAAAGCAACCAAATTTCTAGATATAAATGTCCTCTGTTTATTATCATGATAATAGGTAGACATCTTGGATTGGGATTATTTCACATTTGAATGGAATATCTCCTTTCCCCTTCAATATTTGATAGGTTTAACATGGTCACTAACTGTAGAGCAGGGACTGGTGGTGCTCTTTATTGGCAGAAGTGTGACTGGCTACCCCTGACCTTTCAGGAGACAGATGAGACATGTACACCTGGCCAATCAGACCAGCAGATTCACTGCTGGTGATGATTAGGTTGCAGATGCCAAAGACAGTTTGTGCTGTTCAGGTTAAATTACCTCACTTCAGTTCTCACTCTAAAGATGATTTATAACTAGTATTCTCCACCTCCAGTCTTTTCACTAGCAAGCAGGATACTTCTGGAAAATAATTAGGATGAAAAGAAGTCACTCTATCACAATAATGAGTTTTTGAATTCACACTTTAAATGAGATGATCCTCCTTAGGAAGAGTAAAATAAAACGAATTTCCATGCCATTGTTGATTCTACTTGAGTTAAACAGTAATACAAAAAGTTGGTTTTCTGTTCATAGCCTGGAGAACCTTGTCTCTCAGAATTATCATGCCCCATGCCATTCCTTGCAGATTTTGAATTTCCTTTGTCTCAGAAACATCCAGAAAATCTTTTTGACCTTAGGTGGTTGGCAGAACACATGTTGTGAGGGTGCCTCAGTTTGGCAGAAAAGCCCTGAACTTTATCCAAAAGAAGGGCTTTCCAGCATGCTGGTTCATTCAACTTAGGACTGCAAGGCTTCCTGAAAGACAGGTGTGTCAGAAAAAAAGTAAGCAAACAGAAATTCACAATGTCCAGACTTTTCCCTCCAGAGCAGCACAGTTCCCTTGCTGAGCAGCAACAGCCAAGGCTTTAAGCTGTTCCCTCTCCCTTTTCTATTAATTGAGAAAACCAACTGCTGCAAGAGCAACATCAGCAGAGCTAAATGTAAATGGAGTTTAATAGAAAGAGACAGCCCACTGAGAACCCCTAACATTTTTGGTGTAATACCCCAGAGTTCCACACCATAAACTTGGTATTCCAGTATAAAGTTCATCTCTCAATTGTATGCCACCCTCTCCCATCTTATTCACTCTCTTGCATTATTAATGGAGTGATCTCCCCCATGGAATCAAAATAAATAGATAGATAGATAGATAGATAGATAGATAGATAGATAGATAGATAGTCTCTAATATATGTATTAGAAACAGAATCTATGTTGCCCAGGCTGGAGTGCAGTGGAATGACCATAGGTCACTGTAACCTTGAACTTTTGGGCTCCAGCAATCTACAGGTGTGCAGGTCTATAGGTGTGCACCACTATGTCCAGCTAATTTTTAAAATTTTTTGTAGAGACAGGATATCTCTATGTTGTCCAGGCTGGTCTTCAACTCCTCTTCTCAAACGATCTTCCTGCCTTGCCCTCCCAAAGTGCTGAGAATACAGGTGTGAACTACCATGCCCAGCCGTAAACATGAAATTTATTTATGTTTTATGTACACCATGTGCACATAGCCTGAATATAATTTTACACAATATTTTAAATAATTTTGTGCATAAAACCAAGTTTGTGTACATTGAAACATCAGAAAGCAAAGGAGTCACTATCTCAAGTCAGTGACCAAAAAGTTTTAGACTTTGGAGCATTTTGGATTTCAAAGCATCTTGAATTTTGGATTTTTGGTTTAGGACGCTCAACCTGTATATATGCATACATGCATATTTATGTAACATACATATATAATATTACCTAAAACTTAGTAAAGACTCATATGTTAACTATTATTTTTGTTGGTATTACTATGAGTAATAACTATTAGCATTTTCTCTCATATCTAAAATGCAGTTGGTAAATGCTAAACTCATAGGGTTGTTGTAAAGATTTATAAAGTTGATAGATTTTAAATCCTTGGAACTGTGCCTTGTATATGGTGAACAATATTAAAGTGTTATCTTTCGTTATTTTCACTAATAGTAATAAAAAAGCACAATTGTATAGTATAGTAAACCTGTAATATAGTATATGCTCAATAAATTGTTAATCAACTTTTTTTCATTTCCTTGTGTGTGTGTGTGTGTGTGTATCACTAAGGGAATTGATACTAATGTCATTGCATGCATTAGTGGTAACATTAATTATCTTTTTACACATTGGGAAAAAAAAAAAATACAAGGCTGGCAAAACATCTTGGCCCAGAAGCCTGCCTTCAGCAAAAAGACAAAATGTGAGTGAAGAGAATATGCCTATGAGAATTGAGAGGGTTGCATTTTGCATATTATGTATAGAGATTTGCCAGTTTCCCTTTCACAAACTATGACAGTGACACTGATTCTGGATGAGCAACCTGCATAATGCTTCAGGGGAACATCTCTTCTTCTAAGGCTGCAGGCTTGCCGAGGAGACAGAACACAGGCTCAATTCCGTCTGCTGTCATTTATCTGCCAATACAGATAGCAGACCTCTGTGGGTCTATTGGACAGCTCAAGCGACAGACTATATTTTAGCAACTGAAGAGGAACCACTTCAGATCACTAAAGGTGGAAAACACCTGATGACACCTTCAATCAAAAGAAATGAGTATCCAAAATCTGAAACATTAGGCCCCACAGTAAAATGGCTCTAGTGACAGACAAAAAAATACTATTTCTAACCCTTATAGAATGAACTTGTATTAAAGAGCTCAAAGAGGCCGGGCGCGGTGGCTCAAGCCTGTAATCCCAGCACTTTGGGAGGCCGAGACGGGCGGATCACGAGGTCAGGAGTTCGAGACCATCCTGGCTAACACGGTGAAACCCCGTCTCTACTAAAAAATACAAAAAAAAAAAAAACTAGCTGGGCGAGGTGGCGGGCGCCTGTAGTCCCGGCTACTCGGGAGGCTGAGGCAGGAGAATGGCGTAAAAACCCGGGAGGCAGAGCTTGCAGTGAGCTGAGATCCGGCCACTGCACTCCAGCCTGGGCGACAAAGCGAGACTCCGTCTCAAAAAAAAAAAAAAAAAAAAAAAAAGAGCTCAAAGAAAACTTTTATCACATTTATCTTCCACTTTTAATTAAAAGGCTTATTTCTGAATGCTAAAACTTTTGCTTTATTCACGTTTTAGAGGAAAGGAGAGGAAGAGAAATCACCTGTTACCTTCTTGATGCTGTAGCCGGCACCTGCCTTTGGTTGAAGATGAGTTTTGCGTGGTCTCTGGACCAAAAATAACGAGTCTTTTAAAAATTATTGTCCTAAAAACCAGCAGATTAAACTACTTTCTTTTTTCTCAGAGGTTTCACAAAGTATATGTTGTTTGGAAAGGCAAAGTCAGTGAAGAAAAAAGAGGAACCTCCCTAAATATTGGTGTTGTCATTTATAATGTAAGACTCGCTAGAATGAGATTATCTTAGGTATGAATGGAGAAAGGTAGGATGCATGCAGTGTGGAAGCAGCCAGATTCAACACACTAAAATCATTAACACATAAGTTTGTGTAGTTGTGTGTGCTTTTGAGAGGGAGAAGAGGAATTTTGCGTTTTTCATTCTAACCACTTGACCAATAACTGGGAATCATCTCTTTTATCCCCTATTTTTTCCCTTTGTTCTATATGTTCTGTTCTTGAGGTGGTCTTTATCATAAAGTGCCTTTACATAGGCAGTATATAAGCTGTATGCAAAATTGAGTCCCCATCTCTGGCACTGATCTCAAAGTCCTGTTTGTTGTTATCAAATACCTTTGAATCTGTGTCTTCAAACTCTGCTTGGGTTCACTCAAATCAGTATATTTCTTTTCATATGTAGGTCTTTTGATTTCTGTCCTAGGTTGACTCTTTTCTGAGTTCCCTTTTACATCAGAAATTAACGTTTTCCTAATTATCCAATCTAGAAATTTTAGTCATCATTACTTTTTCTTTTCATTCATTTTTAATATCCCATCCATCCTCAGGTTCAATTAATCCTTTCTTCAAACTCTACTCCCCCTGTCTTTCATTCTGCAGCTGAGTTCACATCACACAGGTCCTCATCCATTCATGCCAGGACTTCGACAGCAGATTCTAACAGGCATCAACCTCCAGACTCATTAAATTAATCCTACACACTATTTCCAGGTGACTTACTGAAAGTCTTCATTTGATCCTGTCACTCTCCATTTCATGACTCTCCCAGCAGGTCACAACTCACATATCTGCAGGAGACAGGAGCTATTCAGTGGAAAAGGTAGGGGGATCCTGGGCAAGGAGGGTATAGATATATCCTCACCTGCATGAGCAGTGACTTCTGAGCTCCTCACAGTTGTTAGCATGTGAAAACACAGGCCGGGGTTGTCAGGCTTTCTGATTTTTCAAGAGAACACAGAAATTAGACTTTTAAAAAGTTGATTCAGTAAATATGACAGAAGGTATATTAGGGTTCTCTAGGAGAACAGAATTAATGGAATATATGTACACACACACACACACACAAGCACACACACATTTATATATCTATATAAAGGGTTGTTTATTAAGTATTAACTCACATGATCACAAGGTCCCGCAATAGGCCATCTGCAGGCTGAGAAGCAAGGAGAGCCAGTCCAAGTTCCAAAACTGAAGAACATGGAGTCTGATGTTTCAGGGAAGGAAGCATCCAGCATGGGAGAAAGATGTAGGCTGGAAGGCTAGGCCAGTCTTTCTTTTCACGTATTTCCGCCTGCTTATATTCTAGCTGCCCTGGCAGCTGATAGATTGTGCC